>NC_081414.1:789501432-790128932 GCF_030272615.1 Cryptomeria japonica
TGAAGGTTGGGAATTTTTGTCTTTCGAGTATATGATAAGAAAGGATGCTATATTGGAAATTTAACATGAACTATAGCCTTATGATACACGAGTTATTCTTTTTAGGAAGTAAGAGTAAATAAATGACTTTTACGATTATTTACTCTATAAGTTTGTAATAGTTTTTGTGTATATGTTACTAGTTAGAATCTATCTCGGATGAGTTAAACTATTATTTTAGTGTTCATAATTTGACCCCAAATTCTATAGGATCAGCAATAACACCTAATTGATGCTAAGAGCTACACATTGTAAGGTAAGGCCTAGCTTGCTTCTAATAACATGCAAGTGATAGATGTCATGAGATGTGTCATATTAGGCTCAGCCAACTTTTGTCAATAACATTTAGTTAATAGATTTTAGGAACCAAATTGTGACACAGTACAATCTTGTAAAAATATAAGAGAAACCCAATCGCTGCAATTTGTATGATGCACCACACAATTAAAGAGAAGAGCTCTTCTTTCATTGTCCGCCCACTAAAAACAATGCGTAATTAGTTGTTTTTATATCTTTATTTCCTTCTAATTTTTATTATTATTTTGAGTTATGTTGTTTTCTTCTTTGTTTTCCAAGCTATGATTATTGAAATTTACATATTTGTAAGTTTCCTTGGTTTGTTTGCTGCCAAATGTTTATCAAGATAATTATTCTTTCCATGTATATTTTAATAGATTGAACTTGTTCTAATGTTTTTAGGAGTTTTCTTAATGGGGTTATTGTAATTTCGAAAAAAATATTTTAAATTATTGTTTTAAAAAAAATTGTAATATGAGGTAGATGAAAAAGGATTTGTCTATCTTTGATATAGGACAGCATTTGATCAAAAATATAAAATTTGTAAATCACAATGGATTTTTAGATGATTTCTAGTAGTTCTATTTTTTTAATCTATTTTCTCAATATTGTTTTACAATAAAACATCCTCTGAAAAATAATTGTATTATGTGATTTTGTGTTTTTACAATTGTCTTATTTTATATAAAGAATAACCATTACTCATTAAAAAATATTGTTCTCCATTAATTATAATATTTTACATAAACATTTATACTAGAGATCGGAACAACAAAGGGACTAATGTTATTGAAGACATCAAAGATAGTGACAATTTTGTGCTTGTGGAGAATATATTCCACAAGAGGAATTGACTAATAGAGCTTCTGCAAAATGATTATTTTTCAGTTATCACAGAAATAGTAAGTACTATTATGTGCATTTCATAAAGATAAGATTTAGTAAAATGGGTAACAGTCAGTTTGATTGATCTAGCTGATTTGTTAGACTACCTACAAACTCCTATTCTTTTGCTATAAATTATAATTGTAGTTACATTTGACAATAGTAAACTAAGTGTATTTTAATAGAAAATGAATTTTCCAGCACAAAGGTGCTATTCTCTATTATGTTCAACGATGAACATGCATATTTGGTACTATTTTGTTTTACAAAAGTTTACATCTTAAAAAGGGGTGAGGCCTGGATCGTGCCTCAAGGAACTTGAATAATTTTAATTATTTTTCATTTAAATAAAATGTAAAATTATTTTTACTTATTTTACTATGGAATTATTAGTACTTGTCTTGGGATTGGATATTTTTTGTTATTTATTTTTAGATGAATTGTAAAATTACTATTGACAATTACATTTACTAAAGTCAATTAATCAATTGTTTTGAAATAGTCAAAAGTGATCACTATTTTTCTTTCTAAAATAAAATTGCTTTTTATAAAGTTGAGATTTATGATTTTAAACTTAATATATTGTAAAAATTATTTATATAAATTATGATTGGTTTAAACTTTGGTATTTTAGGAGTTGATTGATGGGAATGATAGATTTCAAAGATTTTTCACTAAGGATGGTGAGGGGTATAGTTATAAATGCCTCATTTAAGCTCTCTAAAAAATAAATATCTATTTAATTTTTTTTTTATAATATTCTAAATAAAAAATATAGAGGTATATAGATTTTAATTATTTTTGTATTTCTCAAAATATAGGTAATAAAATTATTTAATAATTTAATAGAGACTTGATTGGCACTATTTGAACTAAACTAAATAAAAATTGAAATATTTAATTACAAGCAATAAACCCAATTATTGTATGCATAATTTATAATTATAAATTTGTATAATTATTTTTACAAATTATTCTATTTCTTAAAACTTTTTTAAAGTTATAATATTTTTTAAAATCATTTGCATATATACAAAATATTTTAATAAATTTTAATTGAATTATAATTATATATAATTTTAAATTAAATTATGATTATGATTTTAAGAAAATGTATATTTTCACTATAATGTTTATATTAGAATTATTAATACTATTTTATTGAAGTGAGAGTTATAGTTAATATTACATAATTGTAATTAAAATAATATAATTTAAAAAAAGAAATAATTCAAAATTATAACAAATGTCATGTATTGGTGACTGATATTATTTTAATTATATTTATGTAATATTAATTATAGCTCCCATTTGAATAAAATATTATTAATAATTTCAAAATAAAATTTGTAATGAAAATATATATTTGTTAAAAACATAATCCTAATTTAATTAAAAAATTTATATAACTAGCATACTTATCTTTAGAAAAGTATATGCCAAAATATATCATTATGGAAATACATATTAATAATAATAATAATAAAATTAACCTTAAACTTAATTATTATATATAAGTTTAAGATTATATTAGTTTTATTATATTTTTATGTATTATTAATTGTAAGAAAACTTCATCAAATAAATATTAATAATTATTAAATTGTATGGCATAAACATTAGAGTGAAAATAGAACTTTTATTTTCAAAAGGTATAAACTAATTTAAGAAAAATATACAAAATTGTAATTATAAAAAATATATACAATAATTGTCATTTTAATTTTATATATCTATATTAAAAAAATACTTTATTTACAATATTATAAATATAAAAAAGAAAAAAAAATTAAAATTAAAATACGCATTTTTTTAAAATATAAAGAAAAAAAATCTAAAAAATCTATCGTTCCTAGAAATTCTCTCCTACAACACCAATTTTTTTCAATCAATCATTGTGTAGATAAATAATTTCTACAATATATTAAATTTGAAAATATAAATCTCAACTTAATAAAAATCAAATTTATTTTGAGAACAAAAATAATAATCATTTTTTATTGGTGCAAAACAATTGATTAACTAGGTTTCAATACCTACTCAAGTACTAAGAATTACAACACATATTTTTTTTACAATACTATAAAGGAAAGTACTCACCACAACATGACACTTGTTTGATTATAATCAATCTTTGAATAAGAAAAAAAAAATGAGAGCCTACAATTTTTAAATAGACATTAAAAATTTAAAACTGAATTAATTAATTTAAATGAAATTAGTATAGAAATCTTAAATAAATCATTTTATTTACATAGAAAAATATTTTACTTTAAATTTATATTGTTTACTCTGTCTTATTTGAAGAGTCATTTTGATTTACTTAAGAGTTTTATTTTTTAGTTTTTTTACATAAGGCTTTCATTTTTGTTTACCTAATTATTATTTTAAAATTTTAGTTGTGAATAAATTGAATTATTGAAGATGTCTCTTTATATTTTACACAAATATTTATCCTTTCTTTATCACATATGTGAAGATGTGAAGATTGTGTCGAGATACTCAAGGTGTGTGTTACCCATATTTGAGGAACTTCGCATCTAAATGGATTGTCCTTTCTATAATTTATCAACAAGGATGAACAAAAATAAGCTATGCAAGGTCTTAATGCTTAAATTTGGGAGGGATGGGAGGTCAAGGTGAGTTTTATACAAGTTAGGTCTTGCTCAAATACATCCCTAAAAGACTCAAAGTAGTATTCAAAATTTTTAGAGTTGAAAAATGGTGACAATAAGGAGGCTTCATGGAAAAGATCCTTGTTGGGTAGAATCTATTTCGATATGACTTATCCTCCATGTCTCTATGTCACGGTAGCTATATTTTAGGGTTCAAAACAAATGTTTACATTCCTATTCATAAATGTTGAGAGAATGATAAGGTGATATATTCATCATACAATATTCATGATTTGAATTTATGATCCATTTATAATAATGGAAAGCTAGAAAATATTGTGGATTCAAATTTTGTTGATCAGGAAAACTTATATCATTAAATCATATCTAAATAATTAATTTTTTTTAGTTCTAGAATATATTGGTAGACTTTCATGATCTGTTTTTTAGTACATGGAGGCTTTGCCCAAAAGGGGAAATCAAATTTACTAAATGGTTTTTTAATGTTTGAATTCAAACTATAGAAACATATGGAGTATATTTTCTAATTTGCCTCATATGTTATGAAGGATAGCTAGTGAGATTCAAACTAGGATTTCCTATTTGGTTATCATTTTAATTCATACACTTCTAGCATTGTTTGGATTATATTATCACACCTCTTGCTATAATTTTGGGAATCTTTCTACTCTAACAATAATTACACATAATGTTTGTAAACTTGTTTGTATGGTTGTTGATATTACCAACAAAACATATAAAACCTATGCTTGGTTATACATGGAGATAGACTTTACACATTACTTTCAAGAAGATATTACTTTGAAAGATGTAGATAGATCATGGGATGAACAAATCGATTATGAAATAATTAAGTTTATATGTAAGAGGTGTTTAGTCCACGGACACCTTGCTTCTAAATTTGGAAAAAAGTGTTCTTAAAATTCAGAGTATCTAGTGAGTGCACTTCACAGGTGGGACCTAAACTCCAGCATCAATCGGTTACCTTGCATAAGTCATATTAAAATAATATTGAGATATAATTAAAAAAATTGTGAATTTATTCCACACAAATTAAGGAGTAAGAATTTAGGGGGTTATGGTACGATAAAATCATATGAGGATAAAGATTCTTCTTTCTTTCCTTTCAACCCTTTAGATAAATATAATTGCTCTATCCCAAAGGTCAAGAAGGAATGTGATGTTTTAGGTGGCTTATAGGTAAATGTAGTTTTCACTGAAAGAAATTCTAAAGATAATAATGTGTGCATTTATAATAGGAATAGTCTTAAAGAAAAATAATTAGATAAAGGTGAATGAAAGAAGAAGAAAAAAGCTCTTTAAAGTAGCACACCTTGAATGAGTTGAAGATCATTCAGTTTTGAATAATACTTTTATAAGTGTTAGGAAAATGGTGTCTCAACCTTACAATTATATCATATTAATATATTGTTAGCATGGAGGTATAAGATGTACCCCTAAAAGATCTAGAGAGATCATCCCCTCATGATAGTTCCAAAGTTATCAATCCCAACAAGTATTTAGGACCCTTGAAAACCACACTTTTATATTAATTTTAAATATTTATATTAATTATCATTAAATAAGTTTGGGACATGGCTAATCTGGTTCCAAAACAATAGACTAACCTTCATATTATACAGATAGTCAAAAAATAATTGACATAGCTATTTCTACCGAGCTCTGTTAAGATCTATTATTTTCGACATACCTTCATGTTATGCGAAAATCATACCATATTTGAAACCAAAATAACTACATCCCTAAATAACTGTATTTAAGATATATCTATTTTAATGTACTCTTTCATACTTTCGTACAATTACCGGGTCAAATCTTGAAACTAAGCAGCATTTTGCTCTCCTAAAACAAACTTTAATTCTTAAGGGATAGTATAGGGATTTTAAAAGATACTATTGAAATGGTCTTCGTGTGATGATAATTGATGAGTGACACGTTCGACGCTTGACTTTTGCAGGTGAACTGAGAAAGGCAGAATTTTAAACAATTCAACTAAGCATTCCAGGCATGAAAGTCGAGCTCTTCCTCAATATATAAATAACTGGGTAAATTTGTTTTCAGATATCTTATTCCTCTTCTCTAATTTTGTTTCTAGGAAGGCACAAGAAGATTGAACCCTTGGATATATTAAAGGCAACTGTGAAGTTTTCGTCAAGATTTTTTCCCATCCCCAGGGTCTTCTGACCATTAACAATGGCTGATAAGAGAAGAAAACAGGCTGTAAGCGAATTGGATATAGAGGAAGTAGATTCAGAAAAACGTTACATATGGTTTGAAAATGTGAAGGGCAGTTTTGAGTATCACAGGGCCGAAGTCGATACACAGAGTGCCCATGTATCTCAAGGGCTTAAACAGAGATGCATATCTGCCTCGGGTGGTGTCTTTGGGCCTTTTCCATCACATGATGTCTCAGACAATGTCTGAAATAGAGTATGCAAAATAGAGGCCGTTAATCGATCAGTGAAAAGGTTACCTCGAAACCAGCAGCATGCACGCTTTATAATGGAAAGGGTGAGAAGACTAAATGATCTGTACATTCTCTCCTTACCCAAAACGTTGGGTTAAGGTGATTTAAATAATGACTGTTACTGTTAGGATAATTACAAAGAGTGGAAACAGCAACAGTCGAAACAGCGCAACCTACAGAAAATAGAAACAGCTAAAACAGAGTTCCTAAAGAAGAAGACTCTTTCTATTCTGCGAGGAGATCATCCGGATAATCTGGGATTTTCGTGATAAGCGCGTGTTTCCATATGCCCCCGCAAGGTGAGCGTGGGTGCTTTTACGGTCAACTTGTCCCGAAGTAATGCAAATCGAGCACAGCTCAACACCTTAGTGAAGGTTGCATATAGAGATGAATCGAACATCAAGGCCTTTGTTAGCAACTTTCTCAAGAACGAAATGATAATCAATCTCAATGTGCTTAGTCCGTGCATGAAAGACTGGGTTAGCCGTGAGATACGTAGTACAAAGATTGTCACACCATAGAACAGGGGGAGCAGTGGGAGAATATCCAAGTTCAGAGAGGAGGGATTGAATCCAAATTAGCTCAGCAGTGGCTATGGCAACTCCTCTATATTCAGCTTTAGTACTAGACCTTGAGACGGTCTTTTGTTTTCGAGCACTCCACGAAATCAGGTTTGGGGCAAGGAAGATGCAGTAACCGCTAGTAGAACGGCGGTCATCGGGGCAGCCAGCCCAATCTGAGTCAGAAAAGGCATTAAGAGTGACAGGGCTAGACTTGCTGAGTTGCAGTCCATAAGAAAGAGTTTCCTTTAGGTACCGTAGGATACGCTTGACAGCGTTCCATTGATCATCAGTGGGCTGCTGCATAAACTGACATACTTTATTGACGGCGAAAGCAATATCTGGTCTCGTAAGGGTGAGATACTAAAGAGCACCAACAACACTCCTGTATAGAGTGGGATCGCTGAAGGCGGAGCCGGAGAATTTAGACAACTTTTCTTGGCTGCAAATAGGAGTGTGAACCGGTTTTGCACCGTCCATCTTTGTCTTCTTGAGAAGATCAAGTGTATACTTCCTTTGAGATAGGAGAAGCCCTGTAGGAGTTGAAAGTGCTTCGATGCCCAAAAAATAATGGAGAGAGCCCAAGTCTTTTATGGCAAAAGCTGACTGAAGTTGAGATATCAGATCTTGAACACAGTCCACAGTAGACCTAGTAATAATAATATCGTCGACATAAACAAGCATAAAAACAGTGGAGTGGGCGTTACGCTTAATGAATAGCGAAATGTCAGCTTTGGAACCCACAAACCCAACCTGTTGGAGAAAGGTGCTTAGTTGGTGGTACGAGGCCTGTGGAGCTTGTTTGAGACCGTAGAGAGACTTGTGGAGTCTACACACATGATTAGGAAACTGGGGATCGATATAGCCAGGTGGTTGCTTCATGTAAACCTCTTCCTCAAGGACACCATGGAGGAAGGCATTTTGCACATCAAGTTGGTGAAATGGCCAGCCCATAGAGAGTGCAATAGTGAGAATTGTATGAATGGTGCAGGGTTTGACCACTGGACTGAAAGTCTCCCCATAGTCAATTCCTTCCTTCTGATTGAACCCCTTGGCAACTAGTCGTGCTTTGTAGCGATCAATTGAGCCGTCTACTTTCTTTTTCAATTTAAAAACCCATTTGCACCCAACAACATTTCATTGGGACTTAGGTGGGACTAGGCTCCACGTCCCATTTTGGAGAAGTGCATTAATTTCATTATCCATAGCCCAACGCCACTATGGGTCCACTTTGGCTTGCGAAATACATGTGGGCTCATCAATATCATCAAGAGATAAGGGGTGCTTAGTAGCACTGTATGCCTTGGGCCGAAAAATGCCATGTTTGGACCTTGTAACCATGGGATGCACATTCGTAGGAGGGACCATCGAGCTTGGCGAAGGTAATGGCAATGGAGATGAAGGGGGTTCGCGGCTAGGAGACGGTGGGGCCAAAATCATTGGGGTGGGGGGGCTAGACTCAACTCAGGTAGGGGGGTCATTGCTAGGAGAAGGTGAGGCATATAGAGGGGTAGAGGAACCACGGTGAGATCCTTGCAAGGAGGTGAAGACACACTAGATGCAGGTGAGTGAAAAAGTGGGAGAGTAGATAGCTGAGATGGTGGAAAGACTGAGCCTGGTGATGGTGCGTTCTGGCGAGCAACAAAAGGATAGGTCCCTTCATCAAACACAACATGCCAAGAGATATACATCTTGTTGGTGGGAAGATGGAGGCATTTATAGCCTTTGTGAACCAAGTTGTAACCCAAGAAGACACAAGGGAGAGAATGTGACTCTAGCCTATTAGAGCTGTAGGGTCGAAGGTAGGGAAAACAGAGGCACCCAAAGACATGCATCGCTCGATAGTTAGGACCCGTGTTAAACAGACATTGAAGGGGGGACCAATTGTTGAGGATGGGGGTGGGTAACCGGTTCACCAAGTAATAGGTCATGAGGAATGCATCGGTCCAATAGGTGAAGGGAACTGAAGCCATATGAAGGAGGGTAAGACTAGTATCCACAATGTGCTTGTGTCGGCACTCTGCTAAACTATTTTTTTTTGGAGTGTACGGATAGGAAAAATGTTGGACGATTCCCTGGGAGGCCAAAAAGGGTTTCAATTTAATAAATTCCCCCCCATTGTCGGATTGGAAGGTTTTAATTCTATGGCCAAGAAGGCTCTCAATTTTGGTCTTGAAATTAATGAATGCAGGTAGTGCATCTGATTTATGAGATAATGGAAAGAGACACATGTATCTACTGTAAACATCCACAAAAATTAAGTAAAAATGAAAACCATCATAAGAGACATAGGGAGAAGGACCCCAAATATAAGAAACAATTAATCCCAAAGGATGTTTGCAAGCGGTAGAACTAAAATTAAAAGACAATTGGTGACTCTTACTAACTTGACACAAACTACAAAGACCCAATTTATTCTGACTAATAGGAAGCGACTCGACTCCGACAATATTCCTAACAGTTTGTGGCATAGGGTGACCGAAACACTTATGCCATCTCTCAAGAGAAGTCCGTTCACCAACAAAGGCTGTAGAAGGGGCCTGAGAGGGTGGAGAAACACTCAAAGATAGGTGGTAGAGACCATCCTTATGCTGCTCACAAAGAACTACCATCCCCGTGCGTCGATCCTTTACAAGGAAAAATGGTGGATGAAATTCAAAAAAGATGTCATTGTCAGAGGCAAATTTTGAAACAAAGAGAAGATTAGCCATGACATTAGGGACATGCAAAATATCATTGAGATGAAATAAGGAATGAAAAATTTGTGATCTACCAATGTGAGAAATAGAAAGTTTAGAGCCATTACCAACGCGAAGCGTGTCAAGGCCATCATACTCATGGTGAATCTATAGGTTACTCAAGTCCGAAGTGACATGATTAGTAGCTCCACTATTAGGGTACCAGTTAGGATCAACCGAAATCTAAGATGATGCATAGGAAGAAGACTGCTGATAAGGGATGACAAAGTGATGATAGGCATAGGGTGCTAGCATGTATGCAGAAGGAGGGGGGGTGCAACCAATTGGGGCATCTCCTGATAGATTTTGTCAAACCTGAACCAACAAGTGTTGGCCATGTGGTTCTTACAGCCTCGATTATTGTGGTTCCTTCCACAATTATTATTGTAGGGAAGTTGTTGAGAAGAAGGATTGGGAGCACGATTACGGTTGGCTACATTGGCCACTAGGTGCTGCTGAAGGAGGGCATGTTGGGTATCGATACGCATCTCAAAAGTGAGGAGATGGGCTTGAAAATCATCCATGTCAATGGTGTCAAGCGTGGTTGTTAGAGAAGTGACGACAACATCATAGGCAGACTCGAGACTGCTCAAGATAATCTGCTGCAGATCTTAATCGCAGATGGTTTGTTCAGAAGCTGCAAGGGTGTCAGCCAATTGTTTGGCATGCTGGAGGTAGTAAGGCATGGAGAGAGCACCCTTACAGATGGTTTGTAGTTTGTGACAAAGTTGCATGAGTCCTGCTTTTGAATGAGAAGCAAAGTGCTTCTCTAGAGTGAGCCAAACAACATGCGAGGTATCAAGGCCAACAACAGTCACTAGAGTATCGTTAGCAAGTGCAGAGAGCAACCATCCAAGAAGGATCTTGTCCTACTTCGGCCAGGCAAGATAGGAAGGATTCAGTGTTGGATCTATCGGATAGAGAGTATGAGGGGGACAAGCAATGGTCCCATCAACATAGCCTTCTAGGTAATAGCCTTGGAGAAGCAGGAGGAACTGCGTCTGCCAGAGGAGGTAGTTTTGGCGATCAAGTTTGATAGAGATCGCATGGTGAAGGGGAACCAGTTGGAGAGTGGAGGAGGGTGGAGATGGGAAGCATGGGGAATGTGGGGAGCGTGGGGATGTAATGTTCCCCAATTAATAAAGAAATAAACGTTGAAAATAAAGTGACAGGATATTAATTATTTTTATTAATATTCTAATCTGGAATTAATATTAATAATTAATATCATTAACTTATTTTGTTAACACAATTTGAATAAAGGTAGTTCATAAAACTACTTCGTAGAGGAATAAAATGGCATTTGCTTGAGTTGTAAAGCATGCCTAGAAGAAGAAATATATCCATGTGTTTGGATCCAAACTACAGTAATTCCCCTTTCGTTAGTAACACTGGCCTATTGGTGGAGTCATGGCTACGTAAGCAGTGTATTGGAGTCGTGCTAGTGTATTCCATGGTGTTTAGTATTGACGTGAGTCGCAAAGCATACTCACATATTTCTAATGCTCATGTTTGGGTGTGAGTACTAGTTGCAAAAGACAGGACAACATTAGCACTCGTGTACCGTGGCGAGAAGACCCAATATCAGGCTTTCGCGTGGAGTCGCAGTTAACTTGCAGTAGCAATAACGGAGGGCAATATCAATCTGTGTAATATAATATGCACATGTCATATATTCATAGCGGGGTGTTATTCTAAATGTAGTCGGGTATTCTGAATGAACCATAAACAGTGTTCGCAATCTTTATAGAAGTTCCAGAAACCCAATGTCAGGTGTGTTCATGATTGCAAACACTCATGTTGCACATGAAACAATGACTGGAGGGAGTCTACAACATTACAGGTGTGAAGTGGAAGATGTCTTCGGGGTGAACTGAAGGTGTCATTACGGTGTTGGAACAGAGGGAGATTAACAGGTATAACTATGGTATAGTGGAAGTGCCATTGTCAGGGACTAGCGGAAGTCCCAATGGATCCATGAAGAGCCTCTGGTAACCAGTAGCATGAGAATGGCATCTCCAACTTAGTACGAGTATCAGGTGCATAATCACACATACTTATATATACTTCCTAAATAATAAACGCTTGTTCTGTCAGTAAATGAAATATTAGCAAGGGAACTGAGATTGTATGAATCAAGAATATCACTGTTTGTACGTCATTCATTAATCTGTCAATAACTCATTGTCTAAGTTAAAACAACAAACATGTTGCTGATGAACTGGAAATATATCCCATTGATAATTAAGGAATTTTACAGTGGTATCAGAGCTTTTGGATCCTGCTAGCCTGTAGGGTGATTAGGAACTTCATGAAAATTTAATGCACGGTTGAGTATGCACCAGGGAAATTATAATTTCTGAAGCACTAGGGCCCATCAAAACAAATTTCAAAGCTCACCTTTAGCACAAAGTAGTTCATCTATTCCATTTCAAATTGAAGATATCCATACCAAAATTGATGAGGAAATTGTTTTTGAAACCAACATGGGAGACCCAGATAACAATAGGGACCTATTGGCTGCATTAATTAGAAGTCAGCAAGATAAGCAAGATAATGTTAACAAAATGACGCATTTGATGACCCAATTTATGGCTAATAATATGAATCAGCACCAAAATAATGGTAGACAGCATAATCAACATAAAAATAATGGGGGAAACAATGGGGGTAGAGATGAACAGTCTATCAATAATCAGCCAAAAAGAACAGGAACAACCAGACCTTTTATGCCTACATTTATTGCTAGAAACCAACAGCCTGAAAAATGAACCTACAATAAGAGAAATACAGGAAGAAATACATCAAGTTTGGTTAGTTTCTGGAGATGAATTCAGATCAACAATGACATTTAGAGAATATTTAGATGTCAGAATGAAACATAGGCCAAGAGGACAACGAGGAAACAATAGTGAATTGCAAAGGAAAATTGGAAAAATGTCCATCCCTTATTTTGATGGAATAGGTAAAACAACGATCTGGACATGGGTGCAAAAATTAGACACATATTTCCAATTAAATCCTATGCTAGAAGATGAGGCAATTAAATATGCCGCATTACATCTTGATGGTGTAGCACATGAATGGTGACATCATGGGCAAGTAACCTTGGGTCATAATCTGATAAGTACTTATGTTGAGTTCACTAAGAGACTTATTGACAGGTTTGACTCTAAAGATCCCGAATTACATCTTAAAGATTTGACTCAGCTTAAGCAAACTGGAACTATTGAGCACTATATTTCTAAATTTGAAAAATTAGCAGTTTTAGTTACTGAAATTTCAGAAAGACACAAGATTGTAATATTTATAGATGGATTGTTTGATTACCTCAAAGGTTGGGTTAAGTCCTTAAACCCTCTTACCTTACAAACAACTGTCGAAAGAGAAAGAGAATTAGAACCATCTTCAAAAGGAAATTTTTTTAATAAAGGACCACCTCCTAAACCAGAAAAAGACAAACAACCTTTCAATAAAGATAATTTCCCTAAAAACGGGTTAGATAAAGAGGAAAGGGAAGAACTCAGAAGGAAAAAACTATGTTTCAGTTGTAGGGAAGCATGGCTGTCTAGACATAGATGTTTAGGAAAGAGAAAAATTCATTATATTGAGGTTATGTCTCATAGTGAGGATGAAGAGAATTTTGACCCTAACATAGAACAAGCATCGCAGAACACAAAGTCAGAAACAGGTACTAAACAAGGAGAAGGAGTAATAGCATCCATGACAGGAACTCCACCTTATAATATTTTCAGAGTTAGAGGAGTTTTGAATGGACAATGTGTAATTGTTATGCTTGATAGTGGTTCTACTCATAATTTTATAGATTCAACACTTGTAGAAAAATGTGGTTTACAGACTGAAAAACATGAGGGATTTCATGTGAGAGTAGCAGGTGGAACTAATTTATCGAGTAATCATAAAGTTCCTAAATTGAATATTACTCTTGGCAATTACACTATTACTGATGATTTTTATGTGATTGATTTGGCTGACACTAATGTTGTCTTGGGCATATAGTGGATGGAAACATTAGATGAATATACATAGAGTTTTAAAAGAATGGAATTCTCTTTTAAAATTGATGATAAGAAGGCAGTCCTTTGGAGTATGTCTAACAGTGGTCCTAGGATTGTTAGTGCTAAAAGAATGGAAGCTATTTTCAGACATGGAGATGTGGCATGGTTAGCACAATGTTTAATCTCCAACAAGTTATCAATTTTTGAATCTAAAAATTATCAAGAAGATTTATTGAAAGTATTAGATTCACATAATCTATTTTTTAGTGATATACCTCCAAGGGTCCCACCTGACAAAGGATTTGAACATACCATTGAATTAGAGGAAGGTGCAAAACCCATTATCACAACTCCGTATAGACATCCTAAAACATTCAGGGATGAAATAGAGAAGGCAATTAAGGAACTATTGGATATGGGACATATTAGGCCCAGTTCTAGTCCTTTTACATCATCAGTAGTATTGGTCAGAAAGAAGGATGGGACTCTTCGCATGTGTATAGATTGCCATGCCTTAAAAAAAAGACAATAAAAAAGAGGTATCCAATTCATCAAATTGATGAGTTATTAGATGAATTACATGGTGGTGTTTATTTTTCTAAAATTGATTTGAGATCAGGATGTCCAAAAAATGGCTTTCCATTGTCATTATGGTCATTATGAATTCTTGGTTATGCTATTTGGGTTAACAAATGCTCCGGCAACATTCCAGTCTTGTTACCGCGTCATTTATTTTTCATGGCGAGAGTGGGTCATCATTTCCTTTTTATGTAGGAGTCCTAGTTCATACCATATTACCTTGGTTCAAGTCCTTAAATGCGGCCTCAAATCCTTTCTCTAGTCATTTAAGTCAAGTTCAAATAATTCATTGTTCTCCTTCAACACGGTGAACCATTCTGAACCGGGTTCAAGATGTTCATTTTGGTTCAATAGGTTCTAAGGTGTTCAGAAAAGGTTCTTCGTACTAACATTTTCTCTAAGTTTTTGCAGCGGCTCTTTAATAAAGTTTTTCCTGTTCATTGATATAACATTTGTGTTGAACATGTTGAACTGAGTTCAAAGGGTTCAAATATGTTCAACGTGTTCATCATGGCAAAGTGGTCAACAGTTTGACACGGCGTACATCTTGAACTACTTGAACACTCAAGAAGTTGGTTCAAGATGTTCATACGGGTTCAGTACTGGTGGGTCCCACGGTTTCTAATGTTTTGAGAAGTGCATTTATTGCTAAATATGGAAAGGCAGAACCATATTGTAAAGTGATGTCATTCTTTGGCTTTTTCAAAGTAAGTGAACGTTTCGGGAACTGGCAGTTTCTTAAAGTACGTCACCATGCATTCAATGCATGCGTGTGGGGGTCTAATCTACCAATTTGCCACGTTTGGAATGAAATTGTGAAATCATTGCATTTAATGTGTATGTATTATTACCTTTCTCAATAAGGTATGAAAATCATTTGTGTTTTGCGGGTCAGTGCAAGAAGATGAGTCCACTTTTTGGCCAAAAAGTGGAAGTGTTTTCCCTGTTTTTCAGATTCTGTCTCACTTGAGCTTAAATTTTGAAACACTTAGAGATTGAATCTTGGAAAAAGTCAGTAATATAAAAGATAGCTCTCTGAGTTTAGTTTTCAAATATGTAATTTATTTTAATACCCACATAATAAAAAATAACTTTTTGAATGAAGTTCTAAAAACTATGTTTTAAAAATGCCTGTTTCAGGACCATACCATGCATGTGTACGACCCACACTTTTTGACACAATTAAAATTATTTTCTCAACCGTTTTGGGAAATGGTTTGTAACACACTGAAGATTGATGAGCATATTTTTCTGTATTTTTTTTTCAAATATTTTTTTTTTAATTAATTTTTTAATGGTCGTAATTATCTTTTTAAAAATTTGACGTGTACGACCCACATAATTTGACGTAAACTTAGTATTTTTTGAATTTTTTTTTTTTTAAATTGAAAAGAATTTTGTGTAGATTGATGACATAAATTTTTTTTTTCAAAATTCATTAAAATAAATAAGTTATTAAATTAAGAAAATTAGTTAATATTTCAAATTTATGACCCTGATTTAGTATAAATTAAATGAAAAATAGTTAAAATAATCAATTTTTAAATTAATTTACATATTTAGAATCTAGACAGTATAATCTGAAATGGGTTTCAATTCCGTATAAAAATTCTTTGATTAGAGGCACGTAAACTATTTCATTTCATCATATTTGTGCTTTCATTCATGGAGCTTTGAATTTGCAGGTTCATGTCTCAAGTGTGGCCATCCCAGGCCTATCTCGGGCCTAATCCCGAGGCAAGTGGCGGGTTGTGAATTCAAATTTTGCATAACGGGGGCCCATTTCATTTTTTGCCTGCTGGATTTAACAACGGGCCCCCGTTATTTAAAATGGGGGCCCGTTATTTAAAACGGGGCCCGTTATTTAAATAACAGGCCCCCGTTTCTAAATAACCGTTACTATAAAAAAAAAACAGATTGCATCGATTTACCACACTATCATTGAAATCCGTACTGACAAAGATTTTTTACATCATTTGGCAGTACTTTTTAATATTTTTTACACGATTTTTTGAAGACAAGTTTGTAAAAATGGGTTCTAAGCAACGTCAAAAGAAAAAAAAGAAGACAATGACACTGGACAAAATTCAAGCACAAAGAGAGAAGGAGGCAAAACGCCAAAGAGATCGAAGATCACAACAACGGCAATTGAATAACACTTCTGAAGCATCTAGTTCAGTGCCCGTTGTAGATGAGACCATTGAAGACATCATGATGGATGCAAGAAATGTAGAACCACACACGGGTATGACTGTTGATGCAAATGTTGACGTGGATGCGAATCCTGGTATGTTTTTAAATCCAGATGACTATGATGCCAATCAAATTGCTGATTTAAATGAAGCTGGATATAAATTTCATACACCAATACAAAAAGAAATAAAAATTGAAAATATTACACCACCATCTCTAAAAGAAAATGGATGTAATTTGTTTACTATTGATAGCAATGTGCTAGATAATCTTAATGGGTTAGTTTCTTGGAGACAAATCAGAACACATGCAAACAGATTATATAAATAATTTTTCTATAATAAAAAGTTAGGATTCCAATGTCAATTAATGCTACAATTAATAAAAATGTTAAAAATGCGTAAAGTCATGAAAAAAATAGGTATTTATGCAAAACCAAAAAGAAAAGATGAATCATATAAGCAAGTTGTATCTACTGTTGCCAGTGCCATCGATTCTATAGGAAAAACAAGTCGATCTAAAGATAAGAATGCAGCATGTAGAATTATAACGACTGCTATAGTTGACAAAATGATTGTTAATAAAAGAATGTTAAGTGATATAAGTGGCTATTTGAACTTACATCGAAGAACCTTGTCAAGAGCGGCCAAAAGAAGAGACACAATTGAAATTGATCCACTAAACCATTGTTGGAGTTTTAGTGGTAGACTTCAAAGGTTGGACATGAAATTAAATGATGAAACTAAACAATTAATTACAAAATTTTGGCATGATAACACTAGAGTTTCATCAAATGTTAGAGATGTTTTAAAGTTAAGGGTGGGATCAAAAATTCATGATCCTCATCCAAAACATCTTCTTGACATGACTCAAACTGAATTCTTTAAAAAAATTAGTGATGAATCTGTGTTAATGAATTTACAAATTAGTCAAAGATCATTTGAAAAATGCAAACCCTGGTATGTTAAAATCAATAAACAAAGAATATCTTGTTGTTGTAAAACTCATGTCCAGTTTCGTTACTATTATGATGTTTTTTGATATATTCATTGTATGTTGCATGGTAATGATCTTGTACAGGATTGTGGTGTTTATGTTCCACCTGAAACTATAAAAGATTTTATTGGAAGTTTATTTTGTAAACCACCTAATGAACAATTATTTCTTTCCAGTTCATGCATTTATGGTCTTTGCAATTTATGTGGGAACTATTCTTTGATAGGTGAATGTTTGCATGAACATGTTTCATCTGAGTTTGGACAAAAAATGGTTGATGTTAGGAGATTTAAAAATATAGAATACCCTCCAAAGGATGGAAAGATGGGGAAATGTTTAGAATTGATTACAGAACAGAATAGTGTGAATGCATTTATTAGTGAGTTTAAAACTCATATTGTTCCAAAATATGTGAAACATTCCCAACATGCCCGATGGCTTGATGGACAGTTTCGCATATGCAAGAACACATTTCCAATTGGAACAATAGTATCAGTTGTGGATTTTGCAGAAAATTATACTCTAAAACCACAAGAGGAAACTTAATCACAATACTACAACTCAGTGCAAGTGGCCATATTTGTGCACATTATATATAGACATGACCATGACAGTACAGAAGATAACAGAAAAATTTTGAGGGAGTATCATTTCTATGTTAGTGATAATCGATTACACTCTTCAGAGTTTGTCCAACATTGCTTCGAGGTATTTTATGATAATCTTAAGGAAAGAGAAATTGACATGAAACAACATATGATATGGTCAGATAACTGCACTAGACAATTCAAAAATGCAAGAATGTTTTATTGGCTATGCAAAGTTCACAAGATAACCAATGTCCAACATTTATGGAGTTTTTTTGAAGCGGGACATGGTAAGGGGGAACATGATGGAGCCGGTGCTTGTATAAAAAGAGCTCTTGCTAGAGAACAATTGAAATTTGAGGATGCAGTGAAATTAAAAGATGCTCGTGCAGTTGTAGATTGGTGCAATTCAAAGTTGTCAAAAGGATCAACTGAAAACTCTGCAATTCGACGTTTCTTCTGGTTGATAGAGGAAGATAGTATTCCTATTCGGCATGATTGTAATACCATCATTGGATCAGCTAAATGGCATTCATTTAAGAGTTCTAATTCAAACACATGGACTATATTCACAAGGCAACTTGCTTTCTTTTGTCAGTTTTGTGTTTCCGGAGATTGGGAATTTTGTGAGAATAAAGAATGGGTTGAAGAATGGCAACAAAGATCATTGACACCCATAGATGCAAATGATCCGCATGAAAGAACTGATGAAGATATGGATCAAATGTTTGCATCAAATGACTATGATCGCATTTTAGATCTTATACAAGAAGGTAAAATTATTTTTGAAATTTGTTTTGATTTATTAAATAGTACATAAATTTATGAAATCTTACAGTGTATATTTTTGTTTTTATTTCTCATTAAATATTAAAATAAAATTGTTTTGTGCACAGGACATGTCTATGTTGTTGTTGCACCAAAGGACAATGAAGAGGGGACAGAGTATTGGTTGGCTCGATGTGTAGAGCCAAAACATAAGCTAACTACTCCTCGAGTAGATGATGATGGTTATGACTATCCAACAGGATCTGTGGTTGTTGTTGGCACTTGGCTACGCAAATATCTAACAAGAAAGAATGGATTGCCCGCATTTGAAGATTATGAATTAGAGAAAAAGATTATACATTACTCGCATTTGGTAGTGGCAACTAATATAAAATTGGATAGATATCGTGGCAGGCCTGCTAATAAACAATTATGGACTCTCTCTATCGAAGAGCATGAGACAATTATAGATGCTTTGCAAAAGAGAGAGGATGCAGATGGTATAACGGAATGAATCTAGTAAAATTTTGTTTCAGGTCTACCACAAGTAGAAGGCATTAATGAAAACAAAGTTATTTAAATAGACTGTTTATTTTATTTTAGATATGTCTTCTTGATTACATTTTGTGTACAATATACATAAATGAGAGACTACTGGTCAAATTTATGAATGAGATAATTATGTTTTAATCAAGTTCTATTCATTATATTTGTTAAATGATACTTTTTAATTTAGAATATGTTATAATTATAAGATATGTTTCGATACTTAGTTCATGATGTATGCACATGTAGTTTATCTAATCACAAGAACTATTTAAATGAAATTCCAAAAATAAAATTACAAGTCCACATAATGCCTATAAAGTTGTTTAAGCACAACTTCCATAAATAAAATTTCAAGTCCACATAATATATAAAGTATGCGCAAAATTTCAAGTCCACATAATTTCAAGTCAATATATATGATCTAATGTGCACATAATTTCAAGTCCACATAATATCTAATGCGCACAATACACATAAAGTATGTACATAATATATATGATCTAATCCTATTATGAAACTATCCATATATATAAAGTATGTGTGTGCACGTGTAAACAAATATGTAAAGCCCGTAAAATAGTACATATCAAAGCCAAATAAACAGTAAAATTTCAAGTCCACATAATTTCAAGTCAATATATATGATCTAATGTGCACATAATTTCAAGTCCACATAATATCTAATGCGCACAATACACATAAAGTATGCACATAATATATATGATCTAATCCTAGTATGAAACTATCCATATATATAAAGTATGTTTGTGCACGTGTAAACAAATATGTAAAGCCCGTAAAATAGTACATATCAGAGCCAAATAAACAGTAAAATTTCAAGTCCACATAATCCATATATATGTCTAGATGGTAACATGATGTTCACTCCACATAATATCTAACGTGCACAAAATATATAAAGTATGCACAAAATATATATGATCTAATCCTATTATGCAACTATCCATATGTATAAAGTATGTGCACGTGTAAAAAAATGTGTAAATTCCATAAAAAAGTACATATCAAAGCCAAATAAATAGTAAAATCTAAGTGCTATCATCAATAACATCTCGTGGTCTCTTGTCCCCGGGACGTGGTCCAGATCCACCTGTCTCATGCTGTACAATAAAAAAATAATATTAAAATATTACTTGAAATTAACTATTAAAAGAATCATTTATCAAATATAGTAGAATTTGTAAATTAAGTTACAAACTTACCATATGCTTATCAGATCCTGTAGCAATATCTCTCTTGTCCCCGGGACGTGGTCCAGATCCACCTGTCTCATGTTGTACAATAAAAAAATAGTATTAAAATATTACTTGAAATTAACTATTAAAAGAATCATTTATCAAATATAGTAGAATTCGTAAATTAAGTTACAAACTTACCATATGCTCATCAGATCCTGTAGCAGTATCTCTCTTGTCCCTGGGACGTGGTCCAGATCCACCTGTCTCATGCTGTACAATAAAAAAATAATATTAAAATATTACTTGAAATTAACTATTAAAAGAATCATTTATCAAATATAGTAGAATTCATAAATTAAGTTACAAACTTACCATATGCTCATCAAACCCTCTAGCAGTATCTCCTCTAGCAGTATCTTGTGCAGTATCAACACCAAATGCAGTGCTAGCTAACTCTTGTACAAGGTCAAATTCAAAGTGTCCAATTAAATCTTAAATTAAGAGTCAAAATAAGATCAAATTAAGTATTACATATTAATACCTCAAAGGATGTCGATGTGCGTTCAAATTGGCTCTGATCAAAATTATGAGGATAACCTATCCTAATGGTAGTGTCCACCTGCATACATGCATTTAATGAAATCATATTTAGTGAACATATATATGTGTACTAAATAATTTCAAGTTAAGTTACAATATTGTAAGAGTTCATATTTAAGTTAAGAATTATAAGATACATACCATAGATGGTGTCACAATAGTCAGACCCTCTTCTAGATGTGATGTAGAGGGTCCCTCATGACCTGAATCCTGGCGAAAGAAGCATTCAATGTATGAACATGAAAATTTATATAATATACGATGATAACATATTAAATTAAAAAGATCTAGTACAATGTCTAGATAGAAATTTATACTATACCCCATAAGGTGTGCTGAGTTGTCTTCCAGTAGATCCAATATTGACTCTAATATTAGGCGTAGTCCTTATCTACATAAACAAAATTTATTTAATGAAGTATTAGATTGTATAAAAAAAGAGATGCACTTAGTTTATACCTATATTTAATGAAGTACATAAAAAGATTGACATGTACATGTATATATATCTATACCTGGTCAAGATGAACATCCGAGCAAAGAAAATCCATATAAGATGTCATCATACTATCATCTGCTGCATCATGCTCATCTGGAACTGAAGTAGATCCTGCAGTAGTAGTAGGACCTACACACATCTCATGACAACTCGAACACATATGTGGCATCCATCGAGGAGCAGATGCCATGTGAGTAGCTTGCTCACTCAGGTTACCTGTGAGGGAAGTCAAAGCATCCAATGTCGAAATGAATGATGTATTTTGGACATCTGCAGGAATCGATGGAGCAAAAAGTGGAACTATGGGTGGATCCGGTAGGGGATTATTACTCCGTACCCCTAATCTATGTTGTGGCATTCCACGACCAACACCCTGGAATGACTTAATATCAAAATAATTTGGTTTTTGGTTCATTACAAACTCACAGTATAATTTCTTCAAAAAATAAAAAGGGACCTCATAATTATGATGTGGTGGATAATCAAAAACCATCCACCATCTATCCCAAAAGTATCTAGCCATTTCTGGATGCACACACCACCTAATTGAAATTCTTTTTTCGTTAGGTTGCATTGGTTCTCTTGTTTTTGGGTTGGTAAAATATGGACATAAATGAGCTTTGGTTATTTTCAAATCTATGATTTGTCTATAAGTTAAACCATCGGCATAAAAATCACGCAACTCTTGTCATCATCTATGAAATTGATCTAATTGAGAATCAACAGATCTAACTGACTCGACAACAGTTTGCATTGATTTTGCAAACTCTACAAGATGGGGTGGCGTGACTTGCTCATTTTGGATAGCAGCAATGTTTTGTTCAATCACTTGTAGGTTTTCATTAATTCGTTCTCTTAAACGAATTTCATCCAATCTAGGGGGTTGTGGTGGCGGTGGTGGTGGTGGTGGAGGTGGAGGTGGAGGAGGAGGAGGAGGGGGTTGTGGTGGGGGATTTTCACCTAATAGTTCATCTATGTCAAAGACATCCATGATAGCAAAGAACTCCTACATATATAAAGATATACATGAATTATATACAACTCTATGTCAAAGAAGAATCTATTTTACTAAATTAAAAAAAAACATTTATAAATAGTAACATTTCTATGTTGTTGAATGAGATACACATGAAATATATAATATAATATTGAACTTAAAAAAATATACATGTACATACTATTGAATCTTGAAATATAAAATTTGCGCACAAAACTTAATAAAAACTTTCAATGAAACATCATAAATCTATTATATATTCAATTTAATAAATTCATTTCTTGTAAAATGCATCAACTATTAAAATCAATATAAAATATTTCATACATAAGATCAATAAAGAAGTGAGAAATAAGATGATCCTCCTTCTAGTGTAAGAATATATAGCATGGAAACAATATTACTAAGACAACATAATATTTTGTTAACTTTAACTTAAAGTTATTTTGAAAAATGCACGTGTGTGTTTGGATGCTCCATATTTCTAGTGTTTTAGTGTACACATGATAATTTGTTAGAATTCAATTACATAGTTTTGAGATAATTGCCATCAATTCATATTACATTGATTAGTCTTCAGACAATCTTAAAAAAAAACTAATCTCCCATGACTATAAATGACATACTTAAAACATATTATATTCTAAGTGGTTGTCATGTAAAGACAAAACATCAAAACTTTTGAAGAGTTAAGCATATTTCACCATTAAGGATTGTGTGCATTAGAAGCTTCCAAGTGGCAACTTAAATGTTTGGTGCACATGAGGAGTTCATGATCCAATAAATTTTTGAGGAAAAGGTCTTCTTAGGGGCGTATACACCAAGATGTTGTAAAAAAAGGTAGCCAAATGACCAAAAAAAGATAAACACGAGTGCGTTATTGGGAAATTCATTTAACGCATTTGAGGTCTTTTTTGTAGTGTTTTTTTCTTACACTATCCTAGGCTTGTTTACACTATCGTAGGTTCATTAGGACTATCCTAGGTTCATTAGGATTGTCCCAAGTTCATTATTGCTTTCTTAGGCTCATTAGGACTTTCTTAGGTTCATTAAGACTGCCCTACATTCATTAGGATCATTTGAGGCTCATTGCGACTATCATATGTTCATTGTGATTGTCCTAGGTTCATTAATTTAATTCATGTGTTCATTAGGACTATCTCACGTTCTCAAATAGCTTCAACTAATATCTTAAATTAACTATTTTAAAAAAACAATAGCTCCTTAACAATTTAATATTATATACAATCGAATATGATTTCAACTTCAAACCTTGTGCACCTTTTAAAACCAAAAGATGTTGTTAAAACCATTCTTCTAATATTAGCTTAATCATAACATAATCTAATAAATCTTCGTCAAAATATCTACCAACTTCAAATCATATATTAAATCTTTTATAATATAAATTACATTCTAGATATACCAATATACTTCTAAAGATATTCAAAATACTTCTTGGGAATTATATTTTTCAAATCTTTCGGATGTATATATAATTAGCACCCCATTTAGAAAACTCATTATCAATCAACATTATAAATCAAGAATATTTTTTATTTTGTATTAATGAATTATATATTTGGCATATTAGCTTCCTTTATGAACCTATGTAAACCAAACTCCAATTTTAGTAACTTATCTAGTTTTGCTCTAAAATTGTGTCCATAATTGATCCTTTTATACCATCACATGACATAATAGGACCATAATAGGACCTTTATGCCATGACATGGCATAAACCTAAGCCTAAACTTTCATATCTAAAATTTGAAGAACTTAATGTTAATTACTTTTAAGGTTATACTAATTTAGTGGTAACTTTTGTATTGCCTAATGAGGATTAAGAACAATTTAGGTACATATGTTCGGTTTTATTTCAATTTCATTTTCGAACGTTTTTGTTTTTGTTTCCATTTCATTTTCGGTTTTTTGTTTGTGTCAATTTCATTTTCAAACGTTTTTGTTTTTGTTTCCATTTCATTTTCGGTTTTTTGTTTGTGTCGATTTCATTTTCGAACGTTTTTGTTTTTGTTTCCATTTCATTTTCGGTTTTTTGTTTGTGTCAATTTCATTTTCGAACGTTTTTGTTTTTGTTTCCATTTCATTTTCGGTTTTTTGTTTGTGTCGATTTCATTTTCAAACGTTTTTGTTTTTGTTTCCATTTCATTTTCGGTTTTTTGTTTGTGTCGATTTCATTTTCGAACGTTTTTGTTTTTGTTTCCATTTCATTTTCGGTTTTTTGTTTGTGTCAATTTCATTTTCGAACGTTTTTGTTTTTGTTTCCATTTCATTTTCGGTTTTTTGTTTGTGTCGATTTCATTTTGTTAATTATCTAGGTTTGGTTTTAGTTTCTAAATTTGTTGATTATGGTTTAGGGTTAACTATTCAAAAATATTTTAGATCAAAATCAAGAATTTACAAATATAAAAAATAATTTATTTATATGCTACTATTAAAAAAAACTAAAATAATAAAAAAAAACTAAATAATACACACAAAAAAAGAAAAATATACAAGAAAATTATGAAATGTGAAAATAGATGACTGAATGTGTACCTGGGATAGTGGTGGAGGCTTGAAGTGGAAACCACAGCATGGGGGCCCGTTTTTGATCTCCTCTTGTCAACTAACTGTAATGGTGAAAATGAAAAATTATCCAAAAAAAATGATAAAAATAGCATTTCAAAACGGGCCCCCATTTTTTAAAAATGGGCCCCCGTTTTGTTTATAAATGGGGGGCCGTTTTGTCCATAAACGGGGGCCCGTTTTATTTGGCTTCGGCACCCCGTGACCTTTTGGCTCGGGAGGCTGAACCATTAACGGGCCCCCGTTTTTTATAACGGACCCCCATTTTTTAAAAACGAGGGCCCGTTTTGCAGAGCACATTTTCCAACGCATAGACTTCCACAAATTTGTGACTCATTAGCTTGCACATACCCTTGCGTTTGCTACTTGCTGCTGGATTTTTGTTTATATTTTCCCTAGATAGGAGTCTTTCTTGCTACTAGCCGTCGTTTGATTATACAGCTATGAAGGTGAGTCTTTCCTTATCTTCTCTAGTGTTTTCCCTTTCATTTTCTCTCATACAAAAGGTTTCACTGCAATCAAGTTTAGGTTTCTTGTTTTGAAATCATGAAGTCCACCCTGCACTTGTTTGGAAACGTCTTTAGCATGGCATCCACAGAAGCCATAGTTAGTGATACTGACCTGAAGGGTGAGCACCTTGAAGATTTGAAAGAAAGGGTGTTCAAGGGTGTTGATAAGTCTTTTTGTATAGAGATTTTGAGTAGTGGACTTTTAGAAGCCGTAGCCTTTCCTCCAGCAATTTCTTGTCCAGAGCTGGTTCAGGAGTGTGCTGCCAAATATGACCCTGTATCTAAAACTATTAAAAGGGATAATGGTGAAACCCTTCTTGCCATTAACTGTGAAGTGATTGCTTCAGTGTTCAAGATACCAGATTATTAGTTTTCTAATTTCTTCCCTGCTCAGTTAATTAGTGATTTCAATGCAGATAGAGCCGGACACAGGAATAATGTGGCAAAGTTCTAGTTGAAGGTCCCTCAGAGAGGTGGTTCTAGACTACCTAAAAATCCTAACAAGAACCACATGTTGCCACATATCCACGATCTAATTCTTCTGTTGCATCGAGCCAGAGGTTCTGCCGAAGCTTATAGCTTTGATGATTGGATATATTGCTATGTACAATTAGTTCTGGAAGGAAAGCAATATTTGGATTGGGCGGAGTTAATTGCTGATTCGATGAGAGAGCAGTTGAGTCTAGCCAAGCAATTTCAACAAAACTTCTTCATGTCCTCGTATCTTTTGTATTGTCTAGCCTGTGTTAAGGAGTTAATGGGTATACCCAAGTAGCCCACTGAGGAAGATGTTCCGGTGTATGAGTTTTATCAATGCTACAAAAAGACAATGCCCTACAAGATTTCACAAGGGTACATAATGCATTCCTGGGCGATATGTGTCATAAACTTAAAGGTACAAAAGCCAAGCGGATTTCAAATGATGCACAGTCCTTGATTAAGAAGTTCAGAAGCTTTTACATCCAGTTCCCACACTTTTTCTATATACGAGTAGGAGGCTTTGAAGAGGAACCCTTCAAGCTTCCGCATTTCTATTTTGATTGTTTTGTCCTAGCAGAAGTATGCAAACAACTGACTTTTGTGGTCAAGAAGGCATAGTCTAAGGACAAGTGGGAAGGTCATTTTCCAATACAATTGGGAGTGTTATCTTGTAATTCAATGTCTTATGCACTAAGTATAGGAACTGACCTTAGAAATTTTAATTTCTCTCTGTATGCTAAAAGAAAAGGGTTTGACAACAAAGGATTTTCTCAAAGCCTTGGCTTAATGCCTTATCTTCCCACACCACAGTTAGAAGATTTCTAGGAAGACTGTTTAGATGAACTTGAAGTTTTCAAAAAAGAAAATATGAGATTAGTGCTGGAAAAGGTTATTTCTCTACAAATAAAGATAGATATTAAAGGGCTTGAAGAAGATTATCTCGAACTATTTGAACTAGGGTATTTAGCCCATGCAGAGACTGAAATGCCCCCAATTAATTGGGATGAGGAGGAAAATGATGACATTCAATTGAGAATTGAACGAGTTCTGGACAGAATCGTGGCATGGGTGGTCAAGAAGAAAGCAATGAAGCTAGACACCAAGTCCCTTTCTACGAGAAGTATCACCAAAATGTCCTTCTAACAGTGCTTCTGTTCGTACAGGTAAGGAAATCAAGTCAGCTCAGCCTAGATGCAGACCTAGTCCAACTCTGGATTTCAGTACCCCTCGGCATACTCGATCACGTAGTGTCACCCAGAGGAGGATGGACCACGTCAAGGATATGGGAGTAAAAGATGCCATGCTTGAAGCTCAGATCTTTGAAATTGAAGATTTGGATGGTGAAGTTGCTTGTGCTCTAGACTCCCAAACAGTGACTGTGGCTATGATGCCACCCCCAAAGATGATTGAAGGAACACTCATTCTGCTCTCCTAAATGGTTAACAACCTCAGTGAAAAAGAAAAGGAGCTTTCTTCCTATGACCATTCCACTTGAGGAGATGGTTGCCAAGTACTCTGAGAAGAATCCAAAGCCAAAGAGGTTCAAGACCACTACGCACCTAAACAATGACGAGGAAACTGGTAAATGGATGGCGGAAATTGCCTCTTACAAATCGAAAGATGAGAACAAAGAGGTTGGTTCTGATGATTTTGAAATCACAAAAGTAGAGTTGGGAAAGATGGGCAGGGATACAAATAACCATTTTTTCCAAGTGTCAGCGAAGAAAATGCTTACCCAGTCAGAGAAGGATGGACGGGAGAAAAGAGAACTTAAAAGACATATAAGTGTTTTGGCTCAGTTCATCGATAGCATCGGTTGCCTTGGAGCAATTCCAATATCCCATGCCACTGAGAACTTTGACCCAACTTCTCCGGAAAACAAGAAGTTGATGAATCAAGTTCAACGGGCTAAGAGCATCACTGAAGCGGTTGAAAAATGGATTGAACAAGTACTCAAAGATGGTGAAAAATACATTACCAACTCCCGAAAGTTGTGTGATGAGGTACAAAGCCTAATTTCCAAAATCCAAAATCAGCTTGTACCATGGGAGAAAGAAGAGCACAAATGGCAAAATGTCCTGCCTCTGTTTACCAAAATCGAAGAGTATGGAACTACCAGATTTCTGACAGAACATTCAATTAAGCTGGTATTTGATGAATGCCAACTTTTCATGCTAAAGAAAACTATCATGTGGCGGGTGCTCACCTTTTAGTCAGTAATTACGGATGCAAAAACCTCCGTCTATGAACTCCAGGATTTGCAGAGCAGTATAGTCAAAGATAATAAAGTGGTTAATCTCGATCATGACTGGGAACTAGGAATCTGCGGGTCAAGTACACAGGAAGCAATCAAGTCTTTCTGGTTGAATATGGAGAAGATTAGAGTTAGGAGTAGTTTCACGCCGAAGGATATAACTAAAGTGGCTAGGATCGAATCTATGGTTTTCATTGGGAATGATCAACTGCCAAAGCACTCAGAGAAGATGGTGCAACACATGTGGAATAAAGAGGTGGCAAAGGTGAAACTTAATGCAATGAAAGTCCCAAGCCAATTAATGATCCAGGAACTCACGGCTGCTCATGATGCTTGCAAAGATGGAGAAGAGGATGATGATGAAATATGACATAATGCATCCGCTTTGGGCTAGTTTTCTTTATTTAAAAAAAAAACATTTTTCATAGTTATGCAAAAACTTCGAGACAACTGTCCCAAAATACTTTTGGTTGGTTTCGTAACTGTTTTATCAGGGAGTGGTCGAGTTTTCAGGGAGACCCCCCCAGTTTAAACTATAAATTAAGTAGAACTGATGGTAGAAGGGTTAGATTTTAGTAACTGATTTTGAAAAGAAAACTTGGACGTGTGTTTGTTTTGATATTTTATGTTTTTAATCAAAGGAGGAATCAGATGGTTGAGATCTGTGGTGGAAAAAGATTGGCAGATGTATCATTATGTCTTTGATTACATAAAGATATATATATGAAATCTGATCATATTGTTTTTGGGGAGAAGAAAGATCTGTGTATTTTGAATCCGAATAGATAACATGTCTTTGCATATGTTCATCCAATCAAGTAATAGTATTTGATTATTTCATTGCAGTTTTTCATTATTCCTCTGATGTTCTTTCCTTTGAATGTGTTGTTTACTTTGGAAAAGATTCATGTTTGCGGGTAGATTCATTTTCTTTGAATCTGTTCGTCTTTATTTGGAAGAAGTATATTGAACTTTGTTTCAATTGCTGTAGTTACATACTTTGAAAATTAAGAAGATAGTTTTCATTATTTATGAGATATGAGGAAAGTTATAGCCTTTCATCCAAGAATGAAATAGGCGGCCTTATATGCTTTCTGGTTAAAAGCTTTTCATTTGGATATAAATATAAAAACAAAAACACATTTTATGAAAAATCTAGATAGGGAGCTATACCTAGGCAAAAATTCAGAGGGAGGTGATTTGAACAAATGCCTACCCAACTGTTCAGTGAACCATTTGTTCTTAAAAGAAGGTAATAAAGTTTTACAATTAATCATTTAAATGCAAAGAGCAAATCTATTCACTAACAAGTCTTGCATGAATCATACTTTTAACAAACAGTTGAGGAAATATTTGCTAGTTTTCTTTGATGATATATTGATTTATAGCAAAACTTGGGAAGATCATTTGAAACATATTGATGTTATTCTTGGTATTATGGAATCTCAATCACTTTATGCAAAGGCTTCTAAATGTGAATTTGGAATGACAAAAATTTTGTATTTAGGACATATGATCAGTGCTATAGGTGTGCAAGTTCATCAGGAAAAAAATAAGAGCCATTTTGGATTGGCCACCACCACGAAATCTCACAGATTTATGAGGATTCTTCGGATTATGCAATTATTACAGAAGGTTTGTCAGAGGGTTTTCACAGCTAGGGGCAATGTTGATAGATCTTACCAAAAATGGGGCATTCCATTCAACAAAGGGGGCACAACAAGTATTTGGGAAACTGAAAAAGGTAATGAGCCCTTGCCCAGTACTTGCACTCCCAGATTTTAATCAACCTTTCATTTTGGAATGTGATGCATCTAGTGAAGGAATAGTAGCAATTTTAATGCAAAATAAACATCCTATAGCATATGAAAGCAGGAAACTTAATAATCTAGAGAGGTTGTATTCTATCTATGATAAAGAAATGTTGGCAATCATGCACACATTAGCAAAATTTAGACAGTATTTGGTTGGTGGCAAATTTGTAGTCAGAACTGACCATAACAATTTGAGATATTTTTGGGGACAAAAAGACTTGAATTTCAGGGAGCAAAAGTGGATCAGTAAGATCCAAGCTTATATTTTTGAAATTAAATATGTGAAAGGTAAAAACAATGTTGTTGCAGATGCACTATCTAGAAGGCCTGAAATAAATGCATTATCTATGCTAACAGCTGATTGGAAATCTTTATTGCTGGTAGAATATTCTAAAGATTCTTTTGCTTGTGATTTGCTAGATGGTAATACACAAGATGATAAATATAAGGTTGTACATGATATTATCTATTACAAGGACATAATTTATTTGATCCCAGGATCGAAGTTGAAAGAGAAAATCTTTGAATCAGTGCATGATGTTCCTTTAGTAGGACATCCTGGCTACTTCAAAACTTATCGGCAGATAAGAGAAAGATTCACCTGGAAAGGACTTAAGAATGATTTCCTTCGTTATGTTAAAGAATGCATCACTTGTCAACAAAATAAAGCAGAACATACTTATCCTGTAGGTCTATTACAGCCTTTGCCGATACCGAAATAGAAATGGGAAAGTATATCTATGGATTTCATTACAGGCTTACCATGATCTCAAGGCAAAGATTGCATTTTTGTTGTGGTTGATAGATTAACTAAATTTGCACACTTCTTATCTATCACTACAGAATTCATAGTTGTTCAACTCATAGAACTGTTCTTTTGAGAGGTGTTCCATTTACATGGTTTACCAAAAAATATCATCAGTGACCGAGATAGCAGATTTTTGAGTATATTTTGGGGGGAACTCTTCCAATTGACAGGTACCAAGTTAAATCACAACACGAGTTATCATCCACAAACTGATGGACAAACAGAAATAGTGAACAAGTGGATTCAGGGTTACCTTCACAATTATGTGTTTGGTCATCAGAAAGCATGGTTTCATTGGCTATATTTGGGTGAATACTGTTATAACACTACTTATCATATATCTATCAGTATGACTCCTTTCAAAGCACTATATGGGTATGATGCACTATCTTTTATTGATTTGGCTTTTGATCAGAGTAATGTTCCCAAATCTCATGACGTGCTTCAGGAATGCCAAGATATATTGAAAGCACTTAAGGAAAATTTGCAATGTGCTCAGAATCAACAGAAAATATATGTAGAGAAGAAGCGTGTTGAACGTCACTTTGAAATTGGGGAATTGGTGTACCTCAGACTACAACTCTATAGGAAATCATCCCTCAAATGGAGCGGGGTTGAGAAATTGAAGCCTCGATTTTATGGGCCATACCCGGTTATTCAAAAAGTTGGCACGATGACATATGAATTGGCTTTACTTTTCGAAAGAAGAATACATAATGTATTCCATGTATCTTGCCTCAAAAAAGCTTTGGGTCAACAAGTGAAAATATTAGAGAACTTAGCACCATTGAATGAAGAAGGGAAGCTAGAGATGATACCCGAAGTGACTTTGGAAACCAGAGACTGGCATTTGCAGAATAGGACAATCAGGGAATACCTCATTAAATGGAAGAATTTACCCTTGGATGATGCTACTTGGGAAAATGAGCAAGTCCTTCAGTATCTTGGATTGCAGTTGCTTGTGGGCAAGCAACATTGGGCAGGGGAGATTGTAATGTTCCCCAATTAATAAAGAAATAAACTTTCAAAATAAAGTGATAGGATATTAATTATTTTTATTAATATTCTAATCTGGAATTAATATTAATAATTAATATCGTTAACTTATTTTGTTAACGCAATTTGAATAAAGGTAGTTCATAAAACTACTTCGTAGAGAAATAAAATGGCATTTGCGTGAGTTGTGAAGCATGCCTGTAAGAAGAAATATATCCATGTGTCTGGATCCGAACTACAGTAAGTCCCCTTTCGTCAGTAACACTGGCCTATTGGTGGAATCGTGGCTGCGTAAGCAGTGTATTGGAGTCGTGCTGGTGTATTCTGTGGTGTTTAGTATTGACGTGAGTCGCAAAGCATACTCACGTATTTCTAATGCTCATGTTTGGGTGTGAGTGCCGGTTGCAAAAGATAGGATGACATTAGCACTCATGTACTGTGGCAAGAAGACCCGATATCGGGCTTTCGCGTGGAGTCACAGTTAACTCACAGTAGCAACAACGGAGGGCAATATCAATCTATGTAATATAATATGCACATGTCCTATATTCATAGCAGGGTGTTATTCCGAATGTAGTCGGGTATTCCGAATGAACCCTAAACGATGTTCGCAATCTTCATAGAAGTTCTAGAAACCCGATATCGGGTGTGTTCATCATTGCGAACACTCATGTTGTATGTGAAACAGTGACTGGAGGGAGTCTAGAGTGTTACCGGTGTGTAGCAGAAGATGTCTTCGGGGTGAACCGAAGGTGCCATTATTGTGTTGCAACAGAGGGAGATTAACAGGTATAACTGTGGTACAGTGGAAGTGCCATTGTCAGGGAGTAGCGAAAGTCCCAGTGAATCCATGAAGAGCGTCCGATAACCAGCAGCACGAGAACGGCATCTCCAACTTAGTATGAGTATCAGGTGCATGATCACACATACTTATATATACTCCTTGAATAATAAACACTTGTTCTGTCAGTAAATGAAATATTAGCAAGGGAATTGAGATTGTATGAATGAGGAATATCATTGTTTGTACATCATTCATTAATCTGTCAATAACTCATTGTCTAAGTTAAAGCAACAAACATGTTGCTGATGAACTGGAAATATATCCCATAGATAATTAAGGAATTTTATAGCGGAGGTGGGTGTGTGGGTGGCACTGGTGGTAGAGAAAGTGTTGTTGGTGGCCATGACGGTGGAGAAGAGAGTGTGCAGGCTGCAACGCAGAGGGGAGGAGAGAGTGTGCAAGCAGCAACGCAGAGGATCGTTGCTCTGATACCATGAGAAGACAAAATGATATCTATATTCTCCCCTTACCCAGAACGTTGGGTTAAGGTGATTTAGGGTGGAGTCCCATGGAGGGGGGGCTTCCTAAAAAATAGAGCTAGAGCTGCTGAAATTTTTTAGGAATATTTTAAAGCTGGCGATCCCATGAATTTTGTTTTGCACTTCAACTTAAAAATTTCAGCATCTAAATTTAAGAATGTCATGAACTTTGTAGTGTAGATTAACTTAAGTTTAAACTCCTAAATTTAAGTAAATTGGTAGTAAACAAATTTAGTTTCATAATACATTCCTAAGCTGGTGGGGCAATTTCTAGCCCACCCCATTTTCACCAGCTGAGATTTTCAAGCCTAAAAGGTAGGGGCTCTAATTAATCTTGTAGCCAAAAACTATTCAAGCCTAAAAGGTAGGGGCTCTATTTTTTAAGAAAAAATTCTAATTAATCCCATAGCCAAAAACTATTTTTTTTATGGGACCACCTCTTCCTTAAAATTAGAGCTTAAGCCCCTACATAAGACCCCTTCCTTAAATAATGACTGTTAGGATAATTACAAAGAGTGGAGCTAAAACAGAGTTTCTAAAGAAGAAGACTCTTTCTATTCTGCGAGGAGATCATCCGGATAATCTGGGATTTCCGTGATCAGCGCTGTGTGTTTCCATAAAGGGTGCACAGCCTCCTTCCAGAAATTATAACAAACTATGAAGGAAAAACACATTGCGAGGAAGAAATCGTTGCGTGGCTCTTCACTCTGGACGGATGCTTCATTCTAGAAACTCTCAGGCTCAGTGACGAATCACAATGGAGACAGGATGGTGATTCACAATGCAACGTCGATCCTGTTTGTATTACAAACACGATCCGTTCTTGTCTATTGGACATCCTCACTGATCTTCTATTGCTTGAGTCGTCAATTCCGCTACAAAACGGCTACCAGAATCATTATCTTCGTGGTCTTCGTCGAGAAAAAACAGCTCAAAAACATGAAAGAGAGGATCATTATCAATACCTCAGGGCTTCTAAGACAGAGTTACACAACAATGGAATGAAATTTAAGCCGTACGAGGGAGTTCCGTCCACAAAGAATCTCCGTTTCGACGAAGAGAACAAGACTCTGTTTCTCCCAGTGATACGGATATCTGATTCTACAAATTTGATCTTCAGGAACCTCATGGCTGTGGACGTCTGCCAAGAAAAAGAACTCACCGTTATTTCAGAGTACGTGTTTCTGATGAACAGTTTGATTCAGTCTGGAAAGGACGTGGCGTGATCCATTGGAACTGATGATGAAGCGAGTAGCCTGTTCAATAGCCTGTGCAAAGGGGTCGACTTCACATTCGCTGATGAAGATTTGTTTATGAAATTGAAGATGGCCGTTAATGGATGGCATAAACGTCAAACTATGGTGAAAATTCATGACTTCATTGAGAAGAATCCAAATCTTGTGAAAACTTTCACTATGTTTTTGGGGGTGGTTCTTGTGTTGGTAGCTGCAGCATCCTCAGCTGTACAGATAATTAAACAATTTTAGTCAAACAAGCAAGAAGGATGAATAACTGAGTGATTAACCGAAGCCAACATAGGAAAGTTGCAGTCTTAAAGTGTCTCTATGATGGAGTTTTAATGAGTTACTCTGTCCTTGGTAAGCATCATTAGTTTTTAGGAATATATATCAGAAATTTATCATTAGTAGAATTGTTTCTGAAATTAATTGTTATATAAATCATAAAATTCATTCAACAACAAATATTGATTGTAATATTTTGAAAGCATTTGGAATGTTCATACATCATTTCTTATAATAAATTTTACATCATCATTAAGCACAATTTTTAGTACTTGCAGTCAGGCTAGTACTATTGCAGTTGCACCCAAATTTTTTTTGACATTATTTACAATCTGTATCTAAATATTTAAATTTTTGCAATTTGATAATAAATCTAATTTTTTTGTAGCTGAAAATATTTTGATGCAAATTAATTGATTATTAATTATTAATAGTATTAAATTTTGATAATATGACAACATTAAAACAATAGAATAATAACATAACGTAATATAAAACATTATTAATATTGTCATAAAAATTATAAAATAGTAATATAATGTTTAAAATTAAAATATTCTAATAATTAAAATACTAATATTATAATAATACTTACTCAACAATATAATACATTAGTAATTAGAATAATAAAAAATAATAATCTAATAATTTGGACATTAATAATATAAAATTAACATTTTTATAATACAAATAAAATATAAGATTAGATTATGGTTAATGTAAGATAATACAAAATAATAATATTTAAAAAAATAATACAATGAATATCGAAAAAATAATATAATGAATATTAATACAATCTAATATAAATAAAAAATTGTTCTCACTTTACTCTCTTTTGGTACAACAAATATTTAAATTTTCTTTACTATTATTTAGGTATAATTTATGATCTTGTTCACAAATCACATTCTCAAATAAATATTAAATTTTAGAAGAGTTATAGTATTCTTAATTGAAAAAAATTAAATAAATTGATTTTATATAATTAATTGTATGATTATTTTACTTAATCTCTTCTATTTGCTAATTGTTTGCAAAAAATATATTTCATTACTATACAAATAGGGTTAGGATTATAGTTCAATTAGGGTTAGATTTATAGCTTAGTGTTAGAGTTTAATTAGCGTTAGAACTATGATTCAATTAGTGTTTAGTTAAAGATAAAATAAATTTTTGAATTAGGGTTGTTAAATTATTGTTATGATTTAAAGAGGTTTGGAATAAAATTCATTTAAGATTAGAGTTATAATTAGAATGACTTTTATTAGAGTTAAAATAGGGTTAGGGTAAGGGTTAAGATTAGTGCTCAATTTAAGTTAGGGATTATTATGTGTTAAATTTAGGATTCAATTAATTTATAATTTAACATTCAATTAGTATTATAGTTAGGGTTCAAATAAGATTACAACTTAATTAGGGTTATGATTCAAATAAAATTATGTTACAAAATTATTAATCTCACTTATTATAATTGTGTCCCACTTGTGTAATTCAAAGCCTTCTAATTTTTACTTATAATACAATTTCAATTGCAAATCACAAATGAAACTAAAATGCAATGTGATCAAGCACATTATAAATCCAAAAATAAATTACATGGAATTTACAAAAATGTAAACATATTATAATTCTCATTTACAATAACTTATATTCAATCTACAATGATGTTTTACTACATAATCACAATCACCTAGTAATTGTAACTAATAGTTTAGTGTATATTACAATTCCTATTCTAACAGTAATTGTAACTAATAGTTTAGTGTATATTACAATTCCTATTCTAACAATACATTAGAAGGAAATTCAAATTTTATTGTTACACTATTTCAAATGTAAGTACTGTGATCTGTGTAACACTTGTTATACCTTCATACAAGGAAATAAGATCAAGATATTAAGAGATTTCACATTGATTTACATAATAACTCTAAAATAATATAACTATTTGACTCTATAATATAGATGCATTTCCTAATCAAAATGCCCAAGGTTGATTGCATTCCTTTGCACAGACCATTGAACAGGTCAGTCGCTTCCCTATCAGTACCAATGGAGCTCTGAATTATTCCCTTTATCCTCACCAAAGCCACGTCCTTCTCAGACTCGATCAAACTATTCATCAGAAACACATAATCTGATATAAAAGAGAGTTCATACGGCTTAAACCTAAATCTGCTACGTTTATTTCCCATTCGTTTACAGCCTGGCTTCTGCTCTTAGCCGCCATTGCTAACAGTCAAAAGACCCTGGGGATGAAAAGAAAATCTGAAGAAAACAACGCAGTAGCCTATAATTTATCAAGTATATTAGCAGCTATGAGCTGCTCATACACACACTTTCTATGGTCATAACAGTCATCTTATTACACTATATTGGGATCTATTATCACCGAGTTATTCATCCTTATTACAGTGCTTTCTGTAGAATTGTTTAATTATTTGCCCAAATGAGGGCGCTGCACTTGCCAAAACAAGAATAACCGCCCAAAACATAGCGGGAAATTGCACAAGCTTTGGATGAGTCTCCACCCACCTCATAAATTTCACAACAGTTCGGCTTCTGTACCAGTTATTAACATCACTCTTCAAATTCATTAACTTATCTTCATCAGAGAGATTGAAGTTAATTCCTTTGCAAAGACTATTGAACAGGTCAGTCGCTTCCTCATCACTGCGAATGGAGTTCTGAATTACTCCCTTCTTCCTCAGCAAAGCCACGTCCTTGTCAAATTTGATCAAACTATTCATCAGAAACACATACTCTGAGATAACAGTCAGTTCTTTTTCTTGGCAGACGTCCACAGCCTTGAGGTTCCTGAAGATCATCTCTGTAGCATCAGATACCCATATCACAGGGAGAAACAAAGTCTCTTTCTTTTTGTCGCTCGTACGCCTTGAACTTTATTCCTTTATTGTTTAACTCTGTCGCAGAAGCCCGAAGCATTCGATTATCAGACTCTTTTCTACGATCATGGAGTATTCTACAAGGATTAGAGCCATCGAAATGAGAATGATGACGGCCCTCTGGTACTGTTATATTAACATCCTGGGTTTGTTCTTCGCCATGGGTAGTCTCGGACTCATTCACAATAAAATCATGAAAAAATCCCAAAATGTGGCTGTATTCCTTCAGATTTCTATACTTTGACTTGAGGTCTTCTCTCACTTTTGCCTCCCGCTCTTTATGTTCTATCAGTGGTTCACCTGTTTTCCGCTGCATAGAATATGAGAAAGGATGAGCCAAGGCGATTATACCGTCACATATCATTCTAAGCAGCTGTGTCCTTGCTGTTTCTTCTGTTAAGTTTTCCTCCATCTCCAACAGCTGAATGAGGACGACCATGGGAACCTGATTTTCAAGCATCAGGAGGTTAGTAAAGATATCAAATTGAGAAGACTGAACCCTGTTTCTATTGAGAACGGGATCCAAGTTCCATCCTGAATCAGCACTGGGGTTCCATCGTGATTCATCAGTGAGAAGCCTGAGAGTCTCTAGAATGAAGCATCCGTCCAGAGTGAAGAGCTACGCAAGGATTTCTTCCTCACACTCTGGCTTTCCTTCGTAGCTTGCTGTAATTTCTGGAAGCAAGCTCTGCACTTTTTCCACTAGAAAGCGTGCGTGCTGCTGGTTTTTTGGGAGCCTTTCCACTGATCGATTTACGGCCTTTACTTTTTTTAACTCTATTTGAGAGAGTGTCTGAGACATCCTGTCATGTAAAAGGCCCAAAGAGACCACTCGAGGCACATATGCATATGGTTTTTAAGTCCTTGAGATACATGGGCACTCTGTTTATGGACACAGGAGGAAGTTTCCATGAGCTATCATCTGGCTTATCGTCTTCGGGCTTGTGAAATTCAAACTTGCCCTTCACATTATCAAACCATGAGTGACGTTCTTCTGAATCTACTATCTGTATTTCCAATTCGTTTACAGCCTGGTTTTTGCTCGCCATTGTTAACAGTCAGAAGACCCTGGGGATGAAAAAGAAGTTTGAAGAAAACAAAATTACTTTAAATTATTAATAAGTTGTAAAAATTTGTTACAGCTAGTATTTTAACTTGTGATAATAAAATTTGTTACAGCTATTATTGAAGTAAAATTGTCCACATATCTAGAATGGTTCTGCGATGCTGTTGTTCTTAAATTAAAGTAACAAAACCATTATTTGTAATTTTTTATTATACAATTGAGAATTATATGTCATCTAAATCTTAACTCCAATGTTAAAGTGATCTAACTTTCTTTTCAATTTTATATTTAATTTTTTTTATTACTTTAACATAATTGACAATTTTTATTTGACTAGAGCATAATATTTAAATTGATTAAAAGACCTTAAATTTGCTACTGTTTAAATTTTGAGCTTTAATATATATAGACATTTTGATGATATTAAAAAATATATATATTTGATAAGTCACTAACCATACACTTGTATATAAAATTTATAAGTTTCCATTTAAATTTTTGTAGTTCTTTTTTCTAAGCAAAGAGGTAAAGCCCCATAATATATAAACTAAAATAATAGGAATTACATCAAGGATCAACAATTAAATATCTAGTTCTAGCTTGTTGATTTTCATAGAAACACAGAACAAATGGAGAACTAAAAATGTATAAATAAAACAATGAAAAATAGAACAATCACACACATAGAAAGAATACACCAGATTTATAGTGGTTCACCATAAATTGGCTACATCCACTTTTAGGGGATTGTCAATATATTTTCATATCAATCTATGTACAACATTCATCATTAATATATATTGTTTATTACATCTTTCAAACAACATAAATATTTATTTACACCTTTTTCTAGAAGATTCTCCAAATGCAAGACATGAATGGGACAAGACTGTGGACTCAAAATGATTCTCATGTCTACCAAATATTGGTAGCGATTACAAAACTCAGCCATTACTGACCTGGCTTCACCCATGTAGCCAACAATCTCCCTCTTGAAGACAAGTCATACCGGAAATAAGAATGTTCCGAGACATCCCTTATTACAGGCCTATTGTAAAATTGAAACAAGACCAAGAGAAGCTCTACAGAACATGAACATCTCCTGAGGTACCACTTTTGTCAACACATCTGCCATATTCAATTTAGTGTCATTTTTTTCTAGCCGTAACTTGCCTTCATCATGAACATGTCATATGAAGTGATACCTTAGATCTATATGCTTGGTGCAACTATGACATGTTGAATTCTTAGCCAAATGAATGGCACTATTACTATTGAAAAAATAAAGAAAATTTTGATTTCTTAGACCATAGTTTGCCCAATAGCCATTGTAACCATATCATTTCCTTGACTCCTTTAGTTAGAGCAATGTATTCAACCTCGGTTAAAGAGAGAGCAACTATTTTGTACAAGCGAGATACCCAACTGATTGTTGTCCCAACAAAAGTAAAAACAAAACTAGTAGTAGAACTCCTCTTATCCAAATCTCCAGCCAGATCCGAATCAATGTAACCTCAAAATCATAAAATATAATTAGAAGTGTCTTTGAAACAACAAAGAATCCACAGAGCAACTTGCTAATGTGTATTACCTTGATTACTCATAAATCTAGTCACAACTCCCACTACATGAGCAATATCCAGTCTTGTACAAAGCATAGTGTACATGAGGCTGCCAACCGTGGAAGAATATGGAATGTTTTTCATGGTTTCTTAATCCTTTGTATTTTCAGACATATAGCTGATGATGGATGGAAATGATCAGCCAATGGTGTGCTGATAGGCTTTGCATTGGACATATTAAACTTAGCCAAAACTTTATGAATGTATTTGTCATGAGATAATCTGAGTTCCATTTTGTTTTTATCCCTAATTATATACATCCCAATAATCTTCTTCGCTGCCCCTAAGTCTTTCATGGCAAAACGAATAGCTAAAATGTGTCTTAACTCACTAACAATTTGTAGACTGGTGCTTGCAATCAATATTTCATCAACATAGAGTAAAAGAATAACAAACTCACCATTTACAAGACTTTTATATTATACACACAGATCTGATTCACATTTAATAAAATGTTGTTGTGTCATGAAACTATAAAATTTTAAGTACCTTTTTCTCAATCCTTACTTGAGCCCATACAAACTATGTTTCAACTTGCAACATAATTTTTCTTGTCCCTGTTGAACAAAGCCTTCAAGATGCTCCATGTATAATTCCTCATCAATATCCCGATGAATAAAAGATGCTTTGACATTGAGTTTCTCAAGCTCTAAATCATAAACAACTACCATGCCTAAAATAACACGAATTGTATGTATTTTTACAACTGGTGAAAAAATATCATTAAAATCAATACGTTGTTGCTAAGAAAAACCTTTCACCACTAATCTGGCTCTATGCCTATGACGTCCTCCATATTCTTCTTTCAAATGGTAAACCATTCTTTTACCAAATCCCAAGTATTATTGACTCGTAGAGACTCCATTTCTTCATTCATAGCTATCATCCATTTCAGATAATTCTAATCCTTACATGTCTATTTAAATTTGGTTCGATCGGCCTGATCAGACAACAAAAGTTCATAATCATCATACTTCGAGGGTCTTTTCTTCTAATGAGTTGATCTACTTAGTGCAGGAGCTTCATCAAGATGTAAATTTTATAACTGAGATTGAACTCCCTCAAGATCAAAATTGAAATCTTCTTTTCTCTATATAGTATCCCTAGTAGTATGTCCTTTATCTAAATGAAGCAATGCATCAACGGTCTGAAGTGGTGCATCCACAGCCTGAAACAACACATCCACTACTTGAAATGGCACATCTAAGGCCTATAATGGAGCATCAAGGGCCTGTAATGGTGCATCCAAGGCTACAAATGATGCATCTGTGGCTTGGGTTTGTGCATACAAAGAAACTGGCATTTGAATTTGTGAAAGAGCACAAATAGGAGAGGGTTGTGAATAAACAATGGAAGAAATCAAAGAAACAAGAGGAGAAGAGAAAGTAATAATGGATCCATGTTATATATGCAAATGATCTCCATTATCAAACATATCAAACTTAATAAAGTTATTTGAAGAAATACTATCTTTTTGCAAACCTAGAAATGCCCTCTCATTGAAAACAACATCATGACTATGGACAATTTTTTTGGCAACTGTATCCCACAAATTGAAACCATACTGATCCTCATCATAACCAGGGCATATGCATCACTTATATTCTAAATATAGCTTTCTTCTCTTTCTCCTTTGGAATATGTACAAATGATTCACAACCAAAAACACACAAACGATTGCAGGAAATCCTTTTTCCAGTCCACCTCTCCTCCAAAATGTCAAAGTTTAATCAAGATGAGTGAGCTTGATTGATCAAATAAATGGTAGTGTTACATGCTTCAACCCAAAAATCTTTTCCTAAACTAGCATTGGAAATCATAGAACAATGTCTCTCTAAAATAGTCTAACTCAGTCTCTCAGCTACTCCATTCTCTTGAGGTGTGAACGAAACCACTTTGATTCCTCAAATGCCAATGTGTGCACAAAATGACTCAAACTCTAAAGAGAAAAACTCACCCCCATTATCAGTTTTGAGACATTTAAGTGTAATTCCAATTTGATTTTCAACAAGAGCTTTGAAATTTTTTAACTTTGAAAAAACTTCTGATTTTTTATACTACATATAAATCTGAATTTTATGAGTGCAATCATCAAGAAAAGAGAAAATAATTTGCACATCTAATTTATTGTACCTTTGTCGGACCGAAGGCATTGGAATTCACAACTTTCAATATAGTGGTTTTATTGTCATGGCCCATCTTAAAAAAAAAAATGCTCTGGTTCTATTTGCCAAAAAGGCAATGTTCACACAAATCCAAATAAATGGATTTTAGGCCTGGAAGTTGTCCTCATTGCAGCATATAACTTCTAGTCCTTTCTTTCTCATATGCCTGAGTCTTTTGTGCCAAATTTCAGAACTGTTGTCCACAACTATCAAAGCTTTTCCCACTTCATCGTTGCATTCTAAAACATACAAACTTCCCAATGTCTTTTGCTTTGAGGTAAACAACACACCTTTAGTCACTCTACAAAAATCTAGACCAAAATTAACATTGAACCCTTGAATATACAAATGACCTATAGAAATCAGATTTCTTTGGAGTGTTGGAACATGCCTCACGTCATTCAATAATTATTTATTATCATTTTTTAAACACTATAAGACATCACCTTTTCCTAGAATGTTATAGTCCCCGTTATCTCCAAGAAAAACTTTGCAAAACATACCTTCTCGATAATTGGTGAAAGCACTCTAGCACAGAGTGGCATGAAATGAAGCATCAGAGTCAAGTACCCATGAGTCTATAATCATGTCACCTATTGAAAGAACCAAAATACCATCATCAACAATATTAACTATTATTACTTACTCTATCTTGAGCCTTTTTATAGTTCCAACAATTATTCTTTGTATGTCCAAGTTTCCCACACAACCAACAAGCACCATTGTGTCCTCAAGACTTTGATCATTTTGTTGATTTTCATCTTCTAAGATCTTTATTTATTTCCCATTCTTGACCTCCCCCCTATTTTAAGTGCTTATAGTGGTTAATGCATCACCTGAAGAAGGCTCTTGATGTTTTCTTCTCATATCTTTACTAAGAAGCATAGCAGTAATGTCATAAAATACTAGTTTACTTTTCACAACCATCAAAGTGTTCACTGCCATCACCACACCTTCCAAACTATTCGATAAGGAACACAATAATAAAATAGTTTTCATCTCAGCATCTAATTTAATACCCACAGAGATTAAATGGGTGACTAATGTATTAAATTCATTTAAATGATTTGACATAACTCCCCCTTCTCGCATTTTCAAATTATAAAATTTCTTCATGATAAATACCTAATTAGAAGTTTATAAAATCTCATTCAAGGAAGATAGTTTTTCCCAAAGCTCCTTCGTGGTCTTCTCACCTAAGACATTGAAGAGAACATTGTTGGACAGCAATAAGAAGATAGTTGCCCAAGCTTTTATGTCTATCTTCTCCCAATCTTCACATTGAGCCCTTTCCTTTTGTTTTTTTGCACAAGGTGGGTGATAGATCTTCCTTGATTAATAATAACTCAATTTGGGTTTTTCATATTCCAAAGTTTTGACCTGCAAATTTTCCATTCTTCCATTTTGTCTTCTTCTTCCTTGGCTTAGGAAATTATTCACCGATTTCCCAATGAACCAAATTTTCATTGAGCTTCTCAACCAAGCTCTGATACCAATTTGTTGATTTTAAGAGAAACACAAAACAAATGAAGAACTAAAACAATGACAAATAAAACAATCACACACATAGAAAGAATACACCGAATTTATAATAGTTCACCATAAATTGGCTACATCCACTTTCAAGAGATTCTCAATATATTTTCCTATCAATCTTTGTACAACATTCATCATCAATATATACCACTTATTACATCTTCAAATGACATAAAGCTTTGTTTACATATCTTCTAGAAGATTCCCCAAATGTAAGACATGCATGGGAGGAGACTGTGAACTGAGAATGATTCTCATGTTTGCCAAATATAGACAACGGTTACAAAACACTATCCATTACTGACTTGGCTTAATCCACGTAGCCAACACAACTACCATAGCTATGTACATATGCATATAAAGAGCATGACCATCAAAATTGGTCATTTCAACCAAGCAACAATTCAGTCTTGAACTATAATACAAAGTGACTCTAGAAGAAGTAACAAAGATTGAAACACATCAATAGCCACTTTAGAAGCATTCTGGAAGCTACCATTCTTGATCTGTAGAATAGAGAAAATGGCATTTGAATCATCACTTAAAACTTCACAATCTACCAACTATTAGGAGAAGCATTTAGCAATAAAACTCACTAGGGAAAGTCAAGAGTGATGTAATGGAATATAAAGACCCCAAGAGGATCAAATAAGGAACACTATGAAATTGTTTCCCATCGATAAAGCATGAACCATCAAAGTTCGATATATAAAGGCATTGTAAGAACAATGGAAAAAATGAAGTGAACCAACGACAGCTAGGACCATGGGGAGTGAAGCGGAGGTCAAATCATTTTTCCAAAAGAGAGCAATGCTCAGAGGTAGTGAATTCCAAGGATCCACACACAAAGGAGCATATGAGATTTTGCATGAGTTCTCAAACTATGGGCAGGAAATAGTGTCATGAATATATGACATGTGTAGCTATAGGCAATACTTTAGGCAATTAAAATAGAAAATTAGAATATTTTGCCATCTCCTCAATAAGCTTGCCATTCTGATTGCCAGATTGTTGAAGAAGTTTGGAAGTATCCTCCCCTACAACACCATGAATAGAAGGATCATGAAACACAAACCCCTTTCATCTTGACCACTCGAAGGTTGGTGTCTACCACATCATCTTGACCTTTGGGACCAAAAGTCTCCCTCCATTGTTACATCCTTCTAATATTTTCAAAGATGTTTAGTGGCATGCCAAGTTTATGAGATGAATATCAAGAAAATCCTTGGTATCCCATTAAAACATAAAATTGAGTAATGAATAGTTTGTCCAAAATTAGGTAGATTTTGAAGCCAAACTGAGTTCCTTAGCAAGGTGATCATTGGATGACAATGCCCTTACGATTTGTCAATGACTCATCATTTGATCACTTGTAAAAAGCTAATTTCCCTCCCTAGGTTCAAATGCCAAATTTGCTAACAAGTTGGCCAAATAATTACCCTCCCTATAAAATTGACCCACCTTGTAATTGGAGAACCAAGGGAGGAAGTTTCTAGATTTCTAACAAGACATATCGAAGTTTCTAGTTAACTACTTCCCTGAAAATAATAGCATAAATAATAATTTGATAATCCCCCTCTATAATGGATGAGATTTGTATTATACTGCAACGCCAATCTGATGCCAAGCAAGAGTTAATAATTCGAGAATCCTCCTCTATAGGGCTGAAATTTATATTATACTACAAAGCCAATTTGATACCAAGCAAGAGTGTGTTTTCTTCTACTTAATTATTTGTGCCATTTGGGAGACTATTGGCCAAGGCAACTATTATTTTTCCTTTATGATATTGGGAACACAACCAACACCTGATTTTTTAGATTGTCCCTTAAGGAGCCATCAAAATTTAACTTGACAAAATTTCCTTTTAAGAGAAGTCCATTTAATAGTGGCTCTAATTGGACTTTTCGGAACATTTATTAGACTACTTTTTAATGGAAATGAAATTTAAGACCATGAAGAAAAAACTTGGGAATCAAAATGTGAAAATATGGAAGATAGCGATTTAGACCTGGAGGTGTATACTTTCACATTCTCTAAGATCAAAGTTTCAATCTGATGTATGAATTTTTGAAGTTGGAGTTCTTCGTTCCTATAAATTATTTTATTTCTTTCCCACTACAAACACCAAACTACTATAGAAGGAGAAATATGCCAAAGGACTACAAACAAGGAATATTTATGATCGAGAAGCCATTATTTCAATAAGGCTCCATTAGAATTTGGTAATGGACCATACCAATGCAACTTATTTTGCAACTAAACCCAACAAGCTTTAGAAAATGGGCATTAAATTAACAAATGATTTGTTGTTTCAAGGTGTTGATTACAAAGAACACACTTGAATTCTTGAGAAATACTAAGTTTTTTCAATAATGAACTAGTAAGAATTTTTTCATTTCATTCCAACCAATAAAATGCACCTACCTTAGGTAGGATACAATCATGCCAATAGAAGGAATATTCCCTTGCTTTGATTATAATACCTCTAAATCTTAATGACTGATAGCCCTTCTTTACTGAATATTGACCAAACTTACAATGAGCCTAAATTAGATAATCCAAATCAGATGAGAGAAAAAAATATCTCTACTCAAGATTTGCTTGAAGAGATACTTTTTGATCCTAAGGAAAAGACATATTAGAAAATTCTCTCTATTCAATATATTGGTATTCTCTCAATGAATCAATAACAAAATAATATTTTACTTTAAGACACCGTGCCTATTGAAGCACCTCCTTCAATTGTTGAAGATGTGCTTGAAGTGCTAGTTAAGGGTGTCCATTCCATGAATCCTCTCAAAATAAGGCCTTGTCACCTGATTTAATAATCCAAGACAGATATGGCAGAATGAGTTCCATTCTTTTCACAATAAAGTTCCACATACAAGAGCCTTTGGGTTGGTTTAGCATTGTGCAAATTTGTTCTGGTTGATTATTGTCCATATATTTCACCCTAATGATTTGGGCCCAATTTGAAGGAGGTTTGGAGAACAAGTTACAAGCCTATTTGTCTCCTAAATTGAGATTTTTATTAGTCAAATTATGTATGCTAACACGCACTTCACCTTTAACTTGACAAATGTTATCCCATGAAGTCAAAGGTATTTTCTTCCTATCCTCTATATTACCCGTCCACAAGAAATCTATCATAATCTTAACCAGATTTTGTAGAATACCATTGGGAGCTTGGAGTATTGACATAATATAATTTGGAATCATATTGAGTACTAATTTGATCAATAAAAGTTTTCCAACCAAAGATAACTACCTTGAATTCCATTAAGAAATTCTATCTGTAATAGAAGAAAGAATGCTTGACCAATAGGAAGATTTATTAGCCCCATAGAAAAAGTGTAGACCTAAATATTTACAAGGCAATACAACTTCTTTGAAACCAAGGAACCTCTACAAAGACGAGCTTACTTTGCTAGTGACATTAAAGAAGAAAATCTTTGATAAAAATTCTGAAGTTCTAAATCCCAAGAAAATAGCTTGTTGTGTTTGTCTAAAATAGCTTTTAAGTACTAAGTTGTATTTTGTCTCACCTATTTTCTAGATCACCTAATAAGGATCATTAAATTTGGGAGTCATATTATGATTTCTCTTGTCTCATTATGAAGATTCTTATAGGAAGGGATATATCATTTGAACCCAATTGCCAATGTCAAGGTTCACTCTATTGTATGTTATCCCCCTATTATTTCACATAGTTTTAGTGTAGTATTAAATTAGCCCCAAACAGTAATAAGATGTTTGTACTTGGATAGAATATTGCAACTTTAGAAGCATAAATAAATAAAGGGGTCAAGAGAGAACCATAGAGAGCCTCAAAATGAATAATTTTGAAATAAATTTAATAAGTTGTATTCTATGACCACTCAACCTAATGTAGCTACACAACCAATTATTTTTGTTTCCAAAATAAAATAAATTAGTCTCAAGGAACCTTTTGATATTATTCATTAGAGCATCAATTTGAGGATTAGGTTGCAATAAGGTTTTTATTAGTTTCCTATAACTTTAAAACATCTGCACCAAAATTGAATTCTAAAGGATGGACCACCATCATTGAAAATAGAGTGACACATATCATGGGGTTTGAATATTAAATACAAAAAGCATTAAGAAACCCTAGAAACAATACTAGGATGAGATAACTCACAAAAGTATTAACATTTGGTAAAGCAATGGACATTACCATGAAGATAATTATTTACAACCAAAGAGTAGAAGATCCATAATTAAATCCATATAATTATTAGTCTAAGTTTCATTAGGAATATGAAGTGGTTGCAACAACTCAAGAGATTTGAGATTTCTCTCTGTAGTCTATTGTCACACATCAAAGTTAGCTACAAATTTCTTAATATCCAACTTAAGCTCATCAATGTCATATGTTCATAGGTCTTTAAGAAACTTGAGTGTCCTACAATTAAGGAGACATGTAATTATATTAGTAACCAAGGATTTAATGTTGATTTGGGAGGTAAATAGAGTCCATCAAATCAAAATATGACATTGACTAGTGTTTGTGTTCTCACTATTAAATGATGTCTTGAATTGTAGGATTTGTAGCCCATTTATTTTGAATATCATCTTTATAATTTAGCGCCTACATAAAAGGATAATTTAATATGGATCATTTGCCTTCATATTTATGTCATAGTGAATCTACTATTTCATTTTCCTTATATTTCTTTTACACAATCTCAGTCACATCCCTACATCTTTACGAGAAATTTTTGTTATTGAAGTGATGACACCATTTGGTACAAATAGTATTTTATTTTTGTAGTGTTGTAAATTTTACTCCTTAATTGAGAGCCCAATTTCAAACTCTCTGATGCAGGAGCACCGATGTAGTTCTTATCGGTTGGGCAATTAGTAGTGAAATTGCTTGGAGATCATGGTCTTTCTTCTTATTTGAGATTTTAGTGTTGTGGATTTAGATTTATTCCCTTGAGTTCGTGGTCTTTTTCATGTTCTAGTTTCATGGAATTTGGATTTAATCCCAGTGAGTTAATGATTCTGGTATTGTCCCGGTTGATATGTTCTTACCAGTTAGTCTTGCAGTGTGTTGAACGAAGTTGGATCGGGTTGTGGTTGATCTCTGGGACTTGTAGATCATTGATTTATGTTTCTTGTGCTTTGTCCGATGTTCCCAAACAATTGCATGATGTTTTGTGTATTGGAAGTTGTTCTTAATGATTTGAGTCGACCTGTTATTGTTTACACGTTTCATGAACCGATTGGTCTTTGGGCTAACTTGATCGAGTAGTTATTATTTGAAAATAGTATAAATAGAAGTTTGTGAATTATTTGGAATGAAAAAATATAGAAGACTGAAGTTCAATATCAACCAAGATGTAGTTTTTGGTCCAGGGAGACTGAAGCCGAGATGGCTAAAGTTTGGATCAATGTAGAATAGTGCACACTATTACCAGAGACCTATTCGTCGAGCAGAAGATCTATGGATCTTAGATTTGTATATTGATTCTGGTGAGATTCTTGTCCGGGGAGACTGAAGTTGCGGTAGCTGAGGTCTAGATCAGTGCAAAATAGTAGAAGCTGTTATCGGATGATGATTTGTTGAGAGGATGATCTGTAGATCATATATCTAAGTTGTTTTATAATCCTAGGTTGTGGTCCAACATGTGACATATGCAATTCTTCAAGTTGTTAGAAGATTTTGTTCATGCTATTTAATGGTTATGTATTCTGTGTTATCATCAGTTGTTCTTTCTACATTATCTGGTGTTGTGCTACTAGGTACCCATATATTTTGTATGGTGTTTGTGTTAGGCTACAAGGATGGGATCTCCCTACCTTGACTACATCAAATGGTACCAAAGCTGGTTTGTGAACTTGTTGTTTGTGAAGGACTCGATTATGCACTAGTTGGTTGGAGAGGAAGTTGAGGCTACTTGTGGACTTGTTCAGATCACCAATTGAGGTAGGCTATAGAGTGGACCGGTAGATCATTGTGGAGAGGCAACTAGAAGTTGTATTCAAATCGCCGAACCCCTTGAGGTAGTTGCAAGTACCTACTGACAGATCGCGGAACCAGATCAAGTGATGGGACTCACTTTTCAATTAACCCTGAGAGTCTGATGCAAGAGCACCAACGTAGTTCTTACCGATTGGGCAGTTAGTAGTGGAATTGCTTGGAGATCATGGCATTTCTTCTTGTTTGAGAGTTTAGCATTGTGGGTTTGGATTTATTCCATTGAATTTGTGGTATTTGTCATGTTCGAGTTTCATGGAATTTGGATTTAATCTCAGTGAGTTATCGATTCTAGTATTGGCCTGGTTGATATGTTCTTACCAGTTAGTCTTGTAGTGTGTTGAGCGAAGTTGGATCAAGTTGCAGTTGAAGTCATGACTTGTGGATCATTGATTTATTTTTGTTGTTCTTTGTACGATGTTCCCAGAGAACCACATGATGTTTTGTGCATTGGAAGTTGTTCTTAATGATTTGAATCGACTTGTTATTGTTTACACGTTTCATGAACCAGTTGGTCTTTGGGCTGACTTGATCGAGTTGTTATTATTTTTAGATGGTATAAATAGAAGTTTGTGAATCATTTGGGAGGACAGAAGATAGAAGACTAAAGTTAGAGATCGACCAAGATGCAGTTTTTAGAGAGATTCTAGTCTGGGGAGACTGAAGTCGGGATGGCTAAAGTCCAGATTAGTGCAGAACAGTGCAGACTGTTATCGAAGACGTATTCATCAAGAAGATCTACAGATCTTAGATTTGTATCTTGATTTTGGTGAGATTCTGGTTTGGGGAGACTGAAGTCGAGATGGTTGAGGTCTGGATCAGTGTAGAACAGTAGAAGTTGTTACCAGATGATGATTTGTTGAGGGATAATATGTGGACCATAGATCTAAGTTGTTTTGTAATCCTAGGTTGTGGTCCATCATGTGGCATATGTAATTCTTAAAGTTGTTATTTGTTCATACTATTTACCAGTTATGTATTATATATTGTAACCAGTTGTTCTTTCTGCATTATTTAGTGTTGTGTTACAGGTTACAGTATATTTTTCATGGTGTTTATGTTATTCTGCAAGGATAAGATGTCCTTCATTAGATCTCCCTACCTTGACTACATCACTCTCCTAAGAAGTTTCTTTAGTTTCTACTCCCCTAAACAATTTTAGGACTGCATCTAGCATTGAATTTACACCCCAACTCAAGGATTTGTGTCCTATCCCATTCAAAAACATAATTATCTCTTTTTGCATTTAACCATCATCAAAAAAACAATTAGGACCCAATAAAATTTGATGGACCTCAACTCGTGTACTGACCCCTTTGAAAAGCCTATTTTGGTGGGATAGGGACAACCTCTTACCATGTCCTACAAAACTCTTTTGAAACTTTAATTTTTTAAGTTTCAGCATTGAAATTATAGAATTTGGTCTCAATTTTTTTTTGTCATTTTATGTTGGGTATTTTGATCAAAAATCAACCTTGTGACTTGAACATAAAATCTAGTATTTTTTCTCATTTGGATATATACAATCATTAGGATAGTGAAGCTCTACCAAATTGATCATACAATTCTACAAATCTAACTTAGACTAATCAACAATATCAAATATTCAAAATTCATTCACTATTATTACAAGATGATTGAAGCTTCCACGAATGTTGAAGGATGATAGGAAATTACTAATTGATGATTAGCTTGTACATCTCCTTAATGGTTTAGTACAATTTCATGTTATTCTCACATTTTTAAGTTTTAGTCTTTACATCTAATATTTATCATTTATTCAGTATTATTTACATGTATGTATTCTCTTGATTTGGTTTATACACCACCTTTTGATTGCCTCATCTTGGTATCACTCTAACATACTTGACTAAGTATCTTGTTTATGTTTATGTACATTATTACTTGTCATAATCATAGACACACTTAAGGCTTAGAGCATGTACTTCTATATCAAATGCAAATTGGTTGTTCATGGAGGTGGAGACACCAAAACAAAAATTGACTAAGGAAAGCTCCTATATAGACACAACCATTTTTCATCTCTTTGAGCATATGAAATTTATGATTTACCGACAAAGGAGAGCACAAGATTGTAGAGAAAATTAAGATAAATAGTTCTAGATTGTGAATGGATAGAAACAACTAGACTATGGCACCCTTCAACTGTGTATGGAAATTTTTTTAAGGCTCCCATGTGGCATACTCAAGTTCTAGGGCCTTCCACAAAACTAATAATTCCTTAATCGATTGATTGTGGGTGTACTTGGTGTATCTATCTAAAATAGACACAATTTTAAAAAATATTGAACCCTCCTCATTGAACTCAAGTAGTCTTGTTAGTAGATTGACACCCTTATCACTAGCTTGAGACGTAAGATATAAAAAATTAGATGTATTGATAATATTTTTAATATTATAACTTGTTGAAAAGTACCAAATATTGAGAGGGGTTGACTCAACATATACAAAAACTCAAACTAATTTAAGTGTTTAACTTATCATTCATTCCATATACCATATGCATAAAAGTAAACAACTAAAACCACAAAAGAAACCACACAATAACACCAATATTTTTATGTGTAAAATGTAAACAAGAAAGAACCACATTGAGAACTATCTCACTATATGAATAATTGACTTACAATGTCTATGCCAGAGGCCAATAAGTTCATTACTCCTGAGATGACTTGCAAAGCTAAGGCACACAACCTTAGGGAAATATACAAAAAGAGACTTGTACACACTGAAGATCACTTCTTAAGGGCAAGATATGTAATATTATAGATACAAAGATATCAATACGGTTGAACTGTAGAGAAATACATTCATAAAATGTTGATCACAGTTCACAATTTAAAACATATACAAAACTATCGTCATCACTACTCTATAACAATTTTGGAACACTGTACTACTTCGCATCTACTTCACACAACACATACACCTTATCTCTTTCTCTCCACAATGGTTTCACACTTTATATACCAACCACAACCTTAAGGATGCCAATTAGTTTGGCTAAATTGGGTGAAATGTGTAAATATAAAATAATCGGCAAGAAACAAACTCCAATGCAAATATGAAAGGAAAAATTATACATGTGAGGAATTACACCATGTTGCCGCACCTTTCAGTGTATCCTAAAACATTTCCCATAGATCCATAGGCAACTGCATAGACCAAAATTTTATAGGTCACATGCAAATGATAAAATTGTCAAAGCACATGATCACCATAACTTTACAAAATCTTCAATGTAGATCATTACGAGTACTTGTGGATAGCCAAGATAGCATAAAAAAATACCAATAACATTGAAATTGAACTGCATCACCAAATCACTAAGAGGTATGGGAATGCAACACATTCTTGTACATTGACACCAAAATAGTCATACCTAACCAAACACCAACTAGAGATCTAAGAAACCAACACCAAAGCTCCAGAAAAAGATAGATACATCATTATAAGCCTTCTAGAATAATCACAAATACTTTCCACATGATCACATTGCCATCCCACTCTAACTTCACTATACCAAACCACATCCAGACAATAGACTATAACCAAGTAGCTCATCCAGATTAACAAGTTTGACATCAATGACAACCAAAGTTCATAGTTGCAACATAACTTGTATTTTTTCTCACCTAGTTTCTAGATCACCTAATAACATAGCCAAATTTGGGAATCAAATTATGATTTTCTTCCCTCATTATGTAATCTTTTTATAGGGATGGATATATAATTAAAACCCGATCACCAATATCAAGGTGCACTTTGTCTTATCTTTATCCACCTACAATTTCACATAGTTTTGGGATAGTTTAAATTAGCCCAAAGTAGTCAAGAGATGTCTTTCCACTTGGCCCAATTGAACATTACAATTATAGAGGAACCTAAAACATAAATAAACAAGCAAGATTGGAGAGTACCATAGAGAGACTCATAAAGAATCATGTTCAAATAAATTTAATAAGTTTAATTCTATGACCACTCAACGTAAGGTAATTACTTGACCAATTATTTTACTTCTTAAACAAAAGAAAATAAGTAAGCCTCAAGGAACTTTTTGCCAACCTCCATTCAACCATCAATTTGAAGATGCTAGGTTGCAATAAGGTTTAAGGTAGTTTCCTATAACTTAGGAAAAATCTTACCAAAATTAGATTGTGAGGGATGAACCATCATTATTGACAATAAAGTGAGGCATCTCATGTGATTTGAAGATTGAATACAAGAAGCATTAAGCAACCCTAACAACAATACTACCTAACAACAATACTAGTACGAGATAATAAAAGGAGCATTAAGCAACCCTGGCAACAATGCTAGTATGAGATAATACCAAAAAAAAAAAGTATTTCATTGTTATTTTCAGAGAATACGTTTAGCTTCAACTCATATTCCCACTCTGTCTTTTCTTTCACGGTTTCCTTCTTTCCTATGTATTCTTTACTTCGCAACCTCTATTCTCAAACTTTTGCTTCTCTTAATTTCTTTTTGCCTTAACATCTTTCATCGTCCTACTAACTCTCCTGTTTTATAACCAAATTCAATCTTTATTAAGGACTGATGCAGTCCTAGCGTTGTCCTTTCATATTCTCTGTCCTGGCATATAGACAGCAGTTCGTTGTTTTGTTTTGTTTAGTTCTTCTCACTCAGTCAAGATGTGAACGTGGAGCGAAGCCAAGTAGTGGCGTTCTCTATAAACGGCTTTGTTTATGATAATCATAGCAAACCAGAAATACATCACCCACGCACACTACAGTAACATTTGCATCGGTTTCTTCTTTAACAACCAATGCATCCATAAAGTTCTAACTGATGTCAATGCAACATTTTATAAAAAATATGAAGCAAAAATTCGCATTCGAGATTCGAAGTTTTGAACAGATTTTCCAAACAGATATTATGAAGCTTCTCCTTACTAATCGAACGTACATGTAAATTACGCCACTTGTACATTTTGATGCATTTTTGACAAACAGTTCACGAACCCTATTCACACTTTGGATACGTGCCTGCCAAGATACACCTGATTCATGCAGATAATGAACTCTGCCAAAACTGATCAGAGAGAGATGCCGAACCAAAAATATAAATCGAAACCAAAATTCAAGAAATAAACTGGAATCTGTTGCGTGGTGTCGATTACCTATTCACCTGGGTGCCTCTGCAACAAACTCAGGAACATTAAGAGATGCATGGGACTATAATCGCATGTTTGTTTCTAATCTATATTTGCTCCATGTGCACGAGAGCCTTTACTTCCATGCTCTTTTGTTCTTCCTCAACTTCATCACACAAACAATCTTCAAACAAACAATCTTCCTAACTACCACAATAAATCTCCTTTTTCTTTTGAAATCTATCAATTGACTTAAATCACACACATTAAGTTTTGATTTCTAAAGACATTCTCTAAAAGCTGAAATTTATCCTTTAAAGTTTTTCAACTCACTTTATTTAGTCCCTTCCTCTTTTTCCTTACAACTCTTTTCAGCACTGCAACAAACAATGAAACTTGATTTTGTCCCTTGCTTCTCCTTCTTCCTTAGACGGTTACAACACACACAATGTCTAGCTTTTGATAAACATCCATCGACTACATGCTATTTGCAAAATTGATTGAACCTAATATAATATAGCTCCTAGCATTTATCACGTACATGTTATTCATGCTAGTAGGTTAGGCACACTATGGGTATCTCTTAGGTAGCATTTATAATCAATGTGTTATTTGTCAAAGTTAGAAAAATATTAAGATATGTTGACTAGCAAAGAGTATTTATGGAAATGTTGGCTAGACTTCACTTATTAAAATTGATTTTACTATTGATTTTAATATTTATAGTAATATTTTAGTCAAATGAATATAATTAAATTATCATCGAGGTTCACACATCTTATATTAGTTGATCTTGTTATAAGATCAGGTATAGTGATCCATTAAACTATGCACCTCATCTTATAAGTTTAATTGGTCAAATTATCAACACACAAATAATAACTGAATCCATGTAGATCTGATGCACAATAAAACTTTAATACAAAATTATATAGTAATCTTAAAGATCATTCACTTGTTCACAATTTAAAAAAAAATTGTATTCATGTATCATAAGGATTGTACTTTAACATGATATTTCATGTTAACATCCCAATATAACATTCATTCTTACTACATACTAGAAAAATTAGAAACAATCACTAATGATCATCACAAAGTAGGAAAATTGCTGAATAAAAAATTACAAACAATCACTAATGATCATCACAAAGTAGGGAATTTGCTGAATTAAAACATTCAATTTTCTAGATCATATATTTTGGTCACAAAATAGATCCGTATGCATGGATGTGATCTAAAAGGATGGATTTGACTTTCCATAGAGCTTAATGGATAATTTTAATCAGAAAACAAATGAATCTCAATACAACATCATTGTAATTTTTTAACACCTTTCTAAAATTAAATACCATATCCACTATTGTTTAAGGACTTTTAAATTAAAAAGTTGTTCTATAATATTTTAGCTGTCAACTTTAATATCTAACTTAATTGTCTATTTATTGTTGATTATACTATAGATTAATCTAAATAAAACTTTTTAGAAAATGGGGTTAGCCAAAAGAGTCACATGAAAATCATGCAAGAGAAAGAGAAGGAAAGTGATGAACATAACTTTAGAAGATCCTTTGAGAAGAAGAAAGGATAATTCAAAGAAATTGGGAGCAGAAAGAAAAAGATATGAGAGAATTTAAGAAAATAAAAAAAATCACATTACTGGTCTCTCTTGTAGCTTTCCAAGATCACAATAATTGCCATAATTTGGTATATTTTATATGATTGGTTTTTTTTTCTTCAAATTGGCTTTGGTGACTTTAGAATGGTCACTTAATGGTTGATGAGATTCTCTATAAAAAAGAAAAAACATTTTTTTTTTTATCAGTAAAGGCAGAACCTAATTCATATTAATTAGTTTAAAAACATAGGTTTGTCACTAAGTTCTAAGACATTTAATAAAACCCCTGCTCTTAGTGAGCATAGAGACCCCACCAAAACTTGAAAACCTTTAAGCTTATGTTTTAGCCATTTATCTAAACCTTCAAAGGTTTAGTAGTCTAGGATAAGCAAACACACTATTAACAATAATGTCTAATTTCCTGCTATCTAGAAACAGAGTTTTTGAACATAAAATTAAAACCTAATGAAAATATACATGTATAATTGCATATCCAGAACTCAAAAAGAGGTGATCACAGAGAGCCTAGCTTGAGGAGGGAATGTCGGGATGATGTTGCAGCTGCTTCCTGGGATGACCTTGGCCTCTGCTTGCTGAAGAGCCCTGGCTACGACCCCTACTCCCTCAACCTCTGCTTGAGCCCCCTCTTCTACTCTGTTTTGGTTTTGGCTCTACTTCTACAATAGGCAAAGGTAGGAATCCATTCAGCCTTGCAAATTGGAACAAAATCTCCTCTTTCCCTTGAACCTCTAATGTGTTCACCTAAGAAACACCATTTGAGGTAGCTCAGCCCTACACTAGCAAACGTTGTGTTCCTATTCAATTCTTTACCCTTTAGGTCTAGTAGGAATGGGTAATAATTGATAAGTTCTCTATGGGAATTAAAGAGGATTCGGTCACTTGGTCTGGGCGCACCAGAATCATGGAGGGCCTTATTCAATACTTCTTGGAGTTCTTGAAGAATTTCCACTAGGAAGAGTTCCCTGGTAAGATTCCAAACGATTTTCTTGGGAAGCTTCTAGTCCAGCAAAGACTCCACGAATCTGGCTGAAATGTTGGTGTTATCCCTTGGGTATTCATCTCTGCTCAAATATGCACTGCCCAAAATCAATTTGACAACAAGAAGAACTGGGGGGGGTCCGAGTAGATAAGGAGACATTTGAGTCTCAAATCCAAAATCTTCCTGAAAGAAACCTGGCGAGTAGAGGCCCTTAGTGAAATGGGGGTCTTTGCGCTGAAGCAAGAGATAGGCCTAGGATACACACTCATAATGAAACCAAATGGCGCAGCCAAGATGAAGGGCATGCAAGAAGAAAAACCAGAGATGAAACCAGAGGATGTTGAAAGAGAATAATGAAGCAAGAATAGGATGCTTCTGTAGGAAGGTGGGCACACAACTTGATGAGTGATAATGGGAATTAGAGAATAATAAAGGCTCGCACGAAGGTGGCAGAGATTAAATGCCCAAATCAAACCAAATCTACTCGAGTGCAGAGGGAAATATTAGCATGTGGATAGCTCATGGAAAGGACTAAGTGGTGGTGCTCTCCAGCTGGAGCTTTCTGGGTCCCTTTTTTATATAACCAATTTGTCTACCAGACTAAACTGGACCCACCTTGCATCCTGAGGTTAACTGAATGGTTTATTTGAAGAGGAAGTGACCGTTGGAGTCAACCACCAAGAGGAGGGTGGGACAGGAATATTTAAATTTATTTTTTGCAGTCCGCTAATCTACTGGCAAGCCGCATCTCGAGCCTTATTTGGTCAAGTCTTGTTAGCTTGTTCGATCTGGATTAACAATTGGCTACAAGCCCTAAGACCACTTGTTAACAGAAGTGCCTTGAGCTACAACTTTTGATAAGGCATCTACCTCTTCATTTGTTTCTCTATAAATATGTTTTGCCTTGAAGTGATCAAGACTATTCAGGTTTTCTAGTATTCTTTCCAATAAAGCTTGAAGCCTCCAATTGGGGATTATATTCTTCCTTATAGCATTAATTTCTATCTCTGAGTCTCCTTCCACTGAAACATTTTTGATGCCATGGTTGATGCAGTTTTTCAAGCCTAATAGTAGAGCGGTAATCTCTACTATGTTATTGGTGTCTGGAGGGATTAGTTTTGCCATTTTCCCAATGAGTGCTCCTATTTGATCTCTGATAACATAGCCTATTCTGGAGGGGCCAGGATTGCCTTTGGAAGCCCCATCAAAATTCAATTTCACCCAATCTGGCTTTGGGGGGGACCAGATTACATCTTTCCTTTTATTGGTTTTATGTTGAGAAAGTGAGGGGATAATGATTCAAAACATTACTTGATGGTGATTTTTTTCCTTATCTTACACAAGTTGAGTTTCCTTTAATGTTACATAGAAACCCCTAGGTATCTTCGCTTACTTTTGTTATATTCCAACGTGCTTGAGCTCCTGCTTTTTCTTTATGGACAGTTCACAAGTCAGAAAAACGTAGACACGGGTATAACATTGAAAAATTTCTACAAAAGTAAAAGTGTCTCTATATCTAGAATGGTTTTGTGAGGATTTCATTTTATCTATTAGTTTGTTTTATTTTCCTGATGCACATGATTTTATGTTCATATTTTATTTTTAATACTTTATGTCTATGTGTTTCTAATCTTAGTAGATGGTGTAGTCAAGAAATATGCATTCACTCTCATCAATTATACTCAGTCAATTAAACTACAACTCTTTGATATTACTTCTACTTCTAATACAAAAATATACTTTAAAATATATCTCTCCTTTTCTCAAACTAAGAGTTCCTATCATTTAAATGAATAATTTTATTGTTTAAAATAAATGTTAGTAATACGTATAAGAAAGTAAAATGATGCAACCATCATGTATAGTTTATTTTCATTATAGTTTTGAAAATTAAATCTTCCCTCCAAATATTAACACACAAATTTAGGACATCAAAATATAACTCATCTTTTCTTAAAGAGAAATCACTATTGTTAAGATGAATAATTGTTCAAGTTTAGTTTTCTAACTTTCTTTTCAGTTTTACATTTACTTTTTGAAATTATTATTACATAGACAACTACTTCTACTCTATTAGAGCATAATATTTAAATTAGTTTTAGAAAAGGGCCTTGAATTTACTATTGTCTAAAATATGACCTTATATATATATTTGGATGATATTAAAAAAAAACAGATGTTTAATAAATCGTTGACCATGTACTTGTATATAAAATTTATTTATCTTAATTAAAATTTGTTTATCTATTATAATTTACAAGATAGATATTTTTAAAGAGCCTCTCAAAAACTTGTTAACCTCACTCTATAGGAAATTGGGCTTCTAATTTTACTTTAAGCAAAGTCTTTGTGATATAATTGAAACAATATAGTTATTAGATTATAATGAATTTTTTCTTGTAAGATTAGAGTCCTTTTGTAATAAACCTATAAGATAATATATATCGAGTATAACAAAAATATTGTAAAAATGAGAGAAACATTAAAAAAATTATTATCATTGTAGAGCCACTTCAAATTGACAACCTTCTAAATGGGTATACACTCCAAATATTCTAAAATACCTTTGCAAATTAGACAAGATGATGCAATCACATCAATGGAAATTGTGCTTCTATTTCTACTCTAAGAACAATTCTTGAAAGATTATTGAAAAATAACTTGTCATCAAATTGAAATGAATCTCTTCTCATAATATGAGAACCCTTCTATAATGAAATTGAAAGATTTAATATGTTAATCACATAAAAAGATAATAGAAAAGAGAGAAACATGAATTCTTTTACTATTTTTGTGATAACATTTCAAGGGGACAACCTCAAATAGAGAATACACTTCAACTACACATTCTAAGATGTCTTTCCAAATGAGAATACTTTACAATATATATATATATATATATATATATATATATATATATATATATATATATATAGAGAGAGAGAGAGAGAGAGAGAGAGAGAAACTACTACCATCACATGCACATTGGATAAATACTTTATTCTATGAACTTGTTTGATGACTCAAAAAGAATGTGCATCCCCTTATTCATGCTACCTAATGATGAACTAGAAAGCCTATGAACACAACTAAAACTAACTATCATAAATTTGAATGGGGTGCATTGTTGACATTTTGGTGCATTTTGTATTACCGCTGAATGATATGGTTGTCGTTCTTGGCAACATCATCTTCCAAGTCTTCACAGTCTATTGACAACAAGTAGACCCATAAATAGGAGGTCAACCGACAAGCAGTGAGTAGACCGACACACAAGAAGTCAATCGGCAAGCAATGAGTAGACCGGTACATAAGAAGTCAACCGACTAAGTAGTAAACAGATCAATATATAGGAGGTAATTGACTAGGTAGATTTTGATCGGTACATCGACAGAGTCTGTAAATGACAGACTTGATAACATTCAGTTAACATCTAGTTAAACTAGTAGTCTTCTCTAGTCAACCAACAGACTTATCAACATGAACGATTGTTTTGACAGTGATTCTAGGAATGATTTTTGGAGAGTGATTTATGGAGTGGTAAAAAATATTTGAATCTGATGTTTTGGAGGGAAATTTGGCGACAAAATAAAAGGTTAATAAATTCACTTAATTCACTTAATTCATTTTTTATAAGGTTGTTGTTGTTGTTGTGAAAATAAATCTGAGAAAGGGTGAACACAGGGGGAGCAGAGCAGAGTGTAGAGCCGAGGATCACAAAACTGACAGAGTGCAAAGCTGAGGATCAGAGAATCAACAGAGTGTAAAGCTGAAGGTATAAGCAGAAAACCGGTGGTGTGCAAAGAAGATACAATGGGTGCAGATAGAGTATGATTTTCAATGCGATCTGATCAAGCTATCAATATCCACTCCAACAAATCATATTTCTATTGCTTTCTAACCATTGCAACTAAAATCTCTTATTAGAAGGACTTTAACAAGTCCCATTGTAAAAATCCCTTAGTTGGGTTTCATCTTAAGTGATGATCCTAAGACCTTTAACAAGGCTACCTTTAACAGGGTAATGACACTGACATGCCTTAACTAAAATCCCTTAACCGGGTTGCACCTAATAGTGTCTTTGTAATCTCCTAATAGGGATGGCTCCTCTCCAGACATACTTCAAAAGCGTACAAATTTTGTGAGTTCCTACTCACACTATGGTTTTCTCCCATTTGGGTTTCCACGACATAAGTCTTGGTTTCACTGTATATCTTCTCATGCATGCATATTCTTCTGGAGTAATTATTTATATTGATGAATGTTAGGTTAGTGCAAAATTGAGTTAAAAATTTTAATTGGTTAAAACAAGTAAAGTGTTGATTCACCCCTCCCCTCTTAGCACCAGTTGGGACTAACAATTGGTATCAGATCTCTGGTCCTCTAAAGTGAATCTTGACCACTTGGGGAAAAATATCATAGAAGAATATTGGTATCGGATGCATATTAATGAAGCAAATGAAATTAATGCTCAGCTAAAAGAGAGACTGAGAAAATCTCTTGAAAAAAGAAAGGAACTAACTTAACAACTACATGAGAGTCAAGACATCATAGATCAACTCTCTGAATAGAGTGGATCTGAAGAAGCAGTCCCAGAACTCATGGAAAAGGACAAGAAGCTATCTGAAGAAATTGCACATCTCAAAAGAGAACATGAAAGTTAGGCCCTAAGGATGACTGAGTTACTAGAAGCCAGCATAAGTGCCAATGAAGGAAAAAGAGGTGTAGAAGAATCTTTGTCAAAAGTTGAAAGAGACAAAAGGCTTGTTGAAGGTTCCCTGAGAGAAAATCATGCAATCATGATTGAAAAAGATGAAGAAATCTAAATTCTCACTTAGGAGAATGAATACATACAGAAGCAATTGCATGACAACACAAAAGAAAAGGAGATGATGGTGAAAGATATTAAACAACTCAAGTGTGAGTTGAAAGCTGAAAATGAGAGAAATGAGAAGCTGAGGAAATTCAATGAAATCTCTGAGAAGATAGATAAACAGTTGAAATCTCAGAGAAGAACAAAGCAAACAACCAGTCTTGGTTACATTGGTACAGGTCCTATGGAAACTAGAGAATCATCTAAATCCAAAAGGATAAAAGATGATAGAAGGAATCATTCAGAAGTGAAAGGTATGAAGTTTCCCAAATCTTCTTGTAATCATTGTGGTAAACCGGGTCATAAGTCCGATTTCTATGGAAACAAACTGGCTAGTCCAGAGAAAATTTTCACCTTTGATGGTTATTGCCATAATTAGCATATGTATGGCCACACTGCTTATGAGTGTAGATCTCAATCTAGCAATATGTTAAATAGAAGAAGATTCAATGGACATTTCTTTATATGTAATAAGTTTGGACACAAATATGAAGAATGCAGGCACAAGTCAAATGTATCAAGATGACAATTCAAGCCGGTTAGTTCTAATAAAAAGAATATTTAGTTTAATGTCACATGTTCCACTTGTGGTAATTTTGGTCATGTTGCAGAAAATTACAGAGTAAGATTGTGGTAGAGAAATAATGGAAGACCGTGGAGAACAAAAGGTATGACATGTTCCAAATGCCATAATATCGGTCACTTAGCTGGAGAGTGTAGGAACCAATCCTATAACCGGTCTGGAGACAAGAACCGGTTTGGCAAGAAGAAAGGACAAAATGAATTGAAAGAAAAGAAGACAATTGAAGAGGTAAACAATGAAATGAAAAAGACATGGATTAAGAGAGAAGAAAGAAAAGAAGGAGAAAGTCCTTCAGAAAATAAGTCATCATCCATCAGTGATGACAGTTCCTTTTCAAAATAGGCATATTGATGCTTAGGGGGAGCACATATGGTAAGATTACTTTTGAATCCCCTTAACAAGTGTAAGGTTATGTCTATCTGCATAGTTGAGAAGCATAAAAATTTGCCTAAAAGTTATTTGTTGATAAATATCTTGTGAGTTAGTTGTTTGTGTATCGGTATCAGTAACAAATAATCGGTGAAGGGTAAATTAGTGTACCTTAAGTTGCAAGTTTAAAAACTAACCGTTGTATCATAACACCAATAAATCTCAATGGATAATAAGGAAATGTGAATACATTTCCCTTATCCTGATTTCTTGTAAACTTTCTCGAGCTCTCGTGTGACCAAAGGCGATTGAAAACTTTCTAGTAATATTTGTAGGAAGAGTTCAAGTAGAGTGATAGTGGTGTTGGATATTTCTGAGGAGAAGGTATTTAAACCTCTCTTGAGAAATTTGTTTGAAGGTCATCATGGCAACACTGATATCGACGCCTGTGTTGGTTGAAGCTATGAAAGAACCTCAACCCAAATTCAAGTTGCATCCGATGAAATCCGGTGAGATCGACATGACCAGTGCCTTATCATTTGTGCCCTCCAATGTATTAATGGTTGAAGACATTCGCTCCTACATCCACTGCAAGCTAGAAGAACTTGGAGATAAATTCATTCAAAATGAATTTAAAGGGTTCTGTGTTAATGATCAGTTTAAGGAAGAATATCTACCTTTGAAGACCAAGGGTTTCTCTAATGTTGTCAATTTTCCTAATTAGTTTCATGTCAATTGGGCTAGGTATATACTGAGAAGAGTTCATGATCAATTCTTGTGGCTAGAAACTCAAGCACCGATCAAGATCACAAAGGATGTGATTCGAAGAGTTATAGGGTTTAGTGCAACCGGTGAAGCATTAACCCTATGAACAATTTCATCAACTAAAGTTGCCTGGTTAATCAAATTCTGATGTGACAGTAAAGCAATGAAAATCACTCATATTGAGGACGCTGAAGTAAAATTCCCCTCTGCAGCACTAGGTTATAGGGTATATCAATCAAGCCAAATGAATAGTGTGCCAAGCGGTGCCATACATATTGCATATCGGATTATCAAGGAGGATGCAACCTATGATTTTTGTGAGATGATCAGAAGCCAATTTATGGTGAAAATAGAGAGAATCAATAAGAACAAGAAGCAATCTTTCAAATATGGCTCACTAATGGTATGTATATTTTTCTATGTGCAAAACTTTTCCCTCGGTAAGGGTAATGTAGTATGGTCTGAAGAAAAACCTATCATGGTTCACATAGGTGAAACAATTAGGGATCTGGGAGATAGGTTTGGTGAAACAATGTGGGGATACTTTAAGGAATTTCAAATTAGGATCCACAAAAGGGAAAGAATTCCAACTAGTATAGTACAAAAATACAAAGACAACATTTGCTTTCTTGTAGACATAGATTGTTGTATTATACAAGCGGTTCAACCCAAAACCTTTTCGGTTCCACCTATGGGCTATGAGTTTGCATCAAATATTGTTAAAATAAATGTCAACATGCTACTATCCAAACTGGTAGACCCGAAGGTAAAGAGATTTAGAACCTGTGAGGAGGCAAGCTTCAAAATAAAACAAGAACTTCAGGTGCTAATCATGAAAAGAAAAGTAAGAAGAATGATAAATACAATTGATAAAAAGTATGGAGGTGAAGCATTGGGTACCACTATCTCCACCAATGGTAGTGAACAATCAGGGGTCAACCCTAACAAAGATGAAGAATTATCAGGTGAAAAGAAGAAAGTGCCAAAGACAAAACCAAAGTGCATTGCAGCAACCAAGCCTACAACATATACAAAAGAAAAGGATTTAGGTACTCGTGTATCTTCTCTAAGTAAAGGTACACCGGTAGGAGTGACTTACACCAGAAAGAAGAAGACTAAAGGAAGAGTTGATACAAAACTTTAAAAGGATGAAAAAGAGGGTGATATCACTTACACCCAATCAAATGTGGAAATTAAGGAGGCTAGAAGAAGTGGAAGGAACAAAGCCCCAAAAGTTTATGAATTGGTCCATGGTATTAAATAATTTGGAGGTTTGTCTAGTGTTGGGAAAACATATTCCCTCAGTAATGAAGAAAATAAAAGGAAAATTGCAAAGCCCTGATCTGGAACTTACACAAGTTTGGTAGGACTCCCAGTGAATTATATGGAATAATCCCATCAGATTTGCAAGATCAAATTGAAGGGAGATGGAAAACAACTCTGGCTATTGAAAAAGAACACAGAATAAAAGAACTCATGGAAGTGCAACATGATTTAGACCTTGATCAAGCTTCACTAGTGGTTGAAGCATGCATTCAACATTTCAAAATAAGAAATAGAACTGGGAGAGTGGCAATAGCTGAAGTTGAAGTAGTGCATGAAGAAGGTGTTGCCTTGTGGAAGAAAATTATGAATCAGCAAAATGAAGCTAAAGAATAAATAGAAAAGGGAACAAAATAGGAGCAAGGTGCAGCTGCCCTTCACAAAGGAAAAGGTAAGGAAAAAGACTCCACTAAAGATTTTGAGTTTTTATCAGTTGAGGACATCATAGGAAATTTTGTGTCAGACATTCCCAATCTGACAAAGGATGTCGAGCAACCAGTTTATACTACACTATTGAAGAAGGCTAAGCATACTAAGCATACCAGTAAAGATGAGGTGATAGTTGAAGACATTCTTGATGAAGATACACCTCACGGGAATTCAGTGGCACCAAATACTATTATGTCCAACAAGAGAAAAGTTGAAGAGAAGAAAGTAGAATATAAGAGTGCAGTGAAGGATACTCCTCTGGAAAAGAGGAAGTTAGACTTAGAAAGGGTAAGTGAAAAGAAGAGAATAAAACTCACCACTGCAGCTAGTTTAGAAGTTGAGACTATAGAAAAAGTAGATGAAACATAGGAGGAAGAAGAGAGAGAATCGATCATTGATATAAATAAAATGACTCCCAAGCAATTGATGAGTCTTAGAAAAACTGAGAATTCAAGCTAAAAAGGCTAAACTAGGAGAAAAGAAAAAGAAGGCAAGAATTATCAATTCTACCAAGACAATTCTCTCTTACCTAATTCCTGACATTGTTGTTTATGATCAATACTGCACCCATTATTGATCAGTTGAGTACTCTTGTAAAAGTAATTAGTTCATAGGAAACCAATCTAAAGAAGGTTGTAGTAAGGCAATACGAATCAAAGAGAGGAGAAAATTTCATGTAGCAAATATCAGTTGGAAAAGTTGCTCTCTCCACCTGAACAAAAGAAGTAAAAAATATACTGCAAGAAGTTGGTCAATAACTGGTCAAATCTTCAAGTTTTACTGATTTAATCAGAGATCTAGAAGACAAAATAAATTAGACTCAAAAAAAATTCAAGATCTAATAAGTTTTTTCGATCCTCTTACCAGTTCAACATCAACTTTTACTGGCAAGGTCAAACAACTTAATGATGAAACAAAAACGTTGAAAGAAGAAGAGGACAAACGAGGTCTTAGTTTGTTAGAGCTACAGTGCTATCTGACACCAATTATTGATTTCATGCAAATGAATATTAAAGAAGCAGAACACCTCATAAGTGAACTTAACTACAAGATAGTCGATGATATGGAGGTTTTTATTGTGGTTTTGCATGGAAACTTCACCACCATGAAATAGGTAAAATCTTCATGGGAATCCTCTTTGAAAGTAGCTCAAGAAAATTTCAAAGAGATTTTTTCTGTACTTTGACAAATTATTTTGTATAGTCTTTGCCATTGATGGCAAAAGGGGAAGTTCTCCAGGAGATTTGTAGATTGTGAACATTTTTGTAGTAGTGTTTTCCACCGACACATTTTTGTAATGTCATTTTTTTTAATGTTTGCCACCCAAAGGGCGAGTTTGTTGGCATTTTGGTGCATTTTGTATGACCGATGAACGATATGGTTGTCATTGTTGGCAACATCATCTTCCAAGTCTTCACAGTCTATCGGCAGTGAGTAGATCGGCTACAGGGCGAGCAGTGAGTAGACTGGTATACAAGAGGTCAACCAACAAGCAATGAGTAGACTGGCACATAGGAGGTCAATCGGCAAGAAATGAGTAGACTGGCATAGAAGAGGTCAACTGGATAAGGAGTAAACAAATTGGTATATAAGAGGTAATCAGCTAGGTAGATTTTGATCAGTACACTGACAGAGTCTGTAACTAAAAGACTTGGTAATGTTTAGTTAACATCCAGTTAAACCACAGTCTTCTCCAATCAACTAGTGGACTTATCTACATGAACGACTATTTTGAAGAGATTCCTAGAATGATTTCAGGAGAGTGATTTAAGGTGTGGTAACAAAAGTTTGAATCTGATGTTTTGGAGGGAAATTTGGTTACTGAATAAAAGGTTAATAAATTCACTAAAATCATTTTTGACGAGGTTGTTGTTGTGGTGAAAATAAAGGGCAAACATAAGGGGAGCATAGCAGAGTGTAGAGTCAAGGATCATAAAATTGATAGAGTCTAGAGTCAAGGGTCGGAGAACCGACAGAGTGTAGAGCTGAAGGTATAAGCATAAAACCGGGGTTGTGGAGAGAAGATACAACCGATACAGATAGAGTATGATTTTCACGGTGATCTGATCAAGCTATCTGTAGCCACTCTAGCAGATCATCTTTTTGTTGCTTTCTAACCATGTCAACTAAAATCCCTTAATAGGGTGGACTTTAACAGGTCTGATTGTTAAAATCCCTTAACCTAGTGTCATCTTAATTGATGATCCTAAGACCTTTAACAAGGATACCTTTAAGAGGGTAAAGGCACTAATAGGCCTTAACCAAAATCCCTTAACTGGGTGGCACCTAATAGTGTGTTTTCTTAATCATTTAACAGGGATGGCTCCTCACCGGGCATACTTCTAAAGAGTACAAATTTTGTGAGTGCCTACTCACACTGTGGTTTTCTCCCATTTGGGTTTCCACAAGATAAATCTTGTTGTCACTATATATCTTTTCATGCATGCATATTCTTCTGCAGTAATTATTTATATTGATGAATGATAAGTTAGTGCAGACTTGAGTTAAAAGTTTTAATTGGTGAAAACCACTAAAGTGCTAATTCACCCCTCCCCTCTCAGCACCGGTTGGGACTAATAGTGCATAACATTGCCTCCCCTTTGAGAAAAATATCTTCAAAGATTTAGATGAGAAAATTGAGAGAATTATTTTAAATGCTCCCATGTGCCATCTTTGAATTGGAGGGCCTTCCCCTAGACTAATAATCCCTCAATAGATTGATTGCGGGTGTACTTGTTGTATTTTTCTAAAATAGCCACAAGTTTTAAAATTATTGAACCTTCCTCATTGAACTCAAGTAGCCTTGTTAGTAGATGGAAACTGTAGACACCTAAAATTGTCCTATAATTAAATAAATATTTTTATTTATTTAATTATTTTATCGTAATGTCTTCTATTTATTAAATAAATATTTTTCTCTATTTAATTAATTCATTAGCATCTTCCACTATTAATTAAATATTTTAATCGATTTAATTAATTTACTCAGCCTCTTCTTTTTAATTTAAATAAAGTTGTATTTTTTCATTAATCGCGTTTCTCTTTCCCAAATTAAATAAACACTTTTATTTAATTAATGTGGTCTTTCTTCTATTAATTAAATAAATATTTTTATTTAATTAATTAATTTTTTTGTCTTTTTCTTCTTATCCACATGACAACACATCTCCCTAAATTACCTCCTCCTCAATCGTAGCCCTCCATTTAAATTTAACAACCTAATCTTGCTCATTTTTATCCTTCACATGTCCACCTCTTGATCTCCTCCCTTCATCTTTACCTACCTGTAGTGTCATAAAATTGTGACCTTGCAATTTTCAACTGCATTTGAGTCTTTGTAGTGGTGAATGAATCCCTAAACCTGATTGGAGACCTGAGACATGCTCAAAACACCTAAAACTTGCACCCCGCACTGCTTTTTGTCACTACCTGTCTTGAATTAGGGCATGGCAGGGGCGTATCCCTACCCTATTTTGGGCCTCCCTTGAGTAAATTTTGCATTGGGCTTGTCAATTGTGAGTGGGAAAATTTTTTCCTATGTTGACCTAAGACAGAAAACCAGTTAAAAACTCCTAATTGGCATAGTATATAAGGAGCATCTCCCCTCCTTTTTGCATAGGTCCAATAAGTAAAAATTAAGTTCATAAGCAAAGCGACAATAAGTGACAACAAGTTGATCATAAAGTGCATTCAAGAATACATTAAAGCATCGAGCATTCCAAGTCTCCTTTCAAGGCTAGATGTTGCATTCAAGTCAAGGATTCAACCATTGAAGAGGATATCTCTACCAACATTCAAGACATTTTATTTTTCATATCCTTTCAATCAATTCTATCAACATTTCAATTGCATCCTCTCTTGAGGTGAATTTTATTTAAATATTTCCTTTCATTTTCTTGCAAGTATTTTTTAATCACTTGGTTAATTCCAAAATGGGGTTTAACCTGAAGGTAAACCTCCAATCCCAACAACATTTACTCTCTTTTTTGTGTGTAGGTTGCAGGTATGCAATTGTAATTGCAGATTTAGGCTTCATTTTTAGAGATGGAAAAACCCTTTCTGGTGCACGGATTTTTTGGAGGACCAAGTACACTTTCAACCCAGTCCTGACAACTTTTTCTCAAATTTGTAGGTGAACTCCATCTCAACATCTTATTGCTAATTCTAGGTGCACAACTTCATCCCGCATCTCTATCTCAAGATATAATCATTTCTTTGTCATCTTTACACTTAGTCTCAATTCATTTAACTCAACTTGTATATTTTAAAAGAGGGTTACTTTATTTTCCAAATCCATTGCCAGTTCCTTACAATTCTTTTATCATTCAATCTCTTTCCATTGGGATTGGATCTAGTGAATTCAATCCCCTCATTTAAATGTAATATGCATGAGAAGTTGAAGGGAATCCTTTGTGAAACTTCAATTCTTCTTTTGAGGGGAGTAAAGATTTCCACTTGATCTCGCCCCTTCATTTTTCACCATATTACACTACCTTGCAATCCTATTGATTCTCTTTCATCTATGAGATCATGGCCATTCATTATTTAACCTCTTAATATAAACCCTTGATTCTCTTGGAGATTTCTATAAGAGAGTGTTTTTCCATCCATTTTGATTATCTCAAGTAATAATACTTACATTATGTCAATATCATTCTAGCATACATCATCATAATCACATCTATTCTTCCTTGAGCTCTTATGCAAGCGCGTCACAATTTTGAGAGCATGATAGTTCTCTATTGATGTTGTGTTGAATTAGTTTGTAGACCTAGGGTAAGTGGTTGGATCTTAGTTAAGGTTTACAAATAGGTTCAAACTCGACATAAACAAAAACCTTTATCACCCGCTTGAGACATGAGAATTCAAAATTTGGGATTCAAACTATGATTTCTTTTGCCTAATTATGCAAGCTTCTATTTTTTTGGTTGGTCATTATGTAGGACTCTTATAGGAATGAATATATAATTTAAACTCAATTATCAATGTCAAGGTGCACTTTTTCCTATCTTTATCCACCTACATAAGAAATCATTTCAAAATAAATTTAACTTTAATTCTATGAACACGCAAACTATGCTAGCTACTTGGCCAATTATTTTTGTTTCTTAAACAAAAAAGAATGTTTCAGCGTATTTTTGACAACCTCCATTTGACCATAAATTTGAGGATGATAGGTTACAATAAGGTTAGAGGTATGTCCCTATAAATTTTAAAAAAGCTATTCAAATAGTATTGTGAAGGATCAACTTGACCATTATTGATAATAGAGTAAGGCATCTCATAGGGTTTGAAGATTGAATACATGAAGCATTAAGAAAACCTAGCAAAAATACTAGTATCAGATAATATAAAAAAGTATGAATATTTGGTAAAATAGTCCACTAACATGAAGATGCCTTATACGACATGAAAGTGGAAGCCCCTTAATTAAATCCATATAAATATTAATCTAAGTTTCATTCGGAATAGGGAGCACTTGGTTACCACAACCTAGAATTTTTGAGATTTTTCTCTCTAGTATATTGTTACACCCAAATTTAGTTACAAATACCTCGATATCCTACTTGAGGCCATCAAAGCAGAAATCCTATTTCACATGCTCATAGGTCTTTAAGAAACTTGAGTTTGCTATAGTTGGGAGACATGTAATTCCCTTAATAACTAAGACTTCAATTTTGTGTTAGGATGTAAATAGAGTCCATGCAATATAAATTTAATATTAAGAAGTGATTGCATTCCCATTATTGAATGATTTCCTCATTTGTTGGTTTATTAGTCCAATTATTTTTAATATAATCTATCTAATACAATACTAAGATGGAAATATAACTTAGATGAATCCTCATTCTTCATATTTATCTGAGAGTGAATCTACTACTTCAAATCCCTTATATTTCTTATAGTTGATTATGTCATATTATTGCATCTTTACCACACGTTTTCGTTATTAAGGGAGGACACCTTTTGGTAATAAACAATATTTAGTTTATTGTGATATGTTTTCATCTCGAAGTTGTGGTCTAATATTTAAGCATATCATTGTTTGAAAATATGAGTGACAACCAATATTTCTTTTTCTATTCTTTTTCTATTTATTGATTTTTAAAAATTACAGCTATTCACTTTCTTGGTGGTGAAAATTAGAGGCTGCCCTTGGATTAACAACAAATGTATTCCTATGGTAGAGGCATCTTATTCTGAGTAAAGAGTTTTTGAAAATCAAGTATGAAAAACACTTAAATAGAACACATAAAAAAAATTACTGCATTAAATTTAACCTTTGCTCATTTAGACTATTTGAAAGAGTAAATTTTTATCAAAAATTTCAATGGTCTAAATCTTTTACCATAACTATGTATAAATTCATCTTTATCAAGAAACTATGTATAAATTTACAATAATAATGTATCAATACCAAGAAATAAAGTGTTTAATATTTTGATGAACTTAGGTCGTGGTCAAATCTCAAACATTGCAATCTTCTTGCAATCAATTTATATGCTCATTTGTAGAGCTATATGATATAAAAATCCATCTATTAAAACCCAAAGAAACACTTATTATTCTTGGAAAGGAGAGAATGTTATTGGTAAATTATAGATCTATCTCCACATCAAAATTATGATTGATTTATATCTTATTATATACATGAGCATGTCATTGAAAGCAATATAGAGTGGATTTTCATAAGGAACCATGAACACCTATATTCATGATGCTATAAATAATAGATGGGACATTGGATAAGAAAATAAAATTCATAACAACTTTCATGAGTTTGAAAGGGATTTTAAGGATATTACATCATGTGGCCCAAATTCGATGATAGTTAGAAAACTTATCCAATTTAGTTTAAAATAATGAACATCCAAGAGCTCATTTAAAAATTGATGAATAATAGGGATAGTAAATTTATTTTTAATGATCAAATTATTGAGTAAAAAAAAATGAGGGCATGTCCCCAGCCGCAAATTTAAAAGAAATGTAATAGCTATGATATTTTGATTTTCTTCTCAATATATGTATATATTTGGAAGAAAATCAGAATCCTTCGATATGATAGTCAATAAAATAAAATAAATAAATTATGATATCACTAAAATTCCAAAAAAAAATATTTTGTTCTTTTAGTTTTCAACTTAGTCTTTAATTTCTCTAGCCCTTTCTTTGGCTTTTGGCTGCTTCATGGTTTTTTGTGCAGCTTTTGTTCAAGTTGTGGGTGCCTATTCGTTAAACCCTCTTTGTGTCCCATGTTTTTGTTTTTGGTTTCTTATTTTCCTCAGTTGTTTGGTTTTTTCATGTCTCTTCTTTTAGACAACTGGTTGTTTGAGGTCAGGTTTGTCTCTACGTCGTTGATGTTTTACTGAATATATTTCTCCAAACTGATCTTTTTTGTATAAGGGTTTTGAGTCCCTTCAAAACTTGCTTTTTCTCTAATTAAAAATAGTCTTTAATTTCATCTTTGTTTTTTTTTACATTTAAATGTGATTATCTAAAATGTTTTAAATTTCAACTAATTGGTTTTATTTCTGATGGTGGTCTTGCACCATACCTCCAAATGTTATTGGCCAGGACTCCAGGATGATAGATGAGTTTCTGAAGAGTTGGAATATTGGCATCCTCAGTGCTTTCGAGGCTGAATTCAGAATTGATGAGCCTTTTATAGCTTAAATTACTGGTTTACAAATGGAGGGGAAAAATTTTAACCGGGAGAGGAAAGCGATGGGGGAAGCCCTGTCAGTTTTCTTCAACAAACGAAGTGAAAGGGATGAAGTGAAGAAAATGGTGGACAGGGGATATTGCAAGAAATATCTCATGACAGCGGATATGGATGAAGTTATAATGAGGTACAAATTACTCTAGATGAATGATTTGATAGTATTTTCTCTTATCATTTTACCATTTTAAATCACTTTACGCATGATAGAAAGATCTCCTTGCCTTTTATTTAGTTTCATCTTTAGAACATACTCCGATAAATCATGTCAAAAATATTGAGAACCCTATTCTCCATGAGGTTTTACTTGTTCTTATTATGGAATATGCTAAAGCACATGAAATCAAGCCCTCCCCTTTTGTGAACAAACCTAAACCCTCAGATAACCCTAAAGTGCAAGTGGTGTCAAACACTGAGATTAATGAGGAGGGAATGGGAGATATGGCCATGGATTAGCATGACCTGAATGTGTTGGATGATCCTGATTATTGGCCCTCTTAGGAAGAGGGACCCCACATAAACCTATTCCCAATACTAATAGTAGCAGAAAAAGAAAACACCCTAGAATTGTAGCAAATAAGTTTAAATCCCCCACTTCTAAACCCCAAGAGATGGACCCTCCAAGCTCAAAAATGTTAAAAGGGGGAAAAACAAGAGCTCCGAAGGGTAAAGGGAAAAAGGAAATCAAGATGGAAATTCCCCTCAATGTAGACAAAGTGGACCTGGGGGAGAATAAAAATGAGATGGATTTTGATATGCTCCTAGCGAACTTGACCAACTACCAAAAGAAATGTTTCTACTAGGTCATCAATTAAATTCTCTTCTTGAAATAGGGAATCAAAGACATTATTAACACTTTCACAGAGAATCCCATGCCAGACAAGATTGATAAGATTTTGAGATTGACTCAAAAACTTACAAAGGATGTGAATGTTATAAAATATGAACAAGAGTCGAGAATTTCTCATATGGAGAAGAATGTGGAGGAACTAAAAGGCAACCTTAGGGGCTTGGTGGAAATAAGAAAATAAGTCATGAACAATAGTCTTGATGGTCTTAGAAAGGTTAATAAGAAAATTGTTTTTCAGAAAGCTCAACCAATTAGCAATGTTCCTTCAGTTGCCAAGTCGAAGAAGAATCTGGAGACAAGTTCTCAAGGGGTGGTCATGCAAGTTACTACTGAACCTTACACTAGAATGAGAAGTGGAAACTAGGAGAGGAGAGCCACACGATTCATAATGGAGGAGCCCAAGGAAATTAATAAGAATGTAATTCAGAAAAATTATGAGCTCATGCATCCTCTAGGATAGCTTTTTTGTTTTTGTTGTTGGTTGTTTTGCCTAGGTGTCTTTGTTTGGTTCGTTGTTTTGGGGTGGATCCCCTATTTTTGATGGTTTTTGGCTATTGGTTTTGGTTTGGTTCACTCTGATTTAATCTCTTGTCATATGGATTTAGGTTTCAGGTCCCTGTAAAATCCATTTATCTTAATAAAAAACTATTTGGTTTTCTTTCACTTTCTTAGAATAGCTCTACTTCACTAGAGTTATTACAAATTATTTCTTTGTGAAATGCTAGTGTAGTTAAAATTTCTTTTTGAGAAAAAATCTTTATACATTGGTTTTTCTCATTTAGATAATTGTTAAGTGTTGAGATTCAATCTATTAATCTAGTTGCTCTGTTAAATTACTCAACTATTAATTTTTAAATTAAAATAATCAATATTTCATGAGATTTATGAAGTTAAGTCTTGATTTGTACAATTATTGCTTTTCCTACAAAATATGTACTTAGATAATGAATAAATATTCAAACAAAAATATCAATGTGTCTTTTATATATTTATTAACTAATTTTTAAATATTAATTATTACACATAGTATAATAGGCTTCAATATCTCTTCATTCAATACATTTGCCAATATATATAGGACTGGTATATCCTATTTAATAGGGAACAACCTCCCTATTTAGTTGTGATTGTTACTCATGTAACAATACACAACTCACACCATATAAGTTGTTAAAACAACTCAAAACATAATATATTACTATTAATAATATAATAATATTAGTATATACTAACATTTATATGATACTAATTTTTCACATAATTATTATTTACCCACATTCATGGAGTACTAACTTAAATTTCCTAACATTCCTCCCCTTAGTGCGAACATGGTAGAATAACATTACACATTCCTCTGCAATATGCTCAACCCTGTGGCATGTCCAACTGGCTCATAACCTTGATCCAATGAAAGGCTCTTGCCTCCCATGGTTTTAAATAGCCTTACCACAAACCTTGATGTGAATAGGAACCTCCACAATATATCCACCTCGTGTGGTTTTCTCGATCCTCACACAAATCCTTTCAAGATCCATGAACTGACTTACACTAGTGCTTATATTTCTCCAATATCAGAGGAAAATATAGGAAATGCAACTCACACACAAAAAAACAAGGAACAATTTCAGATTACATCTATGAGGACCAAATGTTCTAAATTGTAGTCATTGTTGTTGACCGCTACCACTTGATCTCAAATTGCATAGGAAGCTGCCACTTCCACTGGAAGCTACCCTTGACCTTGGCTGATTTAGCTCAAATTGGAAATGAAACATTGATGTTATGTCCCCCCACTCCCCGCAATGTGAAAGTTCCACTTATTTACTCCGCATGGGAGCATTAAAAGGAGAACAAATCACACAAAACTATATGCCAATGTATGGATCTTGTTGTACATGATCATAATTACCAATGAACGTAATCACTAGTCGATCATCTTTTGATGAAGTATGGCAATCAAAGGATATCTGTAGTCAGAAGATCATTGAAGTTAGTTGTTTTCCTATACAATTGCCTCTCCAGCATCCAACACACTACGTAAAGTAGAAAACCAAAAATCTAAAGCACACACCACACCATTCACAACTAGAAGAAAATACACAACTGAAAAAAATGTCACCATTCCTAATGCGCAGCCCCATCATTGGTGACTAACGAGAGGTCGCTAATTGTCCTTCAACCTCCATTGCCTCCTGCCTCCAATTAGTTTGCTACTTATTTAGCAAATTTATTTTTTGGAGCTTATTCCAACAATTATGAAGAAAGAATATATCCACCATAATGTAAACTTGTTACGAATATCGGATACCACCAATCATGCATTCCAATTACAATTAAAACAATTTTGTTTTTACCATCTTTTGACACCTTTTAAATTTCGACACAAAATAAGAACTAATAACACAATATAAAACTTGACTACTACACTCTTCTAACGTGGCTAATAATGGTGAATACACATTGTCAAAAAGGCTGAGCTAGTTTCATGGCCTTTAAGGAAATATATACCATCAAAAGACTTGCACATTTCCTCCTTGTGGGACTCGCCTACTATTCTTCCTAATACAAGGGGTTTTCAACAGATTTGGACTGATAAAACCATCAAAGCAGTGAAATGCATCGCTCAGTATAAACAATTTGAATCTGTCGACATCATAGATCGTAAGGCAAGCACCTGAACTCATTAAGTGGTAGAAAAGAATCCCATTATCGATATCCACGAACCACAGCCCTAGGCACGCCACAAAAACTCATGGTCTATACAATCAAATGCTCCGAGTCACAAGCATGATAATGAAATCCGCCAGAGGACTGCGGCCGAATAGCACACATCCATTGAGAATAACCCAATCACAAACGAACGAAGCGCTTTCAACAAAATCGTGATCGTTGTATTGGGCACTAACTTAAATTTCCTAACAATTATAGACTACAAGTTTAGTTTATTGACTATTGTCAATATTGTGTTGATGAAAGATGCTAGGAGCTATCTACCATATCTTAATGAATTTTAACCAACTTCCAAATGGTAGCACAAGCATGAAGGATATTAAGAGGTATCTATTATTTTTATACAAGACTAGTTTAGTTAGTTTTCAATAGTACCATGTAAGTGGCTAATTACTAGATCTTAGTGTCTAGTTGACCATGTGAGGATGTACCCATGGTACGGTAGGTTTTAGCTAGTTTTCCTAAGTATCATGTAAGTGTATATTCTAGAAGCAATCCTAATATACTTGAGACAATTGATGTTGGGATCCACTAGCATAAATGGCTGAAAATGCTATGGAAGTATTAATAATAACCTCATTTCATGTATGTTGTGACACTTACACCTTGGCTATTATTGAATGTAGCATGTGATGCTTGGTTCTTATCATATCTAGTTGTTAACTACATAAAAAGGATGTGATTCACTGTGTAGTATGAGATGCACAAGAATATTTTTAAGAAAGGATGTACTTATAGGGTAGTGTTAGTGAACTATATAGCAGGAAGAACTGCATGTAATAGGTCATATCTAATGAATATTTCCTTCTAATCACTATGTATGTATGAGTCATTCACTATGTATACATGTGTATTAATGACATCATGTGTTGTATGTTCTTACACTTATACTCTTACCAATGATGAAACTAAGTAGTATATGATGCTTACATGTCATCATAAATAACTGTGAATTGAGAAATAAGTGGCACCCAAGGTGTAGATGGGATGCATTGACTTTCCCCTTTTTCAATAGAATAAAGGCTTATGTGTTAGTCAATGAGGTAAAGGGGAAGATTCTTGTAGTAAGTTTGCAATCACTTCTTTTATCTAACTAGTCACTGTCTATGAATGTGACATTGTTCATAGTTTTGTATTTTAGGTGATTTATTGCAAACGATTATTTTATTAGTTATTTAATACCTAGAAATCAGCAAATATTATCAATGATTATGTTACTTAGAGACATATAGCACTTGTTGATATTTTAAGTATTTATTAAGAGGATCATGTTTATACTAGTTAGGATAGACTTGTTGATAGAATTTATGCTTCTTGACTATAGTTTAATAGTGTAATCATTCTCAAACAGACAAAGTTATAAATTCTATATGATTTCATAGCTTTTAGTTAGGTAATAGTAAATTAGTTTTCTCCTCGATAACTAGGTAATTCCTCAAATTGTATTATGTGTCCTATGTAACTTTGTTAACCAAATAGGTTCTCCTTCAAGATATGATACTGCCTCTCTATTAGGATTTGATGTAGACTCCTCTTCATCTTATTATCGAATTCCTTTCTACACTTGTTGTGATATAATTATAATGTTGCCTTCATTAATTTGATGCCATCAATTATACAAAAGAAATCTTTTAAACAATATGTTGATTTGTATTTAGATGCCAAAAAAAATTTGTGATTGTGTTTTTATTAGGTAGTGTACATAGTGAGCATTACAATTTCCACCCCATTGCAAAATACAATAGGATCCTATATAGATTAAATGTGGTTAAAAGTATACAAACAAGAGAAAACAACAACTATTTCCAAAGCTTGAGGGTCTACATGCTAGGGAAATTAATTGAAGCTTTTGAACACCATAACATTGTATAGGTAGAATAGTGATACCTTGTAGAGAGTTTTTCACTTAGAATTTGAGAATCCAAAGACTAAAAATTAACAGTTAATCTAAAAATTGATTCTTAATGTAATTAATTGATATCAATAGTGAGGATCTTTTTTAAAGTATATAAAATAAACTACTATCAACATTAAACATTTTAAAATAGGAAATGTTGATGAAATTTATAAATATTGTAACAAAAAATTTCTTTCTCCTTGTAATGTATTGTTAGAATGAGAATTGCAATATAAATTAAACTATTATTTATTTATAACCAAGTGATTATGTGGTAAATCATCTTTCTAGATTGATTATTTATCATTGGAAATGAGAATTGTAATATGTTTAAATTTTTGTAACTCTATTTAGGATGAATTTAGATCTATAGTGTGCTTGATTACACTAGATTTGATTCTCACTAGTGGTTTGATGATCAAAATTGTATTTGAATCCATCCACCCCTTCTTTTGTAATTATGTGTATTATATTTTCTAATTTATAGAATGTCGATGAACTCATTCATCAAGAAAATTATATTTTAAGGAGAGGTTAGAGGGCATTGTATTGCACAAGTGACACACAACTTAAATAATTGTGAGATGATGTATAGACATTCCAACCCATCTATGGGTATTATAGTTAATCATTATTGTTGAACAAAATAATTCTTATAATATAAATAACACTTAATTAAGAAATAATAATAATTTTCTATTCTATTTATGTAAATACTAGAATAAAAATTAAAGTATATTATTCAATCAAATTATTAATTCTTTAGCTAACTTCGATTGTAAGCTAAACTACTGATTTGCATGTGGTTTGGATGAACATCCATTGCATCATTAATATTGAGCAAAGTAATCATTATAATTTATATAACAATTAATTAAAAAATAATACTTTGTTATTCTACTCATCTAAAAACTAGAATAAAAACTAGAATAAGAAATAAAATATATTATTCAATCAAATTATTAATTCTTTACATACCCCACAATAAGAAGAACTCATAAGAACTACATCATAGAAACGCTTTTAAACACTGAAGCAATCATATTTATACCATATTTTTCCCTTAGTCACTTAGCTATCCATTCTTAGATAAGTGTGTAATTATCTGCACAGATGAAGGTGCTGCTGCTGCCAGCATAAGAACCACCGCCCAAAACATAGTGAAAGTTCTCACAATCTTTGGATTCTTCTCCATGAAGTCATTAATTCTCACAATTAATCGGCTTTTGTACCATTCATTGACAGCAATCTTCAAATCCATAAACTTATCTTCATCAGCAAAAGTGAAGTTCATTCCTTTACACAGACAATTGAAGAGGTCACTCGCTTCCTTATCAGTCCCAATGGAGCCACGTCCAAAGCCAAGTCCTTCTCAGACTGGATCAAACTATTCATAAGAAACAGATATTCTGAAATAATGGTGAGCTCTTTTTCTTGGCAGATGTCCACAGCCATGAGGTTCCTGAAGATCAAATCCGTGGCATCAGAAACCCATATCACAGGGAGAAACAGAGTCTTTTTCTGTTTCTCGAAACGGAGCTCTTTGGCGGACGGAACTCCCTCGTACGAGTTAAACTTCATTCCATTATTGTGTAACTCTGTCGCAGAAGCCACGAGGTAATGATAATGAGACTCTTTCTTAAGTTTATGAGCTGTCTCATGACGATGAAGCAGAAGATGATGGCGACGATGATGGTGATCCCCTGGTACCGTAATACGAACGTTCTCAATCTTTTCTCCTTCATGGGTACTCTCGGACTCATGCACAATGAAATCTTGAAAAAATCCCAAAATGTGGTTGTATTCCTTCAGATTTTTATACTTCAACTGGAGGGCTTCTTTCAATTTTGCCTCGCGTTCTTTGTGCTCTGCTTCTGTTTCCCCTGTTTTTGGCTGCAGATGATATGAGAAAGGGTGAGCCAAGGCAATTATACCATCGCATATCATTCTAAGCAGCTCTATCCTTGCCTTTTCTTCTGTGCACTTGTCCTCCATTTCCAACAGCCCAAGGAGAAGGATTATGGGGACCTGATTTTCAAGCAATAGAAGATCAGTTAGGATATCGAATTGAATAGAACGGACCCTGTTTCTATTAAAAACAGGATCGAGGTTCCATTGTGAATCGCCATTGAGGTTCCATTGTGATTCATCACTGAGAAGCCTTAGAGTCTCTAGAATGAAGCATCCGTCAAGAGTGAAGAGCCACGCAAGGATTTCTTCCTCCCACACTGGTTTTCCTTCGTAGTTTGCTCTAATTTCTGGAAGCAAGCTCTGCACTTTTTCCACTAGAAAGCGTGCGTGCTGCTGGTTTGGTGGGAGCCTTTTCACTGAGCGATTTACGGCCTCTACTTTGTATAACTCTATTTCAGAGAGTGGCTGAGACATCCTATGATGGAAAAGGCCCAAACAGACTACTCGAGGCAGATATGCATCTCTGTTTAAGCCCTTGAGATACATGGGCACTTTGTTTATGGAGACAGAAGAAAGCTTTCCTGATTTATCATCTGGATTATCATCTTCGGGCTTGTGAAATTCAAACCTGCCCTTCACATCATCAAACCATGAGAAACGTTGTTCTGAATCTGCTACCTCTATTTCATATTCTTTCACTGCCTGTTTCCTGCTCTTTGCAGCCATTGTTAACAGTTTAAAAACCCTGCGAATGAGAAAGAAACAGTTAACAGATGTTTATGATCTGCCCAAGACCTCAATCTTAGTCTGCCTTCCTACAAAAACTCAATCTGAGACGAAAAAATTAAAGATACGCGGAAACAATATTACCTAGTAGTTTATGATTCGTCGAAGATTTCGACCTTCTGCTGCATGGATGGAATTATTATCTAAGATTTGTAGAACTCTACTTTTATCACTTCACCTGCATAAATTTAAGTGTCAAACATGTAAATCATCAATTACGCTAATATAAGGAGAATATCTATAGTATTTTTTAAAATCTCAATAGTTTCCCTTTGAAATTACTAATGCATTTGTTTTTTATCTCGTCATTCTAGAATATTCAAGTGCACTGTTATCATGGAACAGAAGTTTCTGATACTCTTAATATTAATCCAGCTGAATCTGAACTGTTCTGTCAAATTTCATTCATGAAGTGAACATGCTCAACAGTTACCAATAATATAAAAATAGATTAAATTAGGAATAAGGCCATTTTTCAAAAATAAAATCAATAATATAAATTAGCAATAAGCCCATTTTTCTATATCCTAAATAAGTTCTGAATCACATTAACTCCTATTGAACAAAGCTCTTAAAATAAGTTAAACAAAGCTAAAAAGTAATAATAAATTGGAAATGAGGACAGCAAAATATTGAATTACTCACAGTACACAATCAATGAAGAGCTCAAATTTTGGCTGGTGAAATGCATCATACAAATCACAGGGATTGAATTTGTCTTATAACTTTCCAAGATCAAACTGGTTGGCATAATTCGGTTCCTTCCGTCTATGGTGAGACATCCAATTTGCTTTACATCTTTATTATATTCTGATAACGATTTTTCCTCACTTTTTCCTGGGCAAATAGACCCAATACTTGAGGAGATTCTCTATAAAATTTTGGTGACCTTTTCCCATATCTTGTGCGGGGAGTTTCGTTGAGCGTTACAATGAAGCCCCCCGATTCTTTTGCTTGCTTTCGTTATCTTTCGAGGACAGTTCATGAAACAGAAAAATCCAGCCACAGAAATAAAATATCATTTTCTCTGAAACAAAAACCCCAAAAGTGGTTCTAGGAAAATTTTATTTCTAATTTTAAAAATTTGCATATAAAATTTACATATTAAATTTACATACAAAATTTGCATACACTTTTTAATAATGAGCTAATTTGCATATAAAATTTACATATACTTTTAATTAAAAACATTATTTTAAAAAATAATAGAATTTATGAAATTATAGTATTAAAATGCATTTTTAAGAAAATTATGAATTACTTTTTTAAGAGTCTAGTTCTTTGTTCTGTCTTGGAAGGCTATTGTAGTTTCATTATTAAAAATTTGTTATTGAAACATTCTAAAACCTATTTGACCCCAATCTATAATGAAGTGAATTATTGTTAGCTAATTTATCACGAAGAAAAGAAAAGAAAATGGGTAGTTCGACCAGATGTAACTTACAAGTTTCAAACCAAAAATCAAATAAATTAATAATAAATATAATTTATCAAAATTAATGAGAATGAGCCCTCCAAGATATGGTTGGGTTGATTCTATTATGTTTTCTTTTAAAAAAATTGATGTCAAAGTGAGGGTTACAAGAGTAGTTTACTATCATCAAGGTTCTTTCTATTTTATTTTGAGTGTCTTTTAATTGAATGGTGAGTCTTCTCAATGGAGTCACTAGGTTTGGTAGGGCTCACTCATCTTATGAGTAATTACAAATAAATAAATTGGTTTATTAACTAGACTACTATAAGAATATTGGGTTGTACCATAAGGTAAACGAAATTAAAAAATTAAGATTATTACTAGTAATATTGTTATTAGATCTATATTTTTATATGTTGGTCTAATGGATAGAGTGCTACCAACTTTTTTGAGTTGGACCTATTCATTGATTATACTTTGAAAAGGTATATAGTTTCTATGGTATATCTTTCAAAGAAACATATAGGATATTCTTGGATGGCCATGTTGAAATAGAAATGGTAATGGTGGTGAGGTCTTAATTGACATTTCAACATACTTGGATGGAAGTGTCATGAAAAACCTATATTGGAAAGCGCCAAGGATGTCCTTGTCATAAATTGAGTCAATATTTACTAGCAACCGTGTATTTAGGTTTTTTTGGATATCTATGCCTAGAGAGGTATATATTAAATAACATTCTTGAAAAAACTAAATTAACCCTTAATCTTGATGTAAGATAATTATAATGTATATAGAATCTTTGTATGTTGTAAAAAAGCATTAATATTGGTTGTTAACATTTAATTAACTCCCTTGGATAGAAAATCATGTTGTACAACTAATTATTAATTGCACAAACGAAATTTTTGTGGAGGAATTCTTGTTGTATGTTCCTTGAGAGAAACATTCTACAAAAAACTACATTGAAGGATGCTCATGTGACCACAAGTCCATAAGGTGATGTTTAAGGGGATAACTCAAAGTTAATGAATGAGTTAAAGAAACTTGATAACCCATATCTAATAATAATGTAAATTTTGGCTAATAGAATCTAATGTGATAGAAAATGAATATTCTTATTGGCTACATAAGGTCTAATAATAGGAACTATGTACTTTATTTTGAGGTGAGTTTGGGATGACATTCCTTAATATTGCCTTTGTCATTTGTAGGAAAACACTATAGGTACCCTCGTGTAAGCTTAGATATTTTTTCTCATATATTCCTAATAAAGAATGTGTTTCTGATTAGTGTGTTCCAATTAATAATTAGAATTAAATGTGTGGGACTAACTACTTTATAGTTAGTTCTTGTTTATGTGTATTTTTTGAGTAGTGGTCATTTTATGTGGGTTGAAAGTCATAAGTGTTCATGGAATTCAATTCTATACTAATACAAATTAATGTCTAAGCTTTTAAATCACTTAATTGAGTTATACAAATCAAGGTCCACTTGATCTATACTTGTGAAACCTTGTGTTGGGTAACTTTAAGACCCTCCCATGTGTCTAAATTGAGTTCGATACTAGAGAAATTAGTAAATTATTTGTAAATCCACCCTTTGGCCACCATAATTGTTTTAATGCACTTAACATCAATTATCATCTTAATGAGTAAAAATTTCCATCTAACATACAAGGATTGACTTTAGAACTTTTTTGTTCACTATGGTGGTTTCAACTCATTAAATCCACTTATATGCTTACACTAAAATGTGTTAATATTCCACAAATAGCATCATCCCTAGACCCATACCTAAACCTTGAGTGTTCATTCTTGATGACCCTACCAAGTATCCTCTCATGGGAAATTAGAGGCTTCATAGTTAACAATTTGAGGGAGTTCATTCTCTTCTCTTGATGAGGTCTATGATCTCTCTCTAAAATTGAATTATTAATTAAGTGAACCTATAGACTTGGTCCCATTTTATAATAAGATAAACATTGCCATCAAGTGTGGATTCCATGTCCCCAACATTACCAATAATTACTTTACAAACTCACACATATAGACAAATGTTATATCACAGATCACAAACAACAATTATCTTAAGCATATATCACATACATACAAGGGACTACCTCATACACATCATAGGTACATAAGTACATATAGAGTGAGTAACTCCAAAATACATCACATTAAAAAATAGTAACTAGATCATACATGCATCAAAAGGCAATAGTGGCCAACTCATCCACAATGGACTCTCTTGTCCATAGTGCATCCTAGATAGAAACTGAATGTCAATGCATAACACACCACAATCTGGGTCACATTATTTTACCTAGTCTTCTACACCAATGACAATTGGCAAGAGGATTTAGTGTATCCCATACTACAATAGAGGTTCATCCTCAACCCAACATGATCAAGTATACCATTTGACAACTGACAAGAGGATTCAGTGTATCTCATACAACAACACGGGTCCATCCTCAACCCTAATGATTTACATAATTATTGAAATAACCTAACTCGCTAAATTCCAACTTCAATTGCCCATAGGGCATTAGCAACAAGTCTGTCCATTCATGAAGAAGTAGCTACCAACATATACCACTTGTTGACCTTAGTGACATTGTTAGCTATCTTCTTCATAATCCTTAGTAACACTTGGTATCAATCACTCCCACGTTATAAGTGACTCCCATTGAACCCTCCTAATACAAAAATTATCTCAAGTTACCACTACCCATATGATAAGGTAACTACTTGTGCAACCATTATTGTATCAAATCCTAGATATCCCCTAAAAATCCTTCACTTTCATAAACTGGGTGAATGTTGGCTATGCCAAAAGATACAATAGTAGCTCTATGAATCCACCATTGACATGACCCAATGACAACCTATTAATTGTTACCATATCATATCAAGGGTAGGCATTAGCAACTACGCCTTCATGAACCAAGTGAATGATGACTAATCCCTTGAAGTAGCCCAAACATTGATCATTGACCTAGACCAATGACTTCTTGGCATTGCATAAATATCTTGGTGGTTTACTCTTGTGAGGATCAAACATACCAAAACTTATAGTACTAAATAAATGGATTATTATAGCACCATTGGCTAATTTAGGACTCTATACATAGATTCTTATAGGTTTGGGGTAAAGTTCTACAAAAACATAAAAAATCACTCGGATCCAACACAAGATGGCCTTGAATCTACTGTTTTCCCAAATAATTGTCAATATATTCGTATAAGATAGCCAACTTTGAATCCACTGAACTTCGGGGCAATGGCCAATGAACAAGATTTAGTTATAAGACTGAAATATCTTGGATTTCTAATTTAGCTAGACCAATGTAGGTAAGCCTTACAATATCCTAAGACTTACCACAAATTATTGTAGATATTGTACTTTAAGTAGATATCTCCATATGAAAATATACCAAGGAAACATGAAACAACCTAAACTCTAGCTACACTCTTGGTTTATCAACATGAGCTCAATAGTTGGGAGTAATTCCTACACTAAATCTATTCCTATAGTATAAATTTAAATGGATTCATCAATTTTAATGTTTCTAAACCTAATCTCAAAAAAAATTATAGATTAGTACTGATCCTAGGGTGTGGAGTCAAGTCTTAAATCCTGAATGCAAATTTAAACAACATATCACTTCAAATTAGTATCCCTTTAACATTACTACCTAACTTTAATGCATCCTCTCATGCTACTACATAATCCTACTTACAGATCTATAAAGACCCCTTCAATTCACAATAATCTATGTACAATATTTGATACTTTTCTTGAAAGAAACCCATACACAAGTTACATAACCATAGGAAATCTACAATGACAAACCAAACTATACTTGATAATATTATGTCACATGAAATTAAAGAATATAGTATAGAGAGGTCTTTTGCAATATATCATTTGACCTACCAAAACTAATTAACACTAAAGTGTATAGATCTGTATATTAGTTCACTGTAAATAAGATTCCAACTCTAAGCCTAATATTTCTCTACTTTATTTCTCTAAATCAGAAGTTGAAAACCTTTTATATTAGAGAAAGAAGAAGAATATAAGAAAATTCTAGATTAAATCTACAAATGAGATATGTCTCTTTCCCTTAAATTTAATTTACAAGAAAATATTTTTCCTCCTCATTATTTCCCTTTCTTTTTATCACTTTTCTTCATTCTAAGCTATGGCTGATTTTTGGCTTCTTTTGCATTTGCTTGGCCTCCCCCATGAAGAATTTGCATTTGCTAAGAATATTCACTTAGCTACACTCTTTTGCACTTTGGAAATAAAATAATACCTCTAGCTTGCCTTTTCAAGTTATTTCACATCTTTAATGAATATTTCACACTTGGTGAAATATTGTCTTTTATCATTTTATTTCGGTCAACTATATTTGAAATCTGCATTGACCTAGGTGAAAATAATAATTCTTCAACTATGTCAAATATTAAAACCTTGTGAAATTAGAAATATTTCCCCAAACTTTAACATTCTTCAATGATTTTTACAATCTATTTGCTGCATGATTGTACACTTGATGGTAATATTAATTTTCCCAAACTTAATGAGAAATAATTTTAATGTTGTATGCTTTTGCCCCTTGCTAGAAATAAAATTTCACTTGCTTTTATCAGCAACTAAATTTTAACCTCTTTCCACACATTCCGTATCTCATGTGAGAAAATTCATTCTTGAGTGAAAATATTATTACACAACTGTATGCCATATTCACTCGATGCCTTAAAAGCCACTGATTCCAAAACCATAAAAGTTTCTCAATGTTATAATGCCATTTTGATGGTGAAGCCTTTCAATATATACCAAAACTACATAATAACTACCCAATGGTCTCCCCACTCTAAAACAAAATGGATCCAAGTTCATAATTCCAGTAGATGAAGCCTTGTATATACAATGCATTTTTCTCAGATCAAAATTAAACAGAATCGATTTCAGCCCTGGCTTAATCTTTTATATCACTGCCAACGTGTCTGTCGAGTCAATTCCTATTGGTCAATTTGAAATGTGCTCATGACCAATTTAGTTGTCATTTCATCTTCAAACAAAATTTTTCTTAAATCGAAGGTTGATTTGACAAGTGAATGACAAGTTCCTATTGCTTTCTCAATGTTATGAATGCACACCCAATCAAAATCAAAATTAAGAAATGGAGGTGCCACTCACACACTAGAATCAAGAATTCTCCACACTGGCAAAAAAAAACGTTTGTAATCCTTTTGGTGATTTCATACAATCTCTAATTTATATCTTGTTTCTCAAGAGTCAAAATAGCCTTTGTTTGCATTCCTGGAAATTTGGTCACACTAGCTACATATTACATCCACATTATTTAGACATATTGGCTCCAATACTCTACAGATAATTTGCTTCAAAGAATGGAGCCACTAGTAAAAGACTATTTGGCTGCATCCTAAAAACTTATCGAAGCCTCCATGCAAGGCATCAAATGATTATTTCTATTTAGGTTTGAATATCAGAAACTTCTCTGCACTACGATTTAACAATAGAAACTTGATAAAGTCACTAGGATTGTACATCAACATCAGTGCCTTTGCACATCCCTTTCCTAGAACGATCAATTTATCTCTTACATTCTAAACTCATCACAAGGAAATGCAACAATATATGGCAAAGACCTAAGCCTGTATTCATCACCAGCTACAGGATACATTCACCATGCCCAAATCAAAACTCTCACCCATGCACTTGCATAAACACCCATCACAGCCAAAAGTAAAACTCAAAGAGCTGGAAAATGAAATGGAATGGTGTTAAAATTATATCCAACATAGTTGATCATCACTGCAACTCTTAACGATATTGATCTAACATCAAACCAATAATATATGCAGGCATTGTGCCCAAATGGAAAAGGACTAGAAGACTTGGAGGAAATCCAAATCATCATCTTTGTACCAAGCTCCATACTTTTGCATTTAATCTACCCAATGAAATGGCGATACATGAAATTGCAATGATATGGCGATTCATATCTTAGTTGTATAATAGCTTGACTATGCGCACACTTCAAAACATGCCCTGGAATATTGCATGCATCAATCTTCATAAAATAGCACACAACCCAAAGAACTTTCTTCCTTTGCATATTGTTGAGAATACCATCATCGATGTGAATTACACTGATCCAGCCATTTCAAATAACCACAGCCAAAAGTGAAATGAATCAAGAAAAGCATCCATATCTCTATGCTACCATTATTAACGAATAGTGGATCAAACACAGTGGAGACTGAGAAACAAACCAAGAGAAACAACATTTTAAAACATTTTAAAATAACAACTATTATAATAACACGTATAAATCATTATAAAAAATATGGATGTAATCATGAAAATAGTTGGCCACCATTTAATGCACTATCTTTTGTAGTTGCGAGCTCTATGGAGAACAAATCTATCCCATCTACTAACTATTACAATTATGAGAAACGATTTTTTTGTAGGCTTTCAAAAGAAAATATTAATCGCATTGGAATTTGTTTTCAATTTTCTGGTGTGAGACAGTGAGAGTTTTCCCATCCGTAATAGTCTATTTACTAACAAGTATGAATGTCGACTCTTTAAATAGTTAAAATCAAAAGTAAACACTAAAAATCAATTTATAATATTTGTGTTTTCGCTAAGCAAATAGTTATACTTGAATAATTAAAAAGAGCATCAACGTTATATTTATATATCAATCTTAAAACCACATTTATATCCTTCACATTTAATTTTCAAAGATTTATTACTGTGAATGAATAACATAAAAAGAACTTGTATTATCAATGCATATTGGAATGCATATTGGATGAGATTATATATAAGGAGGAAACAATTTGTAAAGTTCCAAAGAAACAGTTCTATAAACGAACCTGTGTGACCAAACAATATTAAACAATGTAATATTTTATGGTTTATATCAACATTCCCCCTTATTACATTGATCCTAAAACTTTCCCTAGGGAACCCCCACAAGATTCACACAACAAAACTTGCTGACTACATTATATGAATACACATTTTTAAAAGATCTTCTCTTGAAGAAGCAAATCCTAAATCAAGTAGGGCTCCATCATGTTGTCTCTTGACCCTCGGAAAGGTGTAGCTTTGAGCTATGTTCTTAAGCTCTCAGTCCCAAACTCTCGAATCATAGAGTCTTGAATTATTCAACAATGATTCGTAAGAGATACAACAAATATCTATCATTGTCTAATGACCGTGAAAGGGTACAATTCTTGATCATATACTCTGAAGCTCGTTTGACAACAATTCATATTGAGCTCAACACCAAATCTCAAACCTATCTCCAAAATATAATCTTCACAACACAAGTATTCTTCAAATTTGTTAGCATCAAAAGGAAAACTAAAAGCAAGAAATACCAAAACCAAAAATGCTTCTCAAGCAAACATCATCTCAAAATGAGAAGCTAACTTGAGATGATAGAAATTCCTCCATCCTCCAATGCTGCTAGCCTCTAGAAATATCTTATTATTCTTTATCCACAGGATGACTCATATGAGTCGTTGAATACCTTGTCATGGGTAACAAATGTAGGCCTCAAAGTACATATATAAATAGTCATGATGATAATGTTAATTGCAACCAATAATAGACCCAACACTAGCAAACCTTATAACTCCTATTATGAAAGAAAATTACTTCTCCATCACATAACAAATAGATTATCTATACCTTTTAGCTTGTAAAATTGGAGAAAATACCAAAATGAATGCCTTTCTCTCTTCACAGCTATACACTCGCCCCCCAAAAAACCTTCAGCAATGTTCAATCTACAGGAGGCATTGCAACAGCAAAAATTCTAGCAGTTAAAATTGTTTCTATGTTAAATCAAATCCTTCATATAGTTTGTAGCACCAAACTCTCAATTACCAAACCAAAATTTACATCGCTCCGTATCAAGCTTTGTTTATCGCCCAACGATAGGGGTTTCATATTTCTAAACTCAGTGCATTCTCTTATGCTAATTCTTTCTGTTTCCTTTCCCTCTTGTCTGGGAAAAGAAATTTATATCAGCAGACTTCACCTTTCTCTTGGCTTTGAAACAATGTGAAAAATAAATGACCACCTCTTGGATTGATGGTTTGAATATAGTAATCCTTGTGATTCTCTGTGACAGGCATCAATCTCCTTGATTACTTATCACAAACTGTGAACTCAAGCAAAATGAAGCGATGAAAGAACAACCATAGAAGCATCAACACTTACACTTATTTATTTCTCCTCCATGTGTGAATTCTTCAAGCATGGATACCACTTACTAAGTAGTACCGTACCTTGTCAGCAAACAACAGACGTCCTTAAGAACGCAGAATGCGTCGGCCTTATATGTCTGCAAAATAGTCACAACGATCACATATAGATTCACATCCTCGCTGGAGAAAAAAAAAAATAGTGCCTTATTAAGACTTGTGCTAGAGAAAAATAAACTATTTCTAACGCCTCCTTGAAAGCATGAAAGTGGCGCCATTCTCCACTCATCATCATTGGTCCTTCCATTTACCTCACACCATCATTTCACAGGCACAGGTGAAGGAGTTTATATGGGCAGCACGAAACTTCTCTACACAACACTTGCCTCCAGTGACTTCCTCCTCTACGCAACACTGTCACGTCTTATTATCCCATGAAGATCGTCATTGGCTCTGATACGTAATGTGAATGAATAATAGAAAAATTGAAAGAATAGATAAAAATAAACACAAAACAATATTCTGCTACAACAGAGAGAAAAATAGAGCAGAGACTAATAACATGCTACAGCACGAAAACAGATTCCTTTTCTTTATTCATTAACACAGAAAATACACAGAGACATTTACACAAAAAATTATGTGTTACAGCAACAAAACATATTTTATTGATTGTTTATTTAATTGATTTACATCTTCCCTGTTTTATAAGGGAGATTAGAATATTCTAGGATGAAACGACTTCAAGAGATCTGAAAAATACTGCATGAAAGAATTAGTTTTGCATGACCGGCGAACTATGGCAAACTGGAAGTTAAAAGGTGGCTAACTGACTAACTTTGCATATAATCCTTTTCATGCATAATCTATTGCATGGTTGGTGCATGATCTTGCATGCAAGAGAAATTACTGATACTTCCAACACTCATCCTTAATTTCGACCACAATTGCTACTGCATGTACAATTCCTTGACTATTGTCTTCTTCTATCTCAATCTTTTCACTTGTCTCAAATGGAGTCTGCGAACAACCTCAAATTCATAGTTTCAAACCATCACTAGATCTGCCGATCTTCACATCCAATTCTCAATAATAGTGCCATTCATTTGGCTTCTCCCACTGCTGCGGTAGTCTCTCATATCTTTGATTTTCAAATCTTCAAAATATCCATCTTGATCTTCCTACAACCTCATTTTCTGTAGACATTTTACATGACAATAATTTTTTATGACCCAAAACATTTGTTGTCACATTCAAATCTTGCTTGATTACGATCAACATGTGAATATTTAAACTTAAACAACTTTGTGATCATACTTGTAAGTTTTTGTCAACTTGTCCCACAGCTCCATCCATAATTCATCTTCATACAACCTATCACATATTCATTATTTGATTCTCTATTCCAACATATATTGTCACAATGATTTCTCAACCCACATAAGGTACAAGGATGTAAATCCCAATAATTTTCTTTCCTATACCCTTTCCTATTACAATGTGAGCAGTGAATACATTGCCTTCCTTGATCTAATTTGCCTATACTTGAAACATTGGAATATGTCTCGCCTTTACCTGCAACATACCCAAGACCTTCATATTTGGGCCTCATTATTGGCTCAATTGGATCTATAATTCCTTGTTCCTTCATTCTCGATCCTTTACCTCTATAACCCATTTTTCTCATAATTTTAAAATCAATATTCTTTTCATTGTCATTATCATTTTCTTTTTCACAATCTTTATCATAAACTTCTTTAGTAAAAACACACTTATCAAATGACAAACTTAAATCTTCCATACTACAAGAAACATCATGAACCAGAGCCTTTGTCTTTAAACATTCATTCTCTTCTTTTAATTTCTTCATCTGTTTATTTAAATCATCAATCAACTTCACTTTTTGTTCTAGTTCTTCATTCCTTTTCTTAATCTCATCAAATATTTTTAACTTTTCTACTAGCTCTTTATTTTTTTGATCAAATTTAATCAATTCCTTCATCTGCAAAATATGTTCTTCTTCCAGCCACTTTAACTTTTCCTCTAGACCTTCAATTTTCTCTTTATAATCACTAATTTCATTTGAATGTTTACATTTTTTCAGCTTGGAGTTGTATTTTAATTTCCTTCACTTCAATTTAATTCTTCTTTAAAAATATGTATCTCAGAAATCAGATTTATATTTTTCTTCGACACTCTTTTGATTATTTTTTCCATTGAAACAAACAAATTTTAACTCTTTATACTTGGTTTACCTTCTTTCTATACCCAGTTCATCCTCCTTCAAATTGCCTTTGTTTAAACAACATCTTGAATACTCCAGATCTCATGTACTCTAGACAATATCTGATTTGATAAACACTGATCTCCTTTCAGCGATCTGTAGTTCCAAATTTTTGACTAGGCGAATTTCTTTGCTTTCACAAAAAAAATAGGAAACTCCTTATCTTTGAGCAGCAATCCTTGCCCTGTGACAATCAACAATTTCACCAAATATAGTGATCTCCAATGCAATTCTCTAACAATTCCCCTAGTTGTCAATTTCTTTAAAACTTGAATAACAATATCCTGTTTTCTCTAGCGATAATCTCAAACAACCACCGTAAACTATGATTTCCCTTGCAATGGTAGCTTACTCAATAGTAAATAACTTCAAACATTGTCTTCCTTCATTAACAATCTTTTCCAACAGCTTCTCTTTGAGCTTCAGCGATACTGCTTGTTTTGAACCCCACGATTTGTATCTGCTCTGATACCAATATGAAAGAATAGATAAAAATAAACACAAAACAATATTCTGCTACAACAAAGATAAAAACAGAGTAGAGACTAATAACATGCTACAACACAAAAACATATTCCATTTTTTATTCATAAACACAGAAAATACACATAGACATTTACATAACAAATTATGTGCTACAACACCCAAAAATGTTTATTGATTGTTTATGTAATTGATTTACATCTTCCCTATTTTATAAGGGAGTTTAGAATATTCTAGAATGAAATAACTTCAAGAGATCTAAGAAATACTACATGAAAGAATTAGTTTTGCATGACAGACGAACTATGGCAAACTGGAAGTTAAATGATGACTAACTGATTAGCTTCACATATAATCACTTTCATGCATAATCTATTGCATGGTTGGTGCATTATCTTATATGCAAGAGAAATTACTGATACTTCCAACAAAACTTAACTTAACACATGTTGGAATGCATATTGGATGAGATTATATACAAGGAAGAAACAGTTTGAAACAGTTTCAAGGAAACGGTTTTATAAATGAATTTATGTAACCAAACAATATTAAACAATGTAATCACTTCATCATTGTTTGATTACCTTCCTTCTACCTTCTTGATTTCTTCTTGTCATGCTTCACTATATGTTCATCACGATTTGCTCATTCCTCTTGTGTGTTGCTTGCTTATTATGGTATGGGGTTGGTTATTACTCATTCGATGAGGCTTCATGTTTTGGGGTTGGTTGTTTTCATAATGATCCCTCTGCTGGTTTTGTTTATATCTAGGGTTGGTCGATAGTTTTCTTATGTCCATTACTTCTTTGGTGTTGATATTCATTGGGAAAGATGCTTTGTTTTATTTGGAAAGGTTTTGTTAAAATTGGAGGATGGTGGTTGTCCTTGAGAAATTGGAAATTGCAGAAGGGTTGGTATTTGAGATGGTTTCTCATCCTTCTGCTCTTGTTTTGGTTGTTGTTGTGGGCTATCCTATGGCTTGGTCTTATTTTGGCTCCTTGGGGTCTTCAGCATCCTTCCCTTCTCCTTATTTGGATTATATTATGTTTTCTCACAATATTTGTTTTGACAGGTTCTCTTATAATAAGTTGTCTTCTGGTTATTGGTATCATACTAATCAGTGGTTTGGAGAGTTGTGCTTCTTAGATAGGGGTGGCCCAGCTTTGATGCTTCTTATGGGTTTTCAGCGGGTGCACTTCTGCCTAGTGTTTCATTCTCACAGTTTTCTATTGTATGCCTCTTCTGGCAGCTTTCTTTATATCTAATGAGGCCTGTTATGTAATTGGGAAGGGATTTTGGATGGATTGGGCCCATGGGCTTTTTGTAATGGGTAGATTGGCTTGTTTTAATAGATAATAATTACTCTATAGGCACATCAAGGAAATGCGTGTGATATTCAAGCTAAAAAAGTTTGACAGTTTACAAGGCAAACACATCAAAGATAGTATAAAATATTAAGAAAAATTCCCAAGTAAAATACCAAATAAAAAACTCTATATACACAAAAATGAGCTTGCATAGTATATAAAAATATAGCTAATAGGAATAGAATTTTGAAAGTTTTAATATTTAAGGCATTCACTCAATATGCCAAGTATTGAAATTAATCTTTTCAATTATTTCATAACATCTTGAAAACTATTTGGAAAATAGATTGTTGTTAGTTTGTAGTTAAAGTTTTCAAAAAGCAGTGTCAGTCAAGGGAAATCCTCACTTTTTAGACTTCAATCTCATGCTGACATGCAAGTATGGGTGACCATCATGGCCAAGGAAAACTCATGGCTACAAGAGCTACATGTGAAGAACATGAAAATGAAACTAAGGTATTAGCACACTAAAAAATATCTAGCACATATATTTAAAGATTGAGAGACGCATCAAGCTTACTGCACCAAAAAAAACAAAGTAGACAACATGCATGTTCATTGTTAATCTTTATAATTTAAAAAACTTAATCAATCTATGAGAGAGATGCCAAATTACTGCATTCAATCCAAGGAGAAAACCAAAGAGGTGAGCAAAATAAATGTAGTAAATCTATTAAACAAAAACTCTCAAAAAAAAAAAAAAAATTGAACCAAATATCAAATACTCATTCTGACAATAAAACATAAATTTAGTATTGGAAATAGAATTACAAATTATGAATTATAATATCCAATTCTACTTAAACCACTATTAGAATGCAATTGTAAATTTGTTAATAAAAACTACTGTAAATGAGACTAATTTAGGCCACACATTGCTAAAAAAAGAAAGAAAAAATAATCATTATTCTTGTATTATTATTTACTAGGTGAATTTGTTGGATATCATTTGAACAACTTGTAAATTGTATTTGTTTCAATTGAATGTATATTAGGACTTCATAAGTTTCCACATTAAGTAAATTGTTCTTGTACTATTTTAACATATGTTTCATACTTGTACTAGTTGAACATGTGACCATATATTATTATTTACTAGGTTTGAATTTTTTTTTGATAAAGATAAATGGGTTTTACAAGGACCTGAAACCTAATGTTTTACAATAGCCATCTAGCAACAAACCCGTCAAGAAACAATCGCAAAACAGGGGAACAACCCCGAGCAGAGACAAAAACAGAGGAAACGCAGGAAAGCAAGTCAAAACAAAATAAAAATCTCTTAGTTTAGAGAGAGCACCAGATCTTTGTTCTTTTGAATGGAAATCCTATTGATTTCCTCAAGCTCCTCCATGATGAATCTAGAGGTGCCTTTGTTACAACTTCTACTCCTAGTTCTGGAACTAGGTCTAGTGGTTTTGCAATCACCAGCGGCCATACCATCTCCACCAAGATCTTTAACCTGATCATTCTGGTAGGTTTTGTAGTACTAGGTTTGAATTTGTTGCAATTCATTTCAAATTCTAATTGTAAAAACTAGCTATTGAGATAGTAACCCAAGATCTATAGGCCTATTGAATAATATAATAACATGAGAGAACAATAGACACAAGAACAAACTATATTCTCATCAAATATGGAATAAGCTATCTACTAATGTATATAGGAGACTCCCTCATATATAAATCCATGGTGACTAAATAAGACATTGACAAGTGTTGTTGTCTCATGACATGATAAGGGAGTGAAAAGATATCATCTTACCTAGAGTGGAAAAGTGATAGTGTGATAATACCATAAAATGTTGTAAAGTGCATCCACTATATAAGTAAATATGATACACAAATAACATGATAAATCTACCTAAAGAAAATGCTCCAAAAACTCCTATGCAACTCCCTAAGTAAGCTTAAGTAAAGTATAATTAGGACCTAGGAAACAATAAACCAAGGTAAAATGCCTTAATTACACCAACAACCCCCCTTAAGTGCAACTTAGGGGAATGAAGACTAACAATACAAGATGGGTCTCGACAACTAGGCCATGTGAGACACCCATGTACAAATGCAATGCAATCTCTCACAAAGGGGAAAAGGGAGAAAATCCAGTGGGTATAAAACTACCCACCCCCAAAAAAGAGAGATGAGAGCACAAAACAAATCTTAAGGAAGAATGAGAAGGACAAAACCCCATGTGAGGAAAAAGTCCCCCCATCAGAGAGAAGAAGAGAGACCAAGTAACCACCCCTCAGTATTAAAAATGCACAAATGGTAGATGCTCCAAACTAGATGTAGAAGATACTCCACAAGGGTTGAACAACATTCCTACCCTTAGGAAGAAACAAAACCAAAGGTGTATTACTTAAGCCTCCCCAATCCTAAAAATAATATGATGGAAGAAATCTCAAAATGTATGGAGTCTCTGAAAGCTACTCATGAGTCTCCATGTCAATGTTAAAAGTTGCTCCCTCCAAATCAGGTGTACTAGGCTACACTACTAAAAAAGACAGTCCAAAATATAGTGAAGATGAATGTAGAAAATGATCCAAAGACTCGAGTGTCTCCTCTAAATGTTTTACATAAGTATCCATAATCACATCAAACTTGAGAGAATGATCATGTAGAGATTGAACAAGAGGGTCAATGTGCTCCCTTGCAAAATCGAGGAAGGATCATCTCCAACAAAAAGAATATGAATATAATCAATGATGTCTCCCAAATATGCAATGTAGGACTCCAAAAACAAAGTTGCAATTTCTTTTAAGTAATCATCCCAAGGAGTTGTATCTAGAGGATAATTTATATCCTATTTCATTAAATCATAAGAAGCCAAAATTGTAGCAACACAAGAATCATTAGGAGCAACAATAGATGTGATATCAATAAGAAGAGACGAAATCCAAGGATAAAGAATTAAATCACATGTGAGAACATCCAAGTTTAAGTAACCAAAGTTCTCTTTGATATATAAATCCACACAAGAAGTGTGATCATCATCAAAAGAATCAAACTCGTCAATAGTAATAGTCTAAAAAGGAGTACAATCAAGATGCATGATCCACCACCCCATTAGCAATGATAGATTTACCCTCAAAGTCTCTAATGATAATTGAATTAAGAGTGAACTCCATAGTCTTTGTTGCTACACCATAAGTAATTTGATAGATGAAAATAAGATTGTTTGTCAAGTGAGGTACATGCAACACATCATTGAAGGTTTCATCCCTAATATCAATAGATCCCTTCCTCATTAATTTCATGTGTATGATTTCCCATCAAAATTGGTGGCATGTTGCAAGGCTCAAATGAAGATATCATAGAATACTTAAGATTCCATATGATGAGAAGCTCCTGAATCTAGAAGCCATCTCCCTAAATTTGTAGTAGCACAAAGAGCTTGTACTTTACTTGTTTCAAAAGTGTGACTCTTTATGTTATTAAAGGTTGCTTGTTTTGAAGAAGAAGGTAAAGTAAACATTCTAGAAGGCAAACTAAATCTATTCTTCTCAAAGAAGATTCTTCAATTCATCAATATCCTTCTTGTAACAATGGTGTTCATCATGTCCTAACTTCTTGCAATATGCACAAGTAAGCTTCTCCTTCTTATTTGACTTCCACCTATGACAGGATGTAGAATCCTTTTGTTGAGGTGAGGAAGATTGTGCTATATCCTTCTATGACTTTAGATTTTCTTGACTCTACTACTTATTGTAACCTTTCTCATAATTATCCACCAAAGCATGTGACTTGGATGACTTGAGAATACCATTTTATTCAACTTTTCTTGTTGAAGCATTGACATCTCAATGAATGAATTGAAGGATGGTGTAGTATACAAACACCCCATTGTCAAATAACGAGTGTGGAAACTAGAAACAAAAGTTGCATATTCGGAAGGAAGTTTCCCCAACAAGTTGAAGACCAACTATGCATCCATCTTCTCAATGACAAAATCCTTGAGTTGTGCTCTTAGCTCATTTGCCTTAGTGACATAATCTTGGATTATATTAAAATATTTAGGATCCAAATTTATGAGATCATTATAAATCTTGTTAACCCTAATCACATCAATTTTTCCATAAATTGAGCAAGTGTGTCCTAAGAATCCTTAACTATTTTATACATATCAATATGAAAGATAAGATCAATTGATACATATTTCCTTAATGTTCCAAGATGGATTATACTTTAAATGAGCCAATCCATTTTTAAATTAGCATCTGATGGTTCTAAAATCGTTCTATAAATGTTAATGAGTTGATCTTTTTGGAATGAGCTTACTCCATGCATGTATTTTCTAGGTAGCATGATTATGTGGAGTTAGAAGTGGAAATTTAGGAGTAACCATACCTAAAAGTCAAAAGAGCATAAGGACAGAAAGAGAAACGCAATTACACAAGACACCCCTCAATTCACTCAATCAAAGAGCCCACCCCATACATGGGAGCCAATAGCTATAAAATAGGCAGTGACCACTCAAGAATGAAGAGACTTGGCTAATTAGGAGATACCATCTATATGCTTATACAACAAATTCAATATGCATCAAAGTGGAATGATTGAACTGGTGATCAAATGAAATCCCTTGCTCAACAAGTTGAAACCTATTGATTACAAATATGTTGATCCCTACCAACCACAATTGTGAGAGAATGAACCAAACAAATAAACTTATGAACAACATGAGCCTTACAAAGTAACCACTCACCAAGCAATAAAGGAAGTTCCCAAAGAGTGGAACCAAATATGAGGGCCAAAGTAACCACCATTCCAGTAGTGAAAAATTGGCCGCTCTAAACCCATAACAAATATGTCGATCAAATAAGATCTACCAAACAAGGATGAACTTGAGACTTTGCAATTGTACTATGCAAAGTACATATTTAAGTCTATCGAAAAATCAGATTGCAACCTGCTCCACCACAAAAGACTGGCCAAGGATGAATCGATTTCTAAAGTATAATATTTATATTATTTGCAAAGGAAAGGATAAAACACAGGCCCATGAATATAACTAAATGCTTCTATAGTTGGAAGAGTCCAAATCTAACCCACAAATCACAAAACATAGCTCGACTACTGAGAATAGGCAAAAATATATCACCAGATCCTATAATAATTTTTCTTCAAGATAAAAAAAATTGCCAAATAATTTTTCCCAAACAATATATTTCATATTGAACAAATAGAAATTACCAAATAGAAAAGAAAAATGTAGAAAACTAAAATAATAATAGAAAAAGGAAATTTTTTGTAATTTCTTGTTGGGGACGGGTTGTGATGGCCCTCTAGCTAATTTTTTTTCTTTTGAAATAATTTCATCTAGAATATAGTTGTATTTGTAGTCAAGGTTCATGGAAATAGTCTTCTAGATGTAATGGTGGAGTTGGATTTGTCCTAGGATGCTCTAGAAATGCATAAAACCACAAATCTTTTAATATGCCAACCTTCAAATGCACCAAGATCTCTGCAAAATAAAATGACTATCAAAGTCACCCTTAGGCTTGGATACCATGTAAGAATTGGTTATTGAGATAACCACCCAAGATCTAGAGGCCTATTGAATGGCACAATAACAAGAGATAACAATAGAGACACGAACAAATTGTATTTTTATCAATGATGCAATAAGAAAGACTAATGTACATAGGAGACTCACTTGTATATATGGCCAAGGTTAGTGAATGAGATAGTGACAAGTTTTGTTGTCTCATGACATGATAAGGGATTTAAAAGATATCATCCAACCTAAAGTGAAAAGAGAGAGAGTGTGATAATACCACAAAATATGGATCACCCACTAAAGGTGAAAAAGTGCATGGACACTATAAGTGGATATGATACACTAATAACATAATAAGTCCACCTAAAGTGGAAATGCTCCAACTACTCCTATATGAGATTTCCTAAGTGAGCTTGAGTAAAATGTAATTAGGACCTATTAAATAATAAAACAAGGTAAAATGCCTTAATTATAACAACACTAATAAATCTATTTCTTTCAATCATGTGTATTAGGAGAAGTTCATAAGTTTTCATATTAAGTTGTTCAACTATTTGCTATCAACAATATCTCCTACTAGTTGAACATGTTACTATATATTATTATTTACTAGGTGAATTTGTTTGACATCATTTCAACTTCTAATAAATATATTTCTTTCAATCATGGGCATTGGGACATTATAAGTTTTCACATTAAGTTGAACTATATATGTTGTTGCTGATATCTCCTACTAGTTGAACATGTTCTTCACCATATATTATTATTTACAAGGTAAATTTGTTGGACATCATTTGAACAAATTGTAATTTATATTTATTTCAATTGAATGTGTATTAGGACCTCATAGGTTTGCACATTAAGTATATCATACTTGTATTATTTAATCATAAGTTTCATACTTGCACTAGTTGAACATGTGACCAAATACCATTATTTACTAGGTTCAAATTTGCTGCACATCATTTAAACTTGTAGTTTATGTATATCAATTTCAATCATGTGCATTAGGACTTCATAAGTTTGCACAATAAATTGAACTATATGTTGAACTACCTATATCTCTTAGGACTAGTTGAACACGTTCAATAAGTTATTATTTACTAGGTGAATTTTTTGGGCATCATTTGAATAACTTGTCATTTATATAATTTGTTTCAATTGATTGTGTATTATGACTTCATAGGTTTGCACATTAAGTAGATTATATTTTATTATTCAACCATAAGTTTCATACTTGTACTAGTTAAAAATGTGAGCATATATTATTATTTACTAGGTTCAAATTTGTTGGACATAATGTGTATTATTTAATCACATGTGCATTAGGACTTTAAAAGTTTTCTAATTAGGACTTAATCATGTGTATATTAGGACTTCATGCATGGTGAATTTTTATTAGGATATTTCATCATGTGATGGTCATGGGTCATGTTTAAATAAAATTCATTTTGTGTTGGGTCAAAATTTGTTAATGATGTGGGGTTTTCACTTGTGATGGATATTAGTGTCATGGGGAGCTCTTAATTTTTGGACCATGCAAGGAGTGAGAGTTCTTTGATAATTTTTTTCTATTACTAGAGGATGGTTGGATCTTGGTTTTTATGAACATGTGAATAGTCTATGCCACATGTATATATAGCTCTTTAAGAGATTTTAGTTGAGTTAAAATGTGGTAAATCATGATGTAATGGTAAGTTCTTTGATTCTATACAATTGATGTAATGGGAGAAAAATGGTATTGGTTAAATTGGTACAATTTTCTACATGAGTGATATGTTTTTTTCTTGTGATTTTTTCTCTTAAATATATATGCAAGCATTAATTTTGTGTGTAGGGGATTAACATATAGAAACAAAAGTACAAGTGGAGCTTAATTTAGATACTAAAGCAAGTGAGGTTGATGTTGATGTTGGAAAAGAGTTTGTGTTGCTTCTTTCTACCACAAAAATTGAGCATATGAATCTAGCTAAAGAGGTGAAGAAAAAAAAATTACTATAGGAATTTAGATCATTTAGTTGAAATGGATATGGATAAATAGAAATCTTATGTTGAAGAACCTAGATATAGTAGTATGAGGTCAATGAATAAACCTATAAAGGAAATGATCAATGCTCATTTCAATAATCCTAATACATTTGAACAAGCCCAACTATTATCAATTTTACTTCTTTGTAAAGAGTTCAAAGAGACATTATAATAGTTGGGTGTAGATTCAACATTAAAAAAGAGGAAAGCTTCACCCCTAAAAAATGATATTGTTAAAAATGTTAAAAAAGGTTTAGATTCTAGGTTGGGAAAGGCTATCGATTAAAAGAGAAGTTCATTTCAAGAAGAGTGATGTTGACATCTATTTTAATTAAAAAATATAGTGAAAATGGAAAATATTTTTACCTTAAATTTAAACTATTTTTAGTAGAAAGACACTAACAAAATACGTGAAAAGGAGAAGGGTATGGATGATAATTCGTAAGGAAATTGGGCAATTAGGTGTGGAGCTCCCCATTTTGACATGATTGAAGATGTTGTTAGGAACTTGAACTCAACTTTTTGGAATGATCATACCCGCCCATCATCAAATGATAGAGATGTTATCAGATATAGGATTAGACCTAATGATTATGAACATCATTAAAAAATTGGCTTGATATAAAAAAAAATGAAATGTATGTGAAATTTCATAATTTGAATCCTCATATAAAGACTGAGAAAACAATGTTTGAAAGGTTAAAACCATATTATGTAAAAATAAACAAATATTTTGAAACTTATTGTTGTCGATATCATATTGAAATGGATTTCTACTATCAAGTGTTTTAAAGGAAAAGAGAAGAAAGTGAGGGTGTTCAAAATATGCCTCCTAAATGAGTAAGATAATTTGTAGAATCTATCTTATGTGATAAATAAGATGATAATAAAGTAATTGGTCAAGTAAATTGCATAAAAGGACTTTGTGAAATATTTGGAAATTTGGATAAAAATGCCATTAATAAACAAAAATATATCGACCCATAAAATAAATCTTTATGAACTATAGACTACATCTTGTCCAAGTCAACTGAATGTAAGCCTCCAGACATATAATGATGTCTAGCACTCACTTAAGGAAGAGTAGCTTGTGCATCTACCTCTATAATGACCGAATGATCCATAAATGGATCTTGATGTGCACTAGTGTTGGGCCTATGATGATGAGAATGTTGTGATACTTAATGTAGATGAAGTGATGTAGCTAGATGACCTCTAAACCTATCGATAGAAATCCCAATCTCTAATAAAATAAAGGCATATGCCTCAAATAGGTCCTCAACCAAACATGCCAAATTACTCTATGCCATATCTCTTGTAAGAATGTCCAAGATTTTTGGTGTAGGGATGTCATCCATAGCATAAGGATCAAGATAAGTACTATTGCACTATGTTGTTAATCAAGGTCTCAATCATGGATTTCTTATCAAATACTACCCACATAATCACTAGTTATCTCAGTGGCTACAACTACAATATCATTGACACTTCTAGTTTCTTCCCTTTGGGAAGTAATGAAAACCTAGTTTGCTAAGTGGGTAAGGGTTAAAGATATAGGAAACAACCTCTCACCAAACAATTCCTTATATATTGGGCTACATGATCTACTTGATGATAATGGTCCCTATCAACAACCCTACCATGTCTTTGACCAAGATGTCCTATAAGGTCACAATAGTTAAATGTTTAGCCCAAATGAACCTTTATTCATAAAAATATTGTGCAAAATATAAGGAAATTTGATCATTATTTGGATAATGACCATGGCATACAAAAAATCAAGGGTAGATCTAAGCAACTATAAACTATTTACACATTTGGTAACCTAGTATGCCTTCACCTTAGGTTTATTCTAATGGCATGGAAAATAATTGGATTTAATGATTTCTTTGGTCACCAAACCCTAAATATGAGAAAGGGAAGTACCACCACAAACTTCTTGTCACATATGGGAAAGAATAGTATCTACGCTATAAAGAGAATATGCACTTGTGTCTTGAAGTTTATCTCTAATTTTTTCTACTCTTTATACTATGGAATTACAAGTGTCCTTATATATCCCTATATTGGTGCCATTATCCATATGAAATCTTAACTTCTCAATATCATTATTATTCCATTTACATATTTGCATAGGTGGAATTGGTGCATCTACCATGATGTACTTGAAGAAGTGTAGCATCCCTCTTGATCAAGCAACAAGAGAAGAAATAAATAATAAAATAAAGGAAATTTTTGGTTTTTAAAACAAAAGGACGAAGGTATGGGCATGTAGGTGGAGAGAGAGGGATTTAATTCCATGGATAAAAAAATTTCCACCTTGTCATTAAGGCAATATAGTGCCCCTCTACACATTCATGGCTTGTGCTAGAAGCATTGATACTAGGCATAATGCAAAATGAATTTCTGGTAGGTGTAAAAGAGGCTAAATCCCATAGTCGATGGACACATCCTCTCTAAGTATGAATAAATCAGAGTGTTGAATATGTCTTGAATAAGTTATGAATGTCCATCAAGGAATTAAGAAGAAAATAAGAAAAATTTGGTAGTTGCAGTTGATCTGGTAGACCTGTATGTAGAATGTGGGAGCATAGTCAAAGCACGTAAATTTTTTTGACACGACATCTAAAAGAAATGTCATCTCATGGAATGCAATAATTTTAGGATATGAACAAAATTGTATTTGATGAAAAGGCTTTAGAAACCTTGACGAATATGCAATGGGCAAGGAAGATAAAGACACAAATAATGGTGAGAGAGAGAGGGAGACAAGGTTAACTAATAGGGAAGAAAGAGATAGACAAAAGAGAGGAGAATGTAGTATTTTATGGGGGAATAAAATAAAAAAAGATGTAAAGTGAAGAGGGAATAGGAGGTAAGATGAAAAGGTATTGCAAGCAAGGAGACATGTCTAGGTTGGGTGAAGTGCCTCAAAGAAATTTTGCCTTGTGAATTGCAAGGGTTGCAAAAAAAGGGAAATAGAAACATTCAAGAAAAAATAATTGGTGAGTACAAGCCAAATTCCACAACCTTCCTCAACATCATACCTACTTGTGCTGCAATAAGAGCTCCAAAATACTTCATGATAGAATCAAGACCATAAAACAAGAGGGTTTGAATAGGAGGCAGTAAATGGAGAGAGAATGCTAATAGACTTCTAAGAAGATGAGATTTGAAGGATAGTTGATAATCTATTTAATGTTGACATGATGAAGGAGATATATAAGCCTTATTCTCATAATCATTATAGTTTTGTATATTGCTGATAAATTGAAATTGGGAATCAAAATGGTCATTTAATTCCTTGGTATGTGTGCCTTATATTTATTTCTTTTAATTTAAGTTTCCTAAAGAGTTTAAAATATCAAGATTAGGGGAGCACACTTTTAATGTTATCCTATCATAAAACTAATTTATAAAATTAAAATCTAAAATTAGCGTGAAAATAGATATTTAATTTTCATATTTAATAGTCTCATTGAATTTATTATACCTTCATGAACTATCCATTTAATTTCATATTCTAGACTCTAAGTTTGCTAGGGCCTTAATTATTTTAGATACAATGTAGTTAAAATTAATGATAATATTGTGGGTCCATTCAAGGATCAATCCATACATGTATGAAAACATTAATCATAAGGAATGATATGAAGGATAATGAATATAAAGGAGTTGTTAGTAAAATTTAAAAGTATTTGCACGAAAATTTATCATATGGGTTGGCCTAGTAAAGAACATTGGTTATTAAAAGAATTTATTGATCTAAAATATGCTATTCTTACATGATTATGGATTAACATTTCAAGTAAATTATTTCTTGTTAAAAACTTCAACTTTCACGTAGACAAAGGGAAGGCAACATAAGCAATTATGTTAAGTTGTTATATGGAAAAGGGGGCATAAAAATGTAGAATAAACCAAGTTGTATGTCCTCATTAAAGGCATACTATGCATGAGTTTGTATTGTGAAGGCATGGTAATGTATATAATGCTAAATTATTCCAATGACATTAGGACAACGTCATATTGATCATATCTTAATATTACTAGTTCATACATTTGATAATTTACTTCAAATTCAAGATGTAGGTTTTTCTATGAGTGCATGATGTATATAGACCCTTTAAGTATCACTTAAAGTATTAGATGAATTAAGGGACTTTTACTAGATTGTCTCATAAATGAATGAAGGGAAATCAATATCTAATTTGATGAGATTGAGTTGAGAGAGAAACTATTTGCAATCATAAAGTGTAGCATCTATTGATATGATATTGTTAACTATGAATATCATAATCAAATTATAGGAGGTTATTGTGAATATTTTATTGTCAAGGAACTATATTACCACAAGAGTATGAAGTTGCATTTTATCCCTTGTGGAAAAATATAAATGGTTATGGACTCCTACATTGGGGTATATGTGACTAATAAACTAATCAAGTTGGAAAATTATTAGACATAATCATATTGGTCAACTAAGTATTGGAGAAGCCTATTGTAGTGGAAAAAGGTGTAGGAAGCTCAATTAATTTTATTATATCTTCCTTTCCTAATTAAATAATAAGACATTATATAATCTTAGAATGGTATTTGGTTATTGGGTTAAATAATTATATTGACCCCTTCAATCTAAGAACCTTACTATACAACATATTATATGTATTTCAAATGGAACTGCTTCCCTATGAGTTGGTGTGAACTAAGATAATTTTGTGTTGAGTAGTAGGCCTAGCTCAAAACACAATATTATTAAACCTTAGGAACATGTGTGTAGGTGTTCATTCGTAAACCTTGTAAGGAGAACTACATGTGACTTTAATCCATTTTGGAAGTAAGAATGTAGGCAATCCTTGGGTGAAGGATGCCTGTATGAACTCAAGTCCATAGGGTAGGGTCTAGGGGGAATAACTCCAAGGTTCAAGGTTGTTCCTAACTTGTCAATATTTCCTCTTTAGTAATCTTCAGACGAGACCAAAATAAGCATTAGAAGATTGTGAAAGAATTAGGAAAATCGAAATCTTGTATGTATGTATAACTTTCTTTTGAATAGCGAGTTGAAGGAAGTGAATGGTCAACTACCTTATAGTCAGTTTTTTTATCTATTAAGTAGACACAATACTATGTTGGATCCAAGTGATCTTATGTATTTTTCTAATTTAATCTTACACCTATAAGACTTTGTGTATATACTCCTAGATCAACCAATTATGATCTTTGTTCTAAATTAGGAACCCATCTTCCAGTTATATTGCTAAGACAATTACAAGTATGAATTTTAGGAAAATGGATAAAGTTTGGATCTTATGAGTGCATAGGTAGAGGGTTATAGTCCTCTAGCACATAGACACTAAGCTAATCATCTAAGAATAAATCCTATGGCTTGAATAAGATAAGCTTATCTACTTGAGATTGACACTAGTCAAGGAGCGTACTATGTTGTTAGATTGTCATTTGTGTCTTCTATTTAGTGCATGCTTACTGACATTTTTATGCAGGCAAGGGATACCCCACATTGATCTAGGGTATTGGGAAAATTCTGCCAAGAGCATGTAGGCCTAGGGGCTAGTTGCATGCCATTAATGGATGTCCTTGTTGCTTAGTCATCTGATGGATTGCAAGGAAGATAATTTTTCTAATGAAGTATGGGTAGGTAATGATTCGACCAATCTCATTGTATAATTTTTGGCATATCTTTGTGTGAAAATGGTATACTTCCTTTGTTAGGATGAGGATAGTCACTCGGTATAGTATGGGATACATCAAATCCTATTCACAGTTTCTCGTTTGTGCAAAAGACTTGGAAAAATAATTTGTCCCATGGTGTAGTGTGCAGTGCACCGACAATCCTTTTAACTGAGATTCACTATGGGTAAGTGGTAGCTACCCATTATGGATATTTTTATTCCTCACTATGTAAATGCTAGTTAATACCTATAAATGTGATGCTTACTAAAGCTAGTCACTATATACAAGAGGTGTATATTCAAGCTAAGACTTATGATTATGTGATGTATGATAGAGCTAGTCATTGTATATATGTCATGTAAGCCAGAGCTAGTCATCGTGTGTGTGATATTTATGAGCTAGTCACCATGTGATATGGGAATTTCTCAAGTCACTCTCTATGGTGGCAATTTTTGTAAGGATATGACCCATTGTGTAATTGTGTATGTACGGACATTACATGAAGGCAAATAGATATTGATTTAGTATTGTTGGGCTATATAGTCATGGTTTAAAGAGATATCAAATATCTCATATGAGAGGAGGGAATGAACTCCGTATAAAATTCAATTGTTAACTATGAAGTCTCTGACTTCCCTCGAAGGAATATGTAGGAGGGGTCATCTAGAATGAACCCTCGAGGCTTAGACCTAAGTCTAATGGGGATTTTGATTTGAAGAGCTTACCACCTTGAGTATAGGAATAACTGAATACATAGAGTTGTGACCTCTATGACGATTGAAGAAATTATGAAGTTGACACTTTTAAGAATAGAACAAGAATCTTGGTCAATTAAGTTGGTACCTGTGAATAAATAAAAAAATAGTAGCAACCGAGGGGTGCTTGTTACAAGGAGCAATGAGGTTCTTGCTTTAATCTAGAGAATAAATATCATGTACATTAAATTTAAACTTAACAACTAAACAAGTGGTCTAACATGTAAATTTCTCTAGATAATTTGTGTGCATGCAATAAATAGTTCAACTATACAACTAAAGAAATAAGCAATTAAAACTAGCATTAATTCATGAATTGTTAATAAATCTAGGGTAATTCACTTCATGTTAATTTTACCAAAATGTACAAGGAAGTATATAGATATAATTATATAAAATGATATAGGATCACTAAAGAAATGCAACCAAATAACAATCAATTAAAACCTAGATTAAGTGATTTCGTATTGACCCAAGTAAAATCACAAAATTTCAATGCTTGATAAATTAAATAAATCAATCAAATAAGTACAAGTAGCTTGAAATTTTTTGAAAAAGTATTTTATTTAAGCCTCTTCAATCAATGCATCAATCTTCTATATTTTATTCTTTTTCTTTGATCTATGAATCCAACTATGTACACTTTGTCTAGCTTAAAACCTCATGTGCAAACTATGTACACTTTGTCCTTGACCTATAAATCCAACATCAAGACCATTAACAATAGGTAGAAAGTGGAATGCTAAAATTGAATTAATCTAATTATATTAATGCTTAGGTTTTATTTTTTTCAAATTTAGTCTTTATTTAAGTGTCAAATGCATTTCTTAAGGATGTTGATTTTTATGTTTCTTTGATGACTTGTAAGTCTATGTATTCTCTAATTAGTTTATATTTGTTTGTTTAGACATGATATTTATGTGTGTGAATTACGTCATAATTCACATTTATGCACGAACCTATAACTCATAGAAATGATCTCTAATAAATCATTGAATAAGTTTTACAAACTATTTGGTTTCATTATTTACCTAAATTCAATATTAATTTATACATGAAAGCTCTTAAAGTGATTATTTTAGAGGTCACTTGAAACTAATATTAATGCATACTACTTGGAAGACATGTTGAGTACATTAAAATGAGCCTTTAAACTACATGAAGGCACATATATGGAAAGTGATATTAAACTACTTTACTTGTGCAATAGAAGTTTGTAGTTCTATTAAATTTAGGCATAATCATATAACACAATTTAGATCTATCTAGGAATAATATGATGAGGATCTATGAAGCCTATGTTACTTCTTGAAATTTAAATATAATTTTTTTAATCCTAATGTATTTCCTCCAATTGGTTGCATACAATGTATATATAATAATTGGAGGAGACTAGAAAATATAAAAGTAAGTTTTAACATTTAAACCTAAAAGAAAATAAACCATGCAATGTCTAGTAAATAACAATTTTATTATTTGATAGGTAAGAATGATTTTGGTTATAATGCAAATAACATGAGAAATGGAAGCTTCATTTGCTTTGATTTCTTTTTCAAAATGACAAAGAGATATGATAGTATTGAATATGGAGAAGACAAATTCACAATAACACATAATCTATGCTCAGTATTGCACACAATATAAAATCATGAATCAATGGATATTAGATCTATATTCCCAAACCAATTTAGCTTTTCGCTATAAAAGTTGATCAACAATAGAAGCCAAGAATCATCTCCAATCTATTGTGCAATAATACAAAATTCTCAAGTTGTTATAGAACATATAATCTGATAGGGAGGTAGTGCTAGGTGGTTGCCAAGTGGCTAGTTTGTTTGCTAAGTGATAGATCCTTACAGTTTTCAAGGTGTAGTCACCGAGGACAAAGTGAAAAATAGCTCAAAGGCAATCTAACAACTCCCCTTGTTCCCCCTCCCTATGTCAAACTCTCCTTGGCTACTCAAAGGCTTCAACTCCATAATTGTTGTCATCCTTTCAAGTGCTCCAAAACCGACCTATGAAGCCAAACTCACTAGATATATGTGAATTCATGTTAGGACAACCTATTTCAACTTGACTTGTTGGGTTTCAAGCTTTGCAACCTTCTTTGGCTTACCGGATTTGACAAAAACCTAGTTTTAGGCCTAAAACGGGCTACTAGGAATTAGCCCTCCTTTTGGGGTTTTGTGCTCACCTTGCTCAAGTGATGGAATTCCAGACAAAAAGAAGTTGATATTTGAACACCCTTTTGGGATTTCTTAAAGATTTTCAAAGTCTCAGGGTCTCTCAGGCCTTCCCCGTGACTGTCCCAAAAATGGGTGAAAAAGGAGGGTTTGGTAGGGTTTTGATGGTGAAAATCAATCTTCAAGCTAAAGACCTCCAACATGAAGCAAGAAACCTTAGTTCTATCATGATACTGACTAATTAGGCCACAATAAAGAAGATTTACACTTGCAAGATTGGAGAACAAGTTTTACAAAATGCACATAAGGAGAGTGCAACAATTGACAACTTTTTCATTATTGCCTCTTACAAACACATCATTTGCAAAGAACCAATTACATTCAAACATGTAAACATGTCTACCATTTAGAGGAAAAATAGATTCATATTAGCCCTACACACAAGAATTAGGCAATTACAAATAATGGATCATTCACTGTCAAAACTAACTGTCACTGCACTTTTGCCCTTTCACTATTTTTTTCCTTTTGAAACTACACTTAACCACTATTAAAACACCTTTTAAAAGGTCTGATTGGTGCTTCCTATCAATTCCCTATCCTTGGTTTCTTGTTTCTCTTCAAACTTTCTATTTGGAAGAGGAAGATTACAATAAACAATTCATTTACAATGCAAAAATCAGTCATAAATGACTGTGACAGCCTACTCGGCGTTACACTTTGCCCAAAGGGATCATTGCTAGATCTTGGCAACACAAACCCATGGGCAAGGTCAAACACCTTTCCTTAATCTTGTTTGAAAACAAACAAAGAAGTTGCATGGTTTTACACACACCAATAAATGGTGGAGAGCAAACAAATGAAGGGAAAACTAATACCAAAACAGTGACTCACTATTTTTGTTTACAATTTGCACAAACTGAAAATGCAACCTTCCTTCTCTTGGCTTAGAAAGACTCTTAGTTTTCACTTACAATCTTGGAAAACAAAACAAGTCTATCCACCTAAAGAATGCATTTGCTATGGGAGAGCAAAGCATCAAACCTTTACAAGACCCTAGCCAAATGACACACTTGCTTAGGGCTCCATGGCCACAAAACTCCTTGCACCTGCATTCTTGAAAGAAAAACATGTATTTACATAATTTACAAGTTGACCAACTAGTTCTTGGGAAGCCATGAACATTTTAGAACTTCAAGAAGCCAAGTTGGTCAAGCATCCTTGCTAGTTTCCTAGACAAGGCAGTGAATCTGTCAAAACAAACTAATTTTGCTACAAACTCAAAACTTGATGAAATTAGATGCCAACAAAGGGAAAAGATTAAGAAAACATAATAGAATATAAAAATAAAAGAATAGTATGGCCAAGTACAACAGGTGTATGGAATGTTGTTCACATGGAGTTAAAAACTAAAGAAAAACCAAGTAAAACTAGTGCAAACTTGTAAAATGCTTCATAAATCCACAAAATCAACCCTTACAATGGTTCAAGCAGGAGAATAAATACCTCTCCCTATTAGTTAGCCTCCTATATGGATAGGTACATGTCCAAGAGAACTTAAATTTGACATTTTGATGCCTAAATGACAACTTTTGGTGCCTAGAAAATGCAAGGTTGACCTCCAAGACAAACAATCACCTAAAAACACTTCTCACACCTAAAAAACAAGCATAAAACATATCTTAAACCTTTTCAAAATAAAAAAACATCAAAAACTCACTTTTTACAACATTTTGCCAGGCAACTCCAAAACTGGCAATTTTGGGCAAAAAGATAAAAACAGGAAACATGACCACACAATGAGTTCAAAACTCATCCAAACAACTTAGACAAACTTTCCAACTCAAAACTAACAAAAATCAAACCTGTGATGAAAATGAAGCTGAAAATGAAGCTAGGTGCTCCTGCACCATATTCCCCCGGTGACAAAGAAGTCATGTGACTCCTTTGGGCAGAAAAGAGAGAGGAATACCAGCCTTGTTGAAGTCACTTTCAGGTATCTAAGTGGCTTCAGAAGTTGGTTGATCTTTCCACTTGATCAAATGTTCAAGGTAGTCATGCTTTCTAGTCTTTTTGATGATTCTAAAATCAAGTACCTGTTCAGGAATGGGAGAAGAAGAAGAGGGGATAGATACATCAGAAAGGGAATGAGAAATGTCTGATGCTCTCTGAGTCTCTTCTGGAGGCTACCCCTTGAAAGGTACCAAATCTACAACATTAAAGATAGGAGACAAGGAAAGATCAGCAGGCAAATCAATTTTATAAGCATTTGGACCATACTTAGCCAAAATCCTGCAAGGTCCAATTCTTCTCATCTGTAACTTGGTAGGAACTCCCTTTTGCAATATAGACTTGTTGAGATGCACCATCACAAAATCTCCAACTAAGAATTGGACATCCCTCTGTGAAGCATCCACCCTTGCCTTGACTCTCGTTGTGGTGTCCTGCAAAGACTCCTTAACCTGTTCATGTATCTCTTTTAGAGATTGTACCATATCTTCTGATGTCCCACTAACATGTTGCAAGTTAGTCACATCATGTAACTCAAAAACACCTCTTGGATGCATACCATAAACAATCTGAAATGGACTCTTACCAGTGGATCTGTTTACACTGTCATTGTAGGCAAACTCTGCCTGTGGGATGAGCTGATCCTAGCTTTGTCCATGTGAGACATCTGAGTAGATTACCCAATGTTCTATCCACCACTTCTATTTGGCCATCTATCTGTGGATGGTAAGCTAACCCAAAAGACAAGTTAGTACCCAATTTCTTCCACAAAGTCTTCCAAAAATGACCCAAAAACTTAACATCTCTATCTGATACAATGCTAGATGGCAAACCATGTATTCTAACAACTTCTTTAAAGAAAAGGAAAGCAATATGACTAGCATCATTAGTAGTTTTGTAAGGTATAAAGTGAGCCATTTTACTAAATCTGTCAACAACCACAAAGATACTATCATGTCCTATTTTTGTCTTTGGTAAACCTACAACAAAATCCATACTGATGCACTCCCATGGCCTAGAAGGAATGGGAAGTGGCTGATATAAACTAGCATTAGTGCTATTACCTTTGGCCTTCTGACATACCATGCACTGTTCCACATACCTCCGGACATCTCTCTGAATCTTAGGCCAGTAATACAAGTGTTGAACCAACTCTAAGGTCTTATTGAGACCAAAATGGCCACTCAAACACCCATTGTGTTTCTCTTGGATGAGATTTTCTCTCATGGAACCTTTAGGAACACATAGCTGTCCTCCCCTAAATAACAAACCATTCTGCAATGTATAGTCAGCATACTCACTATGGAAATGATTCTCAAAAGCAAGACAAACTTTATAAGCAGCAACAAAATCATCATCATTAGGATATAAATCTTGAAAGCAATCAATACCAATACTCTTAACTTGGATCTCCTGAATAGTCAACAATCTCCTACTTAAAGCATCAGCTACTTTGTTACATTGGCCTTTCTTGTGCTTAAGAGTAAAGGTATATGCTTGTAGGTACTCTACCCATTTCACATGCCTATGGTTGAGTTTATCCTGAGAATTCAAGAAACTGACTGCCTGGTTGTCTGTATACACAACAAATTCTTTAGGAAGCAAATAATGCCTCCACTTCCTGAGTGCCTGCACCAATGCATATAACTTAAAATCATAAGATGAATAATTTTTCTTTGCATCATTCAGTTTTTCACTAAAGAAAGCAATTGGTCTATTATCCTGACTCAAGACCGCACCTACTGCAAGATGACTGGCATCACATTCTATAGTAAAGAGCTTATCAAAGCTAGGAAGGATTAACACTGGCTGTGTAGCACTTCTAGTTTTTAGTAACTCAAACCCCTTATTAGCTACTTCTGTCCACTAAAACTTGACCTTATGACCACCTTTTATTGTATCTAACATGGGTGCACAAATCTCACTGAAACCTCTGATAAACTTTCTGTAAAACTGGGCTAGACCATTAAAACTCCTAACTTCACTAGCTGATTGTGGGGTTGGCCAACTTGTTATGGCTGCAACTTTAGATTGATCCATCTTAAGATCTCCACTGGACACAACAAAACCAAGATAGACTAGCTCTTGCTGCATAAAATCACATTTCTCAAGATTTATGGTTAACTGCTCATCAGATAGTCTTTGCAAAACAATAGCTAATTGTTTCAAATGCTCCTCTTTAGTCTTACTAAAAATGAGAATATCATCTAAGTAGACTACCACAAACTTACTGAGAAAATCCTACAATACTTCATTCATTAACCTCATAAAGGTACTGGGAGCATTAGAGAGTCCAAAAGGCATAACCAACCATTCATAAAGACCCTCATTTGTTTTGAAAGCAGTTTTCCACTCATCACCCTCTTTTATTCTTATTTGATGGTAACCACTTTTTAAGTCTATTTTGGAGAAATACCTCGCACCCCCTAAACAATCCATCAAATCTTCTATCCTAGGAATAGGGAACCTGTACCTTATTGTGATTTTGTTGATAGCTTTGGAGTCTCTGCATAGTCTCCCTATGCCACCTTTCTTAGGTGCTAACACAATGGGTATGGCACAAGGACTTATACTCTTTCTTATTAATCCTTGATCCAATAACTCTTGAACCTGTCTAGCTACCTCTTTGTTCTATTCAGGAGTCATCTTGTATGCTGCTTTGTTTGGCAAAGAAGCTCCTAGTATAAAGTCAATTTGATGACTAATGGCTCTAGGAGGAGGTAATGTTGCTAGTTGTCCATCACTGATGATGCCCTTAAAGTTATCAAGAATTTGCTACACTTCTTGTGGGATCTCAACTTGTTTTTCTTTCTTCTCCTCCTTAGGTTTAACTACAAGTGCATAACCAATCCCATCCCCTCTTTCATGGTTTGGATGAACTCTTTTTCATTGACTAATAACACTTTAGGTGCCTCTGGTTTGTTGTTCTCTATCTCTTCACTAAGGGACTGAATTTTGTAGACAATGCCATTCTTTTGAAAGGAATATGTGTTTTTTTCACCATCATGGTTTGCCCTTCAGTCAAATTGCCAAGGTCTACCTAATAGTAGATGGCAAGCATCCATGGGAAGGATGTCACATAGTATCCTATCCTTGTATTCACCTATGTTGAAGTCTACCCATGCTTGTTCATTCACTAGGACATGTTGCCCCTTGTTTAACCAGGTTACCTTGTAGGGTTCACTGTGCTTCATTCTAGGTAGGTTCAATTTGCTAACTGCCTCCTCTCAGATAATGTTATCCGTGGAACCTGAATCTATAACCACCTTACATACCTTGCCCAAGATTTTGCACTTTGTCTTGAACGATGCTCTTCTATGAGACACTTCACACTTATGAGGTTCTTGCATCAATACTCTCCTCATCATCAGACTCTCACCATCTTCGGGTGCTAGGTGCATTGCTGGAGTTCTTGTACTACTTCCTTCCTCCTGAACATAATTCACTCTCTTTTCACCTCCATGGGAAGAATTGGGCTTTTCTGGACACCTATAAGCAGGATGACCCAATTTCTGACAGTTGTAGCATTTCATTGTAGAGAAGTAAGACCCTCTACCTGGGCCACTAGACCTACCCCTTCCTGGGTTGCTTGGTCCCCTTCCCCTATAATTGGGCTTGCTCTGAGAATCTCCGCTTTGATCTATAAGCTTAGATTCCCCTTGGGACCTTTGATCTATGTGTCTTCCCCCAAAACTGCCTCGATGGCCTCAACCATCTCTACCTCTTCCTCTACCTCTGTTATGCTGCTCTTGCTTCTTCCTACTCCTTTCCTCTACCTTGAGTGTAAGTTGATAACACTTCTAGACTGTTGTAGGGCACAAAAAACTTAACCCTTCCTGTATGTTCCATCTCAAGCCATTGAGATACCTAGCAACCTTGACATTTTCATCCTCTTGGATCTTTGACCTAAGGCATAGCTTCTGAAACTCCTCGATGTAGGTGCTGACATCTAAGTCTTTTTGCCTAATGTTTTGCCTTTTCCTATGGAGCTATATTTCATAGTCCTCTGGAATGTAAGTCTCTCTGATCTTGGACAACATTCCCTTCCAAGTTGCTATGGGCTTTTTGCCCTCTTTCTCATGTTCATCCTGAATGAACTTCCACCATGTTAAAGAAGCTCCCCTCAACCTGGATTTAGCCACCTTCACTTTCTGGGCCTCTATCACACCATCACATTCAAAATGGTTCTCAAGCCCCTCAATCCACTCCATGGCCACTTGTGGGTCCATTTTGCCACTGAATAGTGGGACTCCTTCTAGTGTTCTCCCACTCATAGCCTTCAAGGCTTTCAAAAAGGGTTCATTCTCTATCACAGGGTCTAGTATAGGGGTTTCATCTTCTATAGCTAATAGCTTACCCCTGCCTTCTATTCCTTCTATCTTATTGCTGACTTCATCTGCCTTCACTTCTACTTCATGCAACTTCTACTCTAAGAGGTCTAGTTTCACTCTGAGTAACCTATTTTCTTCTTCCTGGTCTTCCACTTTCTTTGCTAGTTCTGCATTTGTCACCATGGTTGCCAAATTTCTACTTCTTCCCAAGTGTAACTATGCTCTGATACCACTATGATAGGGAGGTAGTGCTAGGTGGTTGCCAAGTGGCTAGTATGTTTGCTAAGTGATAGATCCTCACTGTTTTCAAGGTGTAGTCACCAAGGACAGACTGCAAAATAGCTCAAAGGTAATCTAACAACTCATCTTGTTCCACCTCCCTATGTCAAACTCTCCTTGGCTACTCAAAGGCTTCAACTCCATAGTTGTTGTCATCCTTTCAAGTGCTCCAAAACTGACTTATGAAGCCAAACTCACCAAATATATGTGAATTCATGTTGGGACAACCTATTTCAACTTGACTTGTTGGATTTCATGCCTTGCAACCTTCTTTGGCTTACCTGATTTGACAAAAACCTAGTTTTAGGCCTAAAACGGGCTACTAGGAATTAGCCCTCCTTTTGGGGTTTTGTGCTCACCCTGCTCAAGCGATGGACTTCCAGACAAAAAGAAGTTGTTATTCGGATACCCTTTTGGGATTTCTTAAATATTTTCAAAGTCTCGAGGTCTCTAAGGCCTTCTCCGTGACTATTTCAAAAATGGGTGAAAAAGGAGGGTTTGGTAGGGTTTTGATGGTGAAAATCAATCTTCAAGCTAAAGACCTCCAACATGAAGCAAGAAACCTTAGTTCTATCATGCTACTGACTAATTAGGCCACAATAAAGAAGATTTACACTTCAAAGATTGGAGAACAAGTTTTTACAAAATGCACATAAGGAGAGTGCAACAATTGACAACTTTTCCATTATTGCCTCTTACAAACACATCATTTGCAAAGAACCTATTACATTCAAACATGTAAACATGTGTACATTTAGAGAAAAAAGAGATTTATATTAGCCTTGCACACAAGCATTAGGAAATTACAAATAATGGATCATTCACTGTCAAAACTAACTGTCACTGTACTTTTGCCCTTTCACTTATTTTTTCCTTTTGAAATTGCACTTAACCACTATTAAAACACCTTTTAAAAGGTCTGATTGGTGCTTCCTATCAATGCCCTATCCTTGGTTGCTTTTTTTTCTTCAAACCTGCTATTTGGAAGAGGAAGATTACAATAAACAATTCATTTACAATGCAAAAATCAGTCATAAATGACTATGACAGCCTGCTGGGCGTTACACTTTGCCTAAAGGGATCATTGCTTGATCTTGGCAACCCAAACCCATGGGCAGGGTTAAACACCTTTCCTTACTCTTGTTTGCAAACAAACAAAGAAGTTGGAAGGTTTTACACACACCAATAAATGGTGGAGAGAAAACAAATGAAGGGAAAACTAATACCAAAAATAGTGACTCACTGTTTTTGTTTACAATTTGCACAAACTAAAAATGCAACCTTCCTTCTCTTGGCTTAAAAATCCTCTTATCTTTCACTTACAATCTTGAACAACAAGAAAAGTCTGTCCACCTAAAGAATGCATTTGCTATGGAAGAGCAAAGCATCAAACCTTTACAAGACCCTAGCCAAATGGCACACTTGCCTAGGGCTCCATGGCCACAAAACTCCTTGCACCTGCATTCTTGAAAGAAAAACATATATTTACATAATTTACAAGTTCACCAACTAGTTCTTGGGAAGCCATGAACATTTTAGGACTTCAAGAAGCCAAGTTGGTCAAGCATCCTTGCCAATTTCCTAGACAAGGCAGTGAAACTATCAAAACAAACTAATTTTACTACAAACTCAAAAATTGGTGAAATTATATGCCACCAAAGGGAAAATATTAAGAAAACATAATAGAATATAAAAATGCAAGAACAGTATGGCCAAGTACAGCAGGTGTATGGACTGCTGTTCACATGGAGTTAAAAACTAGAGAAAAACCAAGTAAAACTAGTGCAAACTTGTAAAATGCTTCATAAATCCATGAAATCAACACTTACAATGGTTCAAGCAGCAGAATAAATACCTCTCCCAGTTGGTTAGCCTCCTGTATGGACAGGTACATGTCCAAGAGCACTTAAATTTGACATTTTGATGCCTAAATGACAACTTTTGGTGCCTAGAAAATGCAAGGTTGACCTCCAAGACAAACAATCACCTAAAAACACTTCTCACACCTAAAATCCAAGCATAAAACATGTATAAAACCTTTTAAAAATAAAAACAAATCAAAAACTCACTTTTACAACATTTTGCCAGGCAACTCCAAAACTGGGAATTTTGGGCAAAAAGATAAAAATAGGAAACATGACCACACAATGAGTTCAAAACTCATCCAAACAACTTAGAACCACTCAAAATAAACTTAGACAAACTTTCCAACTCAAAACTAACAAAAATCAAACCTGTGATGAAAATGGAGCTGAAAATGAAGCTAGGTGCTCCTGCACCATAATCTTTGCTTGATGTCTTTTGTATGATAAGTGTTTTGCTTGTAGATGATTCTTGGTTCCTTTGGTTGATCATCAACTAATAGCTAAATATGTTCTCAAAACCAACCTTAAGTGAAACTTAGGGTGAGCAAAAAAACTCCAAATTTGTGAATCTAGAATTGACTCCCAACAACTAAAAACCTAGTTAGGTATCCATGTACAAACTAATGAAGTGTCTCTAAGTGGAGAAAAGGAGAAAAAAATGTGGGGGAAAACCCCTCTCCAAAAGAAAGAGTTGCAATGCATGAAAAGAAACATGAACTGCTAAAAAGGAATGAAGGCCTAAGATAGACCCCCTAAGAACAACTTCCTTCACAAATGTACAATCAATTTTTCCCTTATCAGAGAGAAAAAAAATATGATGTATCCCCCCCACAAGAGAGAACCTCCAATACTAAAGATCAAGGCTTGAGCATGAATGCTAAAAATGGCCCAAAAGTAGAACACCACATGTCTCCCCTTAGGAAGAAACAAATCTACTGGCAAAGGCTAAAACAATTTCATGAAAGGAGATAGAAGGAATAGTCCCAAGATGTCCATCATGGAAGACTGCTCAAATGTCCAACTATTTGAATCAAGATATGTTGAATCAACTAAAGAAAATCCAAACAATTGTGAAGATACATAATTGACAACCTCTTAACACACTAAAGATGGGATGATAAGCCAACCGATGTTGCATTATGAGTATATATGCTTCTTGACTTCTAAATCAGTAGTAAAAAAAGAAAATTTTACCCCAACAATATGCCCCAATTTGTGCACTATCAAATCTAAACGATGGCACATTTTCATTTTGTTATACATGGATATAAAATAGCATACTACATGGAAATAAAGCATGAACCAACTTGGTGAACATCAATGAGAAAGCATAGTTAATGAGCAAGTGGGTTCGTCACTTCTTCTTTTGTCGCTACTATAAAAAATGACAATGGAATTGTCATTTTTTATAATTATACATTTAAAAAAAAAAAACCTTAATAAAGGGGTTCGTTCAAAGGGGGTCTTCAAGTGAACCCTTTTTTATTAATAAATAGTTGGGCCAACAAGCCCTTTGAATGAACCAATCAGCATTGGTGGATTCATTTGAAGGGTTGACATCAAACTAATGTAAAAATGAGTTCAAGTGAATGTTTCCATACATTTGAAGGTGTTTAAAATTTTGTTTCTACCAAATGACAAGTTTTTCTCTTCCCTAAAATGGTAACCCACTTTTGTGGCTTGACCTTAAAACCATGGCATCAATTATGTTGATGAGAAAAATGGACAAGGTTTGCAAGAAAATTATAAGGAACCCTACAAAAGAAGAAGTTTCATTTAAAAAAAAATCAAAACCAAACTTGCTACAACTACTATTTTAATCTATTTACAAGTAAATCTAACAAGCGATAGAGAATGACCTCATATGTAGTGAGGTGGTGACATTAAAAAAAAAAAAACAAGTATTTCAACCATTCAAAAAAACATTCTACTGTGAGATATGTTTTTTTGAGTTGGCATTCCCACTAAATATAGCCTATCTACTAATTATATCTATTTTACATTTTTTCTTAAAATCATATTTAATTTAATTTAAAATAAAATATTGATTATTTATATTATTAAAAATTAAAAAAAATTACATATTCCAGAATTAATACTTTTCAATATCTAAAAATATATATAATTTAAATACACCTCTTTTTAAAAATCACCCATAATTTATTGTTTGAGAAATTCTCTATTAAAATATTAGTGTTGAATACTTTAGCAGCAAGCAATAGATAATAAAGAAGCCATATACCCATTCATTTTGATAGTGGATGTCTAATTTAAAAATTTTAGAAATCACAATTAAGCTAATTAAATTATCACAATTAAGCTAATTAAATAAAGAAATATGAAGAGATGAGCCCAGTGCTCATGTTAAAGCTTAAAAGCTCTGAATATATTAACTTCATTTTGTAGACAGAACATATAAAAAAAGGTCATAAAAACTACATTGAATATTATGAAGTACGAGCTGCTATAAGATAGCCTCGTATACACACTACTTAAGACTGTAGCATTCACAGATTTACTATACGTTGGCTTCTCTTAATCACTGAGCTATTCATCCTTCATTCTTGTTTGGAAAAATTTGTTTAATTACCTGCACAAATGAGGGCGCTAAAGCTACCAACAATAAAACAACTCCCCAGAAAATAGTACAAATCTTCACAAGCGTTGGATTCTTCCCCATAAACTCACTAATTTTCACCATGGTTCGGCCTTTATAATATTCATTAACAGCCCTCTTCAATTCCATAAAATTGTCTTCATCAGCGAAAGAGAAGTTAACCCCTTTCCACAGATCATTGAACAGATCACTCGCTGCCTTGTCACTCCCAACAGAGCTCTGAATTATTCCCCTCTTTCTCAGCAAAGCCGCGTCCTTCTCAGATCGAACCAAACTATTCATCAGAAACACATACTCTGAGATTATGCTGAGTTCCTTTTCTTGGCAGACCTCCATAGCCATGAAGTTCCTGAAGATCATCTCTGTAGTGTCAGATATCCATATCACAGGGAGAAACAGAGTCTTTTTCTCTTTGTCGAAACGAAGGTACTTGGCTGATGGAACTCCTTCGTACGACTTAAGTTTCATTCCACTGTCCCATAACTCTGTAGCAGAAGCAGTGAGATGATGATAGTGAGACTCCTTTTTACGTTTATGAGATGATGATAGTGAGACTCCTTTTTACGTTTGTGATTAAAAATTAACCAGTTTCAAAATTTTAATTGATAACTTCCTGCTTTCAAGTATGACAACTTACTGTTCCATTAATAATCTTATCTCTTTTATTAAATTTAATACATCTGAAGTAAATAAAAACTTAATAATAATACAAAAGAGAGAAAATCAAGAACAGGTTGAAAAATAAATAAAATCATCTATATCACAAGGCAATGCTTTTATACAGGGCATTGGTTTAGAGAATGTCAGTCAATTCTGAGTGTTTTACAGCCTTAAACCACACACTGAGCAACATATTAAGTCTAGAAAAAAACATTATACCCACTATTAAAGAAAACTGAAATCAAAATCAAAAGATCATAATACTCTTCTAAAATGCATATTTCAGATCATCGGAAGCTTTGAAATCAAAATATTACCCAAAGCAAAAAAATTAAATGGAAAATAAAAACTTAATAAAGAAATAAAGACAAGATAACATCTAGTTACTCACAGTTTGGAATTGGATAAACAATGAAAGAACAATTGAATTCTTGGATGGTGCAGTGTGTCATACAAATCACAGGAATCCGGTCTTTCATATAGTTGTAATTTGGTTCCTTTCGTAAATGTCGAGACAATTTATTTTCTTGACCATTTCTACTCTTTAATATTTATTATTGTCTTTCTGTCACTTCAGAATGATAGGCACCACACAGAATGTTATTTTTTCTTTTCCTTTCCTTTAATATTTTTTATGTTATTATTAGGGTTAAGCTTCCTTGAACTTGTGGGATGCTCTGCAGGGCAATTTTTTTATTGATGTCATGGAATCCTTTTTAAAAGTTTATTGAGGATGCTTACACAAAACTGGACATATCATAAAATATAAGGATGCCATTTCAAGGAAGCAGTTTGGGATTTTGTTTCTACATTGAGAATAGATTTTTTTTTAAATGATATTACAAGATTAAAATTAAAAAATAAATAAAAGGTTTTTAGTTTATTGGTGAAGTTGAAATAGTTTTGAATTATTCAATAAGATATTAAGTTTTAAATTTTTAAGATTTAAATATTATATGTGATGAGGTTGGCATTATGTCTTGGATAATTTGGGACAATTGATATCTTTTGGTCCTTTATTATTAGCCAAAGATGTATTAGCTATGTTTTACGCTTTTCAATTGTGTTGCAAATGATCAAAATTTGACATTAAAACTTTCATAAAAAGTAATGAAATATATATTTTTTTTCTTATTTTGTGAAATTAGTGTTTTTCTTTTATAATCGGTAATTCTTAATTAGATGTCAATACAAGCGCCCCCCCCCCCCTCCTCTCTCTCTCTCTCTAAGAATTATTCCCTATTTAATAGCTAAGAATATATCTTTATGTGGCCACATCATCTTGTTAGGTCCCGGGGACAACGGGGGGTGGGGGGGGGGGGGTGTTGAATCAGTTATCTAATAATTTTAAACCAAAAAAAACTTAAACAATTTACTGCTTAGTACCGGTTGACATATTAACAGATAAATGCAATACCGGTAAAGATTAATGCATGAAAATAAAAGACAAAGTCATCCACAACACATAAAACCAATGTTTGTACGTGGAAACCTTGTAAAGGGAAAAACCACGGTGGGAAACCTTACCCACAATCAGATGATACTACTGCAGATAGTAAGTATACATAAATGGGGTCTGCACATGTAGAAAGGCCAAGCGCCTAGAGCTCACTGCTCAAACACAAATGGGAGTCACACTGACTACAATTGGATGGTTAAATCCAATAAGAATGTACTGCTCAAAATAGCATCTTCATATACTGGATTTAGTACTGGTGTAATGTTGATATGCTTTCACAAAAACCTAGCTTCACCTTCAAATGATGTATGTGTGTATAGCTCTACTTAATCTCGCATATACCTTCACAAAAACCTTCTTCACATTCCACACTTGATCGTACATTTATACCATAACCTAAGACCAATTTTAGTAGGTTGGCTCTACAAGATATTACAATAAAATCATTTTACAAATAATACAATATCCGATGCAATAACTGATTGAACATGTCAGCTTAATGCATTTACAATAATAATTAATCATCTCCATAACGTGCCATGCTGATCTGGAAAAGATAAACCTGTTGGTGTAACCCTGGATAACCATGGACCTATTTGCCGGTGAGAGAAAATATGCAAATATGAATATTTCAATAACCAATTCTTCAAGACAAGATGTCCACACGATGTCTTTTATATTACCAAGTGTCTTCCATGCCATTCCAAGTGTCAGTGCTCATTATATCCTGCCGGTGTACCATATACCGATAACTATGCAATAGTTACTTGCTTGCCAGTGAATGCTGCTAGATCTCCAAAGTGCTAGTGTTTTAGTAGGTGTTGACATCAATGACAAAACCATGCCAAAATACCAACACACTTGCCCACTAGAAATGACAGAGTTCTAGGAACTTTGTCGAGGTCTAATGAGGTTGTGATAACCATTTCCTTTGTCACTTCAATGAATGCATCTTTTCTCCTTCTTTTCTTTTTCTTTCTTTTTTCCTTGTTCATCTTTTTTTCAATTGTCTCTTCCATTTCTTTTGAGTTTCTTGTGATAATCCACCAAGGTTGTGGGAATATTGTCAACCTTTGATATTAGCTTTGAAACTCCCAATCTTCATTGTCTTAAAAAGTACTTTTCTTCTTTCTTCTCTCTTATGCTTTGAAATCTTTATGATGAAGAAATATTTCAAAGAAGCACTCGATTGTGAAAAACCCAATAGCCTTCGACAAAGTTCTCAAATCTTTTTTTATACCCACAACTTAGAAGAGAAAACAAATTTGATTATTTTGAATAGCTTCAAAGAAAAAGACTCATTTGGCCTGAAATGAGTTGTGAGAACCCCATCGATCTCTGATTCTTGTTTTGAAACCATAGAAAGAACTTGATGAGGACTTAAAATCTCTGAAAAGATAATACCTAATTGAGACAAAGGCTTCATCAAGCTTCGGGTAGGTTGTGAGAACCTTAGTGGAGTCTAACAACACTTTTAGAACTGAATAGAAAAGGTGATGAAGACCCTTTAAAAGTTTTGAAAATAAAACAAATGCAAAGAAACAATTTTGTTGGGCTCTGAACAGTTTGTGAAAATAGTGTTGGACTCCGACAATGCTTTCAAAATCATGTGCAAAGTCCAAAAAAATACAAAAATGACTAACTATTAAGATTTTGCAAGGACATTTTAGAACATAGATGTATTACTTGAGACATTTGGGACTTCTAGGTATTCATTTGATTGAAAAAATGAGCAAGATAATGATTTTGAACATGGGGTGAAATGTAATGAGAACCCCAAATAGGTCTATAAATTTGTACATTTTTTTTTAATAGAACATGCTAACAAAAAACTAATGAACATTAAATGGGAACAATGTGTAATATTCACTAACTATATAATCCTCCTAAATCATAGACCATAGCTATGCAATAAGTAAATTACATTTTTTACCAATTGATTACATCACAAGAGAAATGGAGGGTCAATAGTTGATGTTACCTGAATCGTACCATGTTTGATTGCCTATTCATGTAGAATCTTCCCTTAAATATTCCATTTCTCACCTCATGGGTGCAATGCAAACCCTCCATTGTGGATATAATCCCTATCTACCCCTCCAATCAAAGTTTGTAGCCCACTATGAGAGTGGATGTTCAGACCATCATGCTAAGAAAAGGGGTAACTTCCTAATGACAAACTACATAGAGTGTTATTACCATTAGTAAAATAAGGTATCGATTCCATATCTCTACTATATAGTGAGGCTTTGTACATTACTTATCTCTACTATATAGTGAGGCTTGGTATGCTTCATTAGAAATTCTTCTTCCTAAAATCCATCAGAAAGATAAGCAACCAAGGACATCCTTTGTTGGCATGTTGCTATCCCAAGGCCCACATGCTACTCGCAAAATTTGTCCTACTATCTATGTGGTATGGCTAACAGTCTTTTGACATCATATTATCCTTGACTCCTATCAATCTCGAGGATGGATAAGCTTATGTCTTTATGAGTCATAAGATTTGTGTCGGTGGTCACCTTAGATAGAGAAGGGTAGCCTACGCATTGAGGTATGCAACCTTTACCTATACCCTCATAGGGTTCTTACTCCATCTTTAGCTATAAAATATAGCACATGTACCTTGCTTCACACTATCTGGAAGAGAGATTCCTAAATTAGAATATGTAGGTTCCAACCTAGCCATATCTAGATTTTAACTACCCATTTTGGTGGTAAGATGTTCATTTGTTATTAGACTAGGAGGATAAGCCCTTCATTTAAAAATCCAATAAGGTAGTCAACCCCAAAACACAACCAATCATGGTTGCGACTACCATTTCTAGGCTTATAAAGATAATGCAATTATTCTATGTTTATATTATAATGCTGAATAGCTTCCAAAAATGTGCTTGAAGGAAACACATGCTTTCTGATAACTCAATGATGAGTAGTGAGTACCAAACCAGTACTGAGAGGGAGGGTGAATCAGTGTAGACACAAAATCCTTTTCTAGATTCGGTTTGACTACAAACAGTGCACTTGGCAGAAAACACTAATACCGGTCTAAACTAGATTACTACCGGTTAAACATAATGAGACTATGAAATACATAACCTAGCAACACTTGGCTTTAATATAATCTACTCCCTCATTTCCAGTTCATCCTTGTGCATAATTAGATGATCTATCATCAGAGATACAATAATTTACTAGAACAATATTATTCACCACTAAACAGGAAATAACAAAACATCACATGAAAGAGGCATCACACATGACACACATATTTTTCACGTGGAAACCCAACTGGGAAAAACCACAATGGGGATGAATACCCACAAGTTGTTTTTGAACTCTTTAGAAGTCCGCTCTGTTAGGAGCCTAGTCCAGTTAAAGACTGTTACAACAGGTTCTATTAGGAACTGATCCTATTAGGGATCACCCGGTTAAGGGATGGCTAGAATACCCTGTTAAGGGTTAAATGTTGTTAAAGGTTACCTTGTTAGAGGATGTTATGAACTCAATGGCTTTGAGTCACCCTGTTAAAGGATTTACAGGAAGCTAGTTAAAGCTACCCTGTTAAGGGATTTTCCAACTATTGAAGTGATTAGAGATCAACAGGTATTACAATGATCTAGTAACAACACTCAATGGCAATGCAGATCCACTTAGTTCCTTCCTTCTGCACACTCACTTTGCAGGTATCAATTCTCTTATTTTGGTCTAGCAAGAATCACGTATCTCTACACTTAGATACACACACAACATTTACCAACAACTTCAACATGAAACATAACATCAACCTTATAGGAAATAGATAGGTCGGTAGCATAAACCCTAAACCCTAAACATTTAGGTTGATCAATTCAGTCGGTTCAATCCTGAACATTGAACACTTTGCATTTGAATACAATGGTCTTGAATAGATCTCAAGACATTCTCCATCATTCGTTCTTCACCGCTTCTTGGAGGTGATAACCCATCACATGTTTTCCACCCTTTACAGAGACTACGTACATTCTTGAGGTAGATAGGATCAATCCCCTTCATGCAAGATCCTTCACATGCACAAGGTTGACGTGGCAACACGATCTGATCTCCATTACAATGCTAACTCATCACACAATACCATCAGTTGAATCACACATGCTCGAAACGCTTCAACTGGAAAATTTGAGGCTGGGACTACCAACCAGTAGTCATACCATATTAAACCTTGATAGAAAACATTCCATATACCAATTCACTTGGACAAACGTACCACTTCACCTTTTGCACATATACCAGTTCTTAACATTATACCGGTTCACTTTTCTAGTTGCTTAACTTCAATAAACCTGTTCACTCTTCAACATATTATCAGTTCACTCTTTCAGCATATTACTGGTTCTCTCTTCAGCATATTGACATCAATGACAACACAATATCATCATGTCAACATATTCTACACATATGCCAACAATCTTCGCCTTTGGCATTGATGGCAATCTACAAAGATATCTCTCTTTTTGCATCACATCTTCTCCTTAATACTACAAATATCTTCTCCACTTCACATCTTCTCCCCCTTTGACAACAATGCCAAAGTGAAGGCACAAGCTTCCCTGTTCCACTATGCTGCTTCCCCTTAGGAGTAGCATCCTTTAACACATCAATCCTAAAAAATATATAGCAAAGTAAGATCTGACTGATGTGGAGCACAAAACTTTAGATTACCTATTGAAGGGGCAACACCCCTAATTCACCTCTTAGATAGGTAAAAGTAGCCTTCGGTAGAGGCTTGGTGAATATGTTTGCTAATTGCTCCTTACTGGAAACATCTTCCAATACCACCTCTTTGTTCTGAACCTTTTCCCTCAAGAAATGATACTTGAGTTCAAAGTGTTTGGTTCTAGCATGTAAAACCAAATTCTTGGAGATGTTAATTGCACTTGTATTGTCACAAAATATACTTACTAGTTCAGATACAGGAACTTTGAAGCCATTCAATACATGCTTCATCCAAATAGTCTGGGTGTAGTTCATAAAAGCTGCTACATACTTCACTTCTATTGTAGACTGAGAGATACAACTTTGCTTTTTACTCATCCAGGAGACTAGTCTACCACCAAGAAAGAATGCACCACCGGTTGTGCTCTTTCGGTCATCCACATTACAAGCCCAATAAGCATCTGTGAACACTTTTAGGTTGAAATCATCATTGTATGGATACCATAATCCATAATCAATAGTTCCCTTCAGATATCTAAAAATCTGCTTGACTGCTTTCAAGTGGGATTCTCTTGGGATTTTCTAAAACCGAGCAGTAATAGCCACTGCATGTGTCCAATTTGCTATGCACTACATAATGCAACTTACCAATCACTAATCGGTATTCCTTTTCATTTACCAATGCTGAGTCATCCTCTATTGATAGTTTACAACCGGTCACCATTGGTGTAACAACCGGTTTGCTATCTTCCATGCCAAAGGTATTCAACACCTCTTTGACATACTTGGACTGAGTAATAAAGATTCCATCTTTTATTTGCTGAATCTGCATTCCAATGAAGAACTTAATCTCCCCTATGAGTGACATCTCAAATTCCTTCTTCATCTCACCTACAAAGTCATGACTCATCTTGTCACCTCCACCAAAGATTATGTCATCAAAAAATACTTCATAGATTAGAATCTGATCTCCTTCTGATTTCAAGTAGATATTGCTATCTTCACTTGTTCTTTCAAATCCAATCTTCACAAGATGGGAGTGCAAGCATTCATGCCATGCTCTAGGTGCCTACTTCAGTCCACACAAAGCTTTATGTAGCCTACACAGCATGTCACCATCTTCTAATAGGGAAAACCCATATGGTAGCTCTATATACACCTCCTCTTCAAGTATTCCATTTAGAAATGTAGATTTTACATCCATTTGGTATACCTTGAATCCTTTAAAAGCTGCAGATGCAAGAAGCATATGAACTCCTTCCAATCTTGCTACTGGAGAAAAGGTTTCTCCATAGTCTTCTCCTTCTTCTTGGGCATATCCTTCACATACTAGTCTGGCTTTGTTCCTTACCACTGTGTCATCCTCATTCTGTTTATTTCTGAAGACCCATTTGGTTCCAATGACATTTTTGTGCTCTGGTCTAGGTAGCAAAGAGCACGTACCATTCTTTTCTATTTGATCATGCTCCTCTTCCATTGCCTTGATCCAATCTTCATCTTTATGTGCCTCTTTGAATGATTTAGGCTCAAATTCAGAGATCATCAATGAGTTTTCTCTGACCTTTCTTCTTGTAATAATTCCTGCATCTTTGCCTCCTCTGATCTGCTTTGGATCATGATTGAGTTTTATATACCTAGATATATTCTTAATAGATTCCTCTTGTGTTTCTTCTTCATCCTCATCTTCATCAGCATCAACATCCACCAGTGTAGGAGCACAATTACTAGTACTGGGCTGATTTGCAACCGGTTCCTAGAAGGTTACTACCGGTTCATCTCCTACATTCTCTTTGTTAGTTTCCTCAGGTTTCTCAGAGTTTTCATCAACCCTAACATTGATTCTTTTAACAATTCTCTGAGTCCTATTGTTGAAACATTTGAGAGCTTTACTCTTGGTGGAATATCCTAAGAATATTCCCTCATCACATTTTGCATTGAATTTGCTCTGATGTTCACTCCTCTTGATATAGCATTTGCTACCAAACACTCTGAAGTAGCTCACTACTGGTGTCTTACCGGTCCAGTACTCATAAGGAGTCTTATCCTTTCCTTTCTTGATGAATACCTAGTTCATTGTGTAGACTGTAGTGCTTAGCGCTTCTCTCCAAAAGGTGTGAGCAACCTTTCCTTGGATCAACATAGTTCTAGATGCTTCAACCACAATCTAGTTGTTTCTTTCTGCTAGGCCATTCTGCTGTGGAGTCTAGGGGAGTCTGGAAGGCAAATAGTTGCCTCTTGATGCCATTCTCTTCACAATATTTGTTGAATTCACCGGAAGTGAATTCCCCTCCTTGATCAGTTCTAAGGCATTTGATTCTTCTAGCGCTTTCCTTTTCTACCAATGCTTTCAAAACTTTGAACTTTCCAAAGGCTTTAGACTTGTCCTTCAAGAATGTGACCCACATCATTCTTGAGCAATCATATGTACGAATCATAAAATACCTATCTCCCTGCACACTCCTAGTTTTCATAGGACCACACAAATCAATATGAACAAGATCAAGTAAATTGTCTATAGTGAAAGATTTACCTTTGAAAGTTGTGGAAGACATTTTCCCCAATTGACATTCTCTGTACAAAGGATTTTCCAGTTTTCTCAGCAATAGCAATCCTCTAACTACCTTGATCTTACTAGCCTTCACAATATTATCAAAGTTGACATGGCAGAGTCTCCTATGCCATATCCAGCTATCATCAAACTTGGACATAAGGCATGTACTGACATTTGCATTCAACTGAAATAGGTTACCTTTGGTCTGCATACTGGTGGCCATCAGTTCACCATTCTTTCCTTTGATTTTGCACACTCCATTTTTGAATTCTAGAATGAGTCCACTATCATTTAGCTAGGAAACACTCAATAGGTTGTGTCTAAGACCTTCCCCCCAATACACATTGTCAACACTACTCTTTCCATTCAGAGAGAGGGACCCTCTACCTTTTACCATACATGGTGCATCATTACCAAAATGAACCACACCACTATCATACTCTTCCAAAGATAGAAACTTGCTCTAGTCACCAATCATATGGTGAGAATAGCCACTATCAATAATCCACTCATTGGAATTATCAAGGTGGGATACAAGTTTCTTCTTGTCTGACACATCTTCCTTGACTGCTACAAACACAATATCTTCATTTTCTTCATCTTCTGATTCCTCATCAGTGACACCTTCATCAACTGCTACAAAATAGTTTCTCTAGTTTCGTCCTTTAAACTTCTTGAACTTTTCTGGTTTGTCCTTGCTATCACCATTAGGATAGTTTACAACAATGTGTCCTATCTGGTTACAAGAAAAGTATTTCAAAGGGAGCTTACCTCTGTATTTATTAGTTCCCTTAGGAAGTCTCTTGGCAAGAAGAGCTTCAAATTCCATCAGGATCTCCTTATCATCCATTTCTCTGCTCTGTCTTGGTTCACCACTGGTACTAGCTTCTTTTCCTTTTCTAGATGGAGCAACAAGTGCTCTAAAGGCTGATTTAGTCTTCTGACCACTACCATCAAAACTATTTAGCTCATAGGTTATCAACTTTGCAATGATGGAGTCTAGAGAAACCTTAGTTTTTTCTATTGATCTCAACTCCTGAATAGCAGCAACCCTTATTGCATAGAGCGGTAATAAGGATCTCAAAACTTTGCTAACAATAGTGAAATCTTCCATTTTACCACCTGCACTCTTGATATCTCCAACAATAGTTTTGATTCTTATTCCATATTGTTGAATGGTCTCTCCTTCAACCATCCACATGTCTTCAAACTTTCCTCTAAGGCTTTCTTCCTTAGCTTGTTTCACATGCTCATCACCTCCATAGATGTTCCCAAGAGTATCCCATACTTATTTGGGATTTTCTTTATCCTGGACATCAATAAACTCAATGTTAGATAGGTTGTTGATTAGGGCTTCCATGACTTGCCCATTCTCCTAGATCTCTCTCTTTTGATCATCGGTGAGAGTACTGATAGGAATAACATAAGCATTCTCAACATAGCTCCAGTGTTGAGCACCCATGCTTCTGATGTATATCTTCATTCTGTCCTTCCATATTTTGAAATTATATTTGTTGAACTTTGGACCTTCACTCTTCATCATTAGGATAGGATCTTTCCCTCAAGCGGTTAAGCTTACAACACAGAGGACCTGGAGGATTATCTGATACCAATTGATAACTCAATAATGAATAGTGTGTACCAAACCAGTACTGAGAGGGGGAGTGAATCAGTACAGACACAAAATCCTTTTCTAGAACCAGTTTGACTGCAAATAGTGCACTTGACAGACAAACGCTAATACCAGTCTAAACCAGATTACTGCTGGTTAAACATAATGAGACTATGAAAGACATAACCCAGCAACACTTAGCTTTCATACAATCTACTCCCTCATTTCCAATTCATCCTTATACATAAACATATAATCTATCATCAGAGATACAATAATTTACTAGAACAACATGATTCACCACTAAACAGAAAATAACAAAACATCACATGAAAGAGGCATCACACATGACACACATATTTTTCACATGGAAAACTAACTGGGAAAAACCACGATGGGAATGAATACCCACAAGCTATTTTTGAGCTCTTTATAAGTTTTCTCTATTAGGAGCCTAGTCCGGTTAAAGACTATTACAATAGGTTCTGTTAGGAACTGATCCTGTTAGGGATCACCCAGTTAACGGATGGCTAGAGTACCCGGTTAAGGGTTAAACCCTGTTAAAGGTTACCTTGTTAGAGGATTTTATGAACTCATTGGCTTTGAGTCACCCTATTAAAGGATTTACAGGAAGTTGGTTAAAGCTACCCTGTTAAGGGATTTTCCAACTATTGAAGTGATTAGAGATCAATAGGTATTACAATGATCTGGTAACAACACTCAATGCCAATGTAGATCCACTTAGTTGCTTCCTTCTACACACTCACTCTGCAAGTATCATTTCTCTTATTTTGGTCTAGCAAGAATCACATATCTCTGCACTTAGATACACACACAACATTTGCCAACAACTTCAACATGAAATATAACATCAACCTTCTAGGAAACAGATAGGTCATGTAAAGCGGAAAATCGCGATCGAACCCTAGTTGTTCTCCCCTCTTCCAACTCCGAGGAGAGAGAAGGGAGGTTGCTAGGGTTAATGGTTTTCACTTAAGGGAAAGACTTTACATTCAAAAGAGGGGTTGAAACTCACAAGATCCAATCCCACACAATGCAAGATTGGATGCTAAATGAATTTCAAGACTTAAGACAGCAAGGCTACCCTCTTTTGTAAAGAATGTGCATAGGAGAATTAAGCTAGGAATGCATAGAAAGTGACAAAGATTCGCTTATAAACTGAGATAGGGATATAGGATGAAGCTGCGGACCTGAAATTAGCAGTAAAATGTCGATACGGCACTGTCCTGCAAATTTGAGCAAAAGTTGTCGGGACGATGGCGCCCAGCGCCATGGTCCTCCGAAAAATCCGCGAAACAAAGGGGGATCTGTTCGTCTCTGCACAAGGATTCCAGATCTTCAATTTCAGCCGCGTACCTGCAACCTACGCACAGAAAAGTGAAGACGATTGGGGGGTTAGGGATTAGGGGTTTGCCTTTAGGTCAAACCCCGGTTTTGGAATTAACCAAGAAATGAGCAAGTGCTGTAAATGTAAATGTCTGTAATGTAAAACAAGTACTAATACCTTGTTGTAAGGATGTTTGTATCCTTATGTGTGAAGGTATAGATGTTGTTGTTTGTTGTATGTTGTATGTTGTATGTAGCATGTAGTAAGTGATCTCCTCTTCAATGGTTGAATCCTTGTCTTGAATGCAACACTTAGCCTTGAATGGAGACTTAGAAGGAATGCTTGAATGCTTGAATGCTTGAATGTTTGAGTATAGTTTCCATGCCTTGTACACATATCTCATTCTTGCCAAATGAGAGAGAAAAATGTAGTTTATATACTTGTCAATTAGGGCTGATAGACTGATTTTCCCAACCTTAGGCCGACCAGGAAAGTTAATTTTCCAATTTGCAAACAAAAAGACCCGAGACCCCTTAGGAGACCGGGCCCAAAATAGGCCCAGGGACTAGGGCGCTAGGCACCATGGTCCTGGGGGACCAGGGAGCTGAGCGCCCTGGTCTTGAAGGACCAGGGCACTGGGCGCTCTGGTCCCACCTCCCGGGATAGCAGGGTGCAAGGAAGTTTAGGCCAAGGTGCTTGAAAAATGCAGTTTTTAGTGTCATAATCAGGTTTCGGGGTCTCCATTCAGGTTGCATGTTGCGTCGCCATCGTGAAGACCGAAATGCAGTCGAAATTGCAAGTGTCGCAATTTTAGGATGCTACATTTAGCCCCCACTTTAGCGGGAGTATGTATGCTCATACTTCCGGTAAAGTACAAGGAAACAACATTGAAAGACTTTCACCACGTCAAGGAGGCAAGACACACCAAGCCCCCAGTGGACTAAGGATCTTACGACTTCGATTGACAAAGTAAAAGGGAAGATCATGAGGGAGAACCATGACTGTCAGTAGTAAGGTTCCCTCACTATGAGTCATGCAAAAGAAATACCAAAAATTTTCAAGGCAAAGCTAAGTTCGCCAAGAAATTTTCAAGTATCTTGAAGGGATAGACAGGGTGTATTCCCCCCTATGTTAAAGCAATCGCACACGCCTCAACGGGGGTGACTGTTTTAACGTAGTGATACACATAAGAAATGAGAAAGAAAAGGAGCACGTTATCACAAAGATTTAGCCCCCAAGTGTGAGATAAACCCAAGGATAATAAAACACAAAGCATGAGGTGACTTCGCTTTCCTCGGGGTCAGTATGATGTATGATAATTCATGTATATATATCATATGTATGTATGCATAATTGTTCTTCATTCCCCAATCAAGGAAGGTCACCTAGAAGAAGGGAACACATGTGTCTTTTGAGTCAACATGAGAGAGACCAAAAGAGATCTCAATGCTTTGCATCGTCCTCAAGTAGACAACACTAAGGACAACAAATAGAAGAATGAGAATAACATATAGAAGAAGTAACAAAAGAGAGGAGGAGAGAATCTGCTATGCTAATGTAACTAGTCTAACATGTCATCTACCCCCTGATCTTGCTGATCAATGTTTCGGGAAGGCAGGGAACACGCTAGAGGAGGAACATCCAACACAGCAGATGGAGCTATCACAAGATCCAAACAAGGGCTATGTTCATGTTCCAAGCCACGTTGTTCTTGTCTAGGAGCTAGGATAAGTGCTTTAGAAAATTCGTTAGATAAATGGTTATCAATATCAACAAGTTCATATTCACTGTCAGAAGCAAGAGGAGTAACATGTTCATCATGAATAACATTTTCATCATCAAGATTTATAAAAATAGGATCTTTAACTCGCACAGGATCAAGACCATCATGCATCTTATGTTTAGGAGATTTAGGCTCAATGTCCGGTTGAGGAGAAAATGGAATAATGCTTGTTGAAGGTGTTTTTGGAGATTGCAAAGTTTGAGAAGCAGCTGCTTGAGCCCTAAGACGACGCTTTCGTCGGCGTTCACGTGCAAAACGATTACATCTAGTCTTAGTAGGAAGTGGAGAAGATTGAGGAGGAGGAATGTTCTCATCCTTATCACTTGGGTGTTTAGGTTGTGGTCTCTTAGGCTGGATAATAGGAGAAGAAGAAGGTCTCTTCTCTCTATAAAAGGAAGGAGGAGGAACTGCTCCATATAAAGGAGGAATTTTTGGTTTAGGAAGAAGACCAAGTCCATCATGACGAGGAGGTATAGGTCTACTTTTAGAAGGTTTATTAGGCATAGACATAGTCACATCCATAGGGATGGGTTGGGAATCTTCTTGAGGAAAGATATTAGTTTTATCTTTCAAAGGAAGAACTTCCTTCTCAAGAACGATAAAAATGTCAAGTTTAGGTGTTCTAGGTTCACTTAGAGATAGGATCATATCCGTTTTCCACTTTTGATAAGATTTGAAAAGATGATCACTTCGCGGAGGAAGAGATTGGAATTGTTTAGGCCAAAAGTAATCAATAGGAACACTAGAGGTTCTTTCAGCTGGTTTAAAGAGACTATGATTGACAGTAACAACTTCACCATTATGGGGAAATTTCAAACACTTATGAATAGGAGAAGCAATAGCTTTCATGGAAGATAGCCAAGGATAGCCAAGCTTCACACGAAATTGTTCGGATGAAGGAATAATAGCAAAGTTCACATCAAGAGATTTGTTATGGACCTCAATAGGTAATGTAATAGAACCAATTGCAGGAGAAGAAAATGCATCAAATAATTTCACAACCACATCTGTTTTGTCATAGATTACTTGATTCAATTGCAAAGTAAAAAGAAATTCTTCAGTAATAACATTAACCATGCACGAAGGATCAATAAGCACTCCACGGCAAGGTGTATTCTTGACTTTTGCAACTATGTATAAAGGACCATCAGGTGCTCTAATGGTTTCACTAGAATCAAATGTGATGGAAGGTTCTTTAGGATTTTCTTGCTGCTCTACAAAGTTAATCACATTCGGAGTCATAGACAGAAGACCATCAGATGAGAGAGAGGAATCATTAGCCTCAATCGCATTAGAGGTATGAGAAGTATGAGAAGGTAATGGATCAGTAAAAATCTGAAGATTTTGGTTAGGAGGGGCTATAGATGTGTTGCCTTTATCATTCACTCCGGAAACAGAGATAGTATTATTATCAATCAAATCTTGAATTTTACCCTTTAAAGAAAAACATTTTTCAGTATCATGCCCAGGCTGATGATGAAATACAAAAAGCTTTGTTATCAAAATAAGGTGAAGTAATCTTTGCAGGATCAATTTGCCTTATAGGAGGAAGAGTAAGCACATTTTGTTCCAATAACTTATTCATAATACTATGCAATGATTCATTCAAAGAAGTATACTTTCTTTCTTTCTTGAAAAATTTAGAAATAGGAGGCACACCTGATGCCGCATTCACATTGTTATTGATGATGTTTTCATTGAATTTGATGGAATCTCTGTTTGGTTTAAACTTCCCAAATGGTTGTTGACTGCTATCACCCTTATCACTTGGAGCCATAGGATGTGATTGTTCCATTTGACTCACAGTCAGTTGATAATTATGAAGAGTTGCACACAACTGTTGGAAAGAAGTAAACTCAAAAAATAGAAGTTTGTCTTGAATATCTTTTTGTAAATTAGAAATAAAGATTCTTTGAATATCATTGTCAGGCACTGGAAAAGAAATTTGAGCATACAAATGCTTATATCTACCAATGAAATCAGTCACTTTTTCTTTAACACCTTGTTTACAATGCATTAAATCAATCAAAGTAACTTTAGGACTTATATTGTTTTGAAATTGTTGAATGAAAGCATTTGCAAGTTGTTCGAAAGAAGTAATAGAATAAGAAGGCAACGAGCAATACCATTGTAGGGCTTTGTCTCTTAATGTTCTAGTAAACAGTTTTGCAAGCAACCTTTGGTCATAAGCAAAATCGGTACATATTGTTTGAAAAGTCTTAACATGTGTTAGAGGATCACCTTTACCATTGTAAAGATCCAAATGCGGGATTTCAACATGTTTAGGAGGGATAGCTCGAACAATGTCAAGAGAAAGTGGACTCGCAACATCAAATGTGGGCACACTAAACTTAGATTGATTCATAGAGGCAATTTGTTGCTGTAAGGAAGAGACAGTTTGTGCAAGATTGTTAATGGTCGCTTCAGTTGAAGAGTTCATATTAGATGTGTTAGATTGAGATGGAGGTGTTATGTTATTGAAAGAAGGTAAAGAGTAAGGTGGCGGGACCCTATGATAGTTAGTCATAGGAGATGATTGGATAGGAGGAACACTACAAGGAGGAATGGAATGGTTAAATGAATTACCCCCTTGCGTCATATTCATTTGCGGAGATGTAATAGGAACACTCATTGAAGGAATGAATGAAGAAGTCGGATTAAATGTCTTGTATAGAAGTAGCCATTATGTTTGATGTAAAGGTAGGTATGCTAGCAATAGGAGTTGTCAAAGGAATAGAATGATTGACTTGAGTAGGAGGTTGTGTATAACCTAAAGATTCAGCACAACTCTTCATAGGCATCACATTTGAATCCACAATGTGTGCAATACCACGCAAAATATCAATTCCATTCTTATCACTTTGAAGCATATGTTTTAGACCCTCAATTAAAGGAAGAGCTTGACTATCAGGATACTCATGAGACATCCATTGGTGAAAATCATCAAATTGATTATCTAATTTCGAAAGTTGTTCTACAGAAACCACATGGAGAGCTTCTTCATCATTAGGAGGATTAGAGGAATTTCCCATGTCCTCGTTAAAAAGGCTATTCAAATTAGGTTCCATCTCCTCAGTGGTTAAACCTCGGAAAGACTTAATTCTAAGGCTTCGTCTAACGGGAATAGTGGAAGTAGGGCTTATTGTTGTAAAACTCATGCACTAGAAAGGGAGAAAAGATTTTGAATTTAGAGGTAGCAATTTTCAGTAAAACCAGCCAATCTTCTGGATTTAAGCTGTTAAATGCAATCACGACAGTCTCCCAAAATTTCGGAAAAAATGTCCGGGACCGTGGCGCTCGAAGTGCAACACGGTCCTTGCAACTTTTTTTGAAATTTGCAGGGATGAAAGGTATGATGATTTTAGAGCTAATCTAAAAAAATTGAGTGATTTTACGATCTGTAGATAGGCCAAATTAAAGTTGCAAACTCAAAATTGAACACTACCAAGATTGTCAAAAAATGCAAAATTTGAATTTTTGAAAAAGAGAGGGAAACTGAAATTTTGAATTTTATGATTTTAGAAGGAATGTCAAAAGCAATGCAAATTTTGAAATTTAAAAATTGACTCAATTTCACACAAAATTCAATTTTGAAAGCAGAAATTAAAGTTGTTGTAATTAAGAACTTAGTCACAAATTGCAAGAATTTGAATAAAGCACTGAAATTTTGAATGAATGCAAACACACTTTTCAGATTTATGACAGTAAGAACACAATTTTGACACAAAATTTCAATTTCGATGATTTTTGAATGATAAGAAGCCCTAAACCATGCAATCACAAGACCAACTTTGACTGTAATTTTGAAAGTGTTATAATTGATAAAATCAGCCAAAATTCTGGATTTTAGTAGGAAAATACAGTAAGATCTCGCTCCCGAAATTTCGGAAAAAATGTCGGGGATGATGGCGCTCGGAGTGCACATGGTCCTCGCAACTTTTTTCCAAATTTTCAAGGATGAAAGATATTGTGATTTTATTGCGGAATCCAAAGTTACAGCTGATTTGGAGATGTTTTGATCGGTCAAATTGTTGGACAAAGGTTGAATCAAGAGGGTTTCAAAAATTAGGGTTTTGACACTTAACCACTTAATTTTCAAAATTAAAGCACAAATATGAATTGATAATTTGTAATAGAAGAGCAGATCTAAAACAAGCATTAATAATTAAATATTTCACAAGTTCAATTACTAAAAAGAAAATTTAGGGTTTTTATGCAATCAACCTCTAAAATTTGCAAAAGATCAAACATGGAAATGTAGTCAAGGAATCAATTTTCAGATCTAAGCATGAATAATCAGAAAGGATGTTCACGTCGGGTTCACCAAAATGTAAAGCGAAAAATCGCGATCAAACCCTAGTTGTTCTCCCCTCTTCCAACTCCGAGGAGAGAGAAGGGAGGTTGCTAGGGTTGATGGTTTTCACTTAAGGGAAAGTGACTTTACATTCAAAAGAGGGGTTGAAACTCACAAGATCCAATCCCACACAATGCAAGATTGGATGCTAAATGAATTTCAAGAGTTAAGACAGCAAGGCTACCCTCTTTTGTAAAGAATGTGCATAGGAGAATTAAGCTAGGAATGCATAGAAAGTGACAAAGATTTGCTTATAAATTGAGATAGGGATATAGGATGAAGCTGCGGACCTGGAATTAGTAGTAAAATGTCGATACGGCGATGTCCTGCAAATTTGAGCAAAATTTGTCGGGACGATGGCGCCCGGCGCCACGGTCCTCCGAAAAATCCGCGAAACGAAGGGGGATCTGTTCGTCTCTGCACAAGGATTCTAGATCTTCAATTTCAGCTGCGTACCTGCAACCTACACATAGAAAAGTGAAGACGATTGGGGGGTTAGGGATTAGGGGTTTGCCTTTAGGTCAAACCCCGTTTTTGGAATTAACCAAGAAATGAGCAAGTGCTGTAAATGTAAATGTCTGTAATGTAAAACAAGTACTAATACCTTGTTGTAAGGATGTTTGTATCCTTATGTGCGAAGGTATAGATGTTGTTGTTTGTTGTATGTTGTATGTTGTATGTAGCATGTAGTAAGTGATCTCCTCTTCAATGGTTGAATCCTTGTCTTGAATGCAACACTTAGCCTTGAATGGAGACTTAGAAGGAATGCTTGAATGCTTGAATGTTTGAGTATAGTTTCCATGCCTTGTACACATATCTCATTCTTGCCAAATGAGAGAGAAAAATGTAGTTTATATACTTGTCAATTAGGGCTGATAGACTGATTTTCCCGACCTTAGGCCAACCAGGAAAGTTAATTTTCCAATTTGCAAACAAAAAGACCCGAGACCCCTTAGGAGACCGGGCCCAAAATAGGCCTAGGGACCAGGGCGCTGGGCGCCCTGGTCCTGAAGGACCAGGGCACTGGGCGCTCTGGTCCCACCTCCCGGGACAGCAGGGTGCAAGGAAGTTTAGGCCAGGGTGCTTGAAAAATGCAGTTTTTAGTGTCATAATCAGGTTTCGGGGTCTCCATTTAGGTTGCGTGTTGTGTCGCCATCGTGAAGACCAAAATGCAGTCGAAATTGCAAGTGTCACAATTTTAGGACGCTACAGGTCAGTAGCATAAACCCTAAACCCTAAATATTTAGGTTGATCAATTCAGTTAGTTCAATCCTGACCATTGAACACTTTGTATTTGAATACAATGGTCTTGAACAGATCTCAAGACATTCTCCATCATTCATTCTTCACCGTTTCTTGGAGGCGATAAACCATCATGCATTTTGTACCATTTACAGAGACTACGCATATTCCCAAGGTAGATAGGATCAATCCCCTTTATGCAAGATCCTTCAGGTGCTTGAGGCTAACATGGCAACATGATCTAATCTCCATTATAATGATAACTCATCACACAATGCCATCGTTTGAATCACACAGGCTCGAAACACTTCAATTGAAAACCCTAAGATTGGGACTACCAACAGGTAGTCATACCATATTAAACCTTGATAGAAAACATTCCATATACCTATTCACGTGGACAAATGTACCACTTCACCTTTTGCATATATACTGGTTTTCAACATTATACCGGTTCGCTTTGCCAGTTGCTTAACTTCAATAAACCTATTCACTTTTCAACATATTACCAGTTCACTCTTCAGCATATTACCGGTTCACTCTTTCAACATATTACCGATTCTCTCTTCAGCATATTGACATCAATGAAAACACAATATCATCATGTCAACATATTCTGCACATATGCCAACGCTTTCCAAGTAATCCCTCGATTGAAAATTTTCTTAACTAAATCCTCTCTTTTTAGATTTTGTTGACAAACAATTCCTACTCACAACCTCAGGATAGAATATATTTATAATTTCATACACAATTTAATTTAACCATCACATGACTGATTATATGATTTAACTAATCAAGGTTGATTTAGCAATTGTATATTAACACCATAATAAAATATAGTTTCAATTATATTAAACAGTAAAGTTTGTATACTTGGATTCTTCACCAAAAATCTAGTAATGTAGGCAAGGTAGGATTATTGAGGTAGAAGTTTATTGGTGTTAATTTATTTCTTGAGTGCTTCCTTATCATGATATATATAAATACATCAAGTGCTAGATTTTTCAAGGTCACCTTGAGTTAAAATATCTAAATTCCATTATGCCTTAAGTTATAGCTCTATGGAAAGATGTAATGAGAATTGTTTACTTAAATCAAACAATAAATCAGCTCTAAACTAATACCTCCAATATCCACACAAAACCATATAACACATTTTGTTTATGATAGCTTATACATTCCTAGGCTAGTAAATAATCTAAATCTATTCCCTTGGTACATTAGTTGGTCATCACATGTTTTTTGTAGTATCATAAAATTGTGACCATTGCAATTTTAACCACATTTTGGGTCCTCACCTTGGTGATGACATCTCCTTCCCTAAATGAGACCTATTTATGCATTCTCATCCCTTCACCCTTTCTCTTTCATGTCTTGTGTCTACTCTAGACCCTATTTGGGCCCCAAAATAGGGCAGGACAGGGGCCTGGTGCCCTTGTCCCCACCCCTTAGGGTGGCCCTATGTCAAGTCTGCCCAGTCTCTTATGCACAATATCCCTTCGAGGTTTTAAATTCCTCTTTGTCAACCTTAAGTGGTTGAAAACTAATCCTTGAGGCATGTATCAAAATTAATTCAATACCCTCATTCATAGAGAATGCACGAGATAGATGATAAGGGACAAGAGGCATAAGGAGAAGATACAGTATTTCAAGGTCATAATCAAGCATTCATGTCTTCTCCATTCATCCCTTGGAGCAACTTAAAAAAATTCATTTGTAAACATGCGTTTGTGTTAGGGTTTTTTCATTTTACATGCCATGTCATGTACAATATTTGTGATTACATTCAAGAAGCAAAGCAATCATCATCAAGAATTTGCAGATCTACAAGGTATACATTTTCATTGTTTACATTCAAGCATTGGCAATTACCTTCTTTCAAGGTTGATTCCTCAACTGGGGTTTGACTAGGGCAAACCCCTATCCACAACCATTCCCCCTGTCTTTTCTATGTGTATCTTCCAGGTGCACAACTGTAATTGTAGGTTTGGGTTTCATTTACAGAGACAGAAGAACCCTTTTTGTTTTGTGGATTTTGTGGCGGACCATGTACATTCCCATCACGGTCCCAATGAATTTTCTCCAAATTTGTAGGGTAGATCCACATCAGTCTAATTAGCTCAGATCCAAAGTTACAATGTGATCCTGAATTGGTAGCTCCTCATTTCCTCTCTCTTTCCCACATAGTCAACAAGTCAAATTTCTCATTTACAAAAGAGGGTAAATCACACTTCAACCACCTGCAATCCACTCATAATTCATATCCTTGTTTCCCTCAGATTTGGATCTAGTGTATTCAAGCCCCTCTTTTGAATGTAAAGTATCTCCCAAGTGAAAATCATCCAAGCGGCTTCCTTTCTCTCTCCTAGGTTTGGAGTCACTAGGATCCAATTTTTCACTTTACATTTTGGTGAACCCGACATCTTACACATTAATTGTAATTTCTCATTCTTAGATCTGATTAATTGCAATTTGCATGTTCAAGTTTGATCTATTTGCAAATTTTAGAGGTTAATTGCATAAATACACTAATTTTTCATTTTGAGAAAATTAAGCTTGTAAGGTGTAAAATTTTAATTGCTTGTTTCAGATCTGATTTGTATTTCAAAATTGTAATTCAAATCCATCTCTTTATTCTGAAAATTCAATGGTTGAATCATAAAACCCTAATTTTTAGGATTCTTCTTTTTTCGACCTTTGACTGCAATTTTGACTGATATAGACATCTCCAAATCGGTCATTTTTTGGATTCTGCATTAAAATCATAATCTCTATCATCCCTGAAATTTTTTTAAAAAGTTGGTCAGATCATGTGCATTCCCGCCATAATCCTCGACTTTTTTCTAGAAATTTCAGCTAACAGAATTGACTATATTTTTCTGCTCAAATACAGAAAATTAGCATACTTTATCAATTTTAACACTCTCTAAGGTCAAACACAAATTCAAAATTCATCTAACTCAAATCTTAAAATTAATTTTCATAAAAAGGTCCTAATTTTAGATTTGTTTTTCCAACAAATTCAAATTTCACTTAAGAGACTTTTAATGGCAATTAATAAACTGGATTTACTTTCTCTCTCGCATGTGATTACATGAATTTTTGCATATATTTATCATGTGTTGGATAAGAGTTTCTTTCATTTCCTATTGCTTCTATTTCTTCATAGCACTTGGTCATATTTTGTTGTTAGGATTTCCAAATTATTAGATCTTAAAGCTTTCATGTATCATTTATGTTGCATTATGGCGATGTTGTTAACAACATGCATTTCCTATGTTAATCACCTAAAAGATTTTGTAGATCCTAACCCTTGTACCTCTCCTAGGGTATCTTGTGTGAAAGAAATGAGATCTAATGCTTTACCCAATTATCTTTCTACAAGAAAGAAAGCATTGGAAAGTAATATGGATCCATCTACTTCTTCTACACACACCCTTCAACAAGGAGGGAAATATGACAACATCAAAATTCTTACATCTTTAGATCCTCCTTATTCTCCCAAGACCTATCTTCAACATCAAATTATATATAGAGAGGAATATGTCATGCATTTTATTCATGACCTTTCTCCTCGCATAGAAATCACTAAAAATGAGCTTCTAGATGATGCAGATGTTCTTCCCCAATCTTCCAAAAAGGATAAACTTGATAAAGGCAAAAGGATTCTCATTCCACATGATACTCATCCTTCATCTACAAATCATTTTCTACCTCTTTAAACATCAAATTTCAAAGAAATTCATGATCATCTTCCTCCATCTAGTCAATTGCATCATTCTTAAAATCGTGGCTTTCATATAATTACAAAACAAGGTTTTATAGGACAAGGAATTGAGAAACTTGAGCATGGGATTTGTGTCCCTATAAACCCTCCTACACAAACTATTGTAGACACATAAAAATTTCCATTAATATGTCCTCATTTATTTTCAAATTTCTTTAAACATCAAACGAATCCTTATTATTACACTATTATTTCTCCATAATTCATTATTCATAATTTCTCATTATGCTATTTTTAATATATCATCATTTATCTATCAAATTTATTAAATAAAACATTATATCATATTCATTTATATGCCTTCATGCATTCACCTTATATACATTTCTCTATTTATTTAATAAAACCCTTTAATATCCCCTCCTACCATTTACCATTTCCCATTTACCACTAATCTTCCCTATACCACTCATCTTGCATTATCCCATATTCATTCTACAACATGAACTCGTCTGGAGAAAATCTATTTAAACAAGGCCCCCTCTCTTATTTGGGTATCTCATCTTTATGCGCCAAACTTATGTCAGTTTGCAGTCTTCATCATCTTTGCATTTCTTTTTCTTTATATTCCTTTGCATTAATCATCTTGAATCTCCAAAAAACATAGCTTCTTATGTGTTCTTCTAACAGAAATATTATCTACATAAGATCTTGGTTTAAGGTGTGCAATGGAGTAGATTGTGTGGCATGCATGTGTGTTCTTAGTTTAGATTTTAATTTGCATGTGTGTTTTTGACAAAAAAAACTTACTTGTTGGATGCTAGAAGATTGAATCTTGTATTCAATCCATTTCCTCCATCTACAATTGGCATGCCCAGAGGGACATCCATTATCCTTTTAAATTGGTTTTATTGTCACCTAATAAATATTATTTTCTTGAGATCCACTCTCAATGTTATTGTCCATTCTTTTCCCGATAGCTGCAAGCATTTGGCCAAACAGTTAATGGTCCTTGTTTATGTCGCTCACATTTTACATGCAGAAATGAAAGGTTGCAAATCATTATGTGTTATATTTGTCAATTTATCTGATGCTTTGTTAATGTTAAAGCGGTTTGTCTGTGTTTCACGCACCTAACCACTACAATTTTTGTCATGAACATCAATTTGTTTTTATCATCTTGGTCCATGTCTCTTTTTCTTTCCTGCAAGTCTACCATCAATGCATTAATCTTATCGGAGCTACCATATTAAAGAGAAAGTTTGTAGAGATAATTAACGGTTGCATGTATTATAGGATCTACATGGGCTTAGAAGCTATATTTATACCAACATGCAAAGCATCTTCAACGCGCTTCAAATAGTTTATCACTAGCACAAAGCATCATGTTTATTGCACTCAATTATGATTTAAAGAATTTTTTCGAACTGTTCGCCTGCTTTATTTATTTTGTTTATTATGGTATGGCTATTATGATTTGAGGTGGTTCTTCAACCAGTCCATGTGCCAATACGCTTTTAAAAGAAAAAATTGTCAATACGCTTTTACTTTTATTAAGTTTAGCTATGATTGTTTTACATTTAGCTTTTACTTACCTTTTTCTTAAGTTTAGTTTTTATATTTTTATGTTTACTTTAGCTTTTTTATTAGGTTTAGTTTTGTTTTTAACTTTTAATAATTAAGATGAAGGTTTTCTTTTATTTTTTTTCCTAATTTTACTTATTAGTTTTCTTATTAGTTTTTAATTAGTTAATTTTAATTTTAATTTAGTTAATTACATTTAATTATTTAGAATTAGATTTTTATCAATTTAGACTTATTAAGTTAGATTTGAAATTTTGTTAATTAGATTTAAAATTTTCGTTTTTCTTTCTTTTTTTAAGATTTAGATTCCTATTTTAATTAGATTGTGTGTTATTTTAGAATTGTCAATCTAAAATTTTTAATTTTATTTTTATTTTTTATTTTTTATGTTTTTAGATTTTTATTTTGCTAATTAGATTTGTTTTTATATTAGATTAGAATTATTATTGTTAACTTAGTTTGTCATTTCATTTGATAGTGTTTGAAGTGGTCTTGATTAGCTTGATGAATGTTTTGTTTGTTTTCTTGTTTAGTTTGTTAGTTTGTATGAGTGTGTCAGTTTTGATCTTGAACTAATCTTGCAAGGCTAGTGATTTGTGCAGGTTCTCCCTCATGTGTCGAAGATCGTATCTTGAAACTACTGACTTTGTTTGATGCAGGACAAATGTCGAAGAAATGGTGATTTGAAATCGATTGTATAATTTTAGATAAGATTACATTTCGAATTGGTGTTTTAAAATTAACCAGTGTCTTTTGTGTCTTGAGCAATAGGCTCTTTTTGTTTTACCTTTTAGAGGGCCTGCCTCTCGAGAAGCCCTTAAGACTCGATGAGAGGGAACAACTCAAATGGCAACAGGCTAAAAACAAGCTCTTCTGAGCCACTATAATTGAATGTGTTTGTGATGAAAGTTGCAAGCAATGAGTGTTGATTAGTTCATACTGACGACATGTCTCCCCATAAACTGTATAGAGTGCAACCTCTATATGTTAGGAGCCTTCCTTAACGGAGTGTACATTGCCGCATTTATGGCCACCCAAATGGATGCCCTTACTATAGACCTTTTGTGTTAGAAGCCAAAAACCTTCTAGTTGTTAACGCAGGAGGTCAAACCTCTGAAGCAGATCACATTCTTACGGTTCTTAGTAGAGTTACAAAGTTTGCCATGGGGAGTTTTCATGGCGATTGGTGCTTAGCTGCCCCAAAGAAGTGAGTTTCAAGATTGGAGCTAGTGGGGTAAAGCATCTAAGTATTTTCTTTGAACTGCATAGCTCGAGGTAACCCCCCAAGTGAGATTTAACAACTATTATCTTGGCCAGCCTTAGGATTGTTATTGAATGTGTTTTTATTGGAAAATGAAATGAACATTCTGCCTACTGAGTTTTTTGAGTGTGTGCACAAACAAACAAGAACATTTCACAGTCAGCACAACACTTGAAATTGAAACACTTTATAAAAACCTTGGTCTAAACTTGTAAGTATCCAACAACGAGGTAAAACAAAAACATTGCAAAACAACATTGTCCTTGAAACATTGAACTTGTGTTCTCAAGATAATAAATTTCAAATCTTTTGGGACATCATTTTCAAGTTCTGGTCTTTTAAGTCCTCATATAGTCATATCATTCTAGCTTGTCATACCCTTTAAGGTCCTTGCATAGTCTTGACCTAGTTGCACCTTTCAACCTTGCATATCCCATTTAATTATACCTATTCCTTGCATATCACCCTTATATAAAACATTTTCATAATTCCCTTAGATCAAACCTTTGCATACCACCATTAGGTTATACCCTTGCATAATACCCATGATCTTTGCATAGCCTTTCATCATTCCTTTAAGACATAACCTTAGACCTTGCATAGATGTCTTAGGTCATTTCATAATTGGTCCTAGCATTTCATTAATCTTTTCCTACAAAAAATAAATAAATAAATCATAAATCCAAAGTAAAAAAACCCAAAAAACATTGCTTGTACTTAAGATTTCTCATCTTAGGTCTGACATCAACTTTTCATCATCAATCCCCCTTATCACTTGAGGTGCATCTTTCTTGAGTTATGGAGTCTATCAGTGTCTTTGAGTTGGTATTCTGCTTGGAGTTCATCATCTCGTATCATAGCATGCCCTCTCTTTGATAACTTATCCTTGTGTCTATCCATCATAGCACAAGTCAAACCCCACATTGGAAATATTTTTTAGACCTAGATTATTCTTAGTCCTTGCATAAAAAATCATTCATTCTCATATCCTATTTAAGGTTTAGCCGCACATCACTTTCATATCAAATAGATTGCATTTTTGCATTAATCCTTTAGTAGTCATACCACATAGATTGCATCTTTACATTGATCCTTAGTTGCATCCCAATTTCACTTCCCCCTTTGAATTTTAGGGTTTGCATTCCATCTAGAGTCTAATACATAAACCTTAGGTCAAATATTAAAACAATTGCTTATGTCTCCTAATTCGTGAATCAAAATATTTCAAAATCATCTATTTCAAGATGAAGACAACCTTATTAATTTTAATGAAAGGAACACATTAGCATTGCAACCAGTGAAACATGAGATGAAGAAATAAATCAATCAACCATTAATAAAGCATTTCATGACCATAGGTTTACTAAACTCCTTAAAGAGGTGGTTAAACGTGATCCAACAACATACTTCAAAGCCCTTGCTAGTGAGGGAATTAAATTGCCACCTGATTTTGACATATCATTGCTCGCAATTAAGGACAAACCAAGAGTTAGTGAAATTAAAAATACAAGGACAAACAATGAGGAGAGGATAAAATATCATAGACCTTTCTACTTGCAATCGGGATACAAGAGATTTATGAAAATATTGAAACCTATGTCTACCAATGATCCCATTTTGAGTGAATTGAGAGCATTGAGACAAGAAATAGACACTCTCAAGAATAAGAAGGCATCATCACACAAGTTTTCTATTGAGGACATATGTCCCTATCCTTTTGATCCGATTATTCCAATGCCACCTTTTCCTAGTCATTGGGAAATACCAAAACTGGATATGTAGAGAGGAAAAGGGGACTCTAAAGATCACTTGAGAGATTTTTGTGCTGCTACCTTAGAATTTGCAATAGATGAAACATACCTCATGAGACTCTTTTCTCGTATCCTTGGAGGAAGTGTCGTGGAATGGTTCTCTCGATTACCTCCGATTATCAAATCTTTTACAGAATTGGCTGATAAGTTTGTCTCACACTATGCTTACAACTGCGAACATGAGGTGACCATGATGGACCTCTTCAACACAAAACCAAAACAAGGAGAATCCTTCCTATCATTTCTACAAAGATGGAGACATTTTACCGAAACAACACCTTATGACATTTCCGATAAGCAACTCATTGACCTCTTTTATCACAATTTAAACAAGGAAATTGGAAAAGAACTTTGCCTCAAGTGTTTGGACACCTTTGATGGGGTCATAAACATGGGATTCTGCATCAAAAACACTTACTGATGATGGCACTATAAAAATTGATGATAAAGATAAAAAAGGATCAAGTTCAAATCATAAAATACACTTTTGGGCTAAGAACAAGAATGTGGTTAATGATGGAGTTGTTGACGCAAACAATTGTCAAAGCATCATCACCTGTTTTCAACCTTGAGGGTTCATCCTTAGACAAAGAAAAACAAAAAAAAAGAAGCTTCCCTAAACAAAATTTTACACCATTAGGACAACCACTTGAATCTACATTGAAATAACTCCTTGAAAATAATCTTATAACATTGCCAAAGATACAGGAATACAATCCTCAAGATAAACCCCCATGGTGGAATCATGATCACTTTTGTGACTGCCATAGACACAAGGGTCATAACACTAATAGTTGTAATAAACATTGACATGTCATACAAGACCTTCTTGATGAAGGAAAGATTTTGACTGATGAATATACTCCTTCAAGTATTTCCAATCGTGAGATATTCAAAAATCCTTTCCCTAAGCATGACCAGGATAAAGGGAAGGACCCAAAATCTAGTGATGGTGTAAATTATACAAATGCTAAATATGACTATACCATAAGCAACATCAGTGAGGTTGATAATCATGTGAACACATTTATCATAAAGGAGAAAGAAACTAATTGCAATGTTAGCACCCACAAAGGCACATTTATTCTTAAGGGATCTAATTCTAAACCTATTGCACCATCTTTACAATACAACCTTATAGAGCATTTAGGGAAGATGCCTACACATATTTCTATACTTGAGTTGCTAAGCTTATCCCCTGAACATAAATATATCCTTGATAAAGCGCTCACTACCACTACTATGCCTATAGACCTACATGTAGATCAATTTTAAGCTATGGTGGGACATATCGCCTCCCCTCATACCCTCACTTTCACCAAGATTGATGACTTGTCCATACAACAACTCCATAATGCACCTTTATATATTGAATTCCTTATCCATAGAGTTAAGATCAAGCAATTTTTGATAGACGGAGGAGCATGTCTAAATATTTGTACTCTAAAATTGATTAGAGAGCTTAGATCTGATGAAAATGTAGTTAATCCAAAGAAAAATATTACAATAAAGGCATATGATGAAGAGGAACGCTCATCTAAGGGATCATTTACATCTCCTATCAAAGTGGGACCAATGGTGAAGGATGTGGTTTTTCAAGTCCTTGACCTCCCGTTGACCTATAACATTCTCCTTGGAAGGCCTTGGATCCATGCATTAAAAGTTGTACCTTCTACCTACCATCATTGTATCAAATTTCCGCACAATGGTGTTGAAGTAACTATACCAGGAGATCCAAACCCTTTTATGTATTGCAACAATATGAGTTCTACAACGGAATCCATCATTCCTAGTAACCGTGAAGCACATCCTTCCCAAGCATACATTAATCCTGAATCCTTAAAAGCATACACTTTAAAATCTAATGAAGCTAAGATTAGAATAAAATTAAAAGACCATAGAGTAGGGGAATATTCTATGAGTCGTGCTCTCTGTATTGGAAAGCTACCCTTGTCCCCTCGCACTTATGGAAAACCACAAAAGATTGAGACCACATCGTAAACCACTATTATAGTTTGTAAACCTACTATTTTGAAAAAATGGGGAGCTTTGTATGATGAAATGGAAGAAGAGAACCTCTTGAGATGGTTATACAAAGATGAAGATACAGAGAAAGCACAAATTGCAGAACCTGAAGTCAAAATACCAGTTGAGCAATATGGAAAGGGATTAAAAATAATGAAAATATATGACTATGATGGTCATAGTCCTCTGGGTTTACACAAATAAGGTATACTTTAACTGATCAAACCTAATAGTGGACGTAAGGTTCTTCATCTAGGGTATGATACATAGAAAGATAAGACCTTGAGTACTAAGAGTAACTCAAGTGAGGTAGGGGACTCTTCTAATGCAACACAGACTAATGAGGAAGGTACCATCAATGACTCTAACGATTTCATTGATATATGCATACGATTCTATTTGTACCCTTGACCCTATTCATAACCTTGAACCTAAGCATGATCCTTTACCTCTTGTCCACCCGCAACTATTTGATTGGGACCATGAGCGAGAACCCCAATTAGATTTTTTTCAAAATTATGAGGCAATCATAAACTTTCTTGGAGCATGAAGTGATTTACCCCTTGGAGATCATAGGGTTGGACTCACTGTAGAGCTCAACAGTGTAGCTTACTTTGGAGAAGGTGCCAAGCCTTTCAGTCATAAAATTATGAAAAATATCCATAGGTCTTGTAGTGAAAACTTATTTGCAATGCTATTAGATCCCAAAAAAGTAAAAGTAAAGGACGTATCTGAAGGTGAAAACCTCTCTGAGGCATCTGAGGATGGAAGGCTTAACATACTTCCCCTAGAATTATACCATGAAAAGTCATCTTTGTTAGTGGAAAAGACAATACCGACAAAACTTGGACATAGAAGAGCAACCAAAGATTATATATCAAGCAGAATCATTGACCCCTGAAGAGAGAATAAAACATATCTAGTTTTATAAGGAAAGACAGGTTAATTTTGCATGGTCCTATGAAGACATGCCTAGACTTGACCTTGATTTAGTTATGCATCACTTGTCTTTACCAATGGGGGCAAAACCTATCAAACAAAAATTGAGAAAAATGCATCCTCATGTGGCACTATGGGTAAAGACAGAATTGCAAAAGTTACTAGATGTTGGATTTATAAGACATGTTGACTATGCTAAATCGATTTGAAACTTGGTACTAGTTTCAAAACCTAGTGGGAGTGTCCATGTTTGCATAGATTTTAGGGATTTAAATAAAGCTTGTCCTAAAGATGACTTCCCACTTCCAAATATTGACATGATAGTGGATTCCATAACAGGACACGAGATGTTATCCCTCATGGATGGGTTCTCGGGTTATAATCAGATCAAAATTACTCCTGAAGACCAGATCAAAACATCATTCCCTTGTCCTTGGGGAAATTTTCGCTGGAATGTCATGCCCTTCGAATTGAAGAATGTTGGAGCTACTTATCAACATGCAATGACTACTTTCTTTCATGACATGATGCATATATATCTAGAAGATTATGTAGATGACTTGGCTAGAAAATATCACAGCAAGGAGGGACATCTAGAAATCATGTTGTATTGTCCCCTTATGGGTTTAGGGATTCTTTAGCCATAATTAATCAATTTCAAGATACTTATGACTCAGACTGAATATATTAGGAGACAACTCCACCTTAACATGCATCAAATCAATGATATTTTGCAAATCAATCAATTAAATATTCATAAATAAATTATTCATGCATCAAACATCCCTAGTTCTTAATGTAAGTATCAAACCAATTGTAATGTCCCCTATTAGGAACATCTCTTTCCCCACTTCTAAAATACTGATAGTAATAACATGTTTTAGACTATACATATACTAATTTCTTATGTATTATGAATATATATATGAAATTAAGTATGATTGTCATACATATTGTTGTCCATATTAATATTACAATTTATTCTACATAAGAACATTATCAGGCTTCATATATTAAGCATACTTATTAAACACATCCCCATGCATACCACCAAGAACAAGGATGTTACTGCTTGTAACTTAATAACAGTTCTGATCTGATTTGATCCATGGTGATCTTACTAGATGCTTTTGATTCCTTTCCTTTATATCTCTCAATGTGAGGGAGAGGTCACACCTCTTCTTCATGTATACCCTTTGGCAAGAGATACACCCTTTCACCATTAGCACCCTTTGAAAGAGTGTAACTCTTCATTGTTTCTGCCCTTTGAAAGGGACACGACCTCTCATAATCAGATCTACACTTATCATTTAAATCAGATCTGCACTTCTCATTTCCAAATTATTCCCCCTCTCAAATGAGGTTCTCTTCTCCCTTTTATATCTCATTGTTGAGGGAGTCACAACCTTTCCTTTCATTTCTTTTGACTTTTCATTAACTTAATTAATTTTTAATTAATCATATTTAATTATATTTAATTATTTTACTTTATATTTTAATTTAATTTTAAATATTTTAATTTTATTATTATCATTTATTATTGAATTTTATTTCAAAGTGGGGACATTATAGTCCACCCTTCCTGAATTTGCTTGTCCTCAAGCAAATGTTTATTTTAATTTCCTCAACTAAGTCTTCTACCAACATGAGTTAAACAACACAAAGCATATACATGGGAAACATGAAGCATACATGTGGAAGGCACAGAGCATACACATGGAAAACATGAAGCATACATATATGCAAACACGGAGTATACATGTGAATACACACATTGTGAAATTTCTTTCTTGTTATGAGTAGAAACACAAATCAACGCCAACTTGTTGCAAAAACATAAACACTTAATCTAGTTTGTGATCTCAGGTAGAGTATTTAAGAATTTCAAATGGAGTAAATATAATGAGTTTGATTAGCCATATCGACAAAGAGGATAGATAGCACAATGTTTGGATACTTGCCTCAAGTATTAATTAAATGGACTATGCTTAACCCCCTATTTGCCATTAATGAAAGAGAAAAGATTTAGACACAACGAGACACCCATAGCGCTTATCAGGCCCAAGAGTAGTACACTCCCCCTTGGCCCAACTGATGGCAAACTTTTAGTCATCCACATCGGTTTGTCTACCTGACAGAGGCCTAGTTTTTGCTGACCTCATTGCTCTATCTCTCTCCCACACTAGTGGTGAATGTGAAGTATACATCTATTATTAGGCAATTTGTTTAAGATCATACTGTTATCAATGAGATAATTCCATACTCATTCCCTAGAAAGACCAAGGAGAAGTAGGTGCAATAGGATGCCCGTAGCGCTTATCAGGCCCAAGAGCAGTACACTCCCCCTTGGCCCAACTTGTGGCAGATGTTCAGTCATCCATAGTGGGTTGCCTACCTGATAGAGGCCTAGTTCCTACTATCCCATGGCCCTATTCCCTTGTATCTTATTGGGTTTGGGTATGCAATTTATCCATTCATCATTACTTAATAATTAATCCATGGTTTCTTTATGGGACTAATCCTTGTGATCTTTAAATCACATTAATAATGCAATTCAATACTGACTTGTAATTTCAATAAATATTTGTGTATGCATTAGCCTTCTTCATATTCACTTCCTTAGTGAGATCAAAAGGATTTAGACGCAATGAGACACCCGTAGCGCTTATCAAGCCCAAGAGTGATTTACTCCCCCTTGGCCTCACTAATGGCAGACCTACAGTCACCATAGCGGGTGATGTACCTAACAGAGGCCTAACATCTGCTGACATCATTGCTCTAATGGTCCATATGGAATTTATGGTTAATTTATTCTCAATTTAAATGCCAACTTATTTTATATATATATATATATTAAGTATTTTAAATGCCACATGGGTATGCCTAGTTATCCACTATTCTAATTTGAATTACTCTGAAGTCATACCCATTCAATATCTATTTGGCTGATAATAATATATTTTAAATTCATCTTACGAGATGGAACCCTCGTTGCCTATCGGTCATGGTATTTGCCTCTGTTTATTGACTAGAATAATTCGTTGATTCAATCTTACCCTACAGGATGACAAGATCATAGCTCTGATACCATTTGTAATGTCCCCTTATGGGTTTAGGGATGCTTTAGCCATAATTAATCAATTTCAAGATACTTATGACTCAGACTGAATATATTAGGAGACAACTCCACCTTAACATGCATCAAATCAATGATATTTCGCAAATCAATCAATTAAATATTCATAAATAAATTATTCATGCATCAAACATCCCTAGTTCTTAATGTAAGTATCAAACCAATTGTAATGTCCCCTATTAGGAACATCTCTTTCCCCACTTCTTAAATACTGATAGTAATAACATGTTTTAGACTATACGTATACTAATTTCTTATGTATTATGAATATATATATGAAATTAAGTATGATTGTCATACATATTGCAGTCCATATTAATATTACTATTTATTCTACATAAGAACATTATTGGGCTTCATATATTAAGCATACTTATTAAACACATCCCCATTCATACCACCAAGAACAAGGATGTTACTGCCTGTAACTTAATAACAGTTCTGATCTGATTTGATCCATGGTGATCTTACTAGATGCTTTTGATTCCTTTCCTTTATATCTCTCAATGTGAGGGAGAGGTCACACCTCTTCATCATGTATACCCTTTGGCAAGAGATACACCCTTTCACCATTAGCACCCTTTGAAAGAGTGTAACTCTTCATTGTTTCTGCCCTTTGAAAGGGACACAACCTCTCATAATCAGATCTGCACTTATCATTTAAATCAGATCTGCACTTCTCATTTCCAAATTATTCCCCCTCTCAAATGAGGTTCTCTTCTCCCTTTTATATCTCATTTTTGAGGGAGTCACAACCTTTCCTTTCATTTCTTTTGACTTTTCATTAACTTAATTAATTTTTAATTAATCATATTTAATTATATTTAATTATTTTACTTTATATTTTACTTTAATTTTAAATATTTTAATTTTATTGTTATCATTTATTATTGAATTTTATTTCAAAGTGGGGACATTAAACATGCATAAAATCTTTACAAGGCTGGAAAAATATAAAGTTCGATTGAATTCAAAGAAATGCGTCTTTGCGGTAACCTCTAGGAAACTCCTTGGATACATTGTATCATCTAAGGGAATTGATGTTGATCCTAAAAAAGAAAAGCCATACTTGAGATTCCACCACCAAGGAATATCCATCAGTTAAGATCTTTACAAGGGAAACTCCAATCTATTTGTTGCTTTACAGCACAACTGGTAGATAAGTGTCAACCATTTCAATACCTACTACATAAAAATGTTTCATTCAGATGAGCTGACAAATGTGAATAATCTTTTCAATAGATCAAAGAATACCTAATGTCACCACTAGTGTTAGTACCTCCTATAGTTGACAAGCCTCTACTACTATATATATCCACAACTGCTACAACACTGGGGGCACTTTTGGCTCAACATGACTTTAAAGGAAGAGAATGTGCAATATATTATATTATTCGTATGCTATTGGGATATGAGCTTAAGTATAGTCCTATTGAGAAAGCGTGTCTTGCTATAGTTTTTGCCTCACATAAATTTTGACATTACATGCTTACACACCATACAAAGCTCATTGCAAAAATTGATCCACTTAAATATCTTCTGAGTAGAGAAACTCTTACCACATGACTAGCTAAATGGTTCATGATTCTTAGAGAGTTTGACATTGAGTATGTAGAAATTAAAAAAATCAAAGGAAAAGCTACAACCGATCAACTCGCTGATGCTCCTATCACAGATGATCATCCACTTGTTACAAAGTTACCTAATGAGTCAATCTTTAACATCAAATATTCAAACCTTTGGACTTTATATTTTGATGGTTCCTTCACACATGGTGGCTCTATCACTGGCATTCTATTTGCAACACTGCAAGGAGATTGCATACCAAAGGCTTATAAAATGCAATTTACTTTCACCAACAATATTTCAAAATATGAAGCATTACTTTATGGGCTTCGTATGGCCGTACAATAGAAAATCTTAGATTTCCATATTCTTGATGATTCCCAGTTAGTGATCAGACAAGTTAAAGATGATTATAAGACAAAGGATGAAAAGGTTATTCCATACAAGAAAATAGTGGATGATTTCAATGCTTACTTTACCACAATCATATTTGAGAAAATTCCTTGGGACAACAACAGAGCAGTTGATGCAATGGATACAATCACATCTCTTGTAATAATGCCAAGTAATGCCAAATATTGTAAGTTCTTGGTTCAACCGCTCTTGAAGCCTACCTACAATGTACCACAATCTGAAATGACATGTCTCATCGTTGGTCCTAATTCCCTGTGGTATGTCGAGTTGCCTATTAAGCCATTTTAGCTGATACACTATATCTCCAAGATCTTGATGGTACCTTACTTAGATGTCTTGAGCATGACGAAGCCAACACTTCCTTGCGAGAGGTGCATGAAGGTATATATGGGGCACATTCGAGCAGTCATACCCTGGCTAAGAAACTCTTGCATACTAGTTTTTACTAGCCTACTATGGAGAATGATGCCTACTAGTTTGTTAATAAATGCAAGAAATTCCAAATACATGGAGACTTGATACATGCACCAACACAGGAATTTCAACCGCTTATTACATATTGGCCTTTTCTCAATGGGGACTTGACCTCGTGGGCAAAATCCATCCACCCTCATCCAATGGACACAAATTCATCATCACTGCTACTGAATATTTCAAAAAAAGGATTGAAGTCATTCCTCTTGCCCATATCACTGGAAACAAATTGCCACATTTATTTTGAATTACATTATATGTCGGTATGGTGTCCCCCTTTCAATCATTACTAATAACGGTCATCCCTTCTAGAACCAAGATGTTCATGAGATTTGTGATAAATTTCATATTGAGCATCATTTTTCCACACCGTACCATCCTCAAGGTAATGGCCAGGCTGAGGCCTCTAATAAAAACATCCTTAGAATCCTCAAAAAGATGGTCAATGAAGCTGGTTGTGATTGGCATATCCAATTGAACCCTGCCTTGTGGGCTTACCACGTGAGTGTCCGTACTCGCACAAGTGCCACTCCATACCCCCTTGTTTATGATTTTGAAGCTATATTGCCCATTGAGGTCGAGATACCTTCCCTACGGGTCTCTTTGCATAACATGATTAGTAATAAAGGCTACAGAGTCTCCCACTTGCATGACTTAAAATTACAGGATGAAAGAACACAAACTTCTTTTGATCACCTTAGAGCATATAAACAACACATGTGTAGAAGTTACAACCACAGAGTCAGATCTCACACATTTGAGGTTGGTGATCTTGTCCTTAAATAAAATCCAAACAACCAACAAAACAGAGAGAAAAGGGGCAAGTTTGAACCTAATTGGCTTGTTCCATATATTATCATTGTTGTGTATGGATCAGGAGCATATCAACTGGAAACTCTCGAGGGTGAACTTCTTGAAGATCCAATCAATAGCATTCACCTTCATAGATTCTATGCTTGAGTACTTCAGAAAACTTTCTTTAAAATATACTGAAAAAAATACAAAAAAATGAGAAAAAGATCCTTAAAAAAATTGAGAAAAAGATCCTAAAAAAATACAAAAAAAAGAGAACAAGATCCTAAAAAAATATTGTCACTCTAGTGAAAACATGGTAAACAGGTGCCTTGTGACACACACAAAAAAAAAGTAAACAAAAACAAATTCGTCTAGTGGTGAAAATCTGACAAACAGGCACCTTGGCAAAGTACCATGGTGAAAATCGGGCAGTCGACACCATGTGTAATGATTTGGCCCCTCTTTTGTTGAGTAATATGCTTGATCATGCCTGATCTGTATCTGCTCTCCCATTCCATAATACCCTTCCCACCCCCACCATAGCTTGTGGATAGTTTGCATACCCTACACACAATGCTTCTCTTGCACACTACACTAGTCTTATCCCTCATTGGGGAATCTCCTTAACCTTAGGAGTGGGTTGGGATATTTGGCATCTCACGGTCGAAGGAACTATTTTCTAAAAAGTCCTAGAAAAATCATTAAAAAAATAAAATGTCCTAAAAAATCATAAAATATCCTAAAAAAATCATAAAATGTCTTGAAAAAATCATAAAATGCATAAAATGTCCTGAAAAATTCAAAAAAAACATTTAAAGTCCCAAAAAAATCTTTAAAAATCATAAAATGTCCTAAAAAAAGTCTTCAAATCATAAAATGTCCTAAAAAAATCATAAAAAATAATAAATGTCTTGAAAAAATCTTTAAAATCATAAAATATCTTGAAAAAATTATAAAAATCATAAAATGTCATGAAAAAATCTTAAAAATCATAAAAATCCCAAAATATGTAATAAACATTGCGATGACACAAACACTTCAGACAAACATGAAGCTTTGCACTTCAACGAATTCATGATGTGATGAGATTATGATTCAACAAACATAACAACATCTAATCGAATTATATACCCGAACACATTAACTATGAATAAAAAATTCATTCAACATGAAACATATTGTTTGCTTGTTTTCTTATTTTCTCGTGATTTTTTCTGATTTTCCTTTTTGGTGACATGTCTTTTAGCTTTTCCAGGATGTCTCTGACTAGAGATTTTATCTCTAGGATGTCTTTATCAATTAATGATTTATCCAACTAATGCATGTCTTTGAATATTTAATCGCTTTATCAAATCAACCAACTGGCTTGTTGCAATCTCAATGCACTCGGAGTCAATCAGTCAATCAATCATTAGATCACCTTATCTTGCACTCACATCAATCCTTGTCAGCTTAATCAACTCATTCAGTATAATTCAGCTTATCAATTCGGCTATACTATTCATTTCCATTAATTATTCAATTACTCCTCATTAACTATGCATTTCCATCAAATGTACATATCAATCTAATCACTTGTGCAATATCAATCATCCAATCTTCTCTCCCGTGATCTATCGAGAGATCAATCTCTATCATTTTGTTTGATCAATCTCTCGATGGGGCATAACCAATCAATCATCATCCTTACCAAGACACCTCTGGGCATATATATTAGTTGATCATTTTCTTTGAAACAACGTGATAGGCTGCATTGTCTCAAAGAGGGGCAAAATGTAGACACATAAAAATTTCCATTAATTTGTCCTCATTTAATTTCAAAATTCTCTGAACATCGGGTGAATCCTTATTATTACTCTATTATTTCTCCATAATTCATTATTCACAATTTTCATCTTTCATTATACTATTATTAATATATCATCATTTAACTATTAAATTTATCAAATAGAACATTATATCATATTCATTTATACACCTTCATGCATTTATCTATTTATGTAATAAAACCCTTTAATATCCCCTCCTACCACTTACCATTTCCCATTTACCACTAATCTTCCCTATACCACCCATATTCACTCCACAACATGAACTCGCTTGGAGAAAATCTATTTAAACAAGCCCCATCTCATATTTGGGTATCTAATCTTTATGTGCCAAACTTATGTTAGTTTGCATTCTTCATCATCTTTGCATTAATCATCTTGAGTCTCCAAAGACCATAGTTGAACTTGTTTGTGCTTCTACGAGCAATATTATCTACGTAAGATCTTGGTTTAAGGAGTGCAATGGAGTAGATTGTGTGACATGCATGTGTGTTCTTAGTTTAGATTTTAATTTGCATGTGTTTTTTTATAGGAAAAACTTCATTGTTGGATGTTGGAAGATTGAATCTTGTATTCAATCCATTTTCTCCATCTACAACTACTAAAAGAGGCCTAGAAAGTGGTACCCCTCTTTCTATGGATGCATTCCTTAGGCTTCAAAAATTTCAAGATTACCTTCAAAAACAACAAATCAAGAGAGCCCACAAGAATTCTTCTTCTTCAAAGCGCCCTTTTTGTTCATTTCATCAAACCCATGAACAAATGATGATGATTGCCCTGATTTTCAAAAATCTATTCAAGATGGCATAGATAGTGGAAAAATCAGAATTGTGGATAATGAAATTTCTTCTCCTAACAAACCCTCTTCTTTGTGGCACGATGAAATTTACCATCTTGATAGATTAGCTGCAAGAATATATTGGAAGTTGAAATATGACAAGAACATTTCCTTTCCTCAAAAAAAAAAAATCTTAAGCAAGTGAAAGGTATTGAATATTGCATTTTTCATGATTTATATTCACATTCTCTTGGAAAATGTTATGCATTTAAGAAACTTGTTCAACTACAATATGATCTTGCACACATTTTCCTCACAATAGATCTAGCTATATTTCTTGGTAAAAAAATAATGCCTTAGCATTTCTTTTCCTTTCATGTTTCTCTTCACCCTATGGCATAATTAGCCCATTTAACGGGGGCTCTTTATCATTAGTGGTGGTATTTTTTGACTTTAACATACTTTGGGGCAGCAACATGAAGTCCATTTTTCTTCTTCTTTCTATACATTTGTCTCTATCTTTTTTCATCATTCATTATTAGATCTCGTTTCTTGCATAGGGTTGTTCTTATGTGAGCATATAATTGTTCTTTGGTTTTCCTCTTTGCTTGGAGAGGGGCATCTTTAATGAGTATTGCACTTCTTCTCTTTCCTTCATTCTCTTGGAAATATTACCTCTTCTATGGTTTTGATTATTCGCAAGTATGATATGCCCCTTAGCAGGGAATGATCTCTTGAGAATAATGTATCCTCTCCTTTTTTTCCACTTGGATGACATGTCACTTGAAACTAATCACCATCAGAAAATGTGTAATGTTTCTCCTTGTTCTCCTCACTTGGGGGGAAAGGATTTTCACTCCTTTCCCTTTCTATCTTTCTCATTTATCATTATTTCTTTTAGGGGATCCATTTTTCATATGTGATTATCATTTCTTACAATGGTATGCTTTTATGATTAATCCCCCTTGGGGAATATATGTTCCTTTTTTTCTCTTACTTTCTAAGATTGCCACTACTTGAGACATGTATTTTACATTTACTAATGTCTTTTCTTGCATGTGTTCATGTAAGTTCATTGCACATAAATTTTCTTATGTTTAATCTCTCTCTACTAGATTATGTAATCCCTTCTCATTGTCCCATTAGCTTGGGGGGCAATGATCCTTCTCTCTCTCTTTCTCTAGGGATCCACTTTTTCCTATCAAGTGGATGGTGTGAGTTCTATTACTTGATGTCATTTCTTGTGTGGAATTATTGTTGTTCACTCAAAGAGTCTGTCTTATACAAGAGGTGTTAGTCCTTGACTACGACCTCTTTTAAACTTGGTAACGTACATCTATGATAAATTCACCCATCCCTCATCAAGAATACCTTTCACCTAGAAATAGGAGGAAGGATTGAATTTTTGTTCTTTCCTTTTCTTGTTCAAGAAGATGTTATATTTGTATAAGACAACTCCTCTTGGGGGTAGATGTCTTTTTAACAAATATCTCTTCTCCAAAGATCACTTTTACACTTACAACAAGATATCTCTTGTCAACTATCTTATCCTTTCTTGAAGAGTATTCCTTTTCTTTCTTGGATGTATGATATTGTTGCATAGTGGATATCTTATTCATGGTGAAGGTTGGTATCCTTGTTCTTCTTTTCTTAAGATATCAACATTAACGTATATTGACATCATAAGAGGGGGGAACCCACACTACTCCTTTGCACTATACCTCTCTCACGCATTGTAGGGTGAGACATTCTTGGAACCAAAGGGAAGCCTCTTAGATCAAGATGTAGTCACTTTTCTTGTATAGTGGGACATTATTGGAACCAGAGGGAAGCCTCTTAGAGAAAGATGTCATCACTTATTGTATAGTGGGTCATTCTTAGAACCAAAGAACGGTCTCTTAGAGTGAGATGTCTTGACTTCTTCTTTTCTTGTACATTGAGACATTCTTAGAACCAGAGGGAAACCTCTTAGAGAAATACATCATCACTATTTTTCTTGTATAGTGGGTCATTGTCAGAACCAAAGCATGGTATCTTAGAGCGAGATGATGCCACTTTTCTTTTATATGGGGTGATTATTCTTGGAACTAGAGCATAGACTCTTAGAGTGAGATATCACACCTTTATTGACACTTGTACTATACATTCTATATAGGTTGTAGCATACTCGGCCATAGAATCCTATGAGGTTCTTTGAACCTCACTTGCACACACGTACATGAGGTTCAGTGGAACTAATAGTGTTCTCATTCTCTCTCTTTACATGGATCACCTATACACACTCTAGGGGTGAGATTTTACATGTCCTCTCCATGGATCACCTAGTTTTAGGGGCAATATGTCCATGGTTTCTTTCTTCTTTGCTTTTATTCTCATGGATCACCAAAGTGTGAATTCATATTATATCTCTTCTTCCTCTTATGAACTCATAGTTTTACTATTGATAGTTCATGAATTATGTCAGCTTTTCTCTTTTATGTGATGGCTCATGTTTATGTGATAGCATTGGTCCTTATGTCTTGATTATTTTTTGAGACATCTAAGCTTGACATCTCTTTGTCTAGTTAGTTTGTCGTCTTGTGTCTTTCTTTTTTCGCGTGTCTTTTTGTGCTTCGTCTTTTTTATGTGTGTCTTGTGCCCTTTTTGTGTGTTCTTGCACATGTTGGCATGAGTTGAAACCCTAAGATTGGGGGCTTTTTGCTCTTCAATATTAGAGGTGTCTTATACTCCTTATGACATTTCTCCACATCTCAAATCTTCATCTCTCGTTTCTTCTACTTTATCAACAGTAGTGGCATAAGTCATACTCCTACTAAAGTGGGAGCTAAATGTAGTGTCATAAAATTGTGACCCATGCAATTTTAACCACATTTCGGGTCCTCACCTTGACAATGACATCTCCTTCCCTAACTAAGACATATATATATATGCATTCTCACCCCTTCACCATTTCTCCTTCATGCCCTATGTCTTCTCTAGACCCTGTTCAGGCCCCAAAATAGGGTAGGATAGGGATGTGGTGCCCCTATCCTCCATAGGATAGGGGTGTGGCTCCCCTATCCCCCTAGGATAGGTGTGTGGCGCCCTTGTCACCACCCCTTAGGGTGGCCCTATGTCAAGTCTGACCAGTCTCCTATGCACAATTTGTCTTTGGGGTTTGCAATTCCTCTTTGTCGGCCTTCAGTGGTTGAAAATTAATCGTTGAGGCATGTATAAAAAGGAATTCAATACCCTCATTCATAGAGAATGGATGAGACAGATGATGAGGGACAAGAGGCATAAGGAGAAGATATGGGATTTTAAGGTCATCATCAAGAATTCAAGTCTTCTTCATTCATCCCTTGGAGTAATATTACAACATTCATTTGCAAGCATGTGTTTTTGTTAGGGTTTTGTCTTGTTACATGCCATTTCATACAATATTTATGATTACATTCAAGAAGAAAAGCAATCATCATCAACAAGTTGCAGATCTATAAGGTATAATGTTACATTATTTGCATTAAAGTATTTGCAATTACTTTCTTTCAAGGTTGATTCCTCAACTGGGGTTTGACTAAGGCAAACCCCTATCCACAACCATTCTCCCTCTCTTTTATGTGTGTATCTCTAATTGCAGGTTTGGCATTCATTTGTAGAGACGGAAGAACCCATTTCATTTCAAAGATTTTGTGGGGGACCATGTACATTCCTACCATGGTCTCGACAAATTTTCTCCAAATTTGCAGGGAAGATCCACATCAGTCTAATTAGCTCAGATCTAAAGCATGATCCCAAATAGGTAGCTCCTCACTTCCTCTCTCTTTCCCACATAGTAAACAAGTCAACTTTCTCATTACAAAAGAGGGTAAATCACACTTCAACTACTTACAATCTACTCAGAATTCATATCCTTATTTCCCTCGGATTTGGATCTAGCAGATTCAAGCCCCTCTTTTGAATCTAAAGTATCTCCCATGTGAAAATCATCCAAGTGGATTCCTTTCTCTCTCCTAGGTGGGGAGTCACTATGGTCCAATTTTCTACTTTACATTTTCCTATTGTGTTTTGTTGTTTTTATGTCCCATGGTCCTCCATCATAACCTATCTTTGGACATATCCTACTCAACTAAAAACTCCACTAGCCATACATCAACATTATTTGGAATGTGTACAAAATTGGGGTCTTAGCACAAGTGTTTGTGAGTCTATCTTAGTTTCCAACAATGGATAACCTTTTTTTCATACATACTAGCTAGAAAAACTAAAATAACAATGCAACAAGATAAAAAGGGAGACTAACAACCCACTAGGATTTTCTAACAACAACCAAAGATATCTAAAATAAAGAAATTATCAATAGCTATTATTAGATTTTCTTTACTCATAACTAGCAAAATTATCAAGTAAATGGTTGACAAATAAAGAGATGAATTAATATATAATTATATCTAATTTTCAACTATACTTTCTATATGGTGGTATCTAAAGTAATATAGGGTATTCTACCTAATGAAACAATAACTAGAAATATGGTTAGTGTTAGGTCCTGGAGACAACTGAGAGGGGGGGTGAATCAGTTGTCAAATAAATTTACACCAAAAACAATTTAAATAACTTAATGCTTAATACCAGTAAACTAGTTAAGTATGCTGGTAGATAGTTATAATAGTTAATTGCTATACCAATAAGGATTAGTGCATGAAACATAAACACAAAGTCATCCACAACACATAACACCAATATTTGTACGTGGAAACACTGTAAGGGGAAAAACCATGGTGGGAAACCTTACCCACAATCAGATGATACTAGTGCAGATAGTAAGTGTACATAAATGGGGTCTGCACATGCAGAAAGGCCAACAGCCTAGAGCTCACTGCTCAATCACAAAATGGGAGTCACACGGACTACAGTTGGATGGTTAAATCCAATAAGAATGTACTGCACAAAATAGCATCTCCGTATGTTGGATTTAGTACTGGTGTAATGCTGATATACTTCCACAAAAAGCCTCCTTCAATCTTCAGATGATGTCTGCGTGTATAGATCTGCTTAATATCGCATATACCTTCACACAATCCTTTTCTGCATTCCACATTTGATCTTACAAATAAGATCTTACATTATACCATAACCTAAGACCAATTTTAGTAGGTCGGCTCTACAAGATATTACAATAAAAACATTTTACAAACAATATAATATCTGATGCAATAACCGGCTAAACATGTTGGCTTAATACATTTACAACAATAATTAATCATCTCTATAGTGTGTCGTTTTGATCTAGAAAAGATAAACCTACCGGTGTAACCCTAGACCTATTTGCCGGTAACAACAAATATGCAACTATGAATATACCAATGAACAAAACTCCAGGACAAGATGTCTAGATGATGTCTTCGACATTACCAAGTATTTTCCATTTCATTCCAAGTATCGGTGATCATTATATCTTGTCGGTGTACCATATACCAATAACTGTGCAATAGTTACTTGCTTGTCAGTGAATGTTGCTGGATCTCCAAAGTGCTAGTGTTTTAGTAGGTGTTGACAACAATGACAAAACCATACCAAAATACCAACAATCTCCCCCTTTGGCATTGATGGCAATACAAGATGAAAAAACCATCAAAGTGCCAAGTACCAAAAACCAACAATCTCCAAAAAAATTTTAACCAAAAAGTAATAATCTCTCCTAAACAACAATCTCTCCCCCTGGGAGCAACATGTGTTTTCCAAAGTTTTTCCATACCAATCTCTCCCCATAAGATAATAAAGATAATGTATTTTTCCATAGATATCTCTTCCCTTTGACAACAAATGCCAAAGTTACAATAAAACCAAGTTCATATACAAAATACCAACTACTCCCCTTGAGAAGTAGCTTCCTCATCAAAGACCGGAATAAAAGATTTCTCTGTTAATTCTTCCAGTTGATGACAATCATCAACTGTCTAAGTCTCTATCGGTGGTGGTATGACTCCAAGCCATTCTCTGAGATATTCAAAAGTTTCCTTAGGCAAAGGTTTAGTGAAAATATCTGCAATTTGCTCTTTAGTATTCACATAAACCAGTTTTATCTCCTTTGCTTCAACTTTTTCCCTTAGAAAATTCAGTTTGATAGAAACATGTTTGGTTTTAGAATGTAATACCGGATTCTTAGATATATCAATCGCTACAGTGTTATCACAATAGATAGTAATAGGTTCCTTGCATTTTACCTTTATGTCTTTCAACATTTGCTTAAGCCATAGTACCTGTGTACAGTTAGATGTTGTTGCAACATATTCTGATTCTGTTGTTGATAAAGATGTACAACTTTGTTTCTTACTCAACCAAGAAATTAGTCTGTTTCCAAGAAAGAATGATCCGCCGGCGGTGCTTTTTCTATCATCCACATCTCCTGCCCAATTTGCATCTGTGTATGCACATAATTCAAAGTTTTCATCTCTAGGATACCATAATCCAATATTTATAGTGCCTTGTAAGTACTGGAAAATCCTTTTTACTATTGATTCAAGATTTCCTCTAAGATTACTTTGAAATCTTGAAACAATACATACTACATTCATAATATCAGGTCTGGTTTGTGTCAAATATAGTAAACCTCCTATCATAGATTTGTATCTAGTTGGATTAATAGGTGTAGATTCATCCCTTTGTGATAATTTGTCATTTGTTGTCATAGGTGTGCTTACCGGTTTAGAGTTCTCCATCCCAAATTTCTTTAGTAACTCTTTTAAGTATTTGGATTGACTCAAGAATATACCTTTATCAATCTGTGAAATCTACAATCCTAAAAAGAATTTTATTTATCCAATCATACACATTTCAAATTCTTGTTGCATTTTAATAGAAAATTCCTTACATAATCCATCTTCTCCTCCAAAGATTATATCATCAACAAATACTTCTATAATCAAGATGTCATCATTAGTTACTTTATAATATAAATTGTTGTCTGCATTTCCTTTAGTAAAACCAATCTTTAAAAGATACTTATCCAATGTTGCATACCAAGCTCTTGGAGCTTGTTTTAGTCCATACAGAGCTTTTCTTAACCTGCAAACCATATCATTGTCATCTGTCAAATAAAATCCATCAAGTTGTTCAATGTATACTTCCTCTTCAAGCTCTCCATTCAAAAATGCACATTTAATATCCATTTGATAAACTTTGTAGTTCTTGTGTGCTGCAAAAGCCAAAAATAATCTAACTGCCTCAATTCTAGCTACCAGTGCAAAGGTTTCATTGTAATAAACTCCTTCTTTCTGAGAATATCCCTTAAACACTAGTCTTGCTTTATTTCTGACAACCTTACCATCTTTATTAAGTTTTTTTCTAAATACCCATTTGGTTCCAATTACATTTTATCTTTAGGCTGGGGAACTAATGTCCAAGTGTTGTTTTTCTCAATTTGTTCTAATTCTTCTTCCATAGCTTTAATCCAAAATTTATCTTCATACGCCTCATTAACAAATGATGGTTCAATTTGAGAAATAAGACATACCTCTTCATTTGCCAATCTTCCTCTTGTCACAACTCTTCTAAACTTGCTTCCAATTATCTGATCTTCAGAATGATCCAGTCTTACATACTGGGGTGTCTTAGTTTGATGTTGTTCCTCAATTACTGTGGAATCCTCAGATTATACTGGGGTAACTGGATCTTCACTCTGTACTGGTGGATTTACAGTAGGTTCATTTGTCAAAATTTATGTTACCGGTTTAGAGTCTATATACCTTGAAGTTCCTCTGAATTGTTCATCAATCTTTACATTTGTACTCTTAACAATTTTTTGCAATCTCTTGTTAAAACATCTATATGCTTTTCTCTTAGATGAATAACCAAGAAAATTTCTTTCATCACTTCTAGGATCAAATTTGCCAATATACTCATCTCTTCTGATATAACATTTACTTCCAAAAATTCTGAAATACTTAAGAGTAGGAGTATCACCAAACCATAGTTCATGAGGGGTCTTCCTGGTTTCACCTTTGATGTGAACTTTGTTGAATGTATAGATAGCAGTGCTAACTACCTCTCTCCAATACACATGTGGTAGATTTGCTTCTAATAACATACTTCTTGCTGCATCCAAGATAGTTATGTTTTTCCTTTCAACAACTCCATTCTGTTGTGGTGTCTGAGGTGCTGATAGCTGTCTTCTGATTCCATTCACTTCACAGAATGTATTAAATTCCTTAGATGTAAATTCACCTCCTTGATCTGATCTTAAACATTTGATTTTCTTACCAGTTTCATTTTCAACCAATGCTTTGAACAGTTTGAACTTTCCAAGTGCTTCTAATTTTTCTCTGAGAAAAGTAACCCAACACATTCTAGAATAGTCATAAATGATTAGCATGAAATATCTATCACCTTGTAAGATTTTAGTTCTAGCTGGACCACATAAATCAGTGTGAATCAAATCAAGAGCATTATTTGATTTTTCAGGAATACTTTTAAAACTAGCTCTAACTTGTTTTCCAAATTGACATTCCTTACATACTGTATTCTGAGGTTTGACAATTTTAGGTAAATCTCTAACTGCCTTAGTAGCACTGATCTTTACCATGCAATCAAAGTTTACATGATAGAGTCTCTTATGCCATAACCAACTTTCATCTATATGTGCAATTAAGCATGTCTTTTCATTGTTATTCAAATGAAAGATATTACCTCTATTCTGATTACCAGTTGCAATTTCCAAACCAGTTCTATTCATGATTTTGCATTTTCCATTCTTAAATTGTAACTGAAATCCTTTCTCAACTAATTAACCAACACTCAAAAGATTATGCTTTAATCCTTCAACATAGTAGACATTGACAGTGTTATGCTTACCATCAAGAGATATTGAACCCTTACCTTTGATTGAACAAGCTTTGTCATCTCCAAATCTCACTAAGCCTCCATTGTATTCTTGAAAGTTCAAGAATTTACCTTTGTCTCCTATCATATGATGTGAGCATCCTGAATCAATGATCCATTCATCTTTTACTTCAACTTTAGCTGCCAGGGCCTATACTACCAGTTGAGCAGTAGGTGTCGGTTGATATTCTATTATAGCAACAAAAACCCATCCATTGTCTACCAGATCCTCATCAGAATCATTAGTCACACCTTCATCAACAATATAACAAGATTTGTCTTTATTCTTCTTAAATCTGTATCTCTGATATTCAGGGTTAGGCTTGTATGTTCTTCTAGCTTCTTCTCTTAGTCTAGCATGTCTATCAGGGCATCTTGAAGCCATATGACCAATCTTATTATAGTTAAAACATTTAAAGGGTGCTTTACCTTCATACTTACTTCCAACTGGACCTTTAGGCATTTTTCTTGCAAATAGTGCTTCAAGTTCTTCATTTTCTTTCCTACTTTCTTCAAGTTCTCTTGCATAGAAGGTTTTCCAATTAGATTTTTCAAATGATGGAGCAGATGATGTTGATGCTTTAAAGTTCAAATCTGTCTTTATAGTAGCAACAAGACCAAATTCTTCAATTTCAAAAGCTGAAATTTTTCCAATCAATGTATCCCTAGTAACTAATGTATTAGGCATTGTTCTTAACTCATTTATAGCAATGACTTTCATTTTATATGCTAGTGGAAATCCTCTTAAAACTTTTGAAACAATTTCATCCTCACTTAAGGTTCCTCCACAACATTTAATACCCAAAACAATTTCATTTACTCTTTCCATAAAAGTAGAAATCCTTTCATCTTCTTCCATTTTCAGATGTTCATACCTGACTCAGAAGCTTTCAAGTTTTGCAATTTTGACTATGGAATCTCCTTCATTCAGTGTTTTCAAATGATCCCAAATACCTTTAGTAGTAGACCTATCTGATAGTCCCATGATTTGTTGATCTGATAATGTGCTCAGAAGTGCTTCTCTTGCTTTGTAATCATTTTCCTCATCTTTTTTCAAGTTAGTTGGACTGGGATGACCTAGTAAAGCAGTAGTATAACCATTCTTTGTAACTTCTCAAATGTCTTTTCCAATGCAATTTAGATGTGTCTCCATTCTGATCTTCCATATGCCATAGTTGGTTCCATCAAGTTTAGGATTGTCCTTCCTGAAATAATTAGTAGATATTGGATCTCCTCAAGCTATTAAACTTCTGCAAAAGAGGACTAAGCTCTGATACCAGTTTTTAGGTCCTGGAGACAACTGAGAGGGGGGGTGAATCAGTTGTCAAATATATTTACACCAAAAACAATTTAACCAACTTAATGCTTAATACCGATAAACCAGTTAAGTATGTCGGTAGACAGTTATAACAATTAATTGCTATATTGGTAAGAATTAGTGCATGAAATATAAACACAAAGTCATCCACAACACATAACACCAATATTTGTATGTGGAAACCCTGTAAGGGGAAAAACCACTGTGGGAAACCTTACCCACGATTAGATGATACTAGTGCAGATAGTAAGTGTACATAAATGGGGTCTACACATGCAGAAAGGCCAACAACCTAGAGCTCACTGCTCAATCACAAAATGGGAGTCACACTAACTATAGTTGGATGGTTAAATCCAATAAGAATGTATTGCACAAAATAGCATCTCCATATGTTGGATTTAGTACTGGTGTAATGCTAATATGCTTCTACAAAAACCCTCCTTCAATCTTCAGATGATGTTTGCATGTATAGCTCTACTTAATCTTGCGTATACCTTCACACAATCCTTTTTCACATTCCACATTTGATCTTACAAATAAGATCTTACATTTATACCATAACCTAAGACCAATTTTAGTAGGTCGGCTCTACAAGATATTACAATAAAAACATTTTACAAACAATATAATATCTGATGCAATAACCAATTGAACATGTCGGCTTAATGCATTTATAACAATAATTAATCATCTCTATAGCATGCCATGTTGATCTGGAAAAGATAAACCTGTCGGTGTAACCCTAGACCTATTTGTCGGTAACAACAAATATGCAACTATGAATATACCAATGAACAAAACTCTAGGACAAGATGTCCAAACGATGTCTTCGACATTACCAAGTGTTTTCCATGCCATTCCAAGTGCCGGTGATCATTATATCTTGTCAGTGTACCATATACCAGTAACTTTGCAATAGTTACTTGCTAGCCAGTGAATGCTGCTGGATCTCCAAAGTGCTAGTGTTTTAGTAGGTGTTGACATCAATGACAAAACCATACCACAATACCAACAGTTAGGTGTTAAATCATTTTCTAGTATTGAAATCAAATTTATCTAATTATAAGTTATTATGAAAATTATAATAAAGGGTACAAGCAACTTAGCTAAATAATTGTCCTCATATATATAGATTAATAAAAAATCTTGGTTGTTGTTTAATTTATGACAATTCATAATTTAGTGATGATTATTGTTTATATAGATCTTAAATCTTTTTGTCTATTTGTAACTTTAATTTTTTTTCCTTTAACTTTATAGTTATATCTAATTCACATTTTTCCCATTTTAAAATATATCTAATTTAAAATGAAATATAATATTAAATATTTATATTATTAACAATTAAAAAAAAACTACAATATAATGAACACAGAATGGAGTGTGAGAAGCGGGAGAATAGAGAGGTGATGAATTTGAATCCATGGCAAGGCGGGAAACCTTGCAATGGACAGCGAAACCAGGGGAAGAATGGTAAGGATGACTCCCGGGACTGCCCGGATTCCTCTGCGCCAAGTGGAAAGGACTCGATAGATGGGGACACACAAGAACGTGACAAGCTCATCAATCTTGATGCAAAAAATGATGATTCACATGCTGAAGACACTCCTAGGTAGGAATCGGTGTGAAAGGACAACGGTCGGTCTTGGACTTCTCTATTCGGTGTCAAACCGAGTGGAAAGTCCTTGCTCCCCCTAGTTCATTATATAATTGACCCAGAAAAGGGTAGATTTACCATTGAAATCCCAGACCCTTTTATTGATCATAACATTAACCTTATGGCAATGACACTGGCTGGAAAAAATTTGGGTCCTAGGCCAAATATTTATATTGTCAGGGCTTTTGCTAAACGCAAATGGTCTCTTAAAGGTCAAGTGTAGATCACAACTATGTCAAAAGGGGCATTGTCTTTGTCCTTCTCCTGCAAGGAAGATATCTCAAGAGTGCTCTGTGATGGTCCCTGGCTGATTGGTAAAGCAACGCTAGCTCTGCAAAAATGAGTGCCTAAGATGGAACTTAATGAATCATTTTTTGTCCAGGCTCCTGTTTGGGTTAAAATATCAGGCCTTCCCTTAGAATTCTGGGTGGAAGATGTGTTTAAAGGTGTTTCTATCTCTTTTGGTGAACTCCTCTCTATGGACCCCATAACTATGGCTAGAAGAAGACTTACTTTTTCCAGGATCTGCATCGGAGTTATGCAAAGTACAGATATGCCTTTATCCATTGGAATCACCTCTAAATTGGGAAAATGGAACCAACCTCTCGAATATGAAAGTGTCCCTTTTGCTTGCTTTCATTGCAAAAAAGTGGGACATGCAGCAAGAAAATGCCCTCTTCAGGTAGCCAAAGAGAAAGAAAAGAAATAAAGGACACTACAATGGAAAGCAAAAAACCCTGTTAAGTAACTAGAGAGCTCTGAAAAAGAGAAAATAATCAAAGAGGCCAAGAGTGTCATTATCCCTAACACGATATAGCAACAGATAGATGTTAATGGGGAAAACCAAGAAATACCTTTGAATGATAAAGGTAAAATGGATCAAATAGGTAAAGATGATAGAGAACAACAAGATACCAATCAGGAGGATCAAAAGAGTGATAGCAAGGAAGGAGAGATATAGGTGGTGTTACAAAACAATTAGGAAGCAAATTCAAACCACATTACAAAAAACACCAGCAGAGCAGGCCCAAGTAGTGATTTTGAAGAAACCCAGAAGTGCTTCATTCTTGGAGGGATCTCATTGTCAAGATCACAACAATCTATAGAGATGGTACAAGCCACCATCTAGCAAATACCTACGACCTCATTACTTAATGCTAAGTGGGCAGAGGTCAACGATGCTGACCAGAAGACAGCCACTCAAGAGAAAGATTGCAATACAAATGAGGTTGTGAAGCGAAAGAGAGGGGGCAAAAAAGGGCCTAAATCTACCCCTCAGGATAATTTAGTCAAGACAAGAAACCAGAGCAATGCTGACATGGGTTTCAACCAATCTCCTCCTGGAAGGACAAAAGAAAGCCATATAAGAGATCAAGAGGCCAGCAAGAACAAAGCAGATGGTACTCAAATTACCATCCATGAGGTATGTTCCCTAGTTAGCAAATGAAAATAATTTCATGACATATACGTGGACTAAATAGCCCACATAAACAGGATGTTCTTAGGAATTTAGTTAGAGAACATAAACTGGACATTGTTATAATCCAAGAAACTAAAATGATTGACAAGAAAGCTGAAAAGATTAAGCTTTTTCAAAATGGGGAAGTTTGTGGTGGAAGCTTTGATGGTGCTTCTAAGGGCATAGCTTTTTTTTGGAACCTAAAGCGAGTTTCTGGGGAGTTGGTCATGCAGGATAGCAATTTGGCTTTTATCAGGTTTCATCACATTGGGGATGGTACCTCTTTACTTCTTACCAATATTTATGCCCCTAATAATAGATTTGGTAGAAGAAAATTTTGGAAAAATTTGGAGGCTATTAGGGTCCTCTACAAGGATAATATGTGGATTGTTATGGAGAATTTTAGCACCCCCTCCAAGACAATGATACGTTTGGAGGTGTCCCCTCTCAGCTGGATAGTAGAATGGATCTTTTGAACTTTATCAATAATCAAGGCCTGCATGATATTGAGCTCCAGGGAGCCAAGTTTACCTAGTCAAATAGAAGGATGAGATATGATCTCATTCAAGTCAAACTTGACAAGGCCCTCATTTCTAATGAGTGGTTTAACCATTATCAATGCTCCCTCTTAGCTATCTCTAGAATAGGTTCTGATCATAGGTTCTGATCATTTCCTTGTGATTTTTACTACTGATAATAACATTTTTAAAAGAAATTTTTGTTCAGATTTGAAAGGATGTGGCTAGATCACCCTAACCTAGCACAGGTCATTAAGATGTGGTGGTCTATTGAGGTCAAAGGTACTGCTATGTATAGAATTGCTAAAAATTAATAAATGTGAAGGACAATATTAAAAAATGGAGTAAGGAGGTTTTTGGAGATCTGTTTGCTGCCAAAACTAAAACTCAGCTAGAACTCAAGGAAATGCAGGATAAAATCCAAATTAGTGGATACAATGAAGTTTCAATTAGTGAGGAAAATGAAGTGTTGGTGAAGTACCACAAGATTATCAGAAGAGAGGAAGAATTTTGGAAACAAAGGTCTACATCCCTATGGATTAAAGCAGGGAACAGATATACTAGATTCTTCCATATGACTGCGATGAAACACAAGGCTGCTAATAGAATCTCGAAGCTGAAAATCAAGGGAACTGAAATGAGGAAGGATGATGAGATTGGGAAGGGAGCCAGGAACTTCTTTACTTCTCTTCTTTCAGCAGACTCTGGTTTGGATGGTCAATCTCAGAATGCCATCCTTGACAATATCCCTCTTATTATTAGCAAGGATCAGAACAAGGCCTTGGTGGCCATCCCTTCTTAGGAGGAAGTAAAAGAAGTTGTCTTCTCTTTTGACGGGAACAAAGCCTTGGGCTTGGATGGTTTTCCATTATTCTTGTTTCAAACCTTCTGGGACATCCTCAAAGATGATGTTGTTAAAGGTGTGTAGGAGTTCTTTGGGGCTAGAATGATCTTGAAGGAACTTAATGCTATCTTCTTGGTTCTGATACCCAAATGCCTGGGAGAAGACTCTATAGATAAGTTCCGATCAATAAGCTTATGAAACTCTTTTTATAAAATAATCTCTAAGGTCATTACTAGCAAGTTGTTAAGGATTCTTCCTCTGATCATTTCGCCCCAACAAAGTGGATTTGTTCTTGGTAGACAAATCCTTGACTCCATCATTGCTATCCATGAAAACATTCATTCGCTGGTGGATTAAAAAAAAAGGATTTCTGATGAAGGTGGATTTGTCTAAAGCCTATGACCGTGTGGAGTGGAGTTTCTTGGGTAAGGTGTTGGGTGTTTTTGGATTTGGAGTGAGATTAATTAAGTTGATTGACCAACTCATCTCAACCTCTTCTTTTTCTGTCATTATCAATGGGGTGCCTTCCACTTTCTTCAAAACTTCTAGTGGTATCAGGCAAGGGGATCCTATATCCCCCATTCTCTTCATCATCTTGGCTGAATGTCTAGGTAGACTTATTAGCAACTCTATTTATGTGGGGCTCCTCTATGCTATTTTGCCCTCTTCTGGTTTTAGATCTTGCACTCATCAACAATTTTTTGATGATACCATTTTAATGGGATCATACACTATCAAAGAAGGTTCCAATTTGAAGAACCTTCTCAACACTTATAGTAAGGCAATGGGTCAAACCATCAATTGGGAGAAAAGCTATGTTTTCTTCTTTAATACCTTAGAAGACAGACAAATCAAAATGGCTCAGATCCTTTGTTGCCAAATTGGTAAGCCTCCTGCTGTCTACGTGGGCCTCCTCTTGGGATTGAAACCGTTGGATTTGTTATGGAATACTCTTGTTGATAGATTTAGCAGAAAGTTGGCTAGTTGGAAAGGGACCCTTCTTAGTCAAGCTGGAAAATTCCAACTCTTAAAATCTTCCCTACAGAGTCTTCCAGTGTATGTTCTAAGCCTTTTTAAAATCCCTAGAAAATTTGCTAATGCCATTGGGAAAATCCACAAAGCCTTCATGTGGTCAAGGGTGGAGGAGAAGAAGAAAATGGCTCTCATAGCCTGGGAAAATGTTTGTAAACCCAAACAGAAGGAGGGCTTGGGTCTTAGGAATATCAGAACTTTGAACAAAACTCTCCCGGTGAAACAAATTTGCAGAAATTATCAGGGAAAAGGAGAATGGAATGATATTTGGAAGGCTAAGTACTTAAGGAAAGCTCCCACCATTGAGGATTTCCTGGTCTTAGATCAGATACCAAGCGGTTCTTTTATTTGGAATAGTGTTATCGAGGCTAAAGGTATTGCTAATCTCGGCAATGTCTGGGCCATTGGTGATGGCAGGAAGGTGGACTTTTGGGACGATGCTTGGATTGGAGGAGCCCCTCTTAATAAGCTGGCTTCTCATACACTCATCTAGAATTGCAAGGAGAAGATAGGTACCAAAGTGGTTGATTATTGGAAAGATCAAAAGTAGGTGGAACTTAGACCTATTGATCTGAAACTCAAGCAGATGAAAATAATGATCAACCATGCAGTCTTAAATTCTAGAAGGGAAGACCATATGGTGTGGTGTAGGACTTCGTCGGGGACATATTCGGTCTCTTTTGCTGTCCTTTTACTGGCACATTGCCAAGAGCCTATTCCATTCTAGGCCAAGGCTTGGTATCCAGGGTTTACTCTCATGGACTTAAAAAGCACTCAGAGGGGGGGGCCTGAATTAGTGACACTAAAAATAGAACTACTTTAAATACTAACCGGTAAATGAACTTTACAAAGCTTTTGAACACAATGCATACAATCAAAAATGATATAACAACATTCACAAAAAGTGAAGCATTCACCATAACACAAGTATTTGTGCGTGGAAAACCCAAATAGGTAAAAATCATGGTGAGAGGGAACTTACAAGTTAACTATCTGCAGTAATAGATAACTAACCGATTAAGGTCTACAAAGTTCTCTACTAGGAGTGAATCTTATTAGAGATCCCAAAGCTTGATTAGAAGCTTATACCCTATTAAAGGTAGTACCTTGTAAGGAGTAACCTCGCTGGAGGATTTAAGAATCCAAGTTAATAGATCATTTTGTTAAAGGATTTATACATTGAAGCTTGTTAGAGCTTACCTGATTAGGGGATTTGATTCTGTTGTTATTGTTAGAGAACAACAGGTTTGTTTGATCTATTTTGTGTAGCACAACACTTGCTTGATCAGATCCTTCTAAACACATTCAACACTCCTCTTTTACATACTCTGCAACTTCACTCTTCTTTGTACATAACACTCTTTCACATATCACTTCAAATGATTCATTGTGATGTCAATATATAGACCTTAAGTTTCATGTCAGCCTTAAGAAATCATAAGACAATTTCCTAGGTGTAGTGTATCTAGACAAGTGATCATAAATCATTACAAAAATTACCGCCAAAAAATATATCGGTGGCATAACTCATCACGATCTATGGTAACTCACCACAAAATTACCAAATACTAATTGGAACAGTCAATACTGGTTTGAGCTAACTAATAGACCATTATCCATGAAACTTTTGTCATGATCTCCACTTGATTTCCATCTTGTTCTTCATCTTATCATATCTACAGGTTGTCTCATATGCAAATATCGGTTGACACAAAGTATCGTTTAGAGCTAACCACTAAGACTAACCTCTAACATACCAGTTGAGAGAGTAAACAATTGAACTTACACCAGTACTCAATATAATCATGTGTGTCTTAGTGTTTCATCAATGACAACATATGATGAATACATTACAATCATCATCATGCCAACAATCTCCCCCTTTGACATTGATGGCAACACTTAGAAAATTTTACAAAAATACCACTAAGTGTGCATATACAACAAAATTTACACATATACTTATGCTCCCCCTTAATGAATACACCATATAAAATTTTCAAACACACATACATATTTCTACTCCCCCTTTGACAACAATGTCAAACTGAAAAAGCAATATATATAGATATATATATAATGTGTATCAAAGTGTTTAGCATATACAATAATAAAAATTTGAATCAATTTTCAAGCATAAGCAAGTTTCATGAATATAATATTGTATCTCCTCTTCATCTATGGCAATGCATTCTCCCATGATTCTAGTATGTTCTCAGTAAACTCAAATGTAGAGATTAGCTGTGAATGAAATTCTTCCATTGAGTCCAGTGTGCAGGTTTCAGGGGTTGCAAGAATAGCTTCTGCATTGGAATGGGCTCTCTGAAGTATGTCTACCTATGATGTAAGTAGATTCTTGAGTTATTTAAGAGATCGGAGTCTCTTTTCCTTCTCATTATCATAAATGTCAAGTTTGTTATGCAAATCATCTAGAAATTTTCTAAAGGCAAGTATAGAGTCCTAAAGTGGGACATATGCCTTGCATATCCTTTCCAATTCTTGCTCTGTTTTAGTTTGTCTATTAGAAATGTCAGAATAAAGGAAAGTAAAATTGGAGGTAGAGGCAAGATACTTTCCTCCCATTTCAATAGCTTTACTCAACAAACTTTTATTATGTGATAGAATCATTTTACCACTATTGATATCCTTAGTCAACTTTTCTCCATATTTCGTCTTGTGATTCTTTTCAGCATAGACATGAGAAACTTCTTCCAGTGACTTTATTTGATCAGATGCATCTACAACTAACTGACCAAGTTTGCTGATAGGTGTAGGAAGATGTGTGGTAGATGTTTCCGGTAGTAAAACAGATAGAATTTATACTACAGACTGAATTGTTTCAGCTTCAATCTTCTGCTCTTTCAACCTCTTCTTATGTTCTGTAGATTGCATAACATTAGCAATCTTCATCATTTCTGATGTGCTCATATTGTCTACATCAATGGTTCTTGAGATACTCAAAGACTTATCATCATCCTCATCAATCTATTTTTACTTTGTTGGTTCAGAGGATATGACTTTAATGATTGCTTTCTTAGTATTCTTCTCTATTTTCTTTTTAGGTGACTGAGTGACAATAATGACCGGTGGAGATTGGGGTTTCTCTAGTTGTTCTGTAGTTGGTGGATTGTCCACTTTTAGTTGAGCTGTCGGTTGCTCAACTAATTTGACCTGCAGATCTTCAACATTTGGGGGGTCCATATCTAGTGTAGTGTTATCTCCAGAGAGGTCAACTGTGTCTTGAAGATCATCAACAACATGAATAGTGGTGTCATTCTTGATAGGATGGACCACATCTTCCTGAGCTATTTCTACTTCATCCATTTCTAGTTGATTAACATCATTAGCAACATCTTTTGCATTCTTAGAAGATTGTACAAGGTCCTTCATCCTTTTGATCTTAAATACTATATGGTGGGTCTCTATCTCAACAATCGATCTGTTTTCACTAAAAAGCTTTAATCTTCTTGATTTGAACATAAATTATTCTTTATACATTTCCACTAAAGTTCTAATTGTATCTTAAGAGAATTTAGGAAAATATTGTACAAATACTTCATCAATAATATTTTTTGCAATCTTCACAACTTCTTCCCATTTATTCAAAAGAATTGTGTACAAAGAATTTTAAAAATATTTCTCAATATCATGAGGTAATCTACTATAATGACATAATTGAGTGATTACCTATTCCACAATTTCTTCTTTCTCATCTGTAGTGAAAGAATCAAAATACTCTTTACCATTTTCAAATCGATATTTCCTTAACCTTTTTTGATACTCTGCCGATTGACTTTACCTTCCTTGGTTCTTCATCAAAATTCGTTAACTCATATTCTAGTTGTAAAATTAATTTTCTATCTCTCTTCTTTGTCTCCTTCTTAATATATACTTTGGGTTCTGGTTCCTTTTTGGTTTGGATGCTCCGAGTAACCCTAATACTTTTTATTGGTGGAGATGCTTCATTAGATTTCTTATTCCTTCCTCTTGCACTTTTAGCAGGTGCATCTTGGACTGCTACAATGTCCAATTTAGCCTTCTTTTTTTCTTTAGGTGATGCTAATAGGGTATTATCATAACCAACTAGTAGATCATAGCTCACCTCGTAACTCATGTCCTACATTTCATCCTCTCTTAGCTCTATTATTTGCATCAAGAAAAAATTAGTCGTACCAGTGAAGATTATATCTTTCTCAAAGTGCTTTACTATTTCTTCCAATATTCTCATTCTCATACTCGTCTTCTTTTCAAACTCATTCAAATACTTATTCATGGTAGAATGGAAAGTATTCTTCACATCCTTGATGATGTTCTTAATTTGCACTAAAACCGGTGAGTCCTGCGACCACTCAATGTCTCCAATTCCTCGTAGAAAGTTCTGAAAATAAAAGAATAATCCAACCAATAACTGACCAAACTTGAATTTCAAACTACTATCTTTTTTGACAGATTGCAAATTCAAAAACAATTGACTCCTGATAGCTTCACAGAGATCATAATTCACATTATCAACAATCACTCTATGAGTTGTATGAACTGCTACTGAAGGAACACTGTTAAGTCTACTGGAGTAAAATACTTAGTAGCCTATTACCATTGCTACTAGTTTTACTACAGGGTCTTTAATGTTGTTGATAGAAAAAGCACACCCATCAAATGTAGAACCGGTTAGGTTGAAGACATTATCCTTAGAAATTATTCTCAACTCAAGTACTTCACCAGTTGAGAAATAACTAGTTACAGCTTGAATGGCTTCCTTTGTCATTGTGAGTCCTATCTATATACATGTTTTCTCAATGAACTCGACTCAAAATGATTCAAATATGCGCTTCTTCAAAATCTACAAGAAAATAAGCAGCATTATGAAAACTCTTTTTAAAAACCCTAGCATACTTTGTCTTAATCTTTCCATTTTCATCACAAAGGGATTTCAACTATGTGTAGATGTATAGAGATCCTAGATCCTCTATCTTACAATCAATATAGCTAGATAAATCTTCTTTGATCAAAACACTGCTCGGGACTTGCAACAATGCATTATATGACACAATTTGTTCTACTTAACTACTTCCATATGCTCAGAGGTAATCATTAACCTCTCTACACTCTTTGAAGACGATGCCATTACAGATATACAAAATTCAAAGTAGAATATTCAAGGAAAATACCTAGATTCACACATGTTGCCTCTTCAGTTCAGCTTTGCACAACCTTGAATTCAACTTTGTGCAACCTTGAATTCAACTTGATTACGAAAATCTCAAAATACTTCAGCAATTGGACAACAAGACAATCTTTCTTAGCTCAATAAGAACTCCAATTTTATTTCTCGAATGCATTAGGGTAAAAATAACAAAGTAAAAACATGCTTTTATCCTTTTACCTATTGCATTAAATGCTCGCCCGTTAGGGTTGCAAACCCTAGTTTCAACACTCAAGAAGTAAACTAGTTGATAACATATCAAGGAAAAGTTATCAAAATTACAAACGCAAAATTTTCTTACCACTCATTTATCAGAAGGGGTGTGGAGGTGGATTTACCGTTTAAGTTCCCCTTGGCCATTTGACAAGGCTTAGTACACTAGTGTAGGGTTCTCTTCACTGGGTGAAGGAGAAATCTCTCCTATCGATGATTCATCATTCTTCTTCTTCGAGGTGTGGTTTATTTCTTCCTTAACTTCTTCAACACTTACTTTTTGTTTACCTTTCATATCTTTTGCAGAGTTGATCGGTTTGCTATTTCTAGATCTGAAAATTTTTGCTAAGTGTCCTGGTTTGCTATAGTGATAACACGCCATACTAGATGAACTCCAAGGTCCTGCATTTTCTCTTCTTGTTCTTCTTCTACAATTCATAGACACATGACCAAAGTTATTACAGATGATGCAAATAGTATTTGTTACCTTTTCCATCTCAAATGGATTAAACCGGTTGTCATAGGGTCTTTGCCAGTTCATGTTGACCCGATTGATAGAGTTCCTCATCTAATTTCCATTTGGTCTTGGATGCATATGCGGTACAGGATTATTAGCTCCATATCTACATTCAATAGATCTATGTTCATATATTCAACATGTGAAACAATGACCTTCAAATTTCTTGGACACATACCTACCATTAGTATTGTAACTTGCATTTTTGTTAGGTTTGTCTCTACAAACATTTGCAGTGTGACCACGTTTATGGCAAACAAAACAAACAAGTTTATAGGCCTTCTTACCGGTAGCCTTCCTGGCCTTAGAAGAATATTTGTTCTTAGGAATGTTCCTCTTGGTACTGAAGGTTTCACCTTTTTTAGATGTGTGAAAACAAAGTCCAAAGATATCACCTTTCATCCTTTGAGATTGAATTTTCTCTTCTAGCAAGATTGAACTTTTGACAGATATGTCCAACTTCTCATTTGTTTCAGTGAGCTTCTTGGTAAGATCTTCATTGTGCTTAGATAGGTTCTCTCTTAGAGATGATGCTAAATCAAGATCTAACTACATATTTTCCTTCTCTTCTCTTTTATAGTTCAAATGCTCATGCAAGGTAGCATTCTCACGCTTTATCTTGGTAATATCATGATCTCTTTCCTTGGTAAGATCCTCAACTACTCTTCTAGCTTCCAGTTCCTGACTCATGTGAATAGTAGTACTTTCTAGTTCTCTTCTCAGGTTCAATTTCTCACCATTGAGTTTTTCAACCTCCTCAGCCAAAGCATCAATATTGGATTCATCTGAAGAATTATTATCAGATATTTCTAATAGTTGTTCAGTAAGCTCTCTCCTTTTGTTTTGAGAAGCTTTTAGTTTGACCCTTAGGGTTTCTATTTCATTTCTACTAGCTTCTAGCTCTCTAGCCATCTCAAAGTAGCTCATATCCCCCATGGTGGTTTCAAGACTTCCTTCTAAGCTATTAGGCTTCACAAAAGTTGGGCTTTGATACCAATTGATGGACTTGAAAAGCACTGAGAGGGGGGGGTGAATCAGTGACACCAAAAATAGAACTACTTTAAATACTAACCGGTAAATGAACTTTACAAAGCTTTTGAACACAATGCATGCAATAAAAAATCATATAACAACATTCACAAAAAGTAAAGCATTCACCATAACACAAGTGTTTGTATGTGAAAAACCCAAATAGGTAAATACCACGGTGAGATGGAACTCACAAGTTAACTATCTGCAGAAATAGAGAATTGATCGGTTAAGGTCTACAAAGTTCTCTACTAGGAGCGAATCTTGTTAGAGATCCCAAAGCTTGATTAGAAGCTTATACCCTGTTAAAGGTAGTACCTTGTAAGGAGTAACCTTGCTGGAGGATTTAAGAATCCAAGTTAATGGATCACCCTGTTAAAGGATTTATACAATGAAGCTTGTTAGAGCTTACCCGGTTAGGGGATTTGATTTTACTATAATTTTTAGAGAACAACAGGTTTGTTTGATCTGTTCTTAGTAACACAACACTTTCTTGATCAAAAAATTCTAAACACATTCAACACTGCTCTTTTTCATACTCTACAACTTCACTCTTCTTTGCATATAACACTCTTTCGCATATCACCTCAAATGATTCATTGTGATGTCAATATGTAGACCTTAAGTTTCATGTCGGGCTTAAGAAATCATGACAATTTCCTAGGTGTATTGTATCTGGACATGTGATCATAACTCATCACAAAAATTACTGCCAAAAATTTGTCAGTGTCATAACTCATCACTATCTATGGTAACTCATCACAAGATTACCAAATACCGGTTGGAACAGTCAATACCGGTTGGAACAGTCAATATTGATTTGAGTTAACTAATAGACCATTATCCATGAATCTTTTGTCATGATCTCCGCTTGATCTCCATCTTGTTCTTCATCTTATCATATCTACGAGTTGTCTCATATGCACATACCAGTTGACACAAAGTACCAGTTAGATATAACCACTAAGAATAACCTCTAGCATACTGGTTTACAGAGTAAACAATTGAAGTTACACCGGTAGTCAATATAATCATGTGTGTGTGTGTGAGTATTTCATGAATGACAACATATGATGAATACATTGCAATCATCTTCATGCCAATAGACTCCCAAAATCAGTATCTTTTTGTGGATCCTCTTGCAAAACAAGATTCTTACTACTAAAAATTTGAGACAAGGGCTTTGGTTTCCCTAAATTTCTCTAGCTTTGTCTTAATAATGAGGAATCTGTGAACCACATCTTTTTACACTGTCCTTATACCACTCCTATTTGGGGGATGTTTTTTCAAATGTTTGGGCTGAATTGGGTTTTCCAGGAGGAGATGCATGATTGTTTCAGAAGCTGGAATTATTCCACCAATATAATCACCATAAGAAATCTTTGGAAGTTCTCTTTTTCCATATCCTCTAGGGGATATGGAAAGAGAGAAATAGTAGAATATTCCAGAATGCTATTAACACCTCTGAAGTGGTATGGGTCAAGATAAAAAATAACTTTGTTGAGAATGTGATGGTCAGGGGAGTGCATTATTATAGTGGTAAGGAGGACTTTGATGTTCTCAAAGATGGAATATCCCAGCCTCTTTGGGCTCTAACATCAAACAAATCAATTAAAGTTTGTGTTCCTGGTCCTTTCCCCCAATGAGTGGTTCAAGGCCAACTTTGATGGGGCGGCAAAAGGAAATCCAGGTCTGGCTGGTTGCGGTGGTGTCATCTAAAATACGGCTGGCTTTTGCACTGGAGTGATGGCCCATCCCTTATGAATTCAAACCAATCATATGGCGGAAGCTATGGGTGCACTTGAATATTTTAATTTAACCTCTAATGTAGGGGTCAAAATGCTTTGGTTGGAAGGTGAATCTAAAAACATTATTAACTGCCTTCTCGGTAATCATCAACCTTCATGGACTATCAAGGACATCATTGAGTTACCTAGAGAGCTACTTCAGGGGTTTAAAAAATGTCAAATCACACATGTCTACAGAGAGGCTAACAAGAGTGAGGACTGGAATGCCAAAGTGGTGGTACCGAGTGAGATAATTATTACTTGGAATGAAGAAGGGGAGCTACCGTGTGTGGCACGTGATATCTTAATTTATAAAAGATTGCATGGTAAGCAGGGATTGATTTGATATCATTTCCTGAAGTGTAAGGAGATGTCGTGGCAATAGGAATTGGTTTTGTAGGCTATTGAGAAGGAGCTACAACAATCATTTTAGGTTAACTTTGCATACTTTAGGGGAATTTTTATCCATGTTCAACAATAGCATCAAAAACTCCTATAGTTTGTTGTGACAAAAGGAATCAGGTGGGAGCTATAGATTATTGATATCAATAGGATCATGGGTGGTAAACGAAAGAGAATGGAGGCTACTACCATTGAGAAATGGAAGAGTTATCTGTAGCTCTAAGCAATCCTTCAAGCTGCCAAGATGATAGATTTCATGGAAAATATGCAGGACAAACGACCCGAAATCACAAGAATCTTCAAGAAGGGCTAGAACGAAGGATGTTAACCATTGGAAATAGGAAGGTCAAGGTGGCCGAAACTATGATTGCAAAGGCAATGGGTCTTCTGATGGAGGGCATCAAGTTTTATAGGGACAAAAAGATTTTGGATGTTGTCATGAAGAAATTTTTGAAGAATGAGGAGGAAAGGGCTAGACTAGTGAAGGGCAGCCATACCTACTTTTTGCCAAAGGATGCAATTTCCAACCCCAGTATCAACCCTTTGTTTGAAGGCGAAGGCTATGATAAGGAAGTAGAGACAGAGGACGACCCCCAAATTGTTTGGCCAAACAAAAGAAATAAAAAAATAGAACATCAAAATCAAAACAAAGGGTTTGCCAAAAAGAAGCAGAGAGGGGAGGACGATAGATGGTATGACGAGGAGTATGGGACTGACAATGACATATACACTGGAAGTGAGGAGGTCCAAATCCTTGTGAGCCCGAAGTAGAAAAATAAGAATTCTAAAAGTAAGGAGGTGCACACCAAGGACCGGTTACCTCTCAGGACTGATTTAAAGGAGAAGGGATTGATGGGGCAAGATATGAAAATGAAAGAAGCTCAGAGCTCTGAGGATAGGAAGGTTGGCCTGGAAGTTAATCTTAATACTACTGGTGATAAGAACCAGGAAGATCATCACTTGGATATTAATCTCTACATCAATAACAGTATGGAAAGCTTCAAACAGGTGCTCAGCTGGATGCATAAGGAAATTGAAGGCATTAAAACCAAGCAAGCCCAAGAAGCAGATAAAATCGAGACATTACAAGCTTTAGGCTCGTGAAAGTTCAATTCCCTCCCTGACTGTCTCAGTGAGCTCACCAAAGTGATTGGTAATGCTGAGGAGATTATCAATGCTACCCGCAATAGCTTTCTTTTCTTAGAAAACAGAGCATGTGCCATTGAAAAGAGACTTGATGGAGTTGAGAACATGCTAAAAAAAAAAAGGTGAGCAAAACCACAAGATTCTGAAGGCTACCTCGGCCAGCATGAAAGCCCTTATCTAGAAGATAGAGAACTACCAAGGGGATCAAGTCATGGAGGGCATTATGGATGTTAAGGATGACACCCTAGATGATAAGGGCATAGGGCTTGGGAGAAGATCGAGAGAAAGCACTAAAAGGATGCAAAGCCATAACAAAGAAATCAAGGATATTAAGCGGGCAACAGACAATATGGAATAGATGGAGCTGGAAGCGGCGGAAATGCTTCAGAAATTAACCTAAGACTAGGCTTCTGTTGGTGTTTTTTGGTTGATAATTTGTGTTCTCTTGTTTGCTGGCATTTTGTTCGCCAGCTGTCTTTCCTTTTTTTTGTTGTCTTTTTGTTTAGTTGCACTGTAATGTTTATCTTTTGATCTTCTGACTGTATTGGGTTTCAAGGGCCCATCAAATCCTATTTTCCCATATTCAAAAACATTTAAAAAAAAATACATATTTCAAAATTAATACTTCTAAATAGCTAAAACTATATATAATTTAAATGCAGCTCTTTTTAAAAATCAGCATTCCTATAATTTATTGTTTGAGAAATTCTCTACTTAAATAGGGGAAGGGTACCAGTAGTGGACATAGTTAACTTAGCGCACATAGAACTCTCAAACCGTACATCAAATTTCAATTTTTTTGGTTGTCTCTGTATATGACTTAACTGCTTATAACTAAGGATCCAGCTTCAGGGTAGTGACGATGCATCAAAGTGTCTACCAATAAATGAACTCCTTTGCACCAAAAGTAGACAACTCAAAATTTGCAGTAGTAGTGGACAAATGCCCCAATAGTAGATCACCTTTTTTGATATTTTTTTAGTGCACCACTACTGGGATATTTGTGCAAAATTATCCACTATCGGTACATGTGATATTCATTAACGAACTTTCCATTATCAATTTGTTAGGCTCCTTTGCAAACTACTACTGGGGGTTGGGTTGACAAAAAGGTGTCCACTATTGGAACTATGTCCACTGAAGTATTCATCCTTCATTCTTATTTCGAAAAAATTGTGTAATTACCTGCACAACTGAGGGCGCTCTGAAGCCACCAACAGTAGAATAATCCCCCAGAAAATAGTATAAGTTTTCACAAGGTTTGGATTCCTTTTCCATAAACTCACTAATTTTCACCATGGTTCGGCGTTTATACCATTCATTAAGACCGCTCTTCAATTCCAAAAAATTCTCTTTATCAGCGAAAGAGAAGTTAACACTGCTACTTGTATGTACCACCCTTTTGCGTCCTATTTAATTTTTTTCGTCATTCTTAACAGCTAAAAGAAGCTAGGAGTACGAAGATACCTACAAAATCAAATATGCAAGAAAAGCAGTCTCTTTATAATCTGTTCAATAACTCAATTTTCTTCTGCCTTCCTCAAACTATTATAGATAAGATGCAGAATTTATAACACGTGGAAAAAGTATTACCTAGTTGTTTATAATCTTTCGAAGAGCTAAACCACTTTCTTCCTACCTGGAATTATCATCTGGGATCTGTGAAATTCTGCGTTTATAGGCTCACCTGCAAAGCTCGAGCATCAGATATCTAAAACTTCATTCATCGATTAGCGAGAGAATTTCAGTATTATTTGTTTAAATCCCAGTGGTATCCATTCTAATTAAATTTAGGTTGTAATTTGAAATGATTTTGGATTTGAGTGTATGAAGAAAGTAGTGAGATATTGATGAAAGAAAGCATTTATTTTTAAGTTTATGAAAGAAGCATTTTGTATATGGGTCTATAAATGGTTTACAGTATTATCTCATATTTTTTGTAGGAGGTATCTATCTAGTTGTGCTATAAATGAGACGTACATACTTTATCCATGTGAATTTTTGACCTCTCTTTCAAGAGTACAAATTCTCCACCATTAGATCAACTCCAAACAAATCTGAAAACATGTCAAATTATTATCAAAAACTTCATGTTTTTTAATTACTAATATTTATTGAAAAACTATGTTTAAGGATTAACCAGTTCCAACATTTTAACTGATAATTTTTGTTACAATTCCATTAATCTGTCTAGATCAATCAAACTGAATCTTATCTCTTTCATCAAATTTTATATATCTGAAATGCGCGTACTAAAAACTTACTAATAATATAAAACAGAGAAAAATGCAGTGTGAGAAAAAGAACAAGTGCAAAAAAATTGCAAAGAAGAACAATAGCACATAACACACAGATTTACGTGGAAAAACCTGGTAAAAATATGCCAGTAAAAAACCATGGGAAAATTTTGTCTTTCTTATTGATTATAAGGAATTACAGAGTTACAACAATCTCAAAAAATGTCAATCAAAACATAACTTCAAGCAGCCTAAAACAACCGAGTTGCGGAGTCCTACTTGAATACAACTTACTAAATATAGTAAGTATGACTCGCACAACTGCATGTAAAACACTAGTGGATAATCCATGATGACGCAACCACTGCTAGCTAAGATAGTCATGATGACTCAACCACTGCTAGCTAAGAGTCCAATTTGGACTTCACATTCCAACATTCTCCCACTTGAAGTCAAATTTCAAACTCTAAATAATTCCTCTACTGAAAGATCATTGCCAACGCTCCCTATCATCACATAATCTGTAGACCAAGAGAATTTATGCACTAGATGAACTTCTCTCTACTAATAGGTTTCGTCATAATATCTGCAAGGTTTATATCAGTGTGAATCTTGGCTAAAGAGATTTTTCCTCCTTCCATCACATCACAAACAAAGTGATTGAATATCAATATGCTTTGTTCTGGAATGGTAAGATGAGTTTCGTGGTAAGTGTAAAGCACTTTGACTATCACAATGTAGTACCATGTTATCTTGCTTCACTTGCAATTCACCCCAAAGTCTATGAAGCCAAATCGCCTCCTTGCTAAACTGTGTTGCTGCCATATATTCTGCCTTAGTAGTAGACAATGCCACCACTACTAGCAACTTCAACACCCAACTAAGAAAACCTCCAGCTAAAAAGAAAACATAATCTGTTGTAGACTTTCTCTTATCTCTGTCTCCACCAAAATTTGCATCCACATACCCATTAACTTAAAGACTACTCCCACTGTAACAGATAGAAGCATCTGAACTCCCTCTCAAATATCTGAGAATCCACTTCACAATTGTCCAATGATCATTATCAGGATTCGCCATGTACCTACTGACAACTCCCACTGCTTGTTCAATGTCTTCTTTGGTGCACACCATGGCAAACATAAGACTTCCTACTGCTGAAGAGTACAGTACATGAGAAAACTGTATCTTCTCTACTTCTATGCTAGGGCACTATTCAGAAGACAATTTAATATGAACAAGAAATGGATTACTAACTGGTTGTGCTTTCTGCATATTGAAGCGCTGCAGAACCTTCTCCACATAAGCTTTCTGTGACAACCATAATTTCCTTTTGTTTATGTATCTATGTATCCTCATTCCAAGAATCTAATTTGCACTGCCTAAGTCCTTCGTCTCAAACTCCCTAGGAAGCTGAGTTTTCAAATGGATGATTTTATACATGCTGGGATCTGCTACCAACAAATCATCAAAATAAGTACACCACTATGGTCTTTCTGACTATAATTACAAATTATTTTTCCTTTGAGGAAGATTGTTTCTCTTCAATCTCTTCCTACTTTCGTATCGTACTGACAGAAACTTCCAACATCATGTTCGTGCCAAGCTTCTATGTCATGTTCACCATGCTTCCAAAGCAATAAAATTAAAACCAAGCCAAAATCATGGCTTCCCTCTCCTAGAAATTAATCTAATCCCAATTCTCTTCATTAAGAATTTCTCAAGACATCTCTGGATTTAGAATTATTCCATAATTGTCCCCTTTACAAGTCAATATCACCCCATTTATACATTTAAAAATGTTGTAATGGGATTTTAACAACATTATTTCCAAAATCCCATAAGTTTAAACCAAAATCCTTTAACTTTTGGCTCATATTCATCGAGCCTCAAAAACTGCATATTCATGTTTTAATTTTGGGGTGTTTGTTTTAAATTGTTTGAACTTAGAAAATATTATGGGGGGCTCAAGCCACCCAAACCCCTATTTTCAAGGATCGCCACCTAATACATTAAATACATGTTTGGTCATCCTTATCTCGAAAGAGCTGCATAATGTAGTGGTTGACAGCAATCAATGGCATTGGATAAGTTGAGGGTTTAAACCCACCAATCCTCTCTTACACTTTTATTTAGTTTATTAGCATACATCAAATATCAACAAGCTCCATTTATTTTGCAAGGAAGCTATGTGATCTAATTTAGGATCTATGGCAATTGCTTTAATAATGCTTAACGATTATAATAAAGAATTCAAATCTTAATAAACAAATTAACGCAATAGTAAAGCTTTAATGAACATAGCATATTAAAGATGATGAACAGAAAGAAAGAGAGAGAAAAGATAGAAGACAAAACATAATTGATAATGGAGTTCAACAAATGGCTACGTCTCCAGATCCCTCTCCAATAGAGTGATAGAAGACAAAACATAATTGATAATGGAGTGAAGTTAGAGAAAGCGAACTCTATCACCATTTATTAATCTTGCCGCCTCCATTATTAATCTTGCCGCCTCCTAACACTTCCCTTCTTATCAATATTCCTTTGTCGCTATTAAAACTTTCGCTCATGATCATGTAGAATATAATCTGCACCTCTTACGTGGGCTCGACATATAGATTCCAAGCAAACTGCTACAAACAATTAATTTACATTACTTTAAATGCAAGAAAATATATATTCCAAGTGGGCTCTACTGCTCTTAAAGCGAAGAAAAATATGATTTGTAGTAGCACAAAATCCTGCTTTTAAAGATTTGTCGGTAACTATTAAGAAAATCAACAATTTTCATCAGCATCTTGAAAAAACAAGATACCCATCATTTTCCCTTCACTTTTCATTAAATAATTTCAATGATCAAATCTTCCAGCTCGAAAGTAGGTTCCCGCACTCCCACCTGTTCCATGTGGCTGCACGGAAAGGAAATCTTGAAAAGAAATAACTAAGCCGGCTCAAATTTCTCGTAAAGCGTATTGTACGCAACGATGTGCATGCACTCCAAGCTCTACGGAATGAATCTATATCTTACAGGTTTGGAAATTGTGTTATATCGACAATATTATTAATTAATAATTATATCTTTATATGTAATGGGTATATATGGAAGTTCAATTGGAAAAATAATTGGTTTAGTTTATGTATAGATTTGTGTAATACAAGATATCAATTGTTAAGTCATTTAACAAATGATGTTGTTTTTGCAATAAATGTGTAGATGGAGAAGTGATAGCTTTAAATCAATTATACATCTACTTACATGAATCCAAAGATGACTTCAACAAAACTTTTGAATCAAGATAAAAAGATGGAAAGATCACAAATTTCAACCATTGATTTTAAGAAGCATATTTTGACGTAATTAACATATTACAATTAATGATGTATTACAAATTACAAGAAGCCCACAAATGCTTATTTTTTTCTCTCTACAGATAATTTATTTGTCGACGCTACTATCAACATTGTGATACACATCTGAATTTGCGTGTTAATTGAAAAAAAAGACCTCATTCGTTTTAGTGGATTACTTTTTATTTTTCAAATTAATAATATTCTTTTCTGAAGTAGTAGGTAGTACCCACTTAATAAAGCAAGATGCCTTACGCTTCGGGGCAAATAATGACTCCCTCTCGCTGTTTCATATGTTTGATATAAATAAAGAGGATTGGCAACTTATTTTTGGCATTGTGTCTTGCCTTTGCTCCAATTATTGAAGATCAGTTTGCAGGGCAGTGGAAGCGATGAGCAAATATTTTGGATGCTGTAATTCCTCTAAGCAGGTTGTGATGAGCCCTCCTTCATCTCACTCTGCCGTGGACGAGTCATGCTGTTGCAGGCTATTTAAGGCAATGGGTAAGTTTTGTGGATGTTATCCTTCGTCTGCGAAACCTGAATACAAACGCTTATCGGAGGAAATAGTGCGCAGCATTAATGACACCAATCCAACTGAACAAATAGTTCTGCTTAAAAGTTTCATTCAAGACAAGCTACGAGCAATCAAGGTAAGTTCGACCAATTAAGACAATTATTTTTTATCGTGAAAGCATATTAATACGTAGCTTCATTTATGACCTGCGTTTTATTGCTGTAGACCCCATCAGAGGCCTCAATAATGGGCATTCAGCTCGGGACTGTGTCATCTGGCATAGACATTGGTGGTCAGATAGTGGATACAATTTGAAAGCAAGCGGAAAAATTGAAGAAGGAGGTAATGTATAAATGTTAAAATTTCATAGTAAATGAAAAACTGACCCTAATTTCTTCTTGCCAGGAAATAGTGAAGGAAATAGGAAGCATAGCCATTGACACAGTGAATGCGATAGCACAGACACATCGGGTTTTCGTAGGTTTATCCGTGGTGGGATATGCGCTACACACATATATCAGGGTGAAATCCAACGTGTCCGGGTGCATTGAATTACTCGAAAAGCTTGCTGAGCTTGCAAACGATCTGTGTGAGTTCAAGAAAGCGGGGGTTGAAGCAGATCAAAAGCTTTGTAAAGCGGTTCATGTGATAATTGAAAGTGCAGTAAGGAGCCTTGATTATATCAACAATGGAAATGTTTCCAGGTTAGTAAACTGAGCCTTTTAATTTATTTTTAGGATTATATCTATATGTAGCAGTATACTGGGAATTTTATGTTACATACTTTCCTGTTCTTTACCGAACTTGAGAAACAAATCTATTTATAAAACCTGTCATGGACGGTGTGATTTGTGGGTTTGGGCTTTTGGGAATCTGTATCGATGGGGTTATATTGTTTTATTGTCGGTGTGTGAACATTTATATGGGAAGTCAGAAATTTATTAAAATGTATATATATGACATTTTAAGTTAATAATAAGTTGTTACAATTTGTTATAAATAATTATAATATAGTATTTTAAATTATAATAATATATTATTATTTTATTTATATATATTTTTTTAAATTTGATATAATATACATCAAGAGATATCAAATTTCAAAATATCTAATATTAAGATTATACATATAGAGAAACAATTACAAACTATCAATTAGAAATAAATAGTTTTCATTGTAATAAAAGAAAACTAAAACACTGCGTCCAAACATAAATCAGTTCAGCTTCTATTGCATATTTATAGAGTTCAATATTTCACATATATCTGACCAATAGGGGATTGAGATACTCATCTCAATTATTCATCACAACGTCTAAAGCATCATAGCATGCTATTGTGACTCACCCACCACATGGCTGACAATTATATGAGCTTAGAAAATAAATTAAACCACTCTAGGGGCTATTACAGCTTCGATCTACAAAATTAAATTGTATGCATATAATTAAAATGAATGCATATTAAAAAAATAATGAAAAAAATCTGACGATGGAAAGTGAGGCCATTTTGTAAAGATTTTTAATGTTGGATTTTGGTCTTTTTGAGGAATTGTTTGGGTTTTGCACTCTAAATGTCTTTGTTTAAAAATTTGGAGGTTCTCTATATGTTTCCTACAAGAAATTTTTTTAAATTATTTTTAATATAGGAGAATGGGTATATCTTGACATTGGAATCCTTCCATACAGTTTTGAGGCTTATTGCTTGGATTCTTTGAGAAGACAAATGAAAGAATCTGATTTTCTTGTATTTCTAATGTCATGGATGATTATAGGTCTGCGACATGGAAAAATATTAAGTCTTTGTTGTTTCAAAAGTATAGATTTTGTAGCAAGTTCCAACCTTCCCTAGAAAATTCATTTGATGAAAAGAATAGTCAAGCTAAAGAAAATTTAAGGAAAAGTTCCAAAACAACAGATTTAAAGAAAATTTCAAAAACTATTAAATATCAAACATAAAGGAAAAAGTGAAAGACTATCATCCACCTATACAAAAATTGATTGAGGAATCAACAAAATTATTGAGAAAACTCAACATAAGTCTCTCTAATCTATCAAAATTTGTCAAAAAGCTATGAAATTATGGCGTTAATTGACTTTACAAATTAAGCTTCAATGCCACAATTTTTTTTAATTTATTTGGGGTTAGAGTAATATGGGATGTCTCTTGTTTAAATAAAAATCTACATACAAATCACATAGAGTTACATATGGAAAGTTGTAATCCACATATAAATAATATAAAGATACATATAGAAAGTTATTTTCAATACGTAGAGTTTTTAAAACAAAAACTATTTTTTATAAAGTTGCAAATTTGTTTTCTAAATCACGTTCAATCATAAAAATTAATGGGGTGGCCAAGGGTAACCCTAGGTCCACTAGATGTGGGGGAGTGGCTCATGATCACAATGGTAGGCTTGTCTCAGCAGTGTCACTCCCTTGTTGGCAAAATGGTCAATTTTCCCCTTGGGATTCATGACAAGGGACTAATCGCCTCCTGAGTGATCCATATCTCTAAAATTTGTATCGTAGATTGAAAGATCAGTCTTTTGATGCAATGACAAGTTGGGCCAACAAATGGTATCAGAGCATTGGGTCATGGGTTCGAATCCCCTCGGGTAACGTTGAGGGGGAGATTGTTGGCAAAATGATCAGTGCTCCCCTCAGAATTTGTGACAAGGGACTAATTGCCTCCTGTGCGATCCATATCTCTACACTTTGTATCGTGCATTGACAGATCAGTCTTTTGATGCAATGGAAAACTGGGCCAACATCCCTCTAGGAACCTAGACAAACAACTATGTTGAGGCTATGGCCACCTACATTGGGATAAATCTAGAGCTATGAAGGAGAACTATAGAAGAATTTGGTTGGAAAGTGACTCCTTGAACATTGTTAAATGCCTACTTGGGTCACAAATTCCTAGTTGGACAATAAAAACCTTAATCTCTTCATCATTTTAGAATTTCTCATGTCTTCTGGGAAGGAAATAAAGTGGTTGATGGTTTGGTGAATCTTGGAGTCAGATAGACTAGGATTAAGTGTTGGGCGCCCATGATCTAATCCTCACAAAGATTAATAACTTCATCTATGATGATAGACATATAGGTTAATTTTGGGGATGTCCTGGTTTTAATTATGCCGTACTTCTCGCATGAGTGGAAGGAAGAGATGAGGTGTCTGCATCATAACATCATTGGGAAAGGCAAGTTTTGTTCTCTTGCGAATTCTAGAATCTTCATTTATCTTATTCTTTGTTGTATTTTGGGGTTCAGTGGCCTTCTATAGGGTGCTCACAGATTGTTTTGTAGGTCGAATATGAGAGGTGAACACAATAGACTAGAACCCATTTCATATGAGAAATAGAGGAACAAGACTGAGGTGTGGGATGAGGTTTTTGGTAGAGGGTTAACTCCCTACATTTTAAAACTTTACGACCATGACCCTAGGGCTACTAGGACATTCATCAAGAGCTGGAAGAATGGTACCTTATAAGCATTTGGAGGAGAATTTGTGGTTGATTAAACCTTCATTGTGGAGGCTATTCAGATGCTCATGGATGGGAGAAAGTTCTACATGGATATGAAAGCAATGGAGGAAGCCCTTGATATTTTCTTCTAGAAACATGAGAGGGATAAAGTTTTCCATGTAAAGGATGGAGGATAAAACCACAAGGATCCTAAGTCCTTATGGGCAGATATCGTTGAGGTGATTATGAGGTACATCACCTTGTATGGTCATTTTAAGAGTATTTTCACCTATCACTTTACTATTTTGAATCACTTTATGCATGATAGGTTTATATATATTCTATTTAACTTTCTTTCTTCATTGAACAATTGTTTTAAAACCCATTTAAAAAATTGGAAATCCCTTATACTTCATGAAGGGTTAATTATTTTGATAATAGAGAATGTTAAGTCCCTTAAGATTAGGCCTCATCCTCGATTTCTAAAAAGAATAGTATTTATTATGCTTAGAATGTTCATTTGCATTATACTAATGAGTCCATGAAGTCAAAGTTTGCCCCTTCTAATGAAGAGGGTTGTTTTCACCTAGGCACCTATAAAAAACCTAACAAGAACGCTACTCAAGGTAATCGGCAGGAAACTAACAAGGATAATTTAGAAAAGGAGAATTCCAGCTACAGCTCATCTAAGGAGTTCGTCCCCGACTCCTTAAGCCCTAGTTATATTAATAAAGGAAAAAACCGTGTTTCCCTTAACTCCTTAGGATAGAGCAAGAAAAAAGAGAAGAGTCGTATTTCAGGAAGGGAAAGGAAATTCAATTCCCCCCTCCCATGTCCAAACAAGACAAATGGGTTGTCAGAAAGAAGAAACGGGAGAGAAAAGAAGATAAAGTGACCCACCAATGATTGATGGTGAACAATAAGACATGAACATTCAAATTGGAATCCCAATTGATGTTAAAAAGGGATCCCCCATAGATAGGGACAAGGGATCCTTGGTAGTGGGTGCAGGGGATGTGGAAAAACTGGTGAAGGAAGTGGTGAATAGACATAATATCTTTTTTATATGGGTGGTGTCAGAGATTTTAGAGATGAAATATAGAATTAATAATTTGGCACTTGACAAAGCTACTACACCTTAGTAAGACGCTGGCCATAGATGTAAAGGCCATGAAAATTGACCATGAGGAGAAAATCAAGAACCTAGAGACGATGATGGAAAAGATCAATGAAAACTTGAGAGGGGTAATAGTTCTGAGTGGGACAACCATGACAAATAGCACATATGGAGTTAGGAGACTAAATGAAAAAGCTCAACCCCTCAAAGTATTCCCCTCGACCACACATGCCTCCTCCTCCATATCGGTATGTGGTAGAGGAAGGAAGGAAAAGGTGCTTAATCTAGATAATGATACCAAGGCCATTCTGGGATAGTCGACATGCACCCACAACAAGGATAAATGTAAGTTGTTGAAAGCCAACATTATAGAGGACTTCAGTGAAATTAATAAGTTTTATAGACAAAAATGTAAAGTCTCTCCAAACGTTAAACAATCTTGTATAGTTCTCGGATTGGTGGGCCCTATTTATATTATGTTTTTGCTATTGACCCATTGTAGCTTTGTGTTTGGTTCATCTTTGTAACTGTTTATTTTTGTTTGGGTTTTGGGTCATTATAAAACCTATTTTACTCTTATCCAAAATCATAAAAATCAAAAAACTTAAAAGCAAAAGTAATAGTAATTATTATAGATAGACATCAATTTTAATCAAGAAAGTTCTTATTGACAAATATTCTTGAATCCATTATGTGAGTATAAGATGCCTCTCGGCATAATTATACAATATTTATTATAAAAATACAAATTGATTTAGAATATTTTTAATTTTTCATATGAATTTAGAAAGATAATATTTAATATTTTGACATTTTTTAATAATAATTATTAAATATTTATCATTTAATTTAATATGTAATATATATGATTCTATAATGTTTATTATAAATATACATTAATTTAGAAGATTTTTCAAATTAAAATATAATTGATAAACAAGATTATCTTGAATGTTTTTTGGTATTAATTTAGAAACATAGTAGATTCAAAATTTTGTATATATCACTAATTTATTATTAATTCATAATTTTAGATTCTTTTTATATATTTTGTATAAATAATATTTTTCTTAAAATTTCAAATGAAAGACATTGAGATGATGAAACCAACATAAATTTTTCATATGACAAGTAGGGGTGGTCGTAAAATTCTAGGCCTCATTAGAGTAATCTAGAAAGGTATAGGTGTTTATTAGATGCCAATTTGTTATAGAATCTTTATTCAATTTGACTAAATATTCTAAGCCATGTGAATCTTAGATCCACTATTTTAGAAATTTCTTAAATGAGATTTCCTCCATAAATGTAATCCACTCACAAAGCCATATTCAATAGATTTTTTTGATTAATGTTTCTCTATTTGGTATTTAGTACCTTGTAGTTTCCTAATTCATCATAGTTGATCTATGATAGAATTCAAAGTCATAAAAATATATTGTTTAAGTAAAACATGTATAATAAAAGGGATGGTTAAATTTTGGAATTACAATCACTTGGGAAAGAGCATCTCTTTTTCAAATGTAATTTATGTCATACTAAAAATTTATTAATAACGTTAGGTGGATTGTATCTAGTTCAAGAATCGTTTTGATGTTGTGTGTTACGAGTTGATATTTTGTACTGTTGCTTTGATGTGATGTTTTCTATCTTAATTTTGTGAGGAATCAAGGCCCTTTCCCCTACTTATTTTATCAAAAAAATTCTTTGATCTATATGCTTACTTTGCAAAAATTAATAAATAAATTCATTGTAGAAAAGCATTACACTCGAGGAAAATAGCATTTTGTTTTTGGTCATTCAATCAAAATAATATTTTTGTAGGAGAATGTATTACATTTGCAGACCTACAGTTTCTCTAGACCTAGTTCATTTTAACTTTTTAATTTTAATTTCCCAAATTCCTAACTTGAAATCGTAATGAACAAAAAAACATCAAGACTCTTCCTTCACAAGTGTGAAGAAAAAAACAAATTTTGTTGTTATAGATAGGCCCTCCTTCTTATAAAGTATTCTTGTTGTGGTTTATACATTTTATAATATAAATTTCTTGAAAAACATAATGTTTAGTTTACAAATTAGGACATATTTAATATTTCTCTTTATATTTGGTCTTGTAATTTCATAAATATGGCTATTATGATTGAATGAACAATACAAATTACAAAAAAATCACATCTTATTGAAATATACTTAACAAATAAAAATACCATAGGGTCACAAACATTTGATACATGGAGTAGTGTTGATTCTTTCCAAACATCAAAAAAACTATTATACCAATTATATGCCCCAATTTAGACAATTTAAAAAATAAAAAGTGTATTAACTTTTTGTTGTGGTAAAATATATTGATCTTTGCAAACAAGAATCCCTTCCTACAAGGACAAAGACTTGCAACCGTTGAAAAAATGAGATCTATTGGTCCAAATTTTCTACAATAAATTGACTTAATGTTGTGTGAAGTATTTATTTCCAATGACCACATCTTATTTGGAGGATGATCAATATTTCTCTTTTGTGCCTTGGGCCAACTACCATCAATCAACGACATCCTTATTTATGTTTGGAGTCCCTATAGGGGAACACAATGGGATAACTTCACAACATTGTTACATCGACTATAATATTTTGTGAAATTGATGAAGAGCCTTAAAAAGTTGATTTTATATGCAGTTCTCTCAAATCTATCACATGCAAAGCCTAAAATTGTATATTGGTAAGTTCTAATGTCAACATCAGGTTCCTCACTCACCTCAAAAGAACAATATTTTTTTTTCTCATACATCTCTTTGGAACAAATATAATTATCTCACTACATATTAAATGTATTTTGTTATCTTTTGCAATGTTGTTTCATTGTGCACTAACTTAAGGGATCAAAATTCTCAAATCACAATATAAAAGGGCAACAGTTGATTTCAACAATATTGAATAGAAAGTTTTGATATTTGTAGCTATTTCTAGACTTTGTGAACTTGTAGGTATTTGCATACACCTTTCCTTTGCATTCTAAAGATACATTCCTATGTAACAAAGCCCCTATGTTTCTCATAAAAAAAAAGAGGAGTTCTTGATGTTATGTTCTAATAAATCTTCTTATTTGTAGTATAATTGATCTCTTTGGTGGTTGATAAACTAAGACAATAATATAAGTATTTCATCATGTTCTTGTGTCCCCATTTCATCTTTTGATACTTATTTACACCCCCCACAGTAGAAAGAATTTATTTTAGGCATCAATCCAATTTGTGTGAATAACCAACAGACCCCTTGAACGAATAGTCCACATCGACCACTTGGCCATACGACATGGTTTTGACCTAACTCTCAAGTGATACAAAGGTAATTGATTTGAGGGTAAATTAGATTTTTCAAGAGAGGTAAGGTAAACTTCAGCCTACCTAGATTGTGTGTGTCAATTTTCCAAACAATCACATTCAAAATCTTTTAGTTGCAAGAACTCTGCATTTGTTCCCTAATTTATGTTGTCTATTTTTTTTGGACTTAGAGATCATTTACATAATTTTACCTTTTAATTCACTTTTATTATTTGATTTATAAGTATTTGATCTAGAATGACAAACAATTAAGCATCTAATGAAAGCTATATTATTGATTGAATGTTCATTATATCTCTTTTTTTAGTTTTTATAGGTTCAACTACTACAAAAAATAAAACCCTAATGCAATAACTCCTAGGGTAGTTATTCCTAGGATTTTTTTGGTCATTCTTCAGGTGGTCCTTTTTCTTTTTCTTTTCCTTTCTCCTTGTTCCTCTTGCCCTCCCCCACCCCACTCCTCTTTATATTTTGTCTCAAATATGCAACTCAACATCTTTCATATCTTTGGAATTCTTTTCATCCTGATGATGAATCACGGAGTGTGATTCGAAATGTACCACACAAAATCGAATCCAGAAAAATTAACTAGTATACAATATGGATTGTGGAAATCTCATAGCTTTAATACTATATTATTGCTTACTCTAATTTCCTATAATTTGCAAATTTGAATTATACAAAAAAGGGACACAATTTATTTAAATGTTATTCTCTTTATTTGGTTATTTCAGGTAACTATGTTTCTTTCTTCTAATTTTCAAAAAATAGAAATTAATATCTATAATCTTGTGTTCATTTTCTATATTATTATATTTCAAAGGACTAATGAATATGAGTAATATCTTAATGACCTTTTTTTCATTTTCAATTAAATGATACAACTTTTAAATACTTTCTTTCATTAATATATAAATTTGATGTGCCCATTCTTCATTGAAGATGATTCGAATGTAAAAATCTTATTCACTTATAGATATAAAATGTATGTATTAAAAATTGTTACATTTTTTACATTCTTTTTATAATATATAAATTTAATGTGTTCATTGTGTACTTAACATTATTTATTTTCAAAACGTGCACACAAAACATAATTAATATATTACTATCATTTTTGGTAAGTTCACCTCTATTTCACTTATCATAAATTTCCTCCGTGTACCCCTTGTACACCAAAGCGCAATTGCTAGTTGTATTGATATATCAGTTGATAAATACAATTCAGTTTTTATATGCATTATAATATAAAGATTTTCATCGCGATTATTTGCCGAATTTAAACAGATTCAGTTTTCTTGTGTATAATGTTGGTGCTGTTTAAAGCGTATAGTCTATCAGTTATCAACTATTATAGTCAACTATTATTTATTTATTTAATCCCAATCTATCAATTATCCGGAACAAAAACAAAAATCCACAATTTGAAAGTTTATTTTGATAAAAATTTCTTTCCTGAATGCCACTCTCTTGGAATGTTTTTAGCATCTAAGATTTTTGTAGCCGAAATATTCCGATAAAAGAGAAAGACGCCCATGTTTAATTGTTGGAACATTCCGTAGGTATTTGTTGGTTGGTACAGTGGAAGAATCTCTTAAGAAGGTGACTGAAAACATACAAGAAATGAGGAATGATCTCATATTGAAAGGTCTAATCCAGCTAAGAAGGCAAGTCACTATGTTCTTACCGTCGCAGCCGAAGCCTCCTGATTTCAAACCAGGTGATGCCTTTGTTTATCGCTTTAAACATTTGTTTTGTTTGTAAACTGAATGCTTTGTAACATGTTTTCTCATATCGTTCTCTTTTGTAAAAACATCAACAGTTGGCATTGATAAGCAAGTACAGGATGTGAAGATGTTGTTAGACATGGAAGGCATTGAGCCAGCTGTAGCAGTTATTGTGTGTGGGTTCGGGGGTGTTGGTAAGACTACCTTGGCTTCTCAAATCATTTACGAACTGAACTTGCCTTCAACAGTCTTCAAATATTGTAAAGTGATCATTGATGAGACGCAAGAAAAGACATCTCATATAATAAAACTCCAAGCACAAATCATTAATGACCTTGGAGATGAAAAGGTCAAGTTACGAGATCAAGAGGAAGGGAAAACAAAAATCAAGGAGATATTAGGAAAACAATGTTGCTTCCTTTTTATTGACAATGTGGTCGAAGGCGACTATATTGAACAGCTTTTACCAAAAAATATGGCCGATGAAAAGGAGCATTCGCAGAAGCTTAGGATGGTTATAACATCCCGGGCAGGTAATCTGCGAGCACGGCTTAGAATAAAAAAGTGTAAAGAGTACAGTTTAGATCGACTCTCTGATGAGGCAGCCATTGAAATCCTCCAACAACTTATTCTAGAAGATGGAGAAGAACCCTCCAAGGACTTCGATGAAGAGGGTTTGATGAATGATGTGGCCGTGGCATGCAAAGGAACCCCCCTACTCCTGTCTGTTTATGAAAATCATATAAGAGTTGGTAGAGAGAAGCAAAAGTACGAGGATGCTCGTGATGCTCTTATGAAAGGTGATCTCAATAGTCTTGTAGAACAGCAGCTGGAACAAAAGCTTTTGTTTGTTTATCACAAGTTGAAAGATTTTGATGAAGATGCTCAAGAAGCGTTCCTTGATATTTGCTCTTATTTCCACGATTGGGCGTGGCAAGCGGTCAGTGATATTGTGGGCAAAACTAAACTTGAAACTCTAAGTAATAGAATGTTAATTAATAGAAGGGAGTCAAATACAGTAATTGTTCATGACATCCTTCTGTTGATGGGACGGAAAGAAGCCAAGAACACAAGGTTCTTAAATTCTGAGGATTCTTTCAGAGCCTTGAAAGATCCATCAAAGGTCCAAAGTGTAAAAGTCATTTCCCTATTTGACAACACACCATTAATAAGACTTAAATCTAGTGAGTTAAATGCCGTCCACAGTTCCTTGAGGGTTCTAATGGTCGGAAACTGGGTACAATTTGATGGAACTCCTTGTGATAAAGAATTTGAGAATCTGAGATATCTCCATGTGGGAGATATAGATGCCTTCCCATTTCAAGATGCTTCTAATCTGAAAAGTCTCAGATTTTTCAGTAGTCAATTAAAACCAGGAATCTACTTAAGTCAAGTATGCAAGCCATTCTTTCCGGTGTCTTTTTTCTCTTCATTTCAAAAAAATTGTTTCAAACGAAGCATAATCTTCTGAATGTCTCCTCGCAGCTTCCTAGAACTCTCAAATGCATCGCTCATGATCCAAGACAACTGGAAGGTCTAGATGCTGTTTCAAGGCTTCCGGAAGGATTGAAATTTCCAGCTTCTCTTCGATTTCTGAGATTGAGTAACATTGAACTGGAACAAGAAACCTTGAGTCACCTAGACGCTCTTGAATATCTAGTTTTAGATAATTGTGACTTGAAGAAGCTTCCAGAAGGGTTAAATCTTCCGGAGTCTCTTTCAAGGCTGACACTGAACAACTGCAAGCAACTACCAAAAACATTGGGCCGCCTCAATAGACTTCAATCGCTATATTGAAGGAAACAGGGGAGGAAATAGACACAGAGCAGAACACAAGAACACAAAAACAGAGTAAGGAGAAAGGAGAAAACAGAGAGGCAGACAAGGAAGACAAAATTTTATCTATCAAACCATATTTTCATTCTTCCTTTCATACTCAAAATGATTACAAAATGCCTCTTTTAATGGAGGTCTTAGATGTTTCTAGAATGGGCAGAGGTAGTTGGAAACTTCCAGAATTTTGCATATAAAATAATATTTTAACACTATAGAAGGTACAGTGGACAGGTGTAAGTCCTGCTAATTCTGTAAACATTTGTGCATACGGAGCATGTGGATGGGGTAGGTGAGATTAGACTCCAACATATATTTGACCAAATGTGATTTGAAAATTATGCCTCAGGGATACGAAACATTTAATAAACTGGAGAAGCTAAGCTTGGAGGGCTGCACAGATCTGACCTCCCTACCTTCAAAAATCGGTTTCATTTCTTCATTGAAGTTTCTGAATCTAAATAGATGTACGCATCTGCAAGATATTCCTGCTGAGTTTGGAAGGTTGAGTTCACTGAATTTTCTGCTGATGGATGGATGTGAGAATTTAACAGCACTGCCTGAAAGCATGGACAGCTTGTCTTCTCTGCAAGTGCTAGATTTAAAGGGTTGCATCAAGCTGCAGCGATTGCCAGAAAGATTTGGAAGGCTTCCTCTACAGTCGCTTATTCTTCAATCCCTCCAAAGTTTAGAGGAACTTCCACAAAGTATAGGAGACTTATCATATCTGAGGAGCCTTGAAATAATATCCTGCAACTCATTAACCAGTCTCCCCGACAGCATTGTGCAGCTGAAAATGTTAGAGATTTTCTTCATAAAGAACTGCATTAAACTTGGTGCTCTGCCAAGAAACTTTGGAGAGTTAACTTCCTTACAGTCGATAATTGTGATCTATTTCCCTAGTCTGAAGGAATTGCCTCCTGGAATTAATGCACTTATGGCCTTGAAAGACTTTTATTTGCAAAGATGCATCAGCCTGGCGAGTTTTCCTGAGTGCATCGAAGGGCTAGCATGTTTGGAACGATTGACATTGAAGGGGCACTTGTGATCGACTCTTCCGAAAAAATTTGGAAAGCTTGTAAAGTTAAAGGAGTTACGCATAAGCAGCTCTTCTAAATTGCAAAAGTTCCCTGACGATGTCGAAAATATGGTTTCTTTGGAGAGTGTGGAACTCGTACGTTGCGAAATGATGGAATGGGCAGCCCTAGAGAGAATAGTGAAATTACAGCAGTGCTATTTTGTTGACATCAGTGGAAGCCCAAAATTAGTTGAGCGCTGGAAACAAATGCAGCAGGAAGAAGGAACCCATCCTTTCCAGGTCGTTACTTCGACTGAACTGGTATGCTATTTTCAGTCTGTCGTTTTATATTTTTAGAAGACGTGGTTAGAATTTAGATCCTGATACTATTGAGTTCTCTTTTTTTCGGACAGGATGAGTATGAGTGGCACAGAGCAGCAACAGTGGGTTTGTTCCGTGGGCAGTGCATACACCTGGACGGTACTACAGATAAATTGATAAACCATCCTTCAATGTTTGTAGCGGAAAATACCACCGTAGCTGTGATCAATCAGTCTCTAAATTTAGAAAAACTTGTGGAGAAGGTCAGGGCAAATTCTCAGTTAAGAGTTATTTACCTGAGCAATGCTGAATCGGATGGTCAAAGAACAACAGATACAGAGGAAGAAAACATCGTAACGGAGATTCTCAAGAAGCTGCCAACAGGATCGTGTGTGATTCCTTCCTCTGAGACTAGACGGCTTTCGCTTATTCGACATCTCTTGTTTAGTTTCCCAAGTGAAGAGGTTCGTTTCACTGCAGATTTGATGTTAGGTAATCAAGGCCCAAGGGAAGCGGTTTGTTTCATTGCAGATGTGATGCTGGATAATCAAGGCCGTCAATTCCTTGTGGGCAAGAAGTGGATTTCGAAAGGTGAAATATCAGGCCGACAACAGTATTTGGTAAGTACTGAAGAAACTAAAGTAGTGGATGATCTAACAAGATATATTTCTTTTCCATGCCAGCTAGACTGTACATGGAAAAAAATTTCGCAAGCATTGAAGACATGTAACAGTAAAAATAGTATTGAACATGACTTGGACAGCAAAAACGGCCAGGCACGCAATAACTCTAAATCGATACTATATGCAGTTGCCTCATTCAAGTGATGTCATAGGGTTTTTTAAATAGTATTGAACATGACTTGGACAGCAAAAACGGCCAGGCACGCAATAACTCTAAATCGATACTATATGCAGTTGCCTCATTCAAGTGATGTCATAGAGTTAAATTTACATTAACTGTGATTTTTTTAAACATTTCTATCACGTGTTACAGGTACAAGGGGAGAAATTGGAAGGCAAAATACTTGCTCTCATTATGTTCGACTTCAAGAGCTGTGAGTGCATGATTTTACAAGAAATATATAGATATATTCAAGGCATCCATGTTGATTTTGAAGCGGTTTGGATTCCTTTATTATCAAATGATACAGCTTATGGATATGGGACTTATATGAGGCTTGTTCAAAATATGCCTTGGTTGAGTCTTCCTAAACCTAAACCTAAATTTGTCAACATGATTGAAAACTCAAGAGTTACTTTATTTGATAAAGAAGGGAGAATTTTCAATCATAATGCATTAGAAACAATAATAGCATGGGGTGCAAGTGCCTATCCATTCTCATATACAAAAATAAGTGAATCCATATCCAATATGCACACCAAATGCAGCTTGGAATTCCTCTTACATGGAATGAACTTTAAAGATTCTACAAGCATTAAGGTGAGTTCTCTTGAATCTGAAATTATTAAGCTTTTAATCAAACTCGACACTAATGTTGATTTTGTTTCATACCATTTTGTCATGACTACAGGTAAAAGAGTCAATCAATAGTAAGTTGACATTTTTATATGCTGAACCTCCAAATGAAAAGCTTGAGATGAATTGTCAACTCAAAAAGTTAACAACACTCTACAGAGAAATTGAAGTTTTATATGTTGGAAACTTCTTCAACATGAAATAAAAGGATCAAGATGCTGCCATAAAAAAATATATAAATGCAACACAACAAATGAATTGGAATGCACTCTCATTTTGGGACATGGTAAAGTTCTGGTATCGTTGCACTTATTTCTCACATAATAAGCAACTCAATTCGAACATGCCATTGCAAAAGCTTGTAGAATATTTGTGTGCAGGAGAAGGATGGTTAGTATTGTTTGATACTGACGGAATAGTCACCTTGAGTGGGATCAATGTGGTGGAATATATGATTTCTGAATCAAATGGTAAAAGGACACCCAAGGTAGACATAATGATGGAAGATTTGATAAAAAGCTTAAGGTATGGTAAATGTCATCAAACAGCCAAGACATTTTTCAAGGATGAAATATCAAATCATCCACAACATCCCCAACATCATTTGGTTCTGCGAAAGAGAAAGCATTCCTTTTTTTGTGATGTGTGCTACATGAGAAACTTTTCTTCACCAGTCAAAAAGAGGACATACAAATGTGTAGATTGTGACTGGAAGTTATGTGTAGATTGCTGGGAAGTATTTGCTAAGGAACAAATATAATAAGATAGCTAAATTTTAGGTTAGAACAACCATGTTTGTGTCTCATCCTATGAAAACTCAATCTTGAATTATTCACACAGTCCCATTGTAATTTGGACTGAGTTGAATTATTATATTTTGATTTTTATATGTGTAAGGGTAAGGAGAATATTCAAAACCCATTCCTTTATAGCCTTACCTTCATATCATAATTTAACTATAATAATAGTTAATTATGAAATATCATATTTCTCGTGATTTTTTGTGAGATACATTATTCTAATCCTAATGCGAATGTGTACGGTGAGATGGATCTCCACAACCTATCATTAACATCACATGCCCAATATTGATTATGTAATTGTTCTAAATAAAATGTGACTGATTAGATCCTCTAGAGATAAATAGTTGAATATTATATTTTGTTGAATACTGTGTAGTTGTATTTCATTCTTTTCGATAGAAATATATGCCCTATGTCAGCATAAGCCATCATGTGGTTTATAAGAAATATATTCCCTAGAGTCCAAGGATGAGTATTAAGATCTTAAGTTAATTAATTATTGAAATCTTATGATGAATGTAAACCTTGATTTATCATAAGCATACTCAAAATGAACCAATTTTTTTAAATGCTCACATATTGGTGAAATTTATGGTGTGCATTAGATAAGGTTTTGTGAATGAAATGTATGCATGCATTATAATGATATGAATATGAGTATTGTGTGACTTGATCAATTGAAAGGATCTTTGTGTTGACCATTGTTGATTGTTGATAAAGGGAGGTGAATCACATTAATTATAACTTAATCATCCATTAATCAATTAACAACTAAATTAGATTGGTTGAAAGAAATAATTGAAACAAAGCATGCATCACATAACAACACCAATATTTTTATGTGGGAAATCCAAGGGAAAAACCATAGTGAGAGTAACTCACACAATATGAAACAAATAATACAATGTTTGTTTTATGGCCCACTGCCAAAAAAAGCTAACTGCTCCTAAAAAGAATTGAAGTATGAGATTCACTACCTCAAGGAAAGAAAAAAAAAAAGGCTTGCTGAGAGGACACACTATCTCTAAGCAAGATATTTGAAGATTACAAGGAAAAACATAACATGAATTGTTGTAGTAGAAGCATCTAACATATGTTGATGTTGTTATCCTCTTTATAGCACAATTACTTTATCATACTACCTTCACATACTTCATACTCAATGGTACATCACCAAACCATTCCACACATCCCATATATCAACAACATCACATTCAAAAATGATTTATTCTTCCTTATATATCCTCCACAATACACCCAAACATTGATTGCATTAGCTCTAGTAAGACCCAACAAATGAAATATGTAACTCAATATAGGTCAGCTTCAAACACATGTAACATCAATAAAATTAGGTTGTGGATCATCCCATGACATAGCTAAACCTCAAGAATATATCAACACATCCTTTAAAGCCAATAAGATAGATCAGAATCAATTGGAAGTAGAGGAACTCAATTTGTCAGCCCAATTATCAATAACACTATCAAAATCGTTAACTGTTTGTCTTTATACTACCTAGGAGAAGCCAAAATCATCATTCAAACCAATATAAAAGCAATGTAAATATGTCGAAAATGAAGTTCATCCCTCTCCCAATTATTTGGAAGTAATCGAGCGTTCGTTGGTACAGAAGAGAGAAAGCGCGCCTGGGACAGGGATATATGGATGGAAGAAGGAAGTAGGTACGAGATGAAACTCGATCATTTACAGTTTGTAAAGCATCACCAGTGGCATAACTATAACATAACTAGCTGGTTTCAGATTCTTTTAAGATGGTGGCGACCCCGTTAGTTACGACTTCATCTACCCCACTGTATACAACCTTTCTACAATTATCTTCTAAAGAAATAAATGAAGTGTTGGCACAAAGGAATGAACCCACTGAACTAGTTGAAATTGGGCAAACTAGATTGACTGTGACACTTCAACATATTAGATATTGCACTGTGAAACACCATTTCACTTGAAACTCATATCACTGAATCCTTATACCTTCCTGAACATGTTCCCAAAACTACAAAGACATACTGATCATTGCAAAGGAATGCAGAGCATTCTAATGAATAAATCGAGACACATTTCATAATTAAATTACAATTGGAGAATAGACATATATAACTCTTATTGCACACATGGATATGACTTGAAATCTGGGAAGTATGCACCTTACACACTATATAGCTTCATTCATATGCCACACAACTGGAACATACATTATGGTAGAGTACAAAACACAATACCAACTAGCAAACTAAGAAAAATATACTATTCAACTCTGAAAAATTTGCGCAATCTCAAATATCCACCATCTCCTTGAGCATGTAATCATCAACTAATGTATTTGCATTCCATAACCAAAGCATAAAGCATATGTAACAATGTGTTTCCATATACTTACAATGCATCTGGATAGATATTCTACCATGAGGATATTCGATGAATTTTCGTACTATCTCTCTTCCAACTATCTCTTTCAAATTTTAAACCATTCTTCTCAAATGTCTCATCACATATCATTTTGTTGCATGTCAAACTACACCAATTACCTCAAGTTGCCATCAATAGAAATTGAATTGACATCAATGACAACATCAAGCTACACACATTGCTAATAATGCCATTTATGATAACATACATATTTATCTATAAATGTCAAAACAAAGGTACTTGGTTGATGGAACTCCCTCGTACGACTTAAACTTCATTCTGATGTCCCATAACTCTATAGCAGAAGTAATGAGGTAATGATAGTGATTCCTTTTTACTTTTATGAACTGCTTTACGATAATGAAGCAAAAGACCACCATAACGATGATTGTGATGGCTCTCTGTTACTATCATATGAACATTCTTTGCCTTTTCTCCTGCTTGGGTAGTCTGTGACTCATGCACAATGAAATCATAAAAATATCCCAAAATGTGGTTGTATTCCTTCAGATTTATATACTTTAACTAGAGGGCTGCTCTCAATTTTTCCTCACACTCTTTGTGCTCTTTAGGTTGCTCTCCTATTTTTGGCTGCAGAGAATATGAGAAAAGGTGAGCCATGGCAATTATACCATCACATATCATTCTAAGTAGCTCTGTCTGAGTCACCTTTTCTTCTGCTAACTTGTCCTCCATTTCCAACAGTCTTAGGAGGAGGACTATGGGGACCTGAATCTCAAGCAATTGAAGATCATTTAGGATATCGAATTAAATAGACCGGAACCTGGATCCAGGTTCCATCATGAATCACCATGGAGGTTCCACTGTGATTCATCGCTGAGAAACCCGGGAGTCTCAAGAATGAAACATCCATCTAGAGTGAAGAGCCAAGCAAGGACTTCTTCCTCGCATTCTGTTTCTCCTTCATAGCTTGCTGTAATAAGTAATTATTGCACTTTTTGGATTAGAAAGCGTGTGCATTGTTGAGCTTCTAGGAGCCTTTTCACAGATCTGTTTACAGTTTCTACCTTGTATAACTCTATTTCAGAGAGTGGTTGAGATATCCTGTGATGATAAAGGCCCAAAGTGACAACCCGAATCTGCTACTTGTATGTACTACTCTTTTGTACCTTTCTTTTTACTCTTTTTCGTCCTTAACTCACCTGAAAAACCTGAAAAGACAAAGAAAGCAGCTTAATTATAATCCGTCCAATACCTCAGTTTTCTTCTGATGAAAGTAGTGAATAATGTTGGTGAAAGAAATTATATTCATACCTGAAATACTAAAACATTTCAAACTATTATCAGAAATTCCATTTTTTTAAGGTAATATTTGTTTTAAATAAGCAAATCCAAAGAAATTTCAAATTGTTATCAAAAATTTTTAGTTACTAATATTTGTTTAAAAATCAAAACTCTCTTAAAAGATTAACCAGCTCCAAAATTTGAACTGATAACTTCCTGCTTTCAAGTATGATAACTTACGATTCCATTAATTTCTTCATCCACCAAGTACCTAGATCATTCAAACTGAATCTATCTCTTTTATTGATTTTTATATATCTGAAATGCATATACTAAAAACTTGTTAATAATATAAAAAGAGAGAAAATCAAGAACAGAGGCCATTTTGCTATATCGAGGGTTAACCAAATCGTTTTTCACATATATATGAAAACAGTTTGAAAAATAAAAATTATTCATCTACGCTACAATACAATTTTCTTACAGGGGAATGGTTGAGAACAAGTTATTCTAAATTACAGTACCCACTATGATAAAATGTATATTTCCAATCGTGAGTTTTGAAATGGAAAATGAAAACAATGCTTACTAATAATAAACTTCATAAAGAAATAAAGACAAGAAAACATCTAGTTACTCACAGTTTGTAAGTGGATAAACAATGAAAGAACAACTCAATTCTTGGATGGTGCAGTGTGTCATACAAATCACAGGAATCCGGTTTCTCATATAGTTGTAGTTTTGTTCCTTTCGTGAATGTTTAGACAATCTAATTTTGTTAGATCTTTATTTTATTTTGATAATAGTTTCTTCTTGACCATTTCTCGTGTTTAATATTTATTATTCTCTTTCTGACATTCTGTCAAATCAGAATAATAGGCACCGCTCAGAATGTTTTTCTTTTTTTTTTTTTTTAAATATTTCCTACTGTATTATAAGGGGTAAGTTTCCTTCCACTTACCGAAAAAAGATATTTTATGTTATTTGATCCCTTTTAAAAGTTGGCGCAGCTATTGTGGTTCCAAAAATACTAAGTAATTGTTTGCAAAATCAGCAATGTAGAACATACGACTAACTTGCATGTTATTAATACTGTACCACAGTTTTGAAACCAGAAAAGCTGCAATGCTGAGGATGCTTACACAATATTGCATATCATTAACATATAAGGATGCATTCCAAGAAAGGGGTCTGGATTTTTTTTTTATATTGAGAATAGCTGTATAGAATTGAAAAATAATTTTACAACATTGAAATTAAAAAATTAATTATTATTTTTTAGATTATTGGTAAAGTTGTAGTTTTGTCATTCTATGCAATATTAAGTTTTTTTAAGTGTAAGGATCTTAATATTATATGTGATGAGGTTGGCATCATGCCTTGGCATTATGTCTTGGGCAATTTCGAAGAATTGATACATTTTTCATCTTTTATTCTTAGCCAAAGATGTATTAGCTCTGCTATAGCTTCTCGAGTCAATTGCAAGTGATCAAAGTTTGACAAAAAAAAAAATCATAAAACATAAAGATATATTTGTTTTTCATTTTTTTTGCAACATAAGTGTTTCATATTTATAATCAATAATTCTTAACTTGATATCAATACAAATTGAATTCATTAATTTGTTTTTATTTATATAATTTTTTTGAAGTATTATTCTCTATTTAATAGCTAATAATATATCTATTAGCTTAACAAAATTCAAGAATAGATCAATAATAGGAAGCCAATAAAAGCATTTGATGAGAAAATTCTAAAAGTATGTGCCACAATTATGAATTCTTTAGAAAGGACCTTATTGCAAGTGTTTAGTGTTTGAATCATTAGTACAAGCCTTCATCCTTTTCACAATTAAATTTCAACTATCATAGCATCATGTAGCATTTGGACTGGAGCAAGATTATAACATCTTAATCAAAGTTGATAGAAAAAATATGGTCAATCTTAACCTTCATTAGATATTGATTGGAGGATCGTAAAACTAAATTAACTGAATTCTACATTAATTTTCTAGTCAATAATAATTGTAGGTATGGCTATTATCAAAATCTAGATATTTTCCTATTTCAACCAATTCATGTGAGAGAAGAAGAAGATGCCCCATAAGTAAATACCAAACTACTCTTAAGGAGTTCACATACTTGATTTAGATTGTAATTATTGCATTGAAAATTACTTATCTATCAAATGTTTTAATTGAGAATAAAGTGAGGCAATTCAAGAAAACACATTAGAGTATAGATTTATAGTTTTAATTAGAATGTGAATAAAAATCTTAGAGAACATATTTGTACATCTAATCTTCAAAATATGTAAATGAATAGCATATCCTATAGAATTAACAATAATATTATTCATTAGGTTAGGTTTACAAAATAGGGGTAGAAAATTGGCGAAAAACTATTTTGGATGTGAAATAGGAGGCAACAAACTCACATTATGACATGCTTACCAGGGAAAACTTTAAGAACCCCCCCCCCCTCGGACAAGGTGTAAAAACCTAGTGAAAGTTGTATAATTGCCGAGAAAAATTTTAATTTTACTGGCAAAATTTTGCGATTTACGGAGAAAAAATAATAATCTCCATTGACGAATCATCCGTGATCTCTCAAAGTTTGTGAAAAATCCTGGTGAATTGTAATGTTTTTAAAACCAAAAATGTCTTTAAAACTAGAAAAAATATTTGCACTGGTGATCTCAACCTATTTTCAAATCATTAAAAAGAAATATTGGTGATTTCAAGCTATTTTCAAACCATTAAAAAAAAATATTGTCAATTTCAAGCTATTTTCAAACCACAAAAAAAATATATTGGCAATTTCAACCTTTTTCCAAAACATAAAAAAAATATATTGGCACCTCAGCAGTCCCCGTCAAGTCATTAAAACACATGGCACACAGTCATCAACCCTCTACCTGAAAGACTTCCCATTAGAAAATCTCGTGACCTAGTGACAAGCCCTTACGAATCTATCTCTAGCTCGCAAGCTAGAAATGCTAAGCCTTCATAACCTCGAGATCTAGCGACTGAGGGCAACTGAATAGCCACTCACCAATTCTAGACCACAAAATGTTAAGTCCTCGTCACCGCAACGACTTGGAGATAGTGGTAACTTTAACCCTTGTCGCCTACTCGCAAACATAAAACCATTTATCTCTTAGCTGCTAGCACTTCTCTCGCAAGCTCATGAATTGATCAGGTCTTCAGACATTTAACTTTGTGAGCTGGCGATAACCATAAAAATTAACCACAAATGGTCTAGTCACTACCTCACGACCTACAAATGATAACATTAAACAAACATGAGAGCTAGTGACAACTATATGAAATGAGTTACTCAGTAACTCTCGTGGCTATAATGTATGACATCAAACCAACTCGAGACCTCGCAACCAAAGCAATTTCATTAACAATCTCCAACTCACTAACATAGAATGCTAACACCCAAAAAGCTAGAGACCTTGCAATGTAAACCCAAACCAACTTGTCGCCAGCTCATGGCTTGATCATGTCTTCAGACATTTTACCTCGCGAGCTAGCGATAACCATAAAACTTAACCCCAAACTATATGGTCACTAGCTCATGACCTAAAAATGTTAACATTAAACAAACATGAGAGCTAGCGGCAATTGTGGTGCAAGCTATTGTATTAACACATGCATTGAGTTGTTAAAAGGTATGCAGATCTTAAAATAATCAATGGTTGTCCCTATACCATGAAGCCAAGTTACGCGACCTTTATTCATTGCGACTCAGCAACAAGCCACTAGGAGCGGGGCCGATTAGATAGTTAGCAGTGACAGTTAGTGGTGATGGCAAGGTAATGAGGGACCTTAAAGATCAAATGGCTAGCTCATGATCTAAAGTTGTCGCTATACCGCGTTTGAGAGATGGTCAAATTTTATTCTTCATAGACTAGCGACTAAATGGTGGGTCCGGCTAATGTGGGCGGTTCAGGTGTGTTAATGGGTTGATAAGTCTAAAGGAAATCAACGGTTGTCACTATACCGCAATTGGAAGTTGCTGAAATTTTATGCTTTGCGAATCAACGACAAGCCATCAGTAGTCCTGAGTAACAATGAAACGATCTAGTGGTTGTCGCTATACCATGACAGAAAGTTGTATGAACTTTAATCCTTGCGGATCAGTGATGCTATGAGTATAGTGACATACCCAAAAAATGGCAGAAGTCATGGGACCCACAACATCTACCAACAGGTACCATCGTCCGTTAGATGATCAAAGATCAATGGCTTGGGGTGGATTTTGGCCCGAATGTGGGAAGTTAACACATTTGTGAGAACTTTGCCCAGAATTGAACATTTTAGATTTAATTAAATATAATTAAGTCTATAAAGCTCTTTTTTTGGGTGGAAGTTTAAAATGATTAAATAGACAAAAAACAGACTCGAAAAGTGACACGAGTATGGTCATTGGTGACATGCCCGAAAAATGGCAGAAGTCATGGCACCCACGATATCTGACAACAAGTACCATCGTTTGTTGGATGATAAAAGATTAACGGATTAAGGTGGATTTTGGCCCGAATGTGGGAAGCGAACATAGTTGTGAGAACTTCACACGGAATTGAACTTTTTAAATGTAAGTAAATATAATTAAGTCTATAAAGCTGTTTTCCGGGTGAAAGTTTAAAATGATTAAACAGACTTAAAAAATAGTCCCAAAAAGTGACACGAGTATGGTGACGTGCCCAAAAAATGGTTGAAGTCATGGGACCCATGACATCTGACAACAGGTACCATCGTCCATTGGATGAGCGAAGATCAATGGCTTAGGGTGGATTTCAGCCTGAATGTGGGAAGTGAACACCTTTGTGAGAACTTCGCCCGAAATTGAACGTTTTACATTTAATGTCCTCAGAATGTATACTGAAGTAATGAATGTTTTATCCTTCGGCATGGAATAGTTATTAATAATAATTAATAAAATTACAACATGATTCTAGATATTTTACCCTTAACGTATTACTTTTGTACTTTTCAGAGTTTTCAAAATAAGAAACTCATAAATGATAATAATATTTCATTTCATGGACAAACCAGTAAATTGAGGGAGATTTAGAAATAGCTACTAGATTGAGGAATGCAAGTTGCAACAAAGACTGGTTGCGCCAATCTAGTTAAATAGAAATTTTAGGTAAAATCTAGAACACCTACATCCTGCCTTTTTTTCTTTTTTTAATCTCGTGGTCCAATTTGAGGGTTATCATTTTCAGGTTTTTATCTAGCATTATTTTGAATTATTAACAACAACAACGATGGGGAACATGGGAAGCAGTAGTTCAACAGGAAGCCAAGTGAAAAAAAAATGTACCTAACAGAATTGGTTAAAACACTAGGTTTCATTGATGAATACCATGATATTTATGACCTTGCTATCCATGGTGAAAAGTGTATCATAGATATTAGATATGCATTGTCTAGTAAGGCGGCAGATGCATGCAGGGAAAAATTTGTTGTTTTCAACCCAATGTTAAAACAAAGAACATATAAAATCACATCATGGGATGTTGGATTGGGAAGCATGGTGTTACCTAAAATATTCCCTTGCCCTGATTTTGTCATGGTTTGTGCCAAAAATTATGATGAAGATAAAAAAACAATTGTCAATAAAAATACAAAAGAGGAAATTCTATCCATAAACAAGGGAGAATTTGCTCGTTTGTTGAACCTAGGATTTGAAGCCCAAAACTCAAACATCCAAATTAACCTTGGAAATCTAGCAAGGAATTATGAGAGTCTCGATCCAAGTTGCAGAGATTCATTTATCAAAGCTCTAATAAAGAGTGGTACTAGTATTATGTTGGATCAAAATCATAAGCCTCCTTATGATTCTAACATTTTTGTTCCATGAGTTGGGGATACTATTTCCTTGCTATCATTTTGCCTGCGATTGGAAAATGATAGGGAAGTGGGTGCAAGCCTTCTTGAAATGATTTATAATATCCATTGTGTAGGTCAGCCAGTAAGATATAATTTTATTGAGCACATTGTTCAATCCATGCAAAAACAATTATTAATGATCAAAAAAGGTTCTTGTAAGACATTTAGGTTCTCATCCTACTTGTGTTATCTCCTTCTATCCAAGCATTGTGCAATATTCAAGACCAAAAAGCTTTAAATTGTGAACTATAAGATTGATGAGAAGACTGGGAAGAGAATAGAGTGTCCAATATATGAATGGACACCCAAGATAAGGATGCATGATAATAGAAAGAGCTACAACTATTTTGTAGACTTCTTTTTGGCACCAATATATACTGAAATTACAAGCACTCCAATGCCTAGGTTGCATGTGTCTTGTAGAGATTGTATTCAACTCGAAAGTCAAATAGAATTGACTGACTAGTTCTTCATGGAAGAATTCACTATGTTAAGGTTTTACGGATTGGCAATAAAACCATATAGACTTCCAATACATGTGACAGAGATGGTATTTGCATTGGAGTATGTATGGAAATTGGAGAGCACAGATAGGAACTTCCATGGTCAGCAAAAGAAGAGCATATTTCCTTCCTTTCCTTTCTCATTTGGAGGGTTCACATTTGAGAGAAAAGCATTCAATGTGGCACATGATTTTTTTACAATTTTTAACTTTGGTGAAGAGGGTCTCTGGCAGTATGATCCAATCAGTGTAGTTCAAGCAAGGATTAAGAAAAATGGGAACTCTTCAGCATTATGTCAACATGAAAGTAAACCATTGGTAGAAAAGCTTAGAAGCATGGACTTTTGGGATGAGGTTAAAAAGGAGATGGAGAAAATTGTAGCTAACAATAACATTTCAACAAAAGAAATTTCATCACAAATTATGGCATTGCACAGATAGAGGACAACAGAGGAGGGCCAGGGCATCCAAAATAGGAGGTCCTACAATTTCTACAAAAAATATGCTAATCCATCTAGCAAATCTATTCCCAAAACAATTCTGCAAGAATGTAAAGATTGTTTTTGGACTCAAACCAAAATAAATGATTTTTGGACTATGATGAAGAATCTGGGTGAACTAAAGACTAGTTTACATATATTTGATTTTAATCAAATATATATATATATATAATACACCGAGATATATCCTTTTCGGGGCGCCTATTAGAGTTCGGGGTACATGATAAAAATAGGTGCCTCGAAAAGGATATATCTTAGCGTATTATATATATATTTGATTAAAATCAAATATATGTAAGCTAGTAGCAGTCACCGCAACATGGGAAATAATAAAAAAAATTCAAAATAGAACTATATAATATTATACTATTAATGTTTGTTGCGTTAATATGTAATATTATTATTGCAATTATTATTATTATTTTCTATTTGTTTGTACTAAAATAAATTATATTATAATATTATTATATTATTATATTATTATGTAGAGATATATGAAATTTTAAATATCTATTTAGACTATTTTATATAATATATTTGTGTTGCAAGATCAAAGCAAATACTAAAATCTAAGATAATATAAAACTTTATTTAATGATAATATAAAATTTTATTTAATCACGAGTATTATGAATATTGTTAGCATTAGGGTTAAGGTTAGTGTTATGGTTACGGTTAAGGTTTACATCATGGTTCAAGTTAGATTTATGATTAGGGTTAGGGTTATGATAATGGTTAGGGTCAGCATCAACGTTAGGGTTTGGTTTTGGTTTAGGATTATAGTTAGCTTTAAGGTTTAGGATTACAATTAGGATTATGGTTAGGGTTAGGGTTATGGTTGCAGTTTAATATTAGGGTTAAATTTATGGTTAAGGTTGCAGTTTAGTGTCAGGCTTACAATTATAACTAGGGGTATGGTTAGGATTATGATTTGGTTTATGGTTATGTTCTGGATCAGGGTTAAGGTTCGTATTATGGTCAGGGTTAAGGTTTATATTATGGTTAGGGTTATGATTAAGGTTAGGGATTAGGGTTAGGAATATGATAATAGTTAGGGTGTATATCATGGTTAGGGTTAGCATCAAGTTTTGGTTCTGGTATAGGATCATGGTTAGGGTTAAGGTTAGGGTTAGTGTTAGAATTATAATTAGGGTTAGAGTTAGGGTTAAGATTGCAATGGAAGATAGTATGTGATGATAGTTGTAAGAGTTAGGGTTTGGGTTAGGATTAGGGTTGTTAGGGTTAGGGTCTAGATTAATGGGAGTTATAGTATTATCGATAAAATAAGTTATAATTGGTTTTAGTTAATGAATAGAGTTATTATTGTAGGATAATGCTTTGGGTAAGGGTTCAAGTTCAATTAGAATCAGTTATTTAATAAAAATTTTTATTAAAATAAATTATATTTTAATATTATATATTACATGGAGATATATGAAATTTAATATATCTATTTAGACTATTTTTAATAATATATATTTGTTCCAAGATCAAAGCAAATACTTAACTCTAAGATATATTATACTTTATTTAACGACAAGTATTATGGTTATGGTTGGGATTAGGGTTAAGGTTAGTGTTATGGTCGGGGATAAGGTTTACATCATGGTTTGGGTTAGGGTTTATATCATGTTTAGGGTTTGGGTTTTGGTTACGGTTTAATATTAGGGTTAGATTTATGGTTAGGGTCAAGGTTTAGTGTCAGGGTTACAATTATGTAACTTAGTGTTTACATCAAAGGTAGGGTTAAGGTAAGCATAATTACAGTTAGGGTTAGGGTTGGAATTATAACTGGGGGCATTGTTAGGATTAGGATTTGGTTTATGGTTATGTTTTGGATTAGAGTTAATGTTACCATTATGGTCAGGGTTAAGGCTTATATCATGGTTAGGGCTATGATTAGGTTAGGGTTTGCTTTTGGTTTAGGATTATGGTTAGGGTTAGGGTTTAGTGTTAACCTTAAGTTTATGGTAAGGGTATAGTGTCAGGGTTCCAATTACTTTAGGGTTTATATCAAAGTTAGGGTTAGAATTAGGGTTATGGTTCAATTACACTAAAGTTAGGGTTAAATTAGTATTCAAGTTCAATTAGGATTAGGGTTTGGGCTAGATTAAGGTTAGGAATAGATTAGGATTAAGGTTCAATTTGGGTTAGGGTTAAGTTTAGGGTGGGATTATTGTTAGGGTTAGGGTTTATGATTATGGTTAGGTTAGCATTATGATTAGGGTTAGGGTAAGGAATATAATTAGGGTTATTATTTTTTGTTATGGTTAGGTTTATTATTTACATCATGGTTGGGGTTAAGGTTAGGTTTAGGATTATGGTTAGGGTCATAATTAGGATTATGGCTAGGGCCAAGGTTTACATCATAGTTAGGGTTAGGCTATATTTATGGTCCTCGATTTCAATTAACCTAAATTTATGGCCCTCTATATTTATGGCCCTCTATTTCAATTAGGGTTTTCATCATAGTTAGGATTAGGTTTAGGGTTAATGTTAACCTAAAATTAGGGTTTAATTATAGGTTTTTATTACAGTTAGATTTGAGTTTGATTATGGTTAGGATAAAGTTTTTGTTATTATTAGGGTTAGGGTTTGATTATGGTTATGTTTTGGTATAGTTATGATTTGGTTATGGTTAAGGGTTAATGATGATTATATTGGGGTTGAATTAGGTCTCTATTATAGATATTATCAAGGTTAGGGTTTAATTATTGTAATAATTTTACTATAGTTAGGTTTAATATAATACTAAAATTTATTTAGGGTTAGAATTAGGGTTTTGATTCAAATACATTAGGCTTAGGGCTAAATTAGGATTGAAGGCTAATTAGGGATAGGGTTTGGGCTAGACTTTAATTAAGGAACTACTATTGTAGGATGAATCTCGGGGTTATGGTTACGTTTATTGTTTGAGTTATAGTTTAATTAACATTAGGGTTTAAGCACAATTAGGGTTAAGGATTAATATTAGCTTAGGGTTGGGGTTCATTTAGACAAAAATATTAGTTAGGGTTTAATGGGTTATAGTTAATTATAGTTAGGGCTCAATTGTAGTATGATTTGATTGTGATAAGGGTTTAATTATAGTTACGCTTAGGATTTGAGTCTAATTAGGGTTAGAATTTGGTTTATTATTCAATTAAATTTGGGTTAGGGTTCAATTTGGTTTAGGGATAGGGTTCAATTTGGTGTATTGTTAGAGTTAAGACTTTTAGATTTGTTTTTACATGTTATAAAATATTTTCTATTTGTAAAATTGAACCTATTTTCATTTACTTCTCAAAAATTCTTTAGTGAAAAGATTATGTCTTTTCTTAAGTAAAAGAATATAATACCTTAGTATATAAATAAATTATTATATATTCTATAAAATAAAATAAAATAAGGTTTAAGAAAATTATATTAATTTTAAATTTAATAATTTTAGTTAAATAAAATAAGTATATTATATATATTAAAAAATTCTAGATTAGTATAGATATCTAAAACACTTCTATATAATATATAAGAGCATCCTTCAAATTGATGTCGTTAATAAATTTATATTCATTTTATTATCTTTTATGTGCCACTTTCACCTTTTTTTATTTTCATAAAAAATTAAAATCATTTGTATTTATGATTAAAATCTAATCGTTTCCATGTCACTGGTGTACTATGAGATATGGTTGTTTTATTGCTTGCATTGTTGGCTAAATACATGGTCTAGAATTTTGTTAAGGATAAGCATTCTTTTTTTTAGATTTTTCTTCATCCCATCTTTTTCAAACTTTTTAATGTTTTTTTGTTATTTTCTATTGAGTTAAGAGCTATTTAATTTATCTACATTATTTACTTATTATTTATTCATTATTTGATTTTTTCATATATTTGTCTAAAAATAATTCATTATTTTTCACCCATATCCATGATAATAGGGATAATAGATATAGAAACTTGGTTGTAAAGCATGGTTCATAGATGAAAATAGCAATTTAAAACCATTGTTTATGTTCTTTTAAGGAAACAACTCTTTGAAAGAAGAAAGTTTCATTTTTATTTGCACTGTAGTAAAGAGACTATAATTGATATTTACAAACATTCCTAAATCAATAAGCATAGTAGAAATACACTCTTAAATTGAGTCTAACATCTAAGATAGCTACAAACTTGTCTTGGAGACATTCTATCTATTATATTGAGGTTTTTTCCTTATTATTATATTATTTGGGCATTCTTTATATGTAGATTTTTGGGGAAAAAATGTTACTATATTGATATTTGAAAATATAGAAAGATATTTGTCACAATATTAATTTATTTTAAGTGGTTAAATTATAGAAACTTTAAGAATAAAAATTATTTTAAATTTTATGGAAAATGTTTTATCAATTAATATCCAAATTAATTATCAATTAAGATCTTTGCTTTTAAAAAGAAACAATAGTTTGAAAGTAACAATTCTGATATTGAAGAACAAAAGCTTTGTAATTTATTTAAAAATTAAAACTACCATAAAATTGATCCTCTATACTTTCTTTAAAAATATTTCATTAAGAAGAGAAATAAATCAAATAGAACTCAATTTTCCCCTCTCCCCAACAATATTTAATATTTAATTGTTATTATTTAATATAATATATTAAATTGAATGAAATTCAATGATATAAGAGATTTAATGATGTTCTCCAGTAAAAAAGATGAATTATTGTACATGGTAATATAAATACAATACATGCATACATATTACCTCTTCAAACAATCTACACAACCAAAAAGAAAATCAATATTTACATGATGAGAAATTGTAGTAGAACTTAAAATGGTGCAACTCACACCTACTCTCACGTCTAGTCAAAAGAAATAGAGCAGCAATAATTGTGAGGGATGGCATTTTTGGGCTTTGAATTTGAACCTTGTTGGTGATGCAAATGAAGCTTGAGATAGATGGTTCCCATAGAATCTTTATTCATTGATTAATGTTCATTACAATATGAATGTGATGATCAAACAAATACAAATATGAAATCTAAAAGAAAGAGATAAATACTGATTAAATTTATAGACAATCTAAAAGAAAATCTATTGAAAAACAATGCTTTTAATAAAAATACTCCTATTCTGACCTAGGATCATCCAACCTCATTCATTCCAAATAGTAACTATCATTCACCCTAAACTATATATAAATCTCTTGCAGGTATCATGCAGCCGATCTTTCCTGTAATCTTCTGTAACGCATCAGAATTCTTTACAAACCGAAATATTAGAGAAGAAATAACATTTTATTGTAGGCATTCTTACTTTTAGATGAAATCTCTCTACTCAGATCTGTCGATTTCATGAATGGAAAGGCAGACTCCCAGATTGCTTAGTCATGATATCAGAATGCTTTTGGTGCTCTTAAATAGGCAAATCTAAATTACTCTAAAACTTCCATTTGTTACAATCATCAGCTATTCTCAACTTGCATATGTCTCCACTGTTTGTAACTGATATGCAGTTGTAAATCCCCCAAAAAATACAAAGAAAAAATGCAAAACGAAGGATAATATCCCAAATTCAGGAGAATATATTTACTTGAAAGCTTGCTAAATCTGAATCCCGTCAAATCCATTAATTCACAAATCCTTTAAATTGTCTTCCCTTTCCTATGATAAGAACAAATTTGAAACATTTGTAAGACGTAATCACAAACTCAAAAAGTAAAAGATGTAATTTTGACATAATTACAAACTCGAAATTCCTAAGCTAAGAGAATTCATCATAAATCAAGACAATATTTGGTGAAGAATTCAAGGTCAAGCTTACTATTTTTCTCAAGAAGTTAGCATAATCTTTGGCCAGAGCGCTCCAGTGACGGGGATTGGAACTGTGATTTCTGGTCCAAAATAAATGTGACTTGATATGAAAGCTAGAATTTCTTTTAAATAGATGATAGCAAGATGGAATGGTTGGTCTTCCATGATAGTAACACAACAATTAAAATATAACGTCATTTTTTATAACAACAGACAATTCGTATTCCATAAGATGTCAGTTAATTTGGTTTCTTTTTCAGTTTTCTTTAGTGTATACACGGATGCCTTCACTCCCCCCCTGTTGCGACTATTGGAATGCCTCTCAATGTAATGAGGATTTGTGAAAGCAAACATCATTTTCCTACCACCTTTGAGATAGATGTTCCTTGTTCAATCAAAAACAATTAATTGTTTCGTACAAAGCATTAGTGATAACATCGTAATCATTAGTGGATTAAAATCTGTTACATTTGGCAATTCTCACTTTAGACACATGGTAGATTCTAGGTTTTTAGAAACTGATAAAAAATAATGATCAAACATTTATTTTTAATAAAGAAAGAAAATAAATCTATTGCAATATTCCAGAAACCTTGAACAGACTAGAAAAAATCTAGTGCAGTAGTCCAAAATCCTTGAACAGACTACGAAAAAAAATCGATTACAGTAAGACTGGAATTAGTTTTGGTTCTAGTTATTCTCCAAATAAAATGGCACATTTGCAAAAATTCAAAATTGTAATACCATGGTTTTGGGGTTTAATAGTATTTAGGAGGCCGATTATGAAGATTGGGATGGTAAAAATGACATAAAAATCCATCGCAATTTTTTGGTGACGATCCAGGCTAGAAAAAAAAACATTTACAGTATTCCAAAATCCTTGAACAGAGAGGTGCAAATGTCAAGACACATCCATGAAGTATATAGCATGAAAACCAATTGCTTATTATTAAGGTGAGAAAAATTTTATTCAATTCTCCACAATATCAGCCAACCATGCAGAAATTTATTGACGTTAGTAATTAACCCTACCTATTTACATAAAAATAGATTGGCCTATTCATAGGAATTGTAAGACAAAAAATGTCTGGTGTCACTGGAGCCATAAAATGCTTAAAACCTCTAAAGATGAGAAGAAATATAGATTCACGAGTGTTATCCAGAACCCTTCTCTAGTTCTATCGTACTAGAAATCTATCAGGGATCTTAACAGAAACATTAAAATTGCATAGGCATATCACAGATCACATATACAAATAGTATTTATTGCCTTGATTAACTAGGAAAAATATGAAAAGCAGCTCTATATCCAAAAAAAACCAGTAGGAAAATAGTGAAATTACAAAGCTTCCACAAACTTAGCATGATGAGGTTTTTTAGCAGCAGGCAGAGGGTTCTTTCCCTAGTGGTTAGAAGAAGAGCGATGAAGGTGACAACAAAAGGAACCCTCGTGAGTAGTTGGAGAGCACAAACAATTTTGCCTGGGCTTTGGCGAATTTGCAGTGCCATTTAGATCCTCTGAAGATGACTCCATTCTTTCTAACTTTGGAGAGCTACTATATCCATGATGATCTTCTCCCCAGGAAGCCATTCTACACAGATGTACAACAACAATTAAAATGGCACATTTGGAAGATGGAATGGTTGGTCTTCCATGATAGTAACACAACAATTAAAATATAACGTTAGTTTTTATAACGACAAACAATTTGCATTCCATAAGATGTCAGTTACTTTGGTTTCTTTTTTTAGTTTTCTTTAGTGTATACACGAATGCCTTCACTCCCCCCCTGCTGTGACTATAGGAACACCTCTCGGCGTAACTAGTGCAAAATTTAAGACCATCGAAGAGGATGGAGAGTTTAGCAAATTGTGGAATATGGAGTATCCCACAACAACATATGACAGGAGTGAAGATGATAATGAGTATGAGGTTGAGCCCACTCCACCAACTACTATAGTCCCTAAAATATTAGGTGGATTCAATGAGTCCATGAAAGAAAAATATAGCAAAGGGGCAAGCATTGTGGAAAAAATGAGTTTTGAAGGTGGTGGTCTAGGTCCCAGAGGAGAGGGCATTTGGTATCCACTTAAGGTAAAACTTCCATCAGTTTCAAAATCAAAAGCTCATGTTCTACTAGTCATTGGACTTGATTCTTTAAATTCATCACAGATAGGTACTACTCATTACCCTCAAGGTCCACCTACATTTGTTTCAGGTTCAAATCCACAACCAACACCACATCATGGTATTCCCATTGGTGGTGAATTAAGTGCCACTACCATAGGTGGGGAATTTGGGGATAGTATTCCCATTATTGTTCGGTCAAGTGACGTTGTGATTGGTGAGGTTGGCATGGGTACTACTACTGATACTAGTTGTCTTGGTGTTGGATAAGGGCTACAAAAAAATATCTCTCGCAAGAGGCCACTAGTGGTAGATACTCATACTATTCAGAATCCTATATCAAGTGCCACTGACACTATAAAACAATCATTTGCAGCTTCAGGTCACACACCTAAAAAGGTTATGAAAACTACACATGAAAGTGTTAGTGGGAGTGGGACAAGATCATGAATTGTTGTTGGTAATCCTAGTCAAGCATTAGTTAAAACCACAAGAATAAGTGGAACTAGAGCCTCTGGTATTCCTATGTCACCTTTCAAACATTCAATTACTTCAACAAGCCCAGATTTTCAATTTCGTGATTACTATGAAAAATATGAACACACAACAAAAGAAAATAAAGAAAAAAAGAAATCATTTCAAAGGGGTTCCTTGACTGAAGTTTTAGATAATCACCCTACAAGGAACGGGGTATTTCCAACATATGACCCACAGAAAGATATGATGGAGTTCATGGTTGTTATGCCCCTTACCACAACTAAAGAAAAAAATCCACCACATAGTCGGATAGATCCCTCTGAATTTCAGGTTAGCATGCTCCAAATGGATTTTTCCAAAGTACATAATGTGGGCAAAATTAGCTTGTCAAAAAGGACTAATGAAGTGGTCTACACTTCACTACTAAAGGTGGAGAGAGAAAAAAATTAACTGGAAAAACAAATAGAAAAGTTACAGGCACACCTGGCAAATAAAAAATCAAGGAGGAAAGCTGCAGATAACAAGTGCAATGATTTACAGAAAAAGAAAAAAAATTTGGGCTGTGCAGTAGAAATTGCAAACCAGGAGAAGATGGATGCAGAATTGAAGGACCTGATAGAAAATTTGGCTAAAAGAAGTAAAAAAATTGATGAGGAAAGAGCCAGTTTTCAAAAATTATACAAAAGTTATGAGTTTGCTACTGTCGAAATAAAAAAAATATAGGACCTATTGGATCGTGGGAAGGAAAAAGAAAAACATTTGCAAGAGGAAGTAGAGGAAGAAAGAAAAAAATTGTGCACAAACGAAAGAAGACCTGCACAATGCAAATGATAAAATAAAAACTTTGGAGGATAGATTGAAAGATAATATGAAAAATACAATGAATTATATACAAAAAAATATTTGGCGGAAAATAATACAGAGGAGTGACAAGTTCTGTGAATGGTTTGAATTGAATGAAAGTCTAAGAGTAATTTATATGAAAATCAAAGGGCACTTTGAGAAGAGAATACATGTTTATTCAAAAGAGGATATGGTAAAAAATATTCTGCAAGTAGTCTACAGTATCAGTGATAGCTACTTGGCATCCAAGGGAATTAAGAGCCTCATTGATGCCACATTTAAGACATCATCTATCATTCAAAAATGCTAGAAACAAAGAGAAACATCAGAAGTTATGGAAAAATGTGGAAAAAGGATATTGAAGCTACAAGAAAAGAAAAATAATTTGATTAAACTTGGTTTTCCTAAGACCATTGACCCATCAAATAAATTCACTGGAAAAGAAGCTTACAAAAAAGCATTGAGATAAAAATGAAGTCTGATTTATACTTGCTTCCTAAGGACACAACTCCCCAAAGCTTTCTAGAATTCATCCAACCATTTACAACTCTAAATTTGGTATTGGATGAAACAGTGATGTCAAGTCAATCTTCTAAATATGGATTGTTGACAAAGTTGTAGTTGACTTTCCATAGTTTAAAGAATATTGACCGTCCATTAGACGAAGAGTGAAGCACCCTACAAAAACTGGCAAATAACTCTTAAGAATCATAGTATGTATTGCACAATTCTCTTCTTTTACTCTTAGTTTCAAGGTTTTATGTTTTTTCTGTTTGGAATTTGGCATCGCTTGAAATAACTCTGTTTTGTAAAATAGGAAAAAACTAGCACTCCCTGTTGCTAATTTGCTAATCCAGCCTATGAATCTATGATGCACAGTACAAAACATCAGCTAGTATATTTGTATTTTCAAATTCTCCCCTGCTTTAACATTTATGCATTTCTCTATTTCTGATTACTAGGTGTTGGTGAACAGATTGTCCTCTTACTTAATTTCTCTTAATTTACTCTATCCCCAATGTTATGAAGAGAACAGAATCATTCACTACAGTTGAGAAAGTATTAGTTTCATTTTAACTTCCTCTCTGAATTTTTCTAAAGGTACAGCTCCCTTATCTGATTTACAATGAATTCAGTTTTTTTTTTTTTACAATCACACTTTTTCCTGAAAGTGCATAAGGTTCTCTCAACTACTCCTAGGTAGTGAGGTAATTACAAAATACAGATCGCAAATAGAAAAATTCACATACATATAATCAACAAAATCTATTTCAAAGAATGGATTTTCTGCTAGATTTTCCACATATATCAAAACAGGGAATAGATGAACTTACAACTAACCAACAGCAATAAGGAAATTTCGAATCGCTGAATTATCTCCACAAAGTGATAATAATTCAACACTCAGAACGCAAAGTTTCAAAGCATAACTCGAAATCTTTCATATATGTATATCCAACTTCAATGCACAAAGTCTTTGGAAGCTAAAACATGCATATACTATCCTTCATCACTGTTCTTCTGAAAAATCTATATAAAAACTATATTTAACTTGCTATTCTTTCCTATTCTATTGCTAATGCCCCCAAACAGTTTAATGCCCCAGCATTTATAGTTATTTTTGAAATCCCGAAGGGCCTCCCTTAAAACTCAGCCCTATCGGGTTAATACAAGAAACCGTCATAAAACTAAAAAGCAGTTATCAAAAAGATAGAATGCCAGTAGGTGACGATTCAGTTTCCGCTATATTCGCCAGCTTCTTCTTCATTTCTGATGGTCTGACGTACCAGCTTCCAGCTCTGGAAAGAAGACATGAATTCTTGCGTGGCCTGTGAGTGCGGGTTCTTTAAACTCATCAGCCAGGCTCTACATGCATCCTTCTGCCACCTGTATTCCTTCATCTTTAGGCTCTGACATGCAATCAGCTTCTCATTGAGGTGCAGCATGGATTCTATACCTGCCAATGAAGTGAAATCATCGACCTTGGGCGTTTCTTTGTCCCTAATCTGCTCGACTGCTTCGGTGAAACTTTTAGTTAACACTTCAATGTCCATGCTGCCTTCATCCAATTGTAGGATGCCTGTGGGGTTGACAATCTTCATGTCCTTAACCAGTTCCTTATGCATATCTGTGATTTGATTCTTGACGCCCTGGACTTCTTTGATGGCTTCTTGGTAGATGGACTCCTTCCAGCTCATATTACTTTTCAGGATAAATAAGGTGCACGGGTCCACGGCCTTCATGGAGTTTTCACCTAAGAATTTGAGAACTCCAAACTTTTCAACCTCAATTACCCGGGAAACTATGGTTTGACACCGTGACAATTCCGTCTCCCATACTAGTATCAAAGTTTGAATCTCTTCGAGCAATGCTTTACCCTCGGAATAGATACTAGTAATTTCTGAAATAAACTTATTCCCTTGCTCTAATATGTTATTTACCCAACTAACCACAGCGTCAGACAGCAATTTTCCCCTCTGCGTCTGTTTCATCAATTGCTGGCTTTCGGCAGAATTTGGGTCGAATGGCTGAGGCAGCTGGATTATTGAGTTAGGCCCTAAATTAGTCAGCGAATTGATGTATGTGGCCATCATCACCACCATTGCTTTCAATTCTTTCTTCTCCTTAGAATCTTTTTCTGATTGAGTGAGCATGTGGTCAGCAGAAAACTTAAAGAAATTATTGCCAGTATTCCTGTTAAGGGTACCTAGTTCAATAGAAGTGACTTTGAATCCTTCCTCATCAATTTCCCCTGACTCCCTTTTCTACTTATAAGTAGCCACTTCCGCTATGATTTTCCCGGTCACTGGATCCTTAGTGAGACAAGCATCCGTTTTCATTTTCTTTGCTTTAGACCCTCTAGCCGCATACCTAGTGACAATGTCCTTTACAAGCGAGGCCGCTGGTTGTAAACTCCATTTCTTATTGATTGAATTTGATAACCATAAAGGAATAGTGGGAGTGGTTGATACCATCTGAGTATCTTTAGTTGGAGTCAAGAACTTGGGTTGATCTGCCTTTGTTGTTTCAATGAATTGGACTTCATCGTCTGCTTCATCTCAAAAAGGGGACTTGTCACTTGAATCCCGCTCTGGTGATGTCATTTTCTGCTTCTGGGAACTAGGCTGCTTCAAAGCTTTGTTCCTGGAATGGGATCTCGTTCTAGGAGCTGTGACTTGGGAAGGAAACTTTATTTTCTTATCTGAGGCTAATGTATCATCTGCAACATGAGAAAGTGGAATGTCAGATTGAAGCGGTTCTGAGAGAGAAATCACCTTAGTAGAAGACTCATTGATGTTTCCAGTCCTTTTCCTCTGCAGCCAATCATCCGTATAAGTTAATATGGATCTGGCTCTCCAATTAATATCATCATCTTCCTCCTTGCTCCAATCAACTGTCAAGAATTTTGTTTCATTTGATTATTCCGATTCGGGTTCAACTAGACATGAACCATCCTCAACAATCCCTTGTGTTTTGAACTTCAATTTGAAAGAATTAATTTGCTGCAGGGTGAGTCTAGAATGGTCCTTTTTCAAGACTTCTTCTTCATTTTCACAATCTTCCCATAAATCTTCTAGCTGCGGAGCAACTGTTGAGTTGATTTCAAGGCCGAGGGTTAGAGCTGCATATCCTTTACTATCGAAGTTTCTCCTGCTGCGGTAGAAACCAAGATTGAATCCCAGTAAATTGCTTCCAATGATGGAAGTGTCATTCATGTTATTACACACCAAAGAGTGCAACTTAATAGGGAAGACCGTTTCCCATTTATCCTGAGGGAGATTATCCTTAATAACAGCAGAAAGTTGCCTGCACAATTCAACTAAAATGAAACAATCAAGGGCATATCGAGGCAACCTCACAGGTTCTTCCTCAAACCCTCCGACTCTCAAATATGTGAACCTGGGGAACTGAATAAAAGAACTCCCATAATGTTGAACCAGCTTCAGCAATTCAGAAGAGAGTCGTGGCATCTGAACACCTTCTAGAGCCAAATAAATGTTTTCAAACAATATATCATGCACCTTACAGAAATCCTCCAGGACTCTGTCTTTTTGCAACAACGGGCAATATTGGAAAATGGTCATTTCCTCATTCCATACCTCATGTGGAAGAGCGGCGAGATCACAGGTGCAGGCAATACAATAAGTCAAATATGAGGCCATACGAAAATCTTCTCTAGATTCTTTGGCGCGTTTGAGCTGGCTTCTCAGGGAAGTGGCAATAATCTCCGCCCAATCCATCCATTGTTCACCCTTTAAGATAATTTCAATGTACCTATACATCCATTCTTCGAACAAACATACATCAGCTGAACCTTTCACCCTGTATAATAATACCACCAGGTCGTGTATGTGGGGTTTCATGTGGCTTCTAGTAATGACCTTGGGAAGTCTAGACCCACCTCCATAGTTAACCTTGGTCCATTTCCTGGCAAGAGTGTTTCGGTACACACTAGGGTTTTCCCGATACTCAGCTTCAGCTTGAATAGGTGAGAAAGCGGCAAAGGTACTTGTTGTTAACTTCAAAACAGAAGAAATGGTTTCTCTGGAGACAGAAAGTATGACATTACCATTTTTGCTTACTATGCTCTTGCTTCTTACATCATAATGGTCAATGCAGAGTTGTAAGAGTTCAGGGTGTACGAAGGCAGGGGGAAATGCAATGGCTTCAATTAACCCGCTCGTTAATATTTCCATACATCCCTTAACCTCTTCCGTATTCGCAAGAAAACTTGCTTGAAGATTTTCCATATTTACCCTTTCTAAATTGATATCACAAATCACTGGTCTTTTACATTCAAGGCTAGAAACATTACCGAGAAAATGCATAACCGACTTCATTCTTAACTTAAACAAGCAAGACCTCTTTCAGACAAACCTTTGAAAATAACAGTTTTGCAGAACAGAACAAAGGTTACCAAACTCTCACCTGTTTTCCATTGAAAAGCAAATAATCTCCTCTAGCTTCCCTAACTGCTCCTTTTCTCCGAAATCAGACCTCCTCTCCTTTATCCTTTTTCTTTGTTTTCGGATAACTTACCAGGCAATCTGAATGAAAATTTATCACAGGGGAATTTTATACATGGGAAGATCGGATAATGCTAGTTTATCACCTCACATCAGGATTGACATGCTCGAGGCGTTGATGCATAAATGCCTCGATTAATGATTTTACCCTTTCGCATGAGTTAATAATAATTTATTTCGTGCGATATCCAGTCATGCATGAAACGAAGGTCTACTCACACTGATAACAATGATGCCCTTTTCCTTGAAAAAGAAAAAAAATCTTTTGATTTGACATGCCGACGGGACCATTGATTGCTTTGAGAGAAAGGCGGCGCAACATACTCCAAAAATAAACTCCTGACGTCGGTACTTGCCAAAAACTACTTTGAATAGGTTTGAACCAAGCTTCAAAACGGTTCAAAGTATTTTAAAAGAACCACCGTGATAAGGATACTTCCTGCCAAAGAAAGAGTGTTAGTGTGAAAAATTTGGTCGAATCACTTTGAACTACTTCGAACCGAGGTTCGAAATGATTCGAAGCGATTCAAAGGGAGGGGAGCAATGACCGTGAAAATTTGTGACCTTAACCAACGTATTCAAAAGATGATAGATACTTAGATGATAAAGGGGAGACCTCGAATAAGATAGGTGGGGTTTTTATAAAGGGGGGGACCTTTGAAAAAATATGGCGACTCTTAACACAACTAACAGGGGCTCTGACTGGGGGCTGTGTATGCGGAATACACAGAGAACTCAGAAATAGGAGATAGAACTCAACACAGCAGACAGGAAAGAAAACAACAAGAACGAGAAAACTAGACACAACAAAATACTATGTACACAGCAGGGGACATCAAAACTTAGAATTTGACCAGCTTCAAATCCTGCCCGTTATATGTAAAAGGCAGAATTGTTCCATCTGGGTATTTCAAACGGAAAGTGTTAGGACCAACCACTTCTGAAATAAAGAACGGACCTTTCCAAAGAGATTCAAATTTTCCGTGTGTTCCTTTCGGTTCTTTCCTCTTATCCCACAGGAGCACTTCATCATTCTTAAGGAAATTTCTTGGTCGAGCTTTCCTGTTAAAAATGTGCTTTACATTCATCTGGTGTTCCGTGATGTGATCAACTAATCTGTTCCTCTCATTTTTTAGCTTGTGCAGGTACATGACTCTCTTCTCCAATGAATTTTTAAAGAATTGATCTTTGATGACCGATTGCAATTTAGCTGCCGATAACTCCAGGGGTAAAGATACCTGAGCTCCAATCCCATATACTAATTCAAACGGAGCCATCCCAATAGCTCTTTTTGGTGTGATCCGGTCTGCCCACAATGCTTCATAGAGCCTTTTGTGCCAATCTCGGGAATTGTCAGATACCAATTTTTTTATGATGGCCACTAGATTCTTATTGCTAGACTCTGCCTGTCCATTTCCCTGTGGGAAATAATCTGATGAATGTGCTAATGATACCCCATGCTCATAACAGAAAAGTGATATTTCCTCTGATGAGAAATAAGTGGCATTATCTGAAACCACTTTTTGAGGTACACCAAATCTAACAAAAATTTGCTCTATCAGAAATCCACATACCACTTGAGAGTTAGATTTCTTCGTTGGAATCGCCTCCACCCATTTAGTAAAATAATCTGTCGCTGTTAGAATGTAGATATGTCCAGCGCTTGATGGAGGATTTATAGGCCCAATAAAGTCAATGCCCCATTGTTGAAAAGGTTCATCAATTACTACAGGTCTAAGAGGTAATGCTGCTAATTGAGGGCGTCCAGTAAAAAGTTGACATTTCTCACAGTTTTTCACAAACTTATAAGCATCTTTGAACATACCTGGCCAGTAAAAACAATTCCTGAGAATTTTAAAGGCAGTAACAGTGGATGAAAAGTGCCCTCCACAAGCCTCAGAATGGTACGCCTTTAACAATTTTCCTTGTTGCTCTGTGTCCACGCACCTTAAGAATGTTCCATCAATTCCCCTCTTATATAGAACACCATCTGAAATTACATATTTGGCGGCTTTCAGTCTGAGATTCCGTCTTTCTTTATAATTCATATTTGATGGGCATTCACCGTATGAAAGAAAATATGCAATGTCAGAGAACCAAGGATCTGTTAGACTGACCAGTAAAACCGTATGAGCTTCATCGGATTTACCAGGAGATACATCTCTATTCTCAGCTATCATTTTGCACAAACCACGCCCCCTTACTAGAGAAGTAGGTTTGATTGTTAAATCATATTCTTGCACTTTAGCTACCCAAGTCGCTCGTTTATTCATTCCTACTTCTTGCTGAGTCAAGATACTTTTGACTGCGGTCTCGGGCACATATACAACAGAATGAGAGTACAGTATGTAATACCTGAATTGTTTCAATGCCCTTACTACAGCAAAGGCATGTTTTTCTGTTGGACTATAATTTAATTCATGCTTCTTCAATGGAACACTCATAAAGGCGATTGGAGCTTCTTTTCCTTCATCATTGGGTTGGGTTAAAATACTAGATAGAGAATGCTCAGAAGTGTAACAATAAATAATGAAGTCTCTCTCAAAATTAGGGCTTACCAGCATTGGAGCACTTGCAATAGCTATTTTGATGTCTTCAAAAGCTTTCTTACCCTCTTCTTGCCATCTGAAAGGACGTTTCTCGCTCATCATGTCTAGCATGTATCTCACTTTTTCAGAAAATTCGGGTACAAAACTTCTCAGGAAATTGATCTGACCGAAGAAAGATTTCAAATCACTTCTATTTGTAGGCAGAACCAGCTTCTGTATTGCTTTCACCCTCTTTGGATCGATTTTTACACCTTCTTTAGAAACAATATGCCCGAGCAATTTACCTTCTTCAACGAAGAAAATAGACTTCTTCGGATTCAAAGATATACCATGCTGTCTACATCTTTCCAGAACTCTCTCTAAGTCCTTCAAATGATGTTTCCTTCTTTTAGAGTAGACAGTTAAATCATCAAGATATATAACAATTATCTTATCTCGCAGGTCTTTGAAAGAGGAATTCATCGCTCGCTGAAAAGTAGCTCCAGCATTAATTAGACCGAAAGGCATCCGATTGTAAGCAAAAGTACCCCAGGGAGTGATGAAGGCTGTTTTATGCTGATCTTCTGGGGTGACACTAATCTGATTATATCCTGAGTAACCATCCAGCATCGACATTACTTCAGATCCAGCTACTGACTGCAAGACATGATCCATAGTAGGAAGTGCGTAGTTATCTTTAAGGCTTGCTTGATTCAGATTCCTAAAGTCTACAGAAATCCTTATTTCGCCGTTCTTTTTCCTCACCGAAATGATATTTGCCACCCATGTTGAATGATGTATTGGGTAAATTATACGAGCCTTCAACATCTTTTCCACCTCTCTAAAAATGGCTTTTGAGACTTTAGGGTTATAATTTCTAAGCTTTTGTCTGAAGGTGGTGGCCCCTGGTTTCAATGGTATGTGATGCACAAATTCACCATTTCTGAAGTTTTTTAAGTCGCCATAACCCCATGCAAAAACATCTCGATATTGGATTAAAAGCTCGGATAAGTTCTTCTTTTCCCTTGCAGAACAAGTTTTGCCTATAGAGATTAGCTTAGGATCCTCTTCGCTTCCAATGTTGATCTTCTCATGTTCCTCTTTATTTTCATTAGAACCAACATCTTTCCTTAAAGTACTGTCATCTTTTCTACCAAAAAGATGTTCCAAAGAAACCAGGCCTTTGGGAATCCTGTTTCCTTGAAGTTGGATCACTTCCCCTGTTTCCGTTGATTCTTCACCGATTGGTTTTCCCCCATGTTCAGATCCTTCAAAAAGGATTTCAGCGAAATCTCCCGCGCAAGTCATGAATTCTTTTAATTGTTCATCATCATTAAAGACCTGCCAATGATTAATATTATCTGGGACTCTTGGTCTGTATAACACCTCAATCTTGTAAGCATTGTTTTTGAATTCGGGATGGGGCAATAATAAAGATGCAGAGACAGCTAAAGAATCAGCTTTGGTATTTTGAGCACGCGGGATGAATTCAATAGAAAAGGCTTCAAATGACTCAATTTCATCCCAAACCAGATTTCTATAATGCCTCAGTTGATCATTTTTTACAGGGAATTATTTTCTTACCTGCTTAACAATGAGTTCAGCATCCCCCTTTGCTTTTAGCTGCCTTATCCCTTTTCCCTTTGCTTCTTGTAAACCTAGAAGCAACGCCTCGTATTCTATTGTATTATTTGTATTATGGAAATCCAGCTTGAAAGAGAAAAGGAAAATTTCTCCAGAAGGTGATATGAGTACTACACCAGCACCTGAGCCTGAGTTCGAGCAGCTTCCATCAAATTCTAAAGTCCACAAGGTTTCTTCAGCACTTACCGTGTTCTCTTCACATGACTTCTCGGGTAAGATGATATAATTCCCGAATTGACACTCCTCATATAATATCTGTGCTTTGGGATTGTCAGAAGGTACCACAGTATATTTTTTTTTCGGCTCAGGTTCTAACTTTATTTTCTTCTTTCCCACAGGAATATATGCTTCGGACCAGTCCATTTTAATTTCTCCACCTATATCCTTGCAAAAAGTTCTGCTAAGTAGCATCCCATAGCTAGCTGGAATATCAGCTACCAGAATAGTAAGCTTGACTCTTTTTTTAGGGCAAGCGTAAAGGACAACTTGTACATCTTTCACTTGGCCAACCAGGGGTACCTGCTTCCCATCCATAGCATAGCAACACCCAAAAGTTTTTGTGAGCTCCAAACCAAGGGCTTTTGCAACTGGCTGAGGTATAATATTATCTGATGCTCCGGAATCAATAATACAATTACTAAGCCTTTGACCGTTTAACAACAAAGATATATAAAATGGATTGGGCTTTTTCTCCTCTGTTTCTTTTTTAACAGAATTAGCAGTGGCTTCAATGTTCTTTGAGCATCTCTCGGATATAAAAGTGGGTTCATCAGCAGCTCCTACATCCTCAGAAACATTATCTGTAACATGTGCGCTAGTGACTGAACTTCCCTTCACGTATTGAACCAACTTATCTAACTCCTTAGGATTAAGCTTTAAATATTCAGCTGGTGAAATGGATATGGAAGAAGTTTTACAGAATTCTACAATATCAAAAGCTAAGGCACTAGCTTTCGTTTCAGCCCTGAACAAAATCTTAGGTTCCGTGGTATCAGCCTGAACATGCTCCTTACCTTTAGAATTTGATACGTTTAGGGTGTTTCCAGGATAAAAATTTTGATTCCTTTGGCCTCTAGTCATGACTGTGCAGGCAAGTTCTTGAAGTGTTGTAAAAACATCACCTCCTCTCTCTGAATCAGATTCATATTCTAGGAAGTAACTACTGGACTCATCTTTTTCTATATCTTTTTTTTCAATTATCGCTTCTGCCATAAGAGCGTTCTTTGCTAGCTGAACACAATTTAGCTAGTCAGGACATTCTCATTCATCATGATCTGAAGTCATGTGGAAAGAACACATTGTTTCTTTAGGGGCTTCTTCGATTTGTAGTCTCGGTTGAGGAGCAGTTAATAGGGGAGTTCTCCCAAAATTTTGAGACTGCTGCCGTCTTTGAATGTCTTGATAAGGGGGAGGATACTGATTATGTGTTTTATTCTGCTACCTCTTCATCATTGCTATGTCATTCATCAGTTTTTGTAAGACTGGGTCTGTGGGTGTAGCAGATGAAACGGTCCCGGGAGTATGTACCTCTCTTTTCCATTTACCGGCATTAATGAATGCATCCTCCAGTTGAATGGCCAACCTCTGAGCAACGCCTAAATCAGCACAAGCATCTTTAATAAGATGAAAACTTATATCTGCTGGAACGGCATTAATAAAAAATGATTTCTGATTTTCTTCACTAGGTCTTGACGTTGTGGGAATTCTTTGAACCAATCTATTGAACTTGGCCACAAACTCTCTCATAGGTTCATGCATATCTTTCTTCATTTGACTGAGTTGGGAAAATAGAGAACATTCATTTTCAGGGGTTTTAAATCTATTTTCAAAGGCATTTTTCATATCATCCCAACTAGTAATAGAAAGATGGGGCAAATGATTGAACCAATCAGCAGCAGCATCAGTCAAGGTTCACACAAACAATCTCACAGCAACTTCCTGTGTAGGGACGCTTATAACAGCACAGGCAGAATGAAAAGCACTTAAGTGGTCATCTGTTGAGACTTTTCCATCTCCACTAAACTTGGGTAAAACTTCAGTAGCTCCTTTAGGAAGTGGTGCAGGATTCACGCCTAAATTCAGTGGACCTATGTTCTGTCCCCAAGGTTGATTAGCAGCCATGTTGGGTGGTACAACTTGCAAGGGTGGAACTGATATACAGGCTGGAACAAGGGCACTCAATGGAAGCAAGGATTGAACCAGAGGTGAGAAGGGAGAAGGCTTTGGTGGTGAGTTTGGCCTGCTTTGGGATTTGATGTGCTTCTTTTTAGGGTTGCTAAAATCTGGCAAAAGTTTTAGGTTTTTTAACAACTCAAAGTTTTCATCAAGAATCCCCTAATTTCTTTCCCCTCTTGTGTATCTACGAGTAGCCAGTTTCTAAACTACTGATGTGTTCAAGGTCTTGTAGGTGCCTAGGCTAGTCTATTCACAACAACCGCCTCCTGAACTTCCAGCACTCCTCTCAAGAACTCGGCTCTTTCTTCCTCTATTTCCAAGACCACTAATATTTGCTGATAGTGTTGACCACTTCTACGTTCTCGCCAAGCAGTTGCTGCTAGGTCTGAAATTATGTCTTCTTGAGTATCTTCAAATCGAAGATTGGGTTGTAATACAGGAAAGATCTCGTTATGTTGAAGGACCATGGTTATACATTACATTAAAGATTAAGTTTCCTTCAAAGGACTCGATTTCCCCAGCAGAGTCGCCAAAAATCTGTTGGTGAACAGATTGTCCTCTTACTTAATTTCTCTTAATTTACTCTATGCCCAATGTTATGAAGAGAACAGAATCGTTCACTACAGTTGAGAAAGTATTAGTTTCATTTTGACTTCCTCTCTGAATTTTTCTAAAGGTACAGCTCCCTTATCTGATTTACAATGAGTTCAATTTTTTTTTTTTACAATCACACTTTTTCCTGAAAGTGCATAAGGTTCTCTCAACTACTCCTAGGTAGTGAGGTAATTACAAAATACAGATCGCAAATAGAAAAATTCACATACATATAATCAACAAAATCTATTTCAAAGAATGGATTTTCTGCTAGATTTTCCACATATATCAAAACAGGGAATAGATGAACTTACAACTAACCAACAACAATAAGAAAATTTCGAATCGCTGAATTATCTCCACAAAGTGATAATAATTCAACACTCAGAACGCAAAGTTTCAAAGCATAACTCGAAATCTTTCATATATGTATATCCAACTTCAATGCACAAAGTCTTTGGAAGCTAAAACATGCATATACTATCCTTCATCCCTGTTCTTCTGAAAAATCTATATAAAAACTATATTTAACTTGCTATTCTTTCCTATTCTAGTGCTAATGCCCCCAAACAGTTTAATGCCCCAACATTTATAGTTATTTTTGAAATCCCGAAGGGCCTCCCTTAAAACTCAGCCCTATCGGGTTAATACAAGAAACCGTTATAAAACTAAAAAGCAGTTATCAAAAAGATAGAACGCCAGCAGGTGACGATTCAGTTTCCGATATATTCGCCGGCTTCTTCTTCATTTCCGACGGTCTGACGTACCAGCTTCCAGCTCTGGAAAGAAGACATGAATTCTTGCGTGGCCTGTGAGTGCGGGTTCTTTAAACTCATCAGCCGGGCTCTACATGCATCCTTCTACCACTTGTATTCCTTCATCTTTAGGCTCTGACATGGCATCAGCTTCTCATTGAGGCGCAACATGGATTCTATACCTGCCAATCAAGTTAAATCATCGACCTTGGGCGTTTCTTTGTCCCTAATCCGCTCGACTACTTCGGTGAAACTTTTAGTTAACACTTCAATGTCCATGCTGCCTTCATCCAATTGTAGGATGCCTGTGGGGTTGACAATCTTCATGTCCTTAACCAGTTCCTTATGCATATCTGTGATTTGATTCTTGACGCCCTGGACTTCTTTGATGGCTTCTTGGTAGATGGACTCCTTCCAGCTCATATTACTTTTCAGGATAAATAAGGTGCACGGGTCCACGGCCTTCATGGAGTTTTCACCTAAGAATTTGAGAACTCCAAACTTTTCAACCTCAATTACCCGGGAAACTATGGTTTGACACCGTGACAATTCCGTCTCCCATACTGGTATCAAAGTTTGAATCTCTTCGAGCAATGCTTTACCCTCGGAATAGATACTAGTAATTTCTGAAATAAACTTATTCCCTTGCTCTAATATGTTATTTACCCAACTAACCACAGCGTCAGAAAGCAATTTTCCCCTCTGCGTCTGTTTCATCAATTGCTGGCTTTCGGCAGAATTTGGGTCGAATGGCTGAGGCAGCTGGATTATTGAGTTAGGCCCTAAATTAGTCAGCGAATTGATGTATGTGGCCATCGTCACCACCATTGCTTTCAATTCTTTCTTCTCAGAATCTTTTTCTGATTGAGTGAGTATGTGGTCAGCAGAAAACTTAAAGAAATTATTGCCAGTATTCCTGTTAAGGGTACCTAGTTCAATAGAAGTGACTTTGAATCCTTCCTCATCAATTTCCCCTGACTCCCTTTTCTGCTTATAAGTAGCCACTTCCGCTATGATTTTCCCGGTCACTAGATCCTTAGTGAGACAAGCATCCGTTTTCATTTTCTTTGCTTTAGACCCTCTAGCCGCATACCTAGTGACAATGTCCTTTACAGGCGAGGCCACTTGTTGTAAACTCCGTTTCTTATTGATTGAATTTGATAACCATAAAGGAATATTGGGAGTGGTTGATACCATCTGAGTATCTTTAGTCGGAGTCAAGAACTTGGGTTGATCTGCCTTTGGTGTTTCAATGAATTGGACTTCATCGTCTGCTTCATCTCGAAAAGGGGACTTGTCACTTGAATCCCGCTCTGGTGATGTCATTTTCTGCTTCTGGGAACTAGGCTGCTTCAAAGCTTTGTTCCTGGAATGGGATCTCGTTCTAGGAGCCGTGACTTGGGAAGGAAACTTTATTTTCTTATCTGAGGCCAATGTATCACCTGCAACATGAGAAAGTGGAATGTCAAATTGAAGCGGTTCTGAGAGAGAAATCACCTTAGTAGAAGACTCATTGATGTTTCCAGTCCTTTTCCTCTGCAGCCAATCATCCGTATAAGTTAATATGGATCTGGCTCTCCAATTAATATCATCATCTTCCTCCTTGCTCCAATCAACTGTCAAGAATTTTGTTTCATTTGATTCTTCCCATTCGGGTTCAACTAGACATGGACCATCCTCAATGATCCCTTGTGTTTTGAACTTCAATTTGAAAGAATTAATTTGCTATAGGGTGAGTCTAGAATGGTCCTTTTTCAAGACTTCTTCTTCATTTTCACAATCTTCCCATAAATCTTCTAGCTGCGGAGCAACTGTTGAGTTGATTTCAAGGCCGAGGGTTAGAGCTGCATATCCTTTACTATCGAAGTTTCTCCTGCTGCGGTAGAAACCAAGATTGAATCCCAGCAAATTGCTTCCGATGATGGAAGCGTCATTCATGTTATTACACAGCAAAGAGTGCAGCTTAATAGGGAAGACCGTTTCCCATTTATCCTGAGGGAGATTATCCTTAATAACAGCAGAAAGTTGCCTGCGCAATTCGGCTAAAATGAAACAATCAAGGGCATATCGAGGCAACCTCACAGGTTCTTCCTCAAACCCTCCGACTCTCAAATATGTGAACCTAGGGAACTGAATAAAAGAACTCCCATAATGTTGAACCAGCTTCAGCGATTCAGAAGAGAGTCATTGCATCTGAACACCTTCTAGAGCCAAATAAATGTTTTCAAACAATATATCATGCACCTTACGGAAATCCTCTAGGACTCTGTCTTTTTGCAACAACGGGCAATATTGGAAAATGGTCATTTCCTCATTCCATACCTCATGTGGAAGAGCGGCGAGATCACAGGTGCAGGCAATACAATAAGTCAAATATGAGGCCATACGGAAATCTTCTCTAGATTCTTTGGCGCGTTTGAGCTGGCTTCTCAGGGAAGTGGCAATAATCTCCGCCCAATCCATCCATTGTTCACCCTTTAAGATAATTTCAATGTACCTATACATCCATTCTTCGAACAAACATACATCAGCTGAACCTTTCACCCTGTGTAATAATACCACCAGGTCGTGTATGTGGGGTTTCATGTGGCTTCTAGTAATGACCTTGGGAAGTCTAGACCCACCTCCATAGTTAACCTTGGTCCATTTCCTGGAAAGAGTGTTTCGGTACACACTAGGGTTTTCCCGATACTCAGCTTCAGCTTGAATGGGTGAGAAAGCGGCAAAGGTACTTGTTGTTAATTTCAAAACAGAAGAAATGGTTTCTCTGGAGACAGAAAGTATGACATTACCATTTTTGCTTACTATGCTCTTGCTTCTTACATCATAATGGTCAATGCAGAGTTGTAAGAGTTTAGGGTGTACGAAGGCAGGGGGAAATGCAGCGGCTTCAATTAACCCACTCGTTAATATTTCCATACATCCCTTAACCTCTTCCGTATTCGCAAGAAAACTTGCTTGAAGATTTTCCACATTTACCCCTTCTAAATTGATATCACAAATCACTGGTCTTTTACATTCAAGGCTAGAAACATTACCGATAAAATGCATAACTGACTTCATTCTTAACTTAAACAAGCAAGACCTCTTTCAGACAAACCTTTGAAAATAACAGTTTTGCAGAACAGAACAAAGGTTACCAAACTCTCACCTGTTTTCTATTGAAAAGAAAATAATCTCCTCTAGCTTCCCTAACTGCTCCTTTTCTCCGAAATCAGACCTCCTCTCCTTTATCCTTTTTCTTTGTTTTCGGATAACTTACCAGGCAATCTGAATGAAAATTTATCACAGGGGAATTTAATACATGGGAAGATCGGATAATGCTAGTTTATCACCTCACATCAGGATTGACATGCTCGAGGCATTGATGCATAAATGCCTCGATTAATGATTTTACCCTTTCGCATGAGTTAATAATAATTTATTTCGTGCGATATCTAGTCATGCATGAAACGAAGGTCTACTCACACTCATAACAATGATGTCCTTTTCCTTGAAAAAGAAAAAAAATCTTTTGATTTGACATGCCGACGGGACCATTGATTGCTTTGAGAGAAAGGCGGCGCAACGTACTCCAAAAATAAACTCCTGACGTCGGTACTTGCCAAAAACTACTTTGAATAGGTTTGAACGAAGCTTCAAAACGGTTCAAAGTATTTCAAAAGGACCACCGCGATAAGGATACTTCCTGCCAAAGAAAGAGTGTTAGTGTGAAAAATTTGGTCGAATCACTTTGAACTACTTCGAACCGAGGTTCGAAATGATTCGAAGCGATTCAAAGGGAGGGGAGCAATGACCGTGGAAACTTGCGACCTTAACCAACGTATTCAAAAGACGATAGATACTTAGATGATAAAGGGGAGACCTCGAATAAGATAGGTGGGGTTTTTATAAAGGGGGGAACCTTTGAAAAAATATGGCGACTCTAAACACAACTAACACTAGGTTTTAGGCACTGCTATTATCTATATTTAATTTGTCATGGGGTGAATTAATATTTAATTTTTAAGTCTGTTTTTTGAAGAGGAGACATCAAACATGTATCAGATGTTAAATTGCTAATACGGCCTGTGATGGCCATATAAATTTGTGTTGAGTTTGTGATTTTGATGTTGAGTCTTCACATGTTGCAAACTTGTAATTCGACCTGAAGCTGTTGTTGCTCCCTTGTTTCTATAAAAGGGAATTCAGGGTCATTTGCAAAGGGTTGTGAAACTTTGTATTCACTTTTGCATGGACATTGGAGAATCACACAGGAGCTGTTGTTGCTCTCTTGTTTCTATAAAAGGTAATTCAGGGTCATTTGCAAAGGGTTATGAAACTTTGTATTCACTTTTGCAATTTGCATGTAGAATCACACAGATTGGTGTATTATTATTGAACAAATTGTATTGTATGGCTATAAGACTATATTTTGAAAGAATTAATGAAAATCTAAGTTCTCAAACATGTCTAAATAAATAATAAACATCTCTGTATCAATAAACACATTATGGTCTTTTATTGTGCTATTTTAAATCTGGAAATACAAAGTTGAAAAATACAATTACAAATAAATATTAAATTCTAATTGCAAAAAGTAATATGCTTTGGTAATATGAATGATGAGATACAGTAATAAGATTAATAAATACCAATCTCTCACAGTTGCCATTCATCCTCATCAAATTTAGAGATTTCTTGATTCTTGTCTATGGTTTCTTCACTCTGAGTCTACATACCTTCGTTGAATTGCATCTCAATGCTACCAGTAGGTCCAGTACATGAGTCAATAGTCCCACTGGCACTTTGGTTTGAAGTGTTTCCCAAACCTCTTCTTTCACATTTGGACTTCTAGATATGTAGTGCTGTATTGTAAGGAAAAGTGTGGACATCATACCTAGATGTATAGAACCTCATGCAATTTTCCAAATATTTGTCTAGTTTGTTTCTTAGCTTTGGTTTTAGGAACCACAAAGCACTGAAAACTCTCTGATCTTCCACCGAACCCAATATCATGGTAAGACATAAATCAGCAAGCTTCAAATATTCTAGCATTGAATCACGCAACACTGTGTTCTCAGCTATATATTTCCAAAGCCTTGTTACTGATCCCTCTTTGTCAGGGTTCTCCATTTTTCCATATTGTTCTTTCATAGTGTATGCAAAATGAGATTATTTCTCTCAAAGATGAGTTTCCTCTAATATTTCATTTATAGTTACTCTATTCAATTCTTTGGATATGCAAAATTGTTTTATCAAAGTGAGCAGCTTACTTCAAAAATTAGCTGCACTGTTGAGGCTCCAATATTGAGGAAACACAATAGACATGGTTTCAAGTAGGTTGTCAAGAGGGAATCTGCTTCTAATTGGTGAGGAAATATCATATGCAATTTTCTTCACAAAAGTAGTTACAGTCTCAACAATCTTGTCTAAATCTTCCCTTGTAACTCTTGCTAGTTGCTTCCTGGAGCACTTTCCTGGTCCCTTGGGGACGACCGTGGCATAGAAGTGCATTGGTATCTCAACTCCCCATACATTGGCACATAACTCTCCGTTTGCACCGATTTGTAAAAAGGTATCAAGATTGTTCAAATCTGTGAGTGCCCGCCACTTAACAAATTTTTCATCAGATAGTGTTGGTTGATTTTGATAGAGATTATCGAGGGTCATGCATGTCATCTTACGCACCGTAGCATATTTCACAATATACAAAGCTCTTTTTTGGGAAGCCTTCATAATATTCCTCATTTCCTCTAGCATGGGCAGAAGAGCTACTAAAGTTAATAGTGTCTCAAGATTACTTAACCTCCGAAGAAGGTCAAGAAATTTTGGTTGTTCTAATTTGTCACGAGTTGTGCAAAATAGTCCAATCAAGGATGGATATTTTGAAAAAAATCTATGCATTGGACCATCCAAAGAGATCCATCTGGTATCATTATCCTTGAGAAGCTTGTTCCCATCAGTTATTCCATCAACAAAGTGTTGGAATTCCATAAGTCGCTTGGGACTTCAACAAAAGTGTGAGTAGAGCTCTCTAGTTAAAATTTTATTTTTTTTGCCGAAGCATACTTGCTCACAATTCTAAAGGCTAGATTCATTTTGTGAGCCATGCAGTGTATTGTAGTAATGTACAGTGCAAATTAATTATTAATTTTTGTACAAAGACCATTCCCGTGACCTTGCATTACTGAAGCTCCATCTGCTCCAACACACACCAATTTTTTGGCAATCGCCATGTCATCCATACCTCCATATTCAATTAAACTTATCTTTACTAGTTGAAATAAATTTTCCATTGTCACACTCTCCTTCATTTTAGCAACAGATCGTAGATGAGGTTGGTAGGCATGATTTTGTAGAGTATAAACATGCATGCATACCCATGAATTATTGTCTACTACCGTAACTTCGTCTAAAGAAAATGCAATAAAGTTTGTCTCTCTTATTTTTTTCTTTACATCTTCTTTTTGAACCTTAGCAAGACAACTTGCCCATTTCTGTCTACTGTTTACTGACTAGTGTCTATTAGGATAGTTAGGAACTTTCAAAAATTTTAATAAACCACTAATTGATGGAAAATCTATCATAGCGCACCCTCTACTCAAAATATAAAAAGCAACACTTAACTGAACAACTTTTCCCAGTTGTTCTATTTGCACTACTTTTCCAAAACTAGCCTCAATAGAACCTTTAACTTCAGCAGGCTTCATCTGTATTTTCTCATGAAAATAATACTCTTCGGCATTCCTCACATGCTTACATTCCTCCTTTGTTTTCCATCGTATCACTAATTTTTCAACTCCATCTATCATTAGTTTTTCATAAACTTTACCATATGCTTTTCTATGGTGTCAAATTTTAGTTGCAACCTAATTTCCTTGTTATGTTTCCAAGTCAAAATCTGACACCTGCATTCTATTGGAGGCTCACCTTCAATTGGATTCTCCACTGGTTCAATGAATGGATAGTTTTATGCCCAATTAATTTGAAAATTCCTCACTGACATATCCCACACCCAATCCTTTTTTGATTGTGGTTCACCCTTTTTTTATATGGATTTTCTTTTCCCCTTCTGTGCATTATCATCAATGGCATTATCACCCAAGTCAATTATATCATTTCTTCTAACTTGGGCATCTACCAGATAATCTTCTTCAAGATCATTTTTATCCGAGATATTAGGTTCGTCGTCATCTTCAACATGCAGTGTAGGTGGAAAATTTTGTACTTGTACTTGTGATTATGTATCTTCCCGATTTTCACCACAATCTTTTCTAATGACAAAGTATGTAGACAATGTTCTATTTTTTGTTGGCCTCTCATGGCCTTCCCCACATTTAGGTTTCCTACCCCTCTTCTTGTTTGACATCTCCAACAAAATAAAGGCTACCAAAAAAATATCAATTTGTTGAAGAAGTAATAATAGACTGTAATGTATAATATATGTTTCATTCGCCCTACGACCTACAATCTAGATGTCTGAGGTCTGAATGGCCCCCCTGAGTCTTGACTACTTGGCACTGATGGGTCGCCACTAAATAAAAATGTACTCAACACTGCAAACAAATATAGATAAGTTTAGAATGATATTATAACACTTAAAAAATATGATCTCTCACCTTTAGGTCACTATCAGTTGCCAATGTAGTCAACAAAAATGATTTTCCTTCGTCTGAAACTTCACTATTGATAATAATTCAGAGCCTAAAACCCACTAGATTGTGTTGAGATAGATCTGATCTTTCCATGTATTTAAACCAATCCTTATATGGCAAATTCCGTGGGATTTTTATATGGTATACAAATATTTGGCAAATCTTGTGTAACTATAACACAACTAATGTAATTTTCGAGGAGATTATAGGTCGTCCAAATATGACTTATGTAATTTTTGAGGGGATTATAGGTGGTCCAAAAAATTGGCAAATACAATATAGTTTGCGAAAGTTGGGGTGATGGAGACATGCGTCAGCAAAATGTCGGGCGAATTGGGTCCTCCTGGCTAACAAATGTTCACATGCCTATAGGAGAATTATGGTCATCTATTAAGGCAACCTCAGAGAGTGTCGGCGAAAAAATTAAATCTACCATGTGTCCACCTATATTGTATTGGCGAAATCATCACATAGAAACATTTAATTGCATAAAACATATGGCGATCAGGTCATGACTTTGATGAAAATTGATAATGTTCTGGTGACATGGCCACCCCCAGTCGATACAAAATATTCATCATTTCCGACATGGCCGACGTGAAAAATTTGCCATTGGTGAATATTCACTACTAAAGTAATCTTTGATGCTTACATTGTAAACATTTCATGAAATATTGATAATTTTATGAACATGGATGCATTTGAAAGTCTTCGATTAGTCAAGCCTAAAGGTGAGCATGTCATAATGCAAGAACTTTATGACTAATTTAGAAGAAGTGTAAATACAATAGCATTATTTTAATTTACCTTTCCACACAAAGAGTAGAATACAACATTGAATAGTGAGCATATTAACTTTATAGTGAATAAAAACTCATTAGTAGCATATCATTATTTTGATTAAATTAAATTGGAAAAGGCCCGAACCATTAGATAGACACTAACGCGAAGAAACCTAGGATCTCATAAGGAGTGAGCCCCAAACTAGACAGCCAATTACCAAAAAAGAACAAAACCCAGGTAACACCCAAAACCAAACACCACAAAATCAGAAATTGATACTAGACAAATAGGACAAAAAATAAATAGTCATACCCCCACCAAAGACACAAACCCATGGCTAGTGGGGGCTTCTTAATTTTTCAATCTTGTATCATCCCTTTCACTTTGTCAAAGAAGGAGAGACTCTTTTTTTATTATTTACCTAAAGAAATGGCAAGCTAATCAGGTGTAGCAGCTTTCACCCTGGACACGGTTGACTCCATTCCCATAGCAGTAGATGAATTCAATTGATGTTTCTTCTTAGCCTGCCTCCTATAAATTTCCTCTTGAATGGCCTATATGAAAAATTCCTTTTACATTTCATTGTTTTGGGCTATTGTTTACTCCCTTTTCCTTTTGAGGGATACCTATTTATCCTCATAACCTCAATTTTCATTATCATCTCCTTTCTATCCTCCTTCTGGACTATTTTTAATATAGAGCCCATTCATTCACTCTTCCATCCCTTCCCAGCTCTCAATATTCTCTACTAAATCATTTGCCACCACCCAAACCCTTTGATCCTTATTTTCCGTTACCCAATTGGAAGCTCTTGGATCTACTTTGATGAGGGCCTCATGACTATTAATTTTTATTTTTGCCTCATTTAATTTCCCCTGGAGCCAACAAATTATAGCTTCATGTTTGTTGTAGGAATCATAGAGTTTGTTGGCCTTATCAACAAAGGCAAGGAAGTCCTATTTTATCAGTGAGTAGTAGGTGAGGGGGGAGGAGATCCAAATGAGGGTGTAGAAGGGGTGGCAGAATTACTAATAGGGTTGTCCAAATTTCACTAGAACCCAATAGACCATAAGGAACAAGGATCCTCAAAAACATTCTCCTTTGCCTCTAGATCTTTAACAATGTATTCAATAGTGGGAGGGGGTTCTTAATTTTATCTGAACTACTAGGTTTAACCTAGGTAGAGGCCCCTTTGATTTTAGGAGTGTAGATGGTGGCTTTCCTTTTTGGGTTATTCAATAGCTCAACACACAGAATGGGATTAGGGGGGACCCAAAGGGATTTCTAATTGGCACACAAGTTGGGATCAAATTCAAATGGGAATTATAAAGATGCATAATAAGACCTTGATGTAGGGGAAGGACATTTTTAGTTTTAGAAATGACCATAGACTGGGAGATAGATGAAGAAAGACAATAAGGGAAATTCATCTTCACCCCATATTTCAAATGGTTGAGAATGGGGAATAGATCAGAATGGAACCATTAGAAACTCCCATCCCAAGTGATGTAGTTCATATGGAGTAGCATGATCTCTTTCCCAACCTTAATAAAATCATCTCATTTGAACCCACTTTGCAGGCAAGCAACTTTCTCCTTTTTTTTTTAAACTTCATAAATCTGCCTTATAGTTACCTTTAGGTTTCTTTGGGAAGGTCGTTCCTTCTACCACAAGGCCAATAACAACCATGATATTTTTTGTAGACATAATGAAGTTCATACACCCACTCTAATTGTACCCTCATTTTAGGACCAGTCAAATTGTTGAAACAAAGAAGGATTGAAGCCCTTCATTCCCTCAATATATGTCACCAAATTTCCTTCCACCAACTTTTTTTAAAGAGAATCACATTTTTTTTTTAATTACATTTATATTGCTCAATTTGAATAAGATCACCACTCATGGTTTCCTCATAGAAGCTAGAAACAGGGAGTGGAAAGGGGTTGTTAAGACTAGCTTTGGGATAATAACAGTGAAAAGTGGTTTTGAAGGAAGCATAGATTTCACTAGATTTAACAAAGAAAATCCACATTAATAAATGATTGAAGTACAATGTGGAAAAGCTAATAAAGGAAAAGGTGATTTTAAATCTTTAGGTCTCATTGATACTAATGTCTTCAAGAAACATGGCACAAATATCACCAAGTAACTTGTCTTGTATCATCCAAGTTTTGAGCTCATTGGAGAAAGGACCAAGGTTTGCCAACCTAACTATAGTAAAATTCCCTTCTCTAAAGGTGTGTTGAAGCCTTATTAGGCCAAAAGTGACAATTAAACCTTGGCATTTGGTGATAAGGTCCACCATACTCCAACCTGACTTAGCCTTACCTTGCAACATCATGATGATGTTTTTTGAGTCACCTTTGATAATGATATTTTGGTATACCCTATCCTTGGTGATATACATGTCATAGAAAGCCCCCATCACTTATACCACATTAAAATATTGGTTACCCAGGTTAGAAAAGCATGGCACCACCATCCTACCACTTGGATCTCTAATGATGTTGCCCTAACCCATCAATCTCAAGTTCCCTTTAGAAGACATGTTGAAATTTAATTTTAACTAACTAGTGTCAGGGGGAACCTAGCAATATCTCAATGTTGAAGATGTAATTTTAAATTAATATTTTGGTAGATTGAACTAAAACAATGACATAAATTTATTATGGAAGGCAATTTGGATTAAGAGGCTAATCCCAAAAATCAATTATTTTTGGTGGGTGATTGTTCATGGTCAGATTCTTACTATTGATAACCTAAATAAAAGGGGGTTTTCTTTTGTCAAATGGTGTGAACTCTATTACATTGAATCAAAAAGCATTGATCACATTTTTCTACATTGTAGCTTTGCTCAGGATATTTGGGAAGAAATATGGAAGAAGCTTAATATTAACTAGGTGCAACTCAATTACTTTAAAGACTTCTTAGAGGTATGGCAGGTTTCCCCTTACTCCCACCCGATTGCCAAGAGTATATGGCATCAAACTCCCCACCTTGTTATGGACCGACATGCATTATCTATTCCAGATTAGCATGACACGTTATGGAGATGATTCAATCAATTGGTATTGTTGTAATTACGTTGAGCAAACATGATGCATCACATCTTGACTTGCTTGTAATTCATTTTATTGTAATATTCTTAATTAGCCGACCTACACATTTGGTCTTAGGTTTTGGTATATTTGTTAGATCTCAATTGTGAGATGTAGGATATGGTATGTAAGGTTATGGTATTGTAAAATGTTATGTGCGAGTATAGAAGATCTTATACGAAGACCATAGAGAAGGTGATTATCAGAGCTTAACCAGTACTGAATCCAACATTGGAGATGCTACTTTGAGTAGTACATTATCATTGGATTTAATCATCCAATTGTAGTCAATGTGACTCTTATTTTGTGATTAAGCAATGAGCTCTAGGCGGTTGGTCTTTCTACATGTGCAGACCCCATTTGTACACACATACTATCTGCAGTGGTATCATCTGATTGTGGGTAAGGTTTCCCACCATTTTTTTTACCCTTACAGGGTTTCCACATACAAATATTTGTGTTATGCATTGTGGATGTTATTTCTCTTTCTATTTCATGCATTAAGTTTCACTGGTATTGATATTTATTGTTAATCTATTAACCGACATCAAGTTTGGTTTACCGGTATTACGTATCAGGTTTGATTAAGTTATATTTGGGTTGAAATTAATAGGCAATTGATTCACCCCCCCCTTTGAGTTGCCTCTGGGTCCTAACAATTGATATCAAAGCCTAGTCCTCTTTTTGTAGAAGTTTAACAACTTGAGGAGATTATATGGCAACTAACTTTTTCTGGAAGGACAGTCCAAAACTTGATGGAGCTAACTATGGTATATGGAAGATCAGAATGGAGACATATCTGAATTGCATTAGAATAAACATATGGGATGTTACAAAGAATGGCTATGTTGGTCCTACACCGAATCAACCTAATCCACCAAGATTGAGTAAGGATCAAGAGAATGATTGCAAAGCAAGAAAAGCACTCTTGAGTGCCTTGTTAGATCACCAAATCATGGGATTATCATATTGATCTACTACTAAAGCTATTTGGGATAAATTGGAGACATTGAATGAAGGAGATACCACTGTCAAAATTGCAAAACTAGAATTCTTCTGGGTCAGGTATGAAAATTTGAAAATGGAAGAAGATGAAAGAATTTTCGCTTTTATGGAAAGGGTTAACAAAATTGTTTGGGGAATACAATGCTATGGACGTTCCTTAAGTGAAGATGAAATTGTTTCTAAATTTTTCAGAGCATTGCCACAGGCATACAAAATGAAAGTAACTGCTATTAATGAGATGAGAACTATGCCTAATTCATCAGTATCTAGATATACCTTGGTTGGAAAACTTCCGGCATTTGAGCTTGAGGAATTTGGTCATGTTGCTACAATTAAAATAGATTTAGCCTCTAAAGTATCATCATATGCATAATCATCATCATCATCTGATAAATTTAATTGGAAATCACTTTATGCAAGAGAACCTGAAGATATTAGGAGGGAAAATGAAGAACTGGAAGAACTTGAAGCACTCTTTGCAAGGAAAATGCCTAAAGGTCCTATTGGAAGTAAGTATGAAGATAAAGCACCATTTAAATGTTTTAACTACAATAAAGTTGGTCATATGGCATCTAGATGTCCTGACAGACATGCAAGATTAAGAGAAGAAGATAAAGAACATACATGCCTAACCCTGAATATTAGAGATACAGATTTAAGAAGAATAAAGAAAAATCATGTTACTATGTTGATGAAGGAGTTACTAATGATTCTGATGAAGAATCGATATACAATGGATAGGCTTTTGTTGCAATAATAGAAGATCAACTAGCACCTACTGTTCCACTGGTAGAGCGGGCCCTAGCAGCTAAAATTGAAGAAAAGGATGAATGGATTAGAGATTTCGGATGTTCACATCATATGATTGGTGATAAAAGTAAATTCTTATCTTTTCAAGAATACAATGGAGGTCTAGTAAGATTTGGAGATGACAAAGCTTGTTTGATCAGAGGAAAAGGCACTATATATTTTGATAGTAAGCACAATACTGACAACGTTTATTATGTTAAAGGTTTGAAGCATAATCTTTTGAGTGTTGGTACATTAGTTGAAAAGGATTTCAATTACAATTCAAGAATGGTAAATGCAAAATCATGAATAGAACTGGTTTGGAGAATGCAATCGGTAATCAGACTAGAGGTAATATCTTTCATTTGAATAACAATGAAAATACATGCTTGATTGCACATATTGATGAAAGTTAATTATGGCATAAAAGACTCTGTCATGTGAATTTTGATTACATTGTAAAGATTAGTTCATCTAAGGCAGTAAGGGATTACCTAAGATTGTAAAACCTCTTAACCTGGTATGTAAGGAATGACAAATGGGAAAGCAAGCTAGAACAACTTTTAAGAGTATTTTTGAGAAAACCAATGATGTTCTTGATTTAATTCATACTAACTTATGTGGTCCGAAAAGAACAAGAAGCCTATGGGGAGATAGATACTTTATGCTAATCATTAATGATTATTCTAGAATATGTTGGGTTACTTTTCTTAGGGAGAAATCATAAGCTTTTGGGAAATTCAAATTATTCAAGGCACTTGTAGAGAATGAAAATGGTAAGAAAATCAAATGTTTAAGATCAGATCAAGGAGGTGAATTTACATCTAAGGAGTTCAATACATTTTGTGAAGTGAATGGAATTAGAAGACAACTATCAGCACCCTGGACACCTCAGCAAAATCAAGTTGTGGAAAGGAAGAACATAACTATTCTGGATGCAGCTAGAAGCATGATACTGGAAGCAAATCTACCTCATGTGTATTGGAGAGAAGCAGTAAATACAACGGTTTACACTTTCAACAAAGTTCACATCAAAGGTGAAACTGGTAAGGCACCCTATGAATTATGGTTTGGTAATATTCCTACTCTTAAGTACATCAAAATAGTTGGAAGCAAATGTTACATTAGGAAAGATGAGTATATTGGAAAATTTGATCCTAGAAGTGATGAAGGTATATTTATTGGTTATTCATCTAAGAGCAAAGCATATAGATGTTTTAATAAAAGATTGCAAAAAATCATTGAGACTGCAAATGTGAAGATAGATGAACACTTTAGAGGAAATTCAAGGTCTATGGATTCTGAACCGACAGTTGAGATGAATGAACCTATACAGAGTGCACTGGTACAAAATCTTGGTCCAGTCACACCAACATCACCAGAGAATTCCATGGTGACTGAAGAACAACAACAAGTGAACACACCTAGGTATGTAATACTGAATCACTCTTAAAGTTAGATAATTGGGAATAAGTATCAAGGACTTATGACAAGAGGAAGACTGGCAAATGAAGAGGTATGTTTAATTTTTGAAATTGAACCATCATCTGTTATTGAGGCATGTGAAGATAAACATTTGATTAAAGCTATGGAAGATGAATTAGAAAAAATTAATAATAACAATACATGGACATTAGTTCCCCGACCTAAAGATAAAAATGTAATTGGAACTAAATCGACATTCAGAAATAAACTTAATGAATATGATAAGGTAATCAGAAAAAAGCAAGATTAGTGTGTAAAGGATATTCACAGAAAGAGGGAATTGATTACAATGAAACCTTTGCATCGGTAGCCAAAATTGAGGTAGTCATATCATTTCTTGCATTTGCAACACACAAGAACTATAAAGTATATCAAATGGATGTAAAATGTGCATGTCTAAATGGTGATCTTGAAGAGGAAGTTTACATTGAACATCCTAATGGATTCTCATCGACAAATGATAAAGATATGGTTTGCAGATTAAGGAAAGCTTTATATGGATTGAAGCAAGCTCCTAGAGCTTGGTATGCTAGATTGGACAAATATATTTTGAAGCTTGGTTACACTAAAGGTAATGCTAACAGCAACTTATATTTCAAAGTGACTAATGAAGACATCTTGGTTATTGAATATTTTGTTGATGACATCATTTTTGGAGGAGAAGATGGATTGTGTAAAGACTTTTCTAATAAGATGCAGGAAGAATTTGAAATGTCTATGATTGCGGAGATAAAATTCATTTTAGGATTGCATATTTCATAGACTGATAAAGGTATTTCATATGTCAAACAAAGTACCTGAAGGAACTACTAAAGAAATTTGGTATGGAAAACTCTAAACCGGTAAGTACTCATATGATTACAACTGATAAACTATCATTGAAGGATGATTCAGCTCCTGTTAATCTGACAAGATACAAATCTATGATTGGCAGTTTATTGTATTTGACACAAACAAGAGTTGATATAATGAATGCAGTGTGTATTGTTTCAAGATTTCAGAGTAATCCTAAAGAAAATCATGAATCAATAGTGAAAAGTATTTTTTGGTATCTACAAGGCATAACAAATCTTGGTTTATGGTATCCTAAAGATGAAATTTTTTATTTATATGCATACACCGATGCTAATTAGGCAAGAGATGTAGATGACAGAAAGAGCACTACCGGTGGGGCATTATTTCTTGGTAGCAGATTGATTTCATGGTTGAGCAAGAAATAGAGTTGTACATCATTATCAACAGCAGAATCAGAATATGTTGCAGCAACAACTAATTGTACACAGGTATTATGGATTAAACAAATGTTGAAGGACATAAAGGTAAAATCCAAAGAACCTATAATCATTTATTGTGCTAATTCAGTAGCAATTGATATATCTAAGAATCTGGTATTTCACTCTAAAACTAAACATGTTTCTATCAAATATAATATTCTGAAAGAGAATGTTGAAGCAAAAGAAGTGAGATTGATTTGTGTGAATAGTAAAGAGAAGATTGTAGATATCTTTACTAAGCCTTTGCCTAAGGAAACTTTTGAATATCGTAGAAAGTAGCTTGGGGTTATACCCTCACCAGTAGAGACCTAGACAGTTGATGCTTGGCATCAAACCAGCATAATTTATAGAGAAACCTTTTTCTAGCTTTGATGGAGGAGAGATACTGCTCAGGGGTAGTATTTGATTATAACAGTTGGTATTTGTAGTTGGTTCTATGAACTGGTTGTATCTGGTATTTGTATGGCTTTGGCATTTGATGTCAAAGGGGGAGAGATATTTATGGAAAAAAAACATTATCCTTTGGGGAGAGATTATTCATTGGGGGACAGATATATACTCTCTGCATTAGTATTTTGATTTCTGGTATTGATCTATTCGGGAGGTTTTTGGTTTTTGGCATTCTGTTTTGGCACTTAGATGTTTTTCCATCTTTGTGCTGTCATTAATGCCAAAGTGGGAGATTGTTGGTATTATGGATGTATTGCATTGGTTTTGTCATTGATGTCAACACTTATCAACACTTATCCTTCTGGAGATCCTTGGTTATGTTCACTGGCAAGTTCAGTGACTTATGCACAATCACTAGTATTTGGTTCACCGACAGGTTATATTGTTCGTCGGCACTGAGGATGACTTGTTATCATGTGGAGATCACTTGGTTATATTGAAGATATGGTTTGGACACTTGGTTCTAGTATTTTGGTTATTGGTCTAATCGGGTTGACATTTATGTTGTTACCGGCAAATTGGTCTAGGTTATGGACCAACATGCATTAACTATTCTAGATCAGCATGACATGTTATGGAAATGATTTAATCAATTGGAATTGTTTTAATTACATTGAGCCGACATGATGCATTGCATCTTGACTTACTTGTAATTAATTTTATTGTAATATTCTTAATTAGCCGACCTACACATTTGATCTTAGGTTTTGGTATATATGTAAGATCTCAATTGTGAGATGTAGGATATGGTATGTAAGGTTATAGTATTGTAACATGGTATGTGCGAGTATAGAAGATCGTATGAGCAGACCATAGAGAAGGTGATTATTAGAGCTTAACCGGTACTAAATCCAACATTGGAGATGCTACTTTGAGCAATACATTATCATTGGATTTAATCATCTAATTGTAGTCAGTGTGACTCTTATTTTGTGATTGAGCAGTGAGGTCTAGGCGGTTGGCCTTTCTACATGTGCAGACCCCATTTGTACACACATACTATATGCAGCAGTATCATTTAATTGTGGGTAAGGTTTCCCACCATGGTTTTTCCCCTTACAGGGTTTCCACATACAAATCTCTGTGTTATGTATTGTGGATGTTGTTTCTCTTTTTGCTTCATGCATTAAGTTTCATCGATATTGATATTTACTATTAATCTATTAACCGACATCAACTTTGGTTTATCGATATTATGTATCAAGTTCAAGATTAAGTTATATTTGGGTTGAAATTAATAGGCAACTGATTCACCCTCCCCCCCTCTCAGTTGCCTTCGGGTCCTAACAATTGTAGTGCACGGTTATTGGAGCATCTTTAAGTAGGTATCAAGTGACACTTTGAAATGAGCACTTTTTTACTCTTTCATGCATAATGGATCTCCTAGCATGCATCATTACTACCCAAAAACCATAACAATAGCTATATAATTAAGTCACATATGAAAACAACAAAAAAGAGATTTGTGGGTGCACAAAGTTGGTATAATGATTATCGTAGGCTTCCCTATCCATAATAAATAAAAGCCTAATAACAATAAAATAATAAGAAATGAGCCCAGAATCAATGCTAAAACTTAAAAGTCCTGAATATATTCATTATATTTGCTTGAGACTGGTGACATTTGCCTGAAGATTGCATAAATGATATATTATGTTGTCATAGATGTCAATTGAATTGGTAATGGTATTCATGATATTGTTGATGTTATCGTTGTTATTGCTTTTGTCTTGTAACCGGTGTGACAAAATTTGTGGAAGATGTTGTAAACCAGTATGGTAGTTTGTAAGTTAAACCAGTGTATAAGGTTAAACCTTTCTATGTTATGTAACCGGTAAACCCTACCAATTATTTTTGTTAAACCCTAACCGATCAAAGTTTGTTGATTAAAGACCTAATGTTGAGTGATAATGATCAAGACATGTGTGATTATTGTATGAGGATAAGTTCAAGTTATTTTGGCACATTTGATTGTCTCGGGAAGGAGCAAAGTGGATTGTATCAAATGCATAGTGCGTGATGAGTTACAAGTCTGATGAAGCTATGATCATGGAGTGGTTAGAATTTTCTTGATTAATGTGAAGAGAGTGTTATGATTTCTAATGGTCAATATTGTACCGACTTGTTTGCAATCTCGATGATGAGAATTAGGTTTTTGTTGTGTTACCAACCTAGTTGATTTGTATTTAAGGTTGTTGAAATTTTTTTGTAGAAGAGTTTGAAAAGCTGGTAGAAATTAGTTGACTGTGTGGTTGCCAAACTGAAGAATGGAACCGCAGTTTGAGTAAAGGCATATTGAAGCTTAAGAAGGATTTGATCAAGCAAATGTAGTGCTATTCAAGCAGATCAAGAAAACCTGTTATTTTCTAACAATTACAACAGAATTGAAATCCTCTAATTGAGTAAGCTCTAACAAGCTTGGTTACTTCATAAATCTCTAACAAGATGGTCCATTAGTTTGGATTTCTCAAACCCTCTACCGAGGTTACTCCTAACAGGGTATTGTTCTTTTCATCAAGGAATTTTTGTAAATCCCTTAACCAAGTGATTCCTAACAGAATCAATTTTTAACAGGACTTATTGTAAAATCTTTAACAGTCTTGGCTCCTAATAGGGCGAACTTCAGAAGAGTTCAGATATCTATCCTTGTGAGTCTTATCTCACCATGGTTTTTACCTATTTGGGTTTTCCACGTATAAATATTTGTGTCAGGTGGTGATTTTTTTTGTGGTTATGATCTTATTTGTTGATTTGATTAACTACTTAAGTATTCTGATAAGGCATGATAACTAGAAGCATTGCGAGATGGAATATGTTGATATTTGTTTAAGCATTTTTTATGTTTACAAGATTGAAGTTGTTTCTATTAAGTTGGTATAACAGTCAAACCGGTTGATGTTGGTAATCTTTGAGTATTGATCTTGACAAATAAAAGTTTACTTTGTGAGTTTTATTTTGAGTTTGGGAGTTTGTATCTGTTTTTCAATTTATTGATTCATGCCCCCCCCTCTCAATAATCTATCGGATACTTATTATTTCATCATATTATCAATGACAAGATATGAAAAACAAGGCATAAAAAGTATATTGAATATTATAGAGTGTAAGTAGCTATCAACTACTCGTGCATATACTTTTAGAGGATCCACAACATTTATATTTAATTATTCTCTGCTTTATTTAATCACTGTGATTTCCATCCTTCTCACTGGTTAAAATAATCTGATCATATAGTTGTTTGATGATCGACCCAATTGAAGGGGGTGTAGTTGCCAACACTAGAACAACCCCCCAGAACATTGTGAAAACTTTCATAAACTTTGGATTAATCTTCTCCATAAACTCACTAAATCACACCATAATCTTGTGTGTGTACCATTCATTAACATCAATCTTCAATTCCATAAATTTATCTTTATCAGTGAAAGTGAAGTAAACCCATTTGCATAAACCATTGAACAAGTCACTCGCTTCCTTGTCAGTCCCAATGGAGCTCTAAATTATTCCTTTGTTCCTTAGCAAAGCCACATCCTTCTCAGACTAGATCAAGTTATTCATCAGAAACACATACTCTGAATTAACATTAAGTTCTTTTTCTTGGCAGACGTCCACATCCATGATGTTCCTTAAGATCATCTCTATAGTATTAGATATCCATATCACAGGGAGAAGCAGAGTCTTTTGCTTTTTGTCAAAACTGAGGGACATGGTAGATGAAACTCCCTTGTATGATTTGAACGTTATTTTGCTACTGTATAACTCTGTAGCAGAAGACATGAGGTAATTATAATGAGACATTTTGTTTGGTTTATGAGTTGTCTTATGATGGGGATGCAAAAGATGATGTCGATGATGATGGTTGTCCTCTGGTATTGGAATGTGAACATCTTGTAGGAATGTGAAGTCAATTGGGACATTTCTCATGTATGTGTCATACAAGTTCTCTTCAATTAGGACTTGTCTTTTGTATATGTCATACATGTAGTTGTGTGAGTCATACTTACTATATTTTCTAAGTTGTTTCCAACTAGGAGTATCCAAGTCAATTGTGTCAACTCAGTAAATTATTAAGTGATTCATAGTAGAATCAAGTTGAACTCTATATGTGTCAACCTTGTAGATGATTGAGAGCCACATATAGGCTTAGTGATGATAGAGGTAGTAAATTTGAGAACTTAATTATTGCATTAAGTTTCTCAAATTTGTATATATATAAAGTAGCTCTTCCTCCTTTGAAAATATGACCTAAATGGCTTTGAGATTGTTGTAATTATGTAATTCCTGAGAATCAATATGAAAGGCAAAATTTGCCTGTGGTTTTTTATTAGTATATTTGTACCAAGTTTTTCCACATAGATTTGTGTCTTATGTGCTATTGTTCTTCTTTGTAAATTTTTTGAACTTGTTATTTTCCTAACAATTCGTATCAGAGCATAGGTTATTTGTGTAGAATTTGTTTGTTTATAGAAGTGAGCAATGACTAGAAATAGTGTTACCAGATTTGAGGTACATAAGTTTGATGGTTTGAATTTGGCTCCATGGAAGCTTAAGATTCAAGATTTGTTAGTGAAGGAAGGATGTGATAGAGCTCTTAAAGGAGTATCATCAAAACCTGCAAATATGAGCACAGGAGATTAGAATACCCTGGATAGTGTGGCTAGAGAAACAATCCAGTTATCTCTAGTAGATTGAGTTCTATCAAATGTTGTAGAGGAGAAATCTGCTCATGACTTGTGGAATAAGCTTGAAAAGCTATATCAGACAAAGTCATTAGCAAACAAAATTATTCTAAGGAGACAGTTGTATAATTTAAGGATGCATGACAATTCATCTAGCAGAGATCATCTGAACAATTTAAATACACTGACAAGCAAATTAGCTTCAGTGGGTGTGAAAATCGATGAAGAAGATAAGGAAACAATATTGCTTTGCTCCTTGCCAGATTGTTGGGATCAGTTGGCTATGGCTCTCAGTAATTCTGCACCGAGTGGGAAGCTGGTCTTTAAGGATGTGGTGGCTACTTTAATCTCTTAAGATTCAGGAAAGAGGTATGACTTGGGAAAGAGAAAACATAGAGCATGGACAAACTAGGTCCAAATCAAAGGGGCAAAAAAGGGTCAAATGCTGGAACTGTGGCAAGAATGGACATGTCAAGAAGGATTGAAGGTTGTCAAAAGAAACCAAAGAGAATCCTAGTACACCTGCACCTGAGGCAAACAATGCTGAAGTTCAGACACCATTGGAAGATGGAGAGGTATTAACTGCTATTTTGAGAGGTTCTTTACTTCATGTTTGGATTCTTGAATCTAGTGCTTGCGTTCATATGCCACCACACAGAGACTGGTTTACGTCTTATCGATCATGTGATGGTGGTATGGTCTACATAGGAAATGACAACCCATGTGAAGATATTGGTGAAGGAGAGGTAAGAATCAAGATGTTTGATGGAGTAGTTAGAACTATTCAGCATGTTAGGCATGTACCTGTTTTAAAAAAAAATTACTTTCACTTGGAGTGTTTGATAAACAAGGTTATAGATTCAGTGGTGAAAATAGTTGTCTCAAGGTAACAAAGGGAGTTTTGGTTGTGCTAAAGGGAGATAAGGTTGGCAATCTCTATAGGTTAGCTGGACAAACTAACATTGGAGAGGTTGTTGTGGTATCTAATGTAGAGATGGACTCATTATCAACCTAGCATCAAAGTCTAGGCCATATGAGTGAATGAGGTCTCAAGGTACTGATAGACTAAAATATTCTCCCAGGTGCAAAATCTAAAGATTTAGGTTTTTATGAACATTTCTTGTTTGGAAAACATAATAGAGTGAGTTTTTATAGAAGTACTACCAGAAGAAAAGATGTATTAAATCTAATTCATTTAGATACTTGGGAAGCTCCTGTAACATCTATTGAAGGAAACAAGATGTATTTCCTAAGAATCAATACAAAAGACAAAATTTTCCCGTGGTTTTTTACTAGTATATTTTTACCAGGTTTTTTTGAATAAATTTGTGCATTATGTGCTATTGTTCTTCTTTGCAAATTTTCCGCACTTGTTATTTTCCTAACACATCTTGTATCTTTTCTCTTTCATGGGTAGCCTTAGACTCATGCACAATGAAATCATGAAGAAATATCAAAATGCGGTTGTACTCATATAGATTTTTGTACTTTAAGTGGAGGGATTTTCCCAATTTTGCCTCATGCTCTTTATGCTTTGTTGGAGATTCCTTTGTTTTTGGCTGGAGAGAATATGAAAATGAGTGAACCAATGCAATTATACTATCACATATCATTCTAAGAAGCTCTATCCTTGTTGTTTCTTCTGTTAAATTATCCTCCATCTCCAATGGCCCAAGGAGGAGAACTACGGGGACCTTATTTTCAAGCAATAGAAGATTAGTTAAGATATCAAACTGACAAGAATAGACCCTATTTTTATTAAAAAAAGGATCTAGGTTCCTTTGTGAATCACCATTGTTGTCCCACTATGATTCATCACCAAGAAGCCTGAGAGTCTATAGAATGCAGCATCCATCTAGAGTGGAGCCATGCAAGGACTTGTTCCTCGCACTCTATTTATCCTTCATAGATTGTTGTAATTTCTAGAAGCAACTTCTACACTCCTTCAACTAGAATTGTGTGTGTTGATGGGCTTCTGGGAGCCTTTTCACAAAGCGGTTAACTGTATCTACTTTGTATATCTCTCCTTCAGGGGTCTACTTAACCAACACACTCTAAACTTTGACTGCTTAGGTAGCTGGTGTGGGCTCGTTCATTTGGTAGTCAGTTTTTGTTTAAATGATAGTCGTCGTTAAATGTTTGAATTCAATTTGTTCCCACTAGGGATAACTTTTAGAAACCACCCCCCAGGCAACTATTTAAAATCCTAGCGAATCAGACATTATTTTTTAGGGGAATTTCATATTGATGGCGAATTTTTTTTTTAAAATAGGGAAAATAATTATTTCGTATTGGCGATTTATTTCTAGGGTACAAAAATTCCATAAATTTCTGGCGAATAATACCTTGTTCTATGGGAAAAATATTTATTGTGGGAGGAGAATATTTTTTGTTAAGAGGAACAAATATATAATTGTATGAGCGAAAATTTTTACTCCGAAGGAAAAATTATTTAAATGTATTGGCTATTTTTATCCACCACTTGAAAATTATTTAATTTTTTTTGGCGAATATTTTGTTATTTATAGAAAAATATATAATTTATTGGCAATTTCATGAATTCATTGTCATTAATAGACAAGGCACATCACATCACATCAGTACAACACATCACATAAATTCATAATACATTGAGTCCAAACTTTGCATGATGTGTCAATAAGCGCGGCCCCTTTGACACGTGAATGGTGACACATACCTAAAATCTATCAATGATTTTAAACCGTTCGATGATCATAGATCATTGGCTGAAGTTTTATTTTGGCCTAATTTTCTAAAGAGAACATAGCTCACCAGAAAGTGCCCGGAATGGAATTGGATTTAATAGACACGTATCAAATGTCACGAATCATGATCGATAATTTTGTTCATTTAATAAATATATTTTCAGTAATTGCAATCCACTCTATCCCCACGACTTCCAATGTGATACTTGCCAACTTGGTACTGGTTTATAGCTATTTCCATTTTCGCACAATAGTGCATTTATGGGAAAGATTTGCAGAGATACGTAAGATTTAAAAAAAATTTAAGTAATTAATATGGTTAAAGAAGTAATTATTACAATCAAGAGCTTCAACTATTTATATACAATCTCTACTTCTTTCATCTTCAATTAGCCTTTGCCATTTGGTAGATAAATCGTCAGAGCTGTATTTAAATTCTTCCTCTGGTTTAGGTTTATAGGCTCAGGTTGTTTAATTTGTTAATATGTTTTCTCAAGATGGACACTCCCATCCACTTGAGAAGCATTTCTACAGAGGACCAGAGGGCCTTTCTAGCTCCGTTAGAGACCCAACCCTCCAATCAGTCTACAAGGAGGTTGGGTTGTTCACCAATGAGGTTGTGCGGATGGTGTTGGGCAGAGAGTTTCTACGAAATGAAAATAGGTACCATGTTAACACGAACATTACATCCCGCTTCTTAGTGTCTCTTCTGGACCTTAGAGGAGACAAGGTGGATATGCTGATGCTGTTGAGGAAGGTTTTTAAGGAAGACTTCCTTGGAGATGACATTACTCATGTCTTCCTTGCAAAAGTAGGGGTGGGGATCCCTTGGGCGAGTGAATTATGAAAGCTTCTCCTCCTTGACCAAATAGTGCTAGTGGCCAGGCAACTGTTTGTCCTGAACCTGAATGTGGAGTAGTTGACACGTCACAAGAAATGGGTGCGAATTGGCAGGGACTTCTCTCAGAAATGGTTGCTCTTGGAAGACTTTCCAAACTACATGTGGCTTGAAGAATTCTCTCATCTTATGCTGTCTGAAGAATTCTACATGGAAGGAGGGTCAAATTCTTAGGGAAAAATTGTAAACAATTCCACTACTTGTGCCCTAGCCCCGCCAGCCTGAGCCCTAGTAGTTTTTTTATCCTATGTCCTCAAACCCTAATAGGCTTAGTGCTAGTGGCTCACTCATTTTGGCTTTTAAGTTTTTAAGGGACTCAAGTCTCAGACGTAAAAATTGTAAATTTCCAAAGCATAAATATTAATGATAATATTTCAAATTCCAGTTTGTTTCAGTTTGCCTCTTAGAGTCTTATGGATATAAATATTAACAATGCTTTCTATAATTTTATTTCATTTTTATTAATTAAAGTTTTTCAAATGCTTTTTTTATATGAGCTACATTATTTCAATTATTTGTTAAACAATGGAAATAAATTTAATACTATGATCTTTTTTATGTAATGCCTCTTCCTCTATATTTAGTATATAAAAAAATTCAAATTAGTTCGTTCCTTTAATTATTTGTACATTGATTATGGTTTATTATAATTTTATAAATATATAGTTAAGATTTAAACTAAAACTCCAACTTACTTATATTAAAATAAATTTAATTATACTTATTTCAATTATATTAAACTTACTTATTTTAATTATATTAAATTAAAATCTATATTAAACTAGATTTATGTTGAACAGTGAACTTTTATATATATTTTTAGTCTTTATTTATTTATTAAATTAAAATTTATATTACACTAAATTTATGTTGAACTTTTATATATATTTTTAAACTATTTTTTAAAATTATATATTGTAAACATATTTTTAAAGAATTTGTTAAACTTTAAATTAATACACTAAATTTATGTTTGACATTTATATATATTTTTAAACTATTTTTTTATAATTATATATCGTAAACATATTTTTAAAGAATTTTGTTAAACTTTAAATTAATATTTTAGATTTAATATTGAATGTTTTCTTTTTTATATTTAACTTTTACCTTTCAAATTGTAGATCAAAAATTCAAAATTTATATTTTTTTTTAGTTATTGGTTTTATTCGAGAAACTAAGTTTCATGTTGCATACTATTTTTCAATTTCATATTTTTACAAATAATATTAACATTAGATTTAATAGTTATCTCAAACTATTGCACATCTTTAAAATTTAAATGTCTCTTATTATGGGACCAACGACATCTGAAAACACTCAATAGGTACCATCGTCCATTGGATGATCAAAGATCAACGACTTAGGGTGCATTTTAGCCCAAATGTGGGAAGTGAACACATTTATGAGAACTTCGCTCGGAATTTAACATTTTAAATTTTATTAAATATAATTAAGTCTATAAAGGTCTTTTTCGGGCAGAATTTTAAAATGATTAAATAGACTTAAAAAAGAGACCCAAAAAGTGACATGAGTATGGTGACATGCCAAAAAAATGGCAGAAGTCATGGGACCCACGACATCTGACAACAAGTACCATTGTCCATTGGATGATCAAAGATCAATGGCTTAGGGTGGATTTCGGCCCAAATGTGGGAAGTGAACACATTTGTGAGAACTTCGCCCGAAATTTAACATTTTAAATTTCATTAAATATAACTAAGTCTATAAAGGTCTATTTTGGGTGGAATTTTAAAATGATTAAATAGACTTAAAAAGAAGACCCAAAAAGGGACACGAGTGTGGTGACGTGCCATAAAAATGGTAGAAGTCATGGGACCCACGACATCTGACAATAGGTACCATCGTCCGTTGGATGATCAAAGATCAACGACTTAGGGTGGATTTCAGCCCAAATATGGGAAGTGAACATATTTGTTTTAAAATGATTAAATAGACTTAAAAAATAGACCCGAAAAGTGACACGAGTATGGTGACGCGCCAGAAAAATGGCAGAAGTCATGGGACCCACGACATTTGACAATAGGTACCATCATCCATTGGATAAGCAAAGATCAATGACTTAGGGTATATTTTGGCACAAATGTGGGAAGTGAACACATTTGTGAGAACTTCACCCAGAATTTAACATTTTAAATTTAATTAAATATAATTAAGTCTATAAAATCTTTTTTGGGTGGAAGTTTAAAATGATTAAATAGACTTAAAAAACAAATCCAAAAAGTGACACGAGTATGGTGACGTGCTGGAAAAATGGTTGAAGTCATGGGACCCACGACATCTGACAATAGGCATAATCATCTGTTGGATGAGAAAAGATCAACGACAGTGTGGATTTCGGCCCAAATGTGGGAAGTGAACACATTTGTGAGAACTTCGCCCAGAATTGAAATGTTTTAAAGTTAATTAAATACAATTAAGTCTAATGTCCTCAAAATTTATACTGGAGTAATGAATGTTTTGTCCTTCAGCATGGAATAATTATTAATAATAATTAATAAAATTACAACATGATTCTAGATATTTTGCCAATTGCCATCGTCTATTGGATGAGTTAAGATGAACAACTTAGGGTGGATTTTGGCTTGCATGTGGGAAGTGAACACATTTGTAAGAACTTCGCCCAAAATTGAACATTTTACATTTAATGTCCTCATAATTTATACTGAAATAATGAATTTTTTGTCCTTCGGCATGGAATAGTTATTAATAATAATTAATAAAATTACAAAATGATTCTAGATATTTTGGCCTTTAGGTATTACTTTTGTACTTTTTCAAAGTTTTCAAAATAAGAGACTCATAAATCATAATAGTATTTCATTTCATGGACAAACCAGTAAATCGAGGGAGATTCAGAAACATCTACTAGATTGAGGAATGCAAGTTGCAACAGAGACTGTCTGCACCAATCTAGTGAAATATAAATTTAGGGTTAAATCTACAACACCTACATCCCACATTTTTGCTTTTTTAATCTCGTGGTCAAATTTGAGGGTTAGAATTTTCAGGTTTTTATCTACCATTAGTTTGAATTATTAACAATAACAGTGATGGGGAAAACGGGAAGCAGTAGTTCAATAGTAAGCCAAGTGAAAAAAAAAATTACCTAACCGAACTGGTTGAAACACTAGGTTTCACTGATGAATACCATGATATGTATGACCCTGCTATCCATGGTGAAAAATGTATCATAGATATTAGATATGCATTGTTTAGTTAGGCGACAGATGCATGCAGGGCAAAATTTACTGTTTTCAACCCAATGTTACAACACAGAACACATAAAATTGCATCATGGGATGCTGCATTGGGAAGCATGGTGTTACCTGAAGTATTCCCTTGCCCTGATTTTGTCATGGTCTGTGCCAAAAATTATGATGAAGATAAAAAGCAATTGTCAATAAAAATATAAAGGAGGAAATTTTATCCATAAATGAGGGATAATTTGCTCATTTGTTGAACCTAGGATTTGAAGCCCAAAACTCAAACGTCCAAATTGACCTTGGAAAGCTAGAAGGGAATTATGAGAGTCTCGATCCAAGTCGCGGAGATTCATTTATCAAAAATCTAATAAAGAGTGGTATTGGTATTGTGTTGGATCAAAATCATAAGCCTCCTTATGATTCTAACATTTTTGTTCCATGGGTTGGGGATACTATTTCCTTGCTGTCATTTTACCTGGGATTGGAAAATAATAGGGAAGTGGGTGCAAGCCTTCTTGAAATGATTTATATTATCCATTGTGTAGGTCAGCCAGTAAGATATAATTTTATTTAGCATATTTATATTATCCTACTTGTGCTATCTCCTTCTATCAAAGTATTGTGCAATATTCAAGACCAACAAGCTTTAAATTGTGAGCTATAAGATTGATGAGAAGGCTAGGAAGAGAACAGAGTGTCCAATATATGATTGGACACCAAAGATAAGGATGCATGATAATAGAAATAACTACAACCATTTTGTAGACTTCTTTTTGGCACCAATGTATAATGAAATTACAAGCTTTACAATGCCTAGGTTGCCTGTGTCTTGTAGAGATTGCATTCAACTCGGAAGTCAAATAGAATTGGCTGACTAGTTCTTCATGGAAGAATTCACTGTGTTAAGATTTTATGGATCGACAATAAAACCATACAAACTTCCAATACATGTGACAGAGAGGGTATTTGCCTTAGAGTATGTATGGCAATTGGAGAGCACAGATAGGCACTTCCATGGTCATCAAATGAAGAGTATATTTCCTTCCTTGCCTTTCTCATGTGGAGGGTTCACATTTGAGAGAAAAGCATTCAATGTGGCACATGATTTTTTGCCAATTTTTAACTTTGGTGATGAGGGTCTCTAATAGTATGATCCAATCAGTGTAGTTCAAGGAAGGCTTAAGAAAAATGGGAACTCTTTAGCGTTATGTAAACATGAAAGTAAACCATTGCTAGAAAAGCTTAGAAACATGGACTCCTGGGATGAGGTTAAAAAAGAGATGGAGAAAATTATAGCTGACAATAACATTTCAACAGAAGAAATTTCATCACAAATTATGGCATTGCACACATAGAGGACAACAGATGAGGGCCAAGGCATCCAAAATAGGAGGTCCTACAATTTCTACCTAAGAAATCTATTCCCAAATCAATTTTGCATGAATGTAAAGAGAATTATTGGATTGAAACCAAACTAAATGATTTTTGGACTATGAGGAGGAATCTCGGTGAACCAAAGACAAGTGTAGAATTTGAGAGCATCAACGAGGATGCAAAGTTTATCAAATTGTGGAATATGGAGCCTGACAGGAGTGAAGATGATGACGAGCATGAGGTTGAGCCCCCTCAAACAACTACTATAGTCCCAAAAATATTAGGTGGAGTCAAGGAGTCCGTGAAACAAAAATATAGAAAAGGGGCATAAATTATGGAAAAAATGGGTTTTGAAGGTGGTGGTCTAGGTCCCAGAGGAGAGGGCATTTGGTATCCACTTCAAGTACAACTTCCATCAGGGTCAAAATAAAAAGGTCCTATTAAACCAGTCTTTGGACTTGATTCTTTTGATTCATCATGGATAGGTACTACTCATTACCCTAATGGTCCACCTACATTTGTTTCAGGTTCAAATCCACAACCACCACCACATCATGGTATTCCCATTGGTGGTGAATCAAGTGCCACTACCACTGGTGGGGAATCTAGGGATAGTATTCCTATTATTGTTCAGTCAAGTGCAGCTATGATTGGTGGGGTTGGCATGGGTACTACTATTGATACTAGTTGCCTTGGTGTTGGACAAGGGCAACAAAAAAATATCTCTCGCAAGAGGCCACTAGTGGTAGATCCTCAATCGCATACTATTGAGAATCCTATATCAAGTGCCACTGACACTACAAATCAACCATTTGTAGCTTTAGATCACACACCTCAAAAGATTATGAAAACTACATATGAAAGTGTCAGTGGGAGTGGGACAGGATCAGGAACTGTTATTGGTAATCCTAGTCAAGCATTAGTTAAAACCATAGTAATAAGTGGAACTAAATCCTATGGTATTCCTATGTCACCTTTCAAACATTCAATTGCTTTAGCAAGCCCAGATTTTCAATTTCGTGATTACTATGAAAAATATGAACACACAACAAAAGAAAATAAAGAAAAAAAGAAAGCATTTCATAGGGTTTCCCTGTCTGAAGTTGTAAACAAACAACCTGCAAGGAACAGGGTATTTCCAAGATATGACCCACAGAAAGATATGATGGAGTTCATGGTTGTTATGCCCCCGGCCCCAACTAAAGATAAAAATCCACCACACAGTCAGATAGATCCCTCTGAATTTCAAGATAGCACCCTCCAAATGGATTTTTCCAAAGTACATAATATGGACAAAATTAGTGTGTCAAAAAGGACTAATGAAGTCGTCTACACTTCACTACTAAAGGTGGAGAGAGAAAAAAATAAACTAGAGAAACAAATAGAAAAGTTATAGGCAGACCTAGAAAATGAAAAAATCAAGGAGGAAAGCAGGAGATAGCAAGTGCAATGATTTAGAGAAAAGGATAAAAAATTCAGGCTCTGCAATAGAAATTGCAGAGCAGGAGAAGATGGATGCAGAATTGAAGGACCTGACAGAAAAACTAGATAAAAGTAGAAAAAAAAATGATGAGGAAAGAGTCAGTTTTCAAAAATTATACAAAAGTTATGAGTTTGTTGTTGCCGAAATGAGAAAATTACAGGACCTATTGGATCATGGGAAGGAAAAACAAAAACATTTGCAAGAGGATGTAGACGAAGAAAGAAAAAATGTGCACAAATGAAAGAAGACCTTCACAATGCAAATGATAAAATAAAAACTTTAGAGAAAATATTGAAAGATAATATGAAAAATACAATGAAGTATATACAAGAAAACATTTGGTGGCAAATAATGCAGAGTAGTGACAAGTTATGTGAATGGTTTCAATTGACTGAAAGTTTGAGACTAATTTATATGAAAATCAAAGGGCACTATGAGAAGAGCACACATGTTTATTCAAAAGAGGATATGGCAAAAAATATTCTAAAAGTAGTCTGCAATTCCAGTGACAGCTACTTGGCATCCAAGGTTATTAAGAGCCACATTGATGCCACAGTTAAGACATCATCTATCATTCAAAAATGCCAGAAGCTAAGGGCAACATCAAAAGTTGTGGAAAATTATGGAAAAATGAGATTGAAGCTATAAGAAAAGAAAAATAATTTGATTAAACTTGGTTTGCCTAAGACAGTTGGCCCATCAAATAAATTCATTGGAGAAGAAGCTTACAAAAAAAGCATGGAGATAAAAATGAAGTTTGATTTAGACTTGCTTCCAAAGGACACAACTCCCCAAAGCTTTCTAGAATTCATCCAACCATTTACAACTCTAAATTCGGTATTGGATGAAACAGTGATGCCAAGTAAATCTTCTAAATATGGAATGTTGATGAAGTTGGAGTTGACTTTTCATAGTTTACAGAATATTAACCTTCCATCAGATGAAGAGTGGAGCACCCTACAAAAACAAGCATAGAAATCTTAAGAATCATAGTATGTATTGCACAATTTTCTTCTTTTACTCTTAATTTCAAGGTTTTATGTTTTTTCTGTTTTCTATTTTGCTAATCCAGCCTATGAATCTATGATGCACTCACTATTTCTATTTTACTAATCTAGCCTATGAATCTATTTTATGAATAGGAAAAAACCAACACTCGCTATTTCTATTTTACTAATCTAGCATATGAATCTATGATACACAGTGCAAAACTTCAACTAGTAAATTTATATTCTCAAATTCTCCGTTGCTTTAAAATATATGCATTTCTCTATTTCTGATTAGTAGGTTTTAGGCACTGTTATTATCTATGTTTAATTTGTCATGGCATGGATTAATATTTAATTTTGAACTATGTTTTTTGAACAGGAGACATCAAACATGTAGAAGATGTTAAATTGCTAATACAGCCTGAGATGGCCATATAAATCTGTGTTGAGTTTGTGATTTTGATGTTCAGTCTCCACATGTTGCAAACTTGCAATTCGGCCTAAAGCTGTTGTTTCTCCCTTGTTTCTATAAAAGGGAATTTAGTTTCATTTGCAAAGGGTTCTGAAACTTTATATTCACTTTTGCATGGACATTGGAGAATCACACATGAGCTGTTGTTGCTCTCTTGTTTCTATAAAAGGGAATTCAGGGTCATTTGCAAAGGGTTCTGAAACTTTGTATTCACTTTAGCAATTTGCATGGAGAATCACATAGATTGGTGTATTACTATTGAATGAATTGTATCATATGGCTATATTTTGAAAGAATTAATGAAAATCTAAGTTCTCGACATGTGTATTACTATTGAATGAATTGTATCATATGGTTCTGAAATATATCACACAGATTTGGGACTGAAACATGTATAAATAAACAATAAACATCTTTGTATCAATAAACACATTATGGTTTCTTTTTTATTAGGCTATTTTAATTCTGGAAATAGAAAGTTGAAAAATACAATGACAAATCAATATTAAATTCTAATTGAAAAAAGTAATATGATTTTGTAATATGAATGATGAGATACAGGAATAAGATTAATAAATACCAATCTCTTACAGTTTCCATTCATCCTCATCAAATTCAGAGCTTTCTTGATTTTGTAATATGAATGATGAGATATAGGAATAAGATTAATAAATACCAATCTCTTACAGTTGTCTGTGGTTTGAGTTTATTCACTCTGAGTCTGCATACCTTCATCAAACTGCATCTCAATGCAACCAGTAGGTCCAATACATGAGTCAATAGTCCCAGTGGCACTTTGGTTTGAAGTGTTTCCCAAACCTCTTCTTTCACATTTGGACATCTAGATTTGCAGTGCCCTATCGTAAGGAAAAGTGTGGACATCATACCTAGATGTATAGAGCCTCAAACAATTTTCCAAATTTTTGTCTATTTTGTTTCTTAGCTTTGATTTTAGGAACCCCAAAGCACTGAAAAATCTATCATCTTCCACTAAACCCAATATGATGGTAAGACATAAATCAGCAAGCTTCACATATTCAGGCATTGAATCACGCAATGTTGAGTTCTCAGCTATAGTTTTCCAAAGCCTTGTTACTGATCCCCCTTCGCGGGGGTTCTCCATTTTTCCATATTGTTCTTTCATAGTGTATGCAAAAAGAAATGATTTCTCTCAAAGATGAGTTTCATCTAATATTCCATTTATAGTTACTCCATTCAATTCCTTGGATATGCAAAATTGTTTTATCAAAGGCAGTAGCTTACTTCGAAAATCAACTACACTATTGAGGCTCCAATATTGAGGAAACACAATAGACATGGCTTCGAGTAGGTTGTCAGGAGGGAATCTGTTTCTAATTTGTGAGGAAAGATCATATGCAATTTTCTTCACAGAAGTAGTTACAGTCTCAACAATCTTGTCGAAATCTTTCCTTTTAACTCTTGCTAGTTGCTTTCTGGGGCACTTTCCTGGTTCCTCGAGGTCGACCATGGCATAGAAGTGCATTGGTATCTCAACTCCCCATACATTGGCACATACCTCCCCATCTACAACAATTTGTAAAAAGTTATCAGGATTGTTCAAATCTATGAGTGTCCACCACTTAACAAATTTTTCATCAGAGAGTGTTGGTTGATTTCGATAGAGGTTGTTGAGGGTCATGCATGTCATCTTATGTAGCATAGCATATTCTGCAATATACAGAGCTCTTTTTGGGGAAGCCTTCATAATATTCCTCATTTCCTCTAGCATGGGCATAAGAGCTGCTAAAGTTAAGAGTGTCTCTAAATTACTTAACCTGTGAAGAAGTTCAGGAAATTTTGGTTGATCTTATTCATCGCGAGTTTTGTGAAATAGTCCAATCAAGGATGGATATTCTGAAAACACTCAATGCACTGGACTATCCAAAGAGATCCATCTGGTATCATTATCCTTGAGAATCTTGTTCCCATCAGTTATTCCATCAGTAAAGTGTTGAAATTCCATAAATCACTTGGGACTTTGATAGAAGTGTGAGTAGAGCTCTCTGATTAAAATTTCAATTGTTTTAACCGAAGCAAATTTGCTCACAATTCCAAAAGCTAGATTCATTGTGTGAGCCATGCAGTGAATTGCAGTAACGTATGGTGCAAATGAAGTTTCAATCTTTGTACAAAGACCATTCCTGTGACCTTGCATTATTGAAGCTCCATCTGCTCCAACACAAACCAATTTTTTGGCTACCTTCATGTAATCCATACCTCCATATTCAATTAAACTTCTCTTTACTAGTTGAAATAAAATTTCTGTTGTCGCACTCTCCTTCATTTTAGCAACAGATAGTAGATGAGGTTGGCGGGTATGATTCTCTACAGTATAAACATGCATGCATACCCATGAAGTATTGTCTACTGCCGTAACTTCATCTAAAGAAAATGCAATAAAGTTTGACTATGTTATTTTTTCCTTTACATCTTCTTTTTCAACCTCAGCAAGACAACTTTCCCATTCCTATCCACTGTTTACTGACCAGTGTTTATTAGGATAGTTAGGAACTTTCAAAAAGTGTAATAAACCACTAATTCATGGTAAATTTGTCATAGTGTGCCTTCTACTCAAAATATAAAAAACAACGCTTAACTAAACAACTTTTTGTAGTTGTTCTATTTGCATTGCTTTTCCAAAAATAGCTCCAATAGAACCTTTAACTTCAGTAGGCTTGGTCTATATTTTCTCATGAAAATAATACCTTTCTTCATTCCTCACATGCTTACATTCTCCTTTGTTTTCCATCTTATCACTAATTTTTCAGCCTCGTCTATCATTTGTTTTTCATAAACTTTACCCATATGCTTTTCTATGGTGTCAAATTTTAGCTGCAACCTAATTTCCTTGTTATGTTTCCAAGTGCAAATATTACACCTACATTCTATTGGAGGCTCGCCTTTGATTGGATTCTCCACTGGTTCAATGAATGGATACTTTGATGCCTAATTAATTTAAAAATTCCTCACTGACATATCCCACTCCCGATCCTTTTTTTATTGTGGTTCACCCTTTTTTTATATGGCTTTTCTTTTCCCCTTTCATGCATTATCATCAATGGAATTATCACCCAAGTCAATTATATCATTCTGGCTAACTTGGGTATCTACGAGTAATCTTATTCAAGATCATCCTGATTTGAGATATCAGGTTTGCCGCCATCTTCAACATGCGGTGTAGGTGGCGAATTCTGTGCTTGTACTTGTGATGATGCACCTTCCTAATTTTCACCACAATATTTTCTAATGCCAAAGTACGAAGACAACATTCTTCTTTTTGTTGGCCTCTCCTGGCCTTCCCCACGATGAGGTTTCCTACCCCTCTTCCTGTTTGACATCTCCAATAAAATAAAGGCTACCAAAAAAATATCAATTTGTTGAAGAAGCAATAATAGACTATAATGTATAATATACCACTTCAAAAATATGATCGCTCACCTTTAGGTCAGTAGCAGTCGCCAATGCAGTCAACAACAATGATTTTCCTTAGTCTAAAACTTTTCTATTGATTAGAATTCAGAGCCTAGAACCCATCAGATTGTGTTGAGATAGATCTGATCTTTGCATGTATTTATACCAATCCTTATATGGTGAATTCCGCAAGAATTTTATATGGTATACAAATATTTGGCGAATCTCGCGTAACTATAACACGACTTATGTAATTTTTGAGGCGATTATAGGTCATCCAAATAATTGGTGAATACAATATAGTTGGTGAAAGTTGGGGTGAATGGAGACACGCATCGGCAAGATGTTAGGCGAATTGGGTCCCCCTGGCTAACAAATCTTCACATTCCTATGGGCGAATTCAGGTCATCTATTAAGGCAACCTCAGAGAGTGTAGGTGAAAAAATTAAATTTACCACATGTCCACCATATATTGTATTGGTGAAATCATCGCATAGAAACATTTAATTCCATAAAACATATGGCGATCCAGTCGTGACTTTGACAAAAATTGATAATGTAATGGCAACATGGCCACCCACAGTTGGTACAAAATATTCTCCATTTCCAACATGGCCGACGTGAAAAATTTGCCATTGGCAAGCATTTAATCTCACCAGTTTTTTTCATTGTTCACATTCAAATTGTTGCCACCCATGTAGTCAAATCTTATCAACAAATGGAGAAATTCATTTTCAATTAATCATTTTTCTTTTGTTGGCGCACTATTGGCTTGTGCAAAAATGGAAGCATTGCAACATGCATTGGACATCCATCAAAGCATAGCAGACTATTTAGAAATGCTTGGGTAGACATGTATGCAAAATGTGGAAGCACAAACAGATACTGAACTATTTGACATGATGCCTCAAAATAATGTGGTCCCGAAGAATGCCATGATTACAAGATAAATGCAAAAGGGATTATTTAAAAAGGTTGCAGAAAATTCAAACAAATGCGCTTGGCAGGGTTAAAGCCAGACTTTATGACCTTTGCCAACATATCAGAGCTCTAGAACAGGGTAAGGGCATCGATTAAACCATAAATGACAAAGGGATTTTTATAGATGTATGGCCATTCATCAGATCTTGATATAAGGGGGATTCCGAAATGCTCTAGTAGACATATGGAAAATATGGAAGCATAAAAAGGCACGTAAACTATTTGGAAAAATGCCTCAAAGAAATTTCTTTCAAGGAATGCATTGTTTATCCTGGATATTCACAAAAAAAATTTTGCAAGAATGATTTGAATTAATGAACCGTTTTGGAACATGTTCTGAAACTATAAACTTTGTTTGAGGTTTAGTGCATGTGATTTATACACACTTAATGACATAGGTAACCCTTATTGCATTATACCTACAGTTGGTCATTATGTGTGCATGCTTGATGTACTGTCCTATGTTGGCTTAGGCTATCTTGTGCACACCCTTAAACATTATTATCAAGATGCTAGTTAAACCTGAGGTGGATATGTGGATCTATTTTCTTGCTGCCTATGTTGACCATTTTATTTTTGCCTACAGATCACCTTTGAATGTAAGCAGTTGCATTTTTATTTGAATCTTAAAAAATATTAGCTTATGTTCCCTCAAACATCCAGACAAAACTAGGTAGGTGGTGTGAGATAAGAAGATTTATGAAAGATAAGGAATCAAAAAGCTCCTTAACTCTAGTTGGATTGAAGGGCATAAAATGGTATATGCTTCTTGTATAGGAGACACATGATGTGAGCTAAGGAGAATTATGAAAGATAAGGAATCAAAAAGCTCCTTAACTCTAGTTGGATTGAAGGGCATAAAATGGTATATGCTTCTTGTATAGGAGACACATGACATTCACAGATAGTAAATCTATGCAAATTTGAAGAAATTGGCTAGGAAAATGAAGGCGACAAAGTATTTTACAGTTGCAAGACCTTTCTTAGTGGTGTGAAAAAAGGGGGAGGGGGGGATTTATCTTTGTTACCATTGTGAAAAGTTGCCAAGTTGCCAATTGCTTTTTATTTTCTAGATTCTCTCTAAATAAATTATTACATTTGTGAAGAACTTTTGAGTACATGTGTTTTTGATGTTTTACCTTTGAGTATGTGTTAATTGTCACATTACAATGAAAGTATCTTCAAGATTGTTGTAATTCCCATTTCTAATAATTAGCTTAGTTTATTTCATGAAGAGGAAATGAACTCACTTTCATGGATATTTTACCATGGAATAGTCCAAGGCCACATTAATTCATAAGGATTAGTTTCTTGTATGAAGTTATTTTCAAAAGAAAAAAATATAATAAACCTTTATATGTTGTTTTTCTTATCCTAAAATTTTTATGAGCACTCTAATAAACTTAAGATAAAATTGGGAACCTTTTGTTGATGTTTGTCCTTTTGAACTTTACCTTGCATATCATTCTTATTGAAAGGACTCTATTATGTATTTAATTCTCCTTTAGTTTGATTTTGTTGCCTATAGAGTCCATCACTATTGTTTGATCAAAGAATTATATTTTTGTCTCTATAGTTGTTATGTGACATCTTTGCTTTGGTTCTTTCTAAGTGATGTTATGGCCTATATTAGTAAGTGCAAATTTATCTAAGTCAAGCACTTCCCTTCTTAATAGAACCATGTTTTGGCCACCATCTATAACCAATCTAAAAGTTCCTTCAATAAACCCTCTTATTAAATAATGTTCTTGTTTTAGTGTTTTGTCTTTCGTTATACTTGTCACAAGCCTAAATATCTTAAACTATAGAAATTTCTATAGTTTAAGGCTAATTATAATAAAGTTAATACCATGCTTCTTCTTAGCTATAGGTGTAGAATTAATATAAATTTAGTATCATAAGTAATATGACACCATTATAATGGTATCAAAGTGAGATTATAGATTTTAAGGAGAGTATTATATTTGGTTTAGAGTTAGTTGGGGTCCAAAATGCAATGGATATGATTATGTTTATTTCCCTATAAAAAATAGGGTTGTAGCTATTAGATTTATAGTGTAGTAAGGATCAAATTCAATATATAAAGACACTACTAAAGAAAAGATGGATGAGGTATTGAAATCTATATTGGAAATACAAGCTAGAGTGGAAGTCCTTGAGAAACATTGAAGGTGTTGTGTACATGAGACATATATAATGTTGGATATTGCTTGATATATTATCATTGATGTCAACATATCTAGAGATTGTTGGAGTTGTTCTTTTTGCTTCCATGTTGCAGTCAGAATAGATGAATTGGTTTAGCCCATTTGTTGTAGATGAACTGATGCAGCTTAATGGGTTTTGTGTTAAGTATCTCTAGTTGATTCAATGGAAGTTTTATAGGTCAACATGTTGATTTGACAGAGTTATGAGATCCAGTATTGTGGTTGATATTTCAATGTTGCAGGTTTTGGTAAATCTATGTGTAATGCTTCTGAATTATAATATCTTTAGTTGTGGATGTGTGGGATGAGTTTGGGACATTCATGTGTGTTCTCAGTTCAAGTGGATCATGATTTAAAATGTTAAAAGTAAATTGTTCAGTTTGATAGTTAGTTTTGTGTGTGTTCTTGAGGTCCAGTATAATGATGGTGATGATTCTTGTAAACTAAGTTCTTGCGATTGTTGTAGTGTGATTCATGTTGCTTTAGGATGATTCTAGATTGTGTGCTATTCATATTGATGGTCCATATTTATCGGTGTGCACGTTATTGAATATTTTCCATGTCTGATGATGTTCTTCATCTTATGCAATAGTCATGATGTTTTAGCATGTTGTGGATGATCGAGGCATAATTATTGGAGATTTTTCTTATTTATGGTGGTTGTTTAGGTCCAAAATATCTCTTAGTTGACATTGTTTTAGGCCCTATGCATTATTGAAGCATGTATGATTATATTTTTGTATATGTAGCATGTGGTAAGCCGACCTTGAAATAGGGTTGATGACTTGTATAAATGAATGTAAAAATCATTGAAATGTATGCAGCTACATGTTGATATTGTATCAATCATTCAATAGTAGGGAAAAGTGTGTGAAGCTGCGTGAATTTGTGAAGAAGTGTGTTGCACAGAAGATTAGACAGTGAGCTTAATCGCAACTAAAATCAAGCATGATAAGATGCTATTTCTTCAATTCACGATTCTCTGGATGTAATCCAAATGCTTTTGTAAGTTAGTGAGACTTCTTGTAAGGTAGTGAACCTTCCCTAAAGGTTCTATTCTTTTTTATTTTCTTATTTTGAGCAGTGAACTCTAGGCAATGTGCCTGAATGCATTTGCATTACCCATTGTAATATTTCACTTACTCCTAACAAGGTATTATCTCATTGTGGGTAGGTTCCCACCATGTTTTTTCCCTTAACTAGGTTTTTTTATATTAAAAATCTTGGTATTTTGTGTGTTATTGATGTGGTGTAGTTTCATGCTTTAACTAGTAATTATTAGATCTGATTTGTGGGTTAAGTTGTAGAAAGTTTTAATGTTTCTGACCAGACTAATTCACCCCCCCCCCTCCCAGTTTGTTGCATTGTTGCCAACATATTAGTAAAATTGATGGAGTTAAATGAGTAGAACAAGAGATGAAATAGTGAATGTATTAATGCATGCAAGAGAAGTGATACTACTCAGAACTATCTCCAACATTCTTGAGATTGTCAATGTGTTTGGAGCTAAATAATTTGATATATATTGGCTAATAGAATTTGAAAAAAAATCTATGTATGGTGAGATATATGATCCTCGAAGATTTAAGATTACTCAAAGTGAGATTAAATGACCTATTGTAATTTGGTGAAAAGAGGCAAATACTAATGGAACTAAAATTCACTAAAAGAAGATCACCTAGTGGGATAAGATGGAGAGAAGGAAGAAACATATGTTCTTAAAAAAAAAATTAAAAATTTGTTGAAGAGGTTAGGGTTATATTAGGTTATTAAGAGTTTGATCTTACAAGGCTAAATATATCAATTGCCTAAGGTTAACTATATGTGCTTATTTCAACATGATAAATATATGAACCACTAAGGAGTGGGATATTAATGTGGACTAAAGGCCAGGTAGAAATTACAAATAGACTAATAAGATTTATAGAAAAGAAAAGGAAAGATTTCTAGAAAAATAAAACCTACGAAGCATGATGAAGGGAGGGTCCTACACTATTTATGATAAAAAAGTAGTCACATGTACAAGAAATAGCCTACTCAACAAATAAAGAAGTTCATTTTTTTCTACAATGAGGTAAAGGAATTTTTAGTGAATTCTAAAAGTGTGGAGAAGTGAGCCATAAATTAGTTGAATTGTCACAGATGGAATGACATCATAGAATATCTCATATTATGAAGAGGACACTACTAAAACAAGCAAGAAAGTAGAATGAACCAATGTGGTGAGATAATCTATTAATGATTGTGTGCAGAAACTTGGTATGTGCAATAAAGTTTAGTGGTAGAGTGAATTGTTTAGCTTCCTTTGAATGGTAAAACCTTAGGGATACAAAGAGTATCTCGCCTTAGTCCATATAAAGTATCTTGGCTACAAAGAGGTAATTGGATATTGTTCAAATTGATTAGTTAGCTTTTAAATAGGCACTTATTATGGTGAAACAATGATATTTCATGTACTTCTACATAAACTATGGTAGAATGGTAAGAGAGATATCCATGATGATAGAATGACTACTCATACCTTTGTGAAGAATGGAATAAATCATCTTTTCATTGATCACCTAAAAGAGAGAGGTGTAAAGAAATAAAATGATGTTATTATTGGATAGTTAAAAATTGTTGAGGAAAATGAAATACCAATTTTCTTGTGTTACTAAAATTATTACCAAAGAAATATAAGTAAACATAGTAAAGGGTCTCTAATAAAAGTTTGCATGTCTTGATATTGAAACTTGTGAGATTTAAGAGGCCTGTGCCATAAAAGAGAGTGCACAATATCAATGCATATGAAATTAGAAATTTGAGCAATATGTGATATAAAAAAATGTTGCAACTAGATAAAATAAGTGTAATAGCAAGGAGCCTCAAAAGGAAGAAGAGGATCAATAGTTCTAGATATTTTTTTTATTATAAGAAGGGATGTATTGAAGAGGAAATAAATGTAAAGGGTATGCTAGAGAATGAAAGAGGAAACATAAAAAGTATTAATCGTGAAAACAAAAGAGGAGAGAATGTATGTTATTACATTCAAAGGATCATGTGATTCATAACTACTTTTGAAAGTGAAGCTAATATGTGAGATCTATAATGAACCACCATACTAGTTTTGATCTATAATGTACAGATAAGGCATTTATGTTGACTAAGAATGATTTGTATATGATTTATATATAGATAGTATCTAGCTACATATTTTACAAAATGATGAAGAGGATATGTTGTTTGTGTTAGATGCATGGAAGAAGGTGTAGGATATCCAACTATAATTTGACTTTCAGGAACATATCTTATGAGCTAAAATAATAAAATTTTGATAGCGTGAAAAGAATGACATTTTTTAACCCTATTAATTTTATGTTTCTTAAAGCCACCATTTTGGCATAGGCAGGCAGAATGCTAGCTTTACAGCTATGAATGTCCGTATTCTTTGGAAGTTTCATTGTCAACAAATCCATTTTGTTCATATCCTGCAATCATGGAACTCCATGAGACCAAATTTGTTTGAGGCAGATTGTCAAACAGTTTGCCTGCATTGCCTATGCTTCCACATTTTGCAAACATGTCTACCAGGGGAGTTGCAACTACAACATCTGACGCATGTTCCAAAGCTCCTATTTCAGCATAGGCAGGGAGGACGCTGGCAAGGGTTGAAGAGCCTGGCCTAACTCCAGCAAAATGTATTTTCTTGAAAGTTTCTAAAGTCTTTCAACGAACCTATTTTTTTGCATATCCTCCAACCGTAGCACTCCATGGTCAAGCAGTTCAGTGCCTCGTCTTTGCTTCTGCTTTTTGCATACCGAGGCATATAATCGGAGATGTTGAAAATTCTACCTTATCACTTCACCTGCAAAATTCAGGCATCAGACATATCAGACTTCAGTCATCGACTGAAGTTACACAAAGGGAATTTCAGTATTATCTCTGTAAATCCCTGTAAAAACTACTTATCTTTGTAGTTTATTAATATTTTGGATCACATTATATGATGTATTATCATGATGAAGAGAACTTTTTAGGATATCAGATTCTCACAATTTATGAATATTTATTTGAAATATCCCAGACCAATTTTTTCAATTTTTCAATTACAAAGAGTAATGCAACACACATCCGTTAGGGTTTGCACTTAAATCAAAACGATGCGAAAAACAACTCTAACCAAGAATGTACACCAGGATCCCGGGCTGGGCAAGGCGTAAGCATATGGTCAGAGGGTCTTAAAGCATTCTGAAAGTAACTCTAACCAAGAATTTGCCCAAGATGGACTAACATATGGTCAGAGGATCTTGGTGCATGCTGAAAGCAACTCTAACCAAGAATGTGCCCAAGATGGACTAACATATGGTCAGAGGATCTTGGTGCATGCTGAAAGCAACTTTAACCAAGAATGTGCCCAAGATGGACTAACATATGGTTAGAGGATCTTTACAATTACAACTGCTGAAAGGAAAACTCGACACCAAGCATGTGCTTTCAAACCCAGGGTGGGAATGGAGCTACCATATGGCGGAGATGCTAAGAAATTAGAAATGGAATTAAATGTAAATAACCAGCATGAAATGAAAATGAGAAGAAATGCTGCTAGTACTATTGTTCAACTTACAATATGATAGTAAATGCTTGCCAAGATCATAGGATTAAGACTATACAATGTTGTAACAATATAGAAGGCTCTCCCGGGTTGAACAAAAATGATAAGTCCATGAAATTCTACTCAAGAATCAATCTTAATATTCTGATTTATGACAGACCTGGACGTGAAATGCTTAATCAGCAACACAAGGAATCGCTAAAATGCTCATTACTCTCTCAATACTAGTCCGAATGACCCAAAACCAAAAGCAATGGCTTCCTATGAAGGAGGCGACCCAACCAATACCAAGAAATCAGACAATAACCCAACAAATTATTTATCACGAACCCCAGGGCAATTCCTAGCAGTGACACTAGGCAAGAATGACGATTCTTCTCTATAAAATAAAACACTCCATATTAGAATCTGCAAATTTGCACAAAGGAGCGCTCAGCCAAAACAAGAGGAAATATGCAATATCCAGAATGAATATGTTTTTATTTTGAAATATATGAGTCAAACTACAAATCTGCCTTACTAACCGTGACTCCTGAAAATGAAATGAAATGCAAATAACTGAACTTCTAGCACAACTCAAGCTACAATGCAATCCTCACTACAAACTCTCACAACTACACTAAATCACCACTAGTTGCTATCTTTCAAGCAAGAAGCAATGCCAAGGCTAGGAGGTGTCCATTCCTCGAAGCAACCCCAATACCATTCCGACAGAGTTACATTATAATAGACATAAGATCCAAATGAAGGGAAGAGGCCTCCATTTATAAGCTGAACAAGGGATCTCTAGAGGCTTCTAGAAAGTGCTCCCTAATTTCACATTTTAATTTTCCTCCAAGAGATGGTGCCACTTTTAAAATCTTAATTAACCTTTATTTTAATTCACTTCTCTTCATAAAGTTGGCACCCCTTTTCATAAGCAAGATTTTAGACCTTAGGAAATATTAAATCCCTTCCATGATGTGTCCACCCTTGAAGACCACCTTTTAAAACAACTTGAAGTGATGAAGCTAGGCCAAGGGGTCAACTTTAAAATATAACATTAAAACATAACATTATTTAAATGAAATGAAATTATCTCTCCAAAAACATCCCAAGGCCAAAAGTGATGAAGCCAACTGAACCAACTGAAGAAGAGAACCAACTGTGTCGAAATAATCAGGACCACTGCCAGAAATAGAATTTACTAAAAATAGTAAATTCTGAAAAGTGCTCGAAATGTAAAGCCGGACATACCATTGTGAAACCCTTTGAAAACCCTGAAAGAATCCATGATCCGAACTCTAATTCACGAGCAACAACAAACTCCAAAATTGGAAACCCTAATTTCACCCATTCAGTAGCCCACGGATCTCCGAAATAAGCCATCGGTCAACTGAAACATTATGCCTAAGAAGGGGACATTACAGTCCGCCCTCCCCAAGATTGCTTGTCCTCAAGCAATTGCAAGTTTGGATGCTACAAAATCTCCTCATTCTCCCAAGTTGCATCCTCCAAGGGCAAATTCTTTCACCTCGCCAAGTATTCCTTGATTGTCCTTCTTCTCAAAGAATGCTATTTGGAATCAATAATCTCCTCCAGAATCAAAATCAACTACCCTTCTTCATCCAAAGGTGGTAGTTGTGAAGAAGCAATAACATTATTTCCAAGTGCCTTCTTGAGGTGAGACATGTGGAAGACATTGTTCACTTTACTACTCGAAGGTAGCTCCAACTCATAAGCTACTACTCCAACCTTTCTGATGACTTGGAATGGCCCATAGAAACGAGGCTTGAGCTTCTCAGCTACACTCTTCTTGAGAGTAGACTGTCTGTATGGCTGTAGTCGAGGATAAACCATATCTCCAACCTCAAAAGAGCGCTCAGTGCATTGTTGATCAGCGTACATCTTCTGCTGATTTTGAGCAATCTGCAAGTTGTTCTTCAAAGATTTCAAGATGTCTTGACTTTGCTGCAACAAATCCCTGGCTTGAGGGGCTTTGCTATCACCAAACACCAAACTAGCAAAGCTAGGAGCCTCATAAGCATAGAGAGCCATGAAGGGAGACATCCTTATTGACATGTGAAAAGAAGAATTGTAACAATACTCGCCTATGTGGAGCCATTTCACCCATGCTCTTTGCTACTCCGAAACATAGTTTCTCAGATAGCCTTCGAACCACTTGTTCACTATCTTTGTTTGTCCATCGGTTTGGGGGTGATAACTAGTGCTTGGAGTAAGCACTGTACCACTCATCCTGAAGAATTCTTGCCAAAAGGTGCTTAGGAACTTGCTATCCCTATCACTCACAATAATTTTTGGCAACCCATACAATCTAAACACCTCATTAAAAAACAAATCTGCAACTTGAGCTACTGAAAAAGAGCTCATGATGGCAAAGAAGTGAGCAAAGTTTTTCAATCTGTCCACTACAACATAGATACAATCTTTGCCTTGGGCCTTTGGCAACCCAGTGATGAAGTCCATTGATATGCTTTCCCATTTTTGGTTGGGAATGGGAAGAGGTTGCAGCAGACCAGCAGGTAGAGTGTGCTCATTCTTGTTCATCTGACAAGTAGGACATTCCTGGATGTAGCGTTGAACTTCCCCTTTCAGCCCTTTCCAAGCAAATATTTCCTAAATTTGCCTTGAAGAAACCCTGATGACCAGCAAGTGGAATGTCATGGAATGTCATCAAAATCTTCTTTCTGGGCTTAGAATTAGCCACCACAAAGATTCTACCCTTGTAGTGTATCAGCCTGTCAACCACCTTGTACCTTTCATCATGGAAAGTACCTTCAATGATGCTGATTGCCAACTAATTTTTGGCATAATTAGCGAGCAACATGTCCTTCCAATCAGCAGTGAGCTCACACAATGAACTCAAATGAGGTCTCCAAGATAGAGCATCAGCCACAATATTGTTTTTCCCTTTGACATACTCAATGTCAAAATCATAAGCTTGAAGCTGACTCACCCACTTTTGTTGTCTCTCATTCAAATCCTTCTGATGTATGAAGTGCTTGAGACTATTGTGATCAGTCTTGACCAAAAATTTGCTCCGCACCCAATACTGTCTGAACTTAGCTAATGCATGCATGATTGCAAGCATTTCTTTGTCATAAATAGAGTAGGTCCTTTCAACACCTCTTAATTTTCTGCTCTCAAACACAATGGGATGCTTGTCTTGCATCAAAACAGTCCCAACACCTTCTCTAGATGCATCACACTATAGCTCGAAGGGCTTGGAGAAATTTGGAATTGCCAAAACTAGACAAGAGCTCATGATCTTCTTAAACTTATCAAAAGTAGTTTGAGCCTTTTCTGTCCAACAAAAAGCTCCCTTTTTCATGAGGTCAGTAAGAGGAGTAGCATTCTGTGAATAGCCCTTCACAAATCTTCTGTAAAAACCACAAAGACCCAAGAACCCTTTCAAATGAGTCAAGTTCTCTGGGGGTGGCCAATCAACTATTGCCTTGATCTTTTTGGGATCAACCTTCACTCCATCAACACTAATTATGTGACCAAGGTAAAGTAGCTCCTTCATTCCAAATTCACATTTGGATTCTTTGGTAAACAGACTTTCCGATTCAAGGATGCTAAGCACTTCCTCTACGTGCTTGAGGTGTTCTTCCCATGTCCTGCTGTAGATCAGAATGTCATCAAAAAAGATTAACACGAAGTTCCTCAACTGCTTTTGAAAGACTCTATTCATACAAGACTGGAAGGTAGCAGGAACATTAGTCAACCCAAATGGCATGACTAAAAACTCGAAGTGACCTTAATGACATCTAAATGCTGTCTTCTCAACATCAGACCCTCTCATCTGAATTTAGTAGTAGCCTGACCTGAAATCAATCTTTGAGAAGAACTTGGCTCCATGTAGCTCATCTATGAGCTCATCTATCCTTCGAATGGGGTATCAATTTTTTATGGTGCTTTGATTCAAAGCATGATAATCCACACACATGCGAATGGTACCATCCTTCTTCTTCACAAGAACAACTGCTAAAGCGAAAGGACTCTTACTTGGATGAATGAAGCCCATCTTCAAGAGTTCCTTAATGTTTTTCTCAATCTCATCCTTTTGCTTCTTAGGGTACCAATATGGAGTTGTGATAACTGGTTTAGCCCCTTCCTTGAGCTCTATGACATGCTCTGAGCCTCATTCGGGAGGTGGCTCAGGAGGTAAATCAACAAACACTTTACTCTTCCTAGTGAGTAAGGACTAGATATCAGGAGGGTAGTCCCTCTTTGTTTCAATCGGACTAGCTGGGAGAATCATACATTCCGCAGCCCACTCAACTTGATCATGTCAAATCAACTTTTCCATTCGCTTGAATGACATGATCCGAGGTCCACCATTAGACATTCCTCTTAACACCACCTTCTTCCCATCGGATTGAAACTTGAGCTCCATGGTTTGCAGATTTAGGGAGATCTCTCCAAGTGAACGCATCCATTGAATGCCTAGGATGACATCCATATCTCCAATGTTGACTACATAGAAGTCACCCTTGATTTCGTAGTTGCCCAATTGCATAGACATATTTGGGATCTTCTTGGTGCAAGAAATGTGAAACCCATCAACAACCATCACCTTGAAGCCTTCAAAATCTTCTGTTTGCAACCCTTTGTTTTCCACCACCACTTCATCAATGAAGTTATGTGTTGCTCTAGTATCAATCAAAGTAACTATTCGTTGCCCCTTAATCATCCCTCGAACCTTGAAGGATTCATTTTTTTGAAAGCTCAAAAGTTGAGCCAAGGTACCCCAACTTCCTTTTTCACCTTCAGATTCTTCGGGAACTCTTTCCACTTCGTTGTCATCACAATCTGATTGCTGGTTTGAAGAACCAGAATCGCTTTCTCGAGCTGAATAGTATTCAATTTGATGAATTTTGACTCCCTTTGGACAAATATGATCTTGGGACCATTTTTCTCTACACCAGAAACATAACCCCTTTCTTTAGAGTTCGTTAAGTGTCTTTGGATCCAGCATTGTAACATGAGTGTTATGATGTTTGAACTCCTTATGGTGAGGTCCCTTTCCTTTATCCTTTTTGTGAAATAATGGCTTTGATTGAATTTTTCCCTTAGGAGTAGCCCACTCCATATTTCTTTCTTTTTTCATTGCCTCTTGTAAGGAGGGTGGATCAGAAGCTTTAATCCAACCCTTGAGTGGTTTCATAAGCCCTTCACTAAATAGGATCACCAACTGCCTCTCGGTGATTCCTATGACCATTACTGAAAGCCTTCGAAATTCAACTATGTAACCATTGACTGTGCCATGTTGTCTAAGTTGTGCCAATTCTCTGAAATGCACTTTTGGATCCTTTTTCTCGAATCTCTCTGTGAGCCTATTGGTGAACTCACCATAGGTAGTGATCGACCGATGCCCCCAAGGTGACTAGACCATGGTACCACCATTCATGTGCTACCCCATCTAAATGAAGCATAGAAAACTTGATTGCCTCCTCTTCTGTCATGGGTCTAAGAGCTAGATAGTTGTCTAACTTCTGTATCCAAGCTCTAGCTAAACTACTGTCACTCCCATCAAAATGTGGAAGCATAACCTTTTTGATTTCTTGATGCAAATCCCTCTGTACTGTTGCTTCCCTATGTTCACGATGTCTCCCATGTCCTTTATTCTTCCTTTTATGGTCCACAAAATCATTGTAAGACATGTCTAACTTGATTTCATCAGGAAGAGACTCATACTCAGCACGATCAAGTCTCAACTATTCCATAAATGATGCATTCTCTCCCAGATCGGGTTGAGGGTTTAGTGGTGCCAAGAAGGTGGGTTTAAAAGGCTTGAAAGAAATGTTTGTTCTATTTGAGGTATGCGGAGCAGCATGTTCACTATGCTGGTTGGAGCCGCTGTGTTCTCCGGTGTGCCCTTGATTGTTCTATGAATTAGAACTCTGATAGAACTCTGACCCATTTTCCCCATCATGAGAGATACCATATCCAATAAGGCATCCATCTTCCTCTTGAACCTCCTTCTCGGACTTGGTGTTCTTTCTCTTCCTTTTCCACTTTCATCCCAACTGCTTGTAAACCTCTCAGTACCACCCACTAGCCTTTCACTGTCCCCCATTTCTATTTCCAGAGAAGACTCCCAATGAGCCCTCAAAACCTATGATGTTGTCTGACCTTCAAGAACCTGATACCACTGAAACTGAAACTGACTTGCAGCCTTCTTATCTTCCCTTGCTAAGTATCTTCTTTCTCTGTCACTCATAGAAGGTTTGTTTCACAAGATGGCAGGATGCGAGGCTCTGATACCACTGAAATATCCCAGACCAATTTTTTTAATTTTTCAATTACAAAGAGTAATGCAAAACACATCCGTTAGGCTTAGCACTTAAACTAAAACGATGAGGAAAAAAACTCTAACCAAGAATGTACACCAGGATCCTGGGTTGGGCAAGGCGTGAGCATATGGTCAGAGGGTCTTAAAGCATTCTGAAAGTAACTCTAACCAAGAATTTGCCCAAGATGGACTAACATATGGTCAGAGGATCTTGGTGCATGCTAAAAACAACTCTAACCAAGAATGTGCCCAAGATGGACTAACATATGGTTAGAGGATCTTGGTGCATGCTGAAAGAAACTCTAACCAAGAATGTGCCCAAGATGGACTAACATATGGTTAGAGGATCTTTACAATTACAACTACTGAAAGGAAAACTCGACACCAAGCATGTGCTTTCAAACCCAGGGTGGGAATGGAGCTACCATATGGCGGAGATGTTAAGAACTTAGAAATGGAATTAAATGTAAATAACTAGCGTGAAATGAAAATTAGAAGAAATGCTGCCAGTACTACTGTTCAAATTACAATATGATAGTAAATGCTTGCCAAGATCATAGGATTAAGACTATACAATGTTGTAACAATATAGAAGGCTCTCCCGGGCTAAACAAAAATGATAAGTCCATGAAATTCTACTCAAGAATCAATCTTAATATTCTGATTTATGACAAACCTGCACGTGAAATGCTTAATCAGCAACACATGGAATCGCTAAAATGCTCATTACTCTCTCAATACTAGTCCAAATGACTCAAAACCAAAAGCAATGGCTTCTTATGAAGGAGGCGACCCAACCAATACCAAGAAATCAGACATTAACCCAATAGATTATTTATCATGAAACCCAAGGCAATTCCCAATAGTGAAGCCAGGCAAGAATGGTGATTCTTGTCTATAAAATAAAACACTTCATATTAGAATCTGCGAATTTGCACAAAGGAACGCCTAGCCAAAACAAGAGGAAATATGCAATAGCCAGGATGAATATGTTTTTATTTTGAAATATATGAGTGAAACTACAAATTTGCCCTGCTAACTGCGACTCCCAAAAATGAAATGAAATGCAAATAACTGAACTTCCAGCACAACTCAAGCTACAATGCAATCCTCACTACAAACTCTCGCAACTACACTAAATCACCACTACTTGCTATCTTTCAAGCAAGAAGCAATGCGAAGGCTAGGAGGCATTCATTCCTCAAAGCAACCCCAATACCATTCTGGTAAAGTAACATTATAATAGACATAAGATCCAAATGAAGGGAAGAGGCCCCTGCATTAATAAGCTTAACAAGGGATCTCTACAGGCTTCTAGAAAGTGCGCCCTAATTTCACATTTGAATTTTCCTCCAAGAGATGGCGCCACTTTTAAAAGCTTAATTAACCTTTATTTTAATTCACTTCTCTTCATAAAGTTGGCACCCCTTTTCATAAAAAAGATTTTAGACCTTAGGAAATATTAAATCACTTCCATGATACGTCCACCCTTGAAGACCACCTTTTAAAACAACTTAAAGTGATGAAGCTAGGCCAAGGGGTCAACTTTAAAATATAACATTAAAACATAACATTATTTAAATGAAATGAACTTCTCTCTCCAAAAACATCCCAAGGCCAAAAGTGATGAAGCCAACTAAACCAACTGAAGAATTGAACCAACTGTGTCGAAATAATCAGGACCACTACCAGAAATAAAATTTACTAAAAATAGTAAATTCCAAAAAGTGCTCGAAATGCAAAGCCGGACATACCACTGCGAAACCCTTTGAAAACCTAGAAAGAATCCATGATTCAAACTCTAATTCAAGAGCAACAACAAACTCCAAAATTGGAAACCCTAATTTCACCCATTGAGTAGCCTATGGGTCTCCGAAATAGACCATCGGTCAACTGAAACATTATGCCTGAGAAGAGGACATTACATTATTATTGTTTTTAGATTAGACTGTGTAGAAGAATTTTTATAGTTCTTCATGATTCCGATTGACTTTTTGACCACATAAGTTAGCACAACATTTTGGATCACACTTTTGATCCATCATCAGAATGATAGAAAGCTTTCATAAAGCTTCGACCTAAACTAATCTAGAAACTATAATAATCAAGATAAGAAAAAACTTTCATCAATATTTGAAAACTACAATCCATAAACCATCATTAGAATGAATAAAGTAGGTACCCCGCCACTTGGAAACTATGTCACGCATGGTTTTACAGTTTTTCCGGCCAATTTTCATTTCAAATGTTTTTTTGTCAGCGTCGGGGGAGAACAAACGTCTATTCTGGCTCCAAAACGACAGTATGGATTGACTAACATGAATGTTAGTTGCACGTTTTACACCATTGATTTTGCAATAAACAGCTGCAATTAACTAACACGTCGCTATCACACTGTACGAAAGATCCATTTTGAATAGCCGCAATCGAAAAAACGTATCATGTCAAACTATTCATAAATCACGCAACTATATTCTGACATACTAGATTGACCTTCGTGTGCCTCCTATTACTAGATTCAGCTGAACAGAGCAAACAGACAGTTGCATCCAACCCACCTGTGTGCAAATGCACCGTTCTTATCCTTTCACCGTCTTTTGGAAGATGACATTTAGTATACCTGCAAAAACAAGACGACATATAGTATACCTGCAAAAACAAAACGAGCTGCCCTCCTCTTTACAACAGAACGAGCTGCCATCTACCAGATCATGCAATGAGTTCAAAAAGCAGGGAAACATGAGACTGGGCATGGAAATAGTTATGTTAGATCTAAATCATATTATCTTACATAAATATAGATTACACGTATATAAATTTGTATGCATGAAATTTTATCTATTATTTTTAATATATGAAGCTACAATTCAATATCTATATTCATATAACAGAATCTATTGCTTTTCTTATTTTAAACATCTGTTATGATATGCAGAAAAAAAAAGCTAATCGAATATTTATACATATATTACAATAATTTTCTTTGTAGATTAATATTATGCTCCTTCAAGGTATATTGTTGTTGCTTTTCTTAAAATCGCTTGCGAAATATCTCTAAATAAATCTTCTCCATTGGCATATTTAATACTCATAAAAACCAACAGTAATATGAAAATACAAATGATAGAAAATGTAGCATAGAGTCGAAGTCATTGACAACAAATATTACACCACCATTAGTTGTCTTCACACCAAAGTATGGATTTCACTATATTCTTGCCAATACATTTAACCATAGCAAATGCGAACAACATATTACCTTCTTTTGATATAGGTTGGAGTTAGTAGCAGGGTTCTAATTACAGTTAAAATTAAAATCGATTTTAAGGTTAGGATAAGGGCTCATTTAGTATTCAGATTAGGGTTACTATTAGGGTTAGAGTTGGTGTTAGTGTTGAATTAAGTGTATGATATAATTAAAGTAATGATTCAATTCAAATTAGCGTTATAGTTCAATAAGAATTAGGATGTATTGCAAGAGCACACATGTTTATTTTTTGTGGACACTTCTTTTTTAGCCGAGCATGGTAATGTAATCAATTTAAGTTATTCTTCTTCTTTCATCTTTTCACTTGTCAACTTCTTTTTAAGATATTTTTATACTTGCTTCCTCTCTTGGGCATCTGGATTTCACGTCAACAATTAGGACAAGAAATTGTGCACAATCTAGGGTTTGGTAGACCTCAGCTAATGCCCAAAAGATATCAATCAAGTGACTCTATAGTAGTGTTCCTCATGTGATAAAATTAACCTTGGACATCCATCAAAAGTGGAAGTATTTATCATACATTTCAAGTAAGGAATCTAATGTCAATATTATACATTTTTTATATTTTCTATTAATGAAAATATAATAAAAAATAAATCATATTTTCTAGATTGATTGGATTTCTATCTATATTAAATGACAATAGAAGAATCCTCTCATGAGATGACAAAATAAAGGCATATAAGAGAAGAATTTATGGCTCAATTTTATTAACCTTTTTACTCACCTACACAATGGAATACAAAGATCGTAAAAAAGAAAAACTAGAGGATAAGATAGAAATAAAGAAAAATAATCTAATCTATGTATCAAATTAAATAAAAGTAAAAATGATAAAGAGGAAGAAGAAAATGATGTCAAATTCCACAACACCTAAGGGAATATTATTGTAGTAGTGTTGGTGTGCTCACGTGGAGGAACCAATGCCAAAGCAAACAAAAAGAATAAAATATAATATGGGTAATGTGAAAGAAATCTTTATTCATAAATACATAATTATCAACATGCAACCTATGTATACCATGAAGGTTTGAATGTGTCATATTAAAAATGACTTTTGTAAAGAACATAAAATAAAGTTCCTAATGAAAATAATAGATTGAAAGGATATCTACAAAATATTTCATTGAAATTTGAATTCTTGAACTCAATATAATGAGAGTATAGGTAGGCGCTAGAGACTTCATTTTTCCCAATGATTGTTGTAAAATGCGTCTCATTTTTCAATATCAATGAAAGAAAAATGTGAGCTCTATTCAAAGTCCGTTTGTTGGTTTAATATTGGATATAATTGTAAAAGTTAAGTCATATCTTTTTCAAATTGATTTCATGTTACAAGATGTGAGTAGTCTCAATATCAATACTTCTTTTAAGCATGTTTCTTTCGATGTGACTATGTCAATATTTATATATTCAACTATAACCTTTTGCCAAATTTATAATGATATAAATTGCTATCGGTATCGCCATTGCACCTCATTTAGATGTAAACACTAATAATAATATCAAAGAAAAAAAATCATATACTACACTAATACAATTTTTCTCAAGGCAACGGTTGGGAATAAATTGTTCTAAATCACAATTAAAGCTTAGTACCTGCTAAAAAATCCAATTACAACTTGGATGATTTAGTGCGTCATACAAATCAGAGGGATTGGGTTTCTCTTATAACTTTCCAAGATCAAATTGTTTGGCAAATTATTTGGAATTATTCAGTTCCTTTCGTCCAGGGTGAGACATTCATTTTGCTTTAACTCTTTACATTATTCTCATAATAGTTTTTACTTTCTTTTTCTTGGTTATCGTATTAACTTTGGTCACTTCACAGTGGCCACCCAATGGTTGATGAGATTCTCTTAATTTTATACTTCATAAATTAAAAAGTTAATTAAATTCATAGCGCTTTAATAAATTACAATTAAATTTTAAAAAATAGCTATTCCATTAAAGTTTTAAATACTCATCTCTATAGGACCTCATTAGTAACTTTATGTCGAGCTTACAGGGGGTCATGAAAATATTCTCTTTTAAAAAAAACAATATTTGGTGGGATATTTGAAGTGAAGTCTTGATTTGTACAATTATAATGTTTTCTACATAACATACGGTTGATAATAAATGAATATTCAAACAAAATATATCAATGCATCTTTTATATATTTATTAACTATTTTACAAAAATTAATTATTATAGACTACAAATTTAGTTTATTGAATGTTGTCAATATTTTGTTTGTTGGTGTAAATAATTATTCATCTTGGATATTATTACACCTTACATAAGTTTACTTAGGTACATGCATTTCATAGTAGTTTGGGTATGAGACACTTGGGTGTTTGTGCCACATTGGGATAGTCTGTGTAGGAGAATTTCCACCTTTTATGGTGTTGATCTTGTTGTTACACTCCACATTCAGTGGGTGATCCACCTCATGTGGACTATTATATTATTTCTCCTACCTACCCACACCTATTTCCTACCTACCCTTGTTTCTTCTTGAGCCACATGTCATGTTTGTGTGCTCACATATCCATATAGCCTTGCCTATATAAGCAGGCTCATATTCATTGTATGTAACGAATGCTTAATGATCCAGTTGATCAGTATTTTCTCTTGATAGAATACAATTTATTCCTATCATTTATTTTGTTCTCTCTTATTTGTGGTTTCCATTGCCTCTTGATCTTGGCAAAACCTCACATAGTATCAAAGCCATTAGAGTGTCATTGGTTTGCTAATTGAGAGAAATTTGATGCTATTTGGGGTTTGCATTTTGGATCTTTCTATTGCAGATTTTTATTGAAGCTTGATGAGTCAAATCTGAGGTTATCATTGGATTGAGGAGGTCCAAAAAAGTCAATTTTGCCTTTGGTTTCATCCAAATCGGACTTCAGAGGCCAAAGCTAGAGGCATTTGAAATTTGACGTTGTGGCAGAAATTTTCCAGAAATTATAATTTTGCAAGCATTTTTCAAATAGCGATATCTCACTCATCCAGACTTGTTTTTTCGAGAAATTTTTTTTGTTTTGGGGTATAATTTTGGGATCTATATGGTGGTGTAGAATTTTTCTATTTTCAGATACAGATTGTTTGGAAATCGTGGAATCCCATTTTTTACAACTTTGGAGGCTTCGTTTGGGCTCATATGGACTCCTTTTCAGGTGCCGTTTTTTTTGAAAGTGCATATTTTTCTATCTACTTTCATAATCCACCATCTGTTTGTAGTGATTTTAAGTAGAAATAGTACTTTCAGTATTTGGCCATTTTTGGCATATTTGGTACTTGCATTTTGCTTGGATCTCAGTTTAGATCACTAGCAGTATTTGTTGAAGTCTCTTAGATCTCATTTTGAGAAGTTGTCAATTGAAATCAGAAGTCCACTTTGCCTTGTTTTGCAAGTGGCCTATTTTACACGCACTACATATAAAGTGCCAAAATCATCATTTTTTGGGGGTACTTTGATTGAGTGAATTTGGGGGGGGGGGGTGTCTCTTGTTCTTTTGTACTCTTGTGTTCCTTCCTTTTTACTGCTATGGGTACTTCTAAGTTTCCTCTCTTAACTCCTCATAATTATGCTACTTGGAAAATTGATGCATGGAGTAAACTTATGGAAAAAGGACTAACTCATTACATTGATGGAACTATTGTTGCTCCTGCTGATCCTAAGGTTGGTCTAGTTGGTCACTTGGATTGGCTCACTAAAAATATCATGGCAATTGGTACCTTAAGAAAGTATGTATCAAAGGATCTCATTTTTCATATTGAGAAATGTACTCTAATCAAGGATGCTTGGCAAAAGTTTCAAGACTTATATGGTCAAGTTTATGAGATTAGGGGATATCAAATTGATAGTGACCTCACCATGTTTGATCCCAAGAACTTTGATACTATACAAGATCATGTCACTAAGGCAAATGAGTTGAGGGCACAACTCAAAGATTATGGCATTGATAAGAAGGATACTCAATTGATATTCAACTTGATAGGCAAGCTTCCACAAGAATATGCAACATTTGTTTCTAGTTTCCAAACCCATAGGATGAAAATGGGTTCAAGCTACACAATGCCTACATTTGATGCTTTCAATGAAATGTTGATGATGGAACAAACTAAGTTGATAAGCATGGGCATTCTTAAGGCTTCTAAGTCTCAAGCATTAGTGGAAAATCAAGGGAACAAAGGAAATCAAGGAAATGACAACTCAAACAAGAAGAAATGGCAACCAAAGCCTAAGGACAAAGCACCATCTTCTCCACAAAAAGGAGATTCATCCTCTTCCAAGAGGGATAACTCACCAAAGAGGGAGAGACCTACTTGTGCCTATTTTAAAAAGTTTGGTCATGAGGAGCGTCGTTGCCATTCTAAGAAGATTGATGAGCTCACACATATCATCAAAAAGCATAACATTGATTTGCCTAATGTATACAAGAAGGATGATTCATCAACTTCCACTTCCTCACATTCAAAAGGAAAAGGGAAAGCATTCATGGCTTCTACAAGTGGGAAGACTCACTCTTTTGGAACAAGAAAAGGAAAATCTCTATGTGCTACTATTAGTCATGATTCAGAGAGATGGCTTCTAGATTCAGAGGCTTCTCATCATATGGCATCTTCACAGTCTATGTTCTCTACATTTGAGCCTTGCACCATGCTGCAAATTTTGATGGGAAATCATACATACATGGATGTGATTGGGAAGGTATCTATTGACATTGGGGATAACACCTTCAATGATGTGTTGTGTGTACCCCACTTGACAAACAATCTCCTTTCTATCTATCAAATCACACATGGTGCAACTAAGAGAGTTGTGGAGTTCACACCTGACTTAGTTTTCATTAGAGACTTGGAGACTAGAGCTATCATTGCGACTGGGGTGGTTGATCATGCATCTCAGTTATACTCCTTTCCAGATTTTGTTGATGATAATGATTTCACATTTGATGATTCTACACATGATGATCACACTTCTTGTGATGGTTCAGATTTTGAGGAGAACTTTGGACACTTGAACATGGGGATTCTCACATGTGACCCCATTCTTTAGCCTTGTATTTCATCTCCTCATATTGATATCACATCACATATTGTACTTGATGATGTGGATAGTGCAACAGTTTTGCCTTCATGTGATTCAGTGCAATAGGATATTCATTGTCTTCTAGCTTCAGATTCATGGGATGATTACTTGACAGACATTGTAGGTTTGTTTATGGAATCCTACATTGTATATTTGGGAGGCATCATTGATGACATTCATCTTCTCTTTGATGAAGATGATCCTTCTTCGATTTTTGTGAAGGAACACTCTAACCCTCTTGTTCATTCTCTACATGATCATTCTTTCAAGGTTGACATGATTGTGGATACTTATGTACAACAGTTGGAGGAGGTCTCTTTATTTTTTGAGGAGACATGTGAGCCTTTGGGACATGTTCTACATCCATCTCCACTAGATCTTGGAGTGGCTTTTTCAGCAGTGTGGCACATTTTACCACCTTTGGAGGGGGTATCTTTCAACATCGACATGGGGATACTTGAGCAGTTTTCAAAGATTCCTTTCATCATGAGTTTTATTCATACATCTTCCCTTCATGATTAGGGAGACTTCATGGATACACCTTTGGTTTTGTTTCTTCCTAAGGGGAGGAATGTTGTTTGACGTTCGTTGAGAAGTTTCTTCATACATCGAGCTTCTATCATTGGTGCGGATTCTAGATTGAGGGGGGGCTTCCTAGCTTCTCTTCTTCTCTCATATGGGGGGGACTTTTTCCTCACATGGGGTTTTGTTCCTCACATTCTTCTATGAGAGTTCTCTTGTGTAGATTTCATCTCTCTTTTGGGGGAGCGTTTTTTCCCATTGGGTTTTTCTCTCTTTCCCCACTTTGTGAGAGATTTCATTGCATTGGTTTTCATGCATTTGCATTTGTACATGGGTACCTAACATGGCCTCATAGCCGGAACCCATCTTGCATTGCTTAGTTGCATTGTAGACTTAAGTGCATTCCCCTAAGTTGCACTTAAGGGGGGGTGTTGGTGTAAATAATTATTCATCTTGGATATTATTACACCTTACTTAAGTTTACTTAGGTACATGCATTTCATAGTAGTTTGGGTATGAGACACTTGGGTGTTTGTGCCACATTGGGATAGTGTGTGTAGGAGAATTTCCACCTTTTATGGTGTTGATCTTGTTGTTACACTCCACATTCAGTGGGTGATCCACCTCATGTGGACTATTATATTATTTCTCCTACCTACCCACACCTGTTTCCTACCTACCCTTGTTTCTTATTGAGCCACATGTCATGTTTGTGTACTCACATATCCATATAGCCTTACCTATATAAGCAGGCTCATATTCATTGTATGTAACGAATGCTTAATGATCCAGTTGATCAGTATTTTCTCTTGATAGAATATAGTTTATTCCTATCATTTATTTTGTTCTCTCTTATTTGTGCTTTCCATTGCCTCTTGATCTTGGCAAAATCTCACATTGTTGATGAAATATGTTAGGAGCTATCTACCATTTATTAAGGATTAACAAACTTTCAATGGTAGCACAAACATGAAGGATATTAAGGGGTATCCATTATGCTATACAAGACTAGTTTAGTTAGTTTTCAATAGTACCACATGTAAGTGATAGATGTTAGAAGCTAACCACTATATCTTAGACTCTAGTTGACCATGTGAGGATCTACCCATGGTATGATAGGGTTTAGTTGGTTTTCACAAGTACCACATAAGTGTAGATTCTAGAAGCTACCCTACAATACCTAAGACAATTGATGTTGGAATCCATTAGCATAAATGGCTGAAAATGATATGGAAATATTATTAATGACCTCATTCCATGTATGTTGTTACACCTACACCTTGTTTATGATTGCATGTAGTATGTGATTATTGGTTGTTATCATATCTAGTTGTGAACTATGAAGAAAGATGTGGTTGATAGTTGAGATGCACAAGCATTGTTTTTTAGAAAGGATATACTTAAAGGGTAATGTTAGTGAACAATATAGCAAGACAAGCAACATATAATACATATCCAATTTATATTTCCATCCAATCACTATGTATGTGTGAGTCATTCACTATGTGTACATGTGTATTAATGACCTCATGTATTTTATGTATTTTATGAATTAAGAAATAAATGAGACCTAAGGTGTAGATGTGATGCATTGGCTTTCTCCTTTTTTTAATGAAGCTTATGTGTTAGTGAATGAGGTAAAGGAGAAGAATCATGTAGTAAGTTTGCAATCACTGGTATTTTCTAACTTATCACTATGTGTGAATTTGATATTGTTCAATGATTAGTTTTCTATTTTAACTTATTTATTATAAATAATTATTTATTAGTTATTTAATAGATAGCAATTAGCAAATATTATCAATTATTATGTTACTTAGAGGGATATAACACTTGTTAATATTCTTAGTTATTAAGAGGATCATACTTATATTGGTTAGGATAGGCATGTTGATAGATTTTATGCTTCTTGACTATAGTATAATAGTGTAATCATTGGCAAACAAACAAAGTTAGAAATTCTATATTATTCCATAGATTCCAGGTAGGTAATAGGAAATTAGTTTTCTCCTGGATAACTAGGTAATTCTTCAAATTGTATTGTGTCCTATGTAACTTTCTTAACCAAATAGATTATCCTTCAAGTCATGATGTTACCTTTGTGTTGGGATTTGATATAGACTTCTCTTCATCCTTGGGATCGAATTCTTTTTTGCATTTGGTGTGACATAATTATAATGCTTCCTTCATTAATTTGAAGCCATCAATTGTGAAAAATAAATATTCTAAACTATATGTTGATTGGTATTTAAATGCCAAAAAAATGGTGGTTGTGTTTTTATTAGGTACTACAAATAGTGGGCACTACAGTTTCCACCCCATTGCAAATACAATAGGATCCTATAGTTATCTTAAAATTTAGTTTGACATATATGTTAAATGGGGTTAAAACTCCACAAACTATAAAAAATAGAATCTAATTACAAAGGTTTAGGATCTACATACCAGATGAAGAAATTGAAGCTTATGAACACCCTAATATTACGTAGGTAGAACATTGAATGCTTGTAGAGAGTTTTTCACTTAGAATTTGAGATTCCAAAGATAAAATAATTAGTCAATATTGAAATTGATCCATAATGTAGTTAATTGATATCAATTGTGAGAATCCTTTTTAAAAGTATGTAAAATACATTACTATCGACCTTAAACATTTTAAAATAGGAAATGTTCATAATTTTTATAAATATTGTAGCAATAAATTTATTTCGACTTGTAATGTATTGTTAGAATGAGAATTGTAATATAGACTAAACTATTATTTATTCATGACCAAGTGATTATGTGGTAAATCACCTTTGTAGATTGATTATTTATTATTAGAAATAAGAATTGCAATATGTTTAAATTTTTCTGAAGTCTATTCGGGATGGTATTAGATTTGTAGGATGCTTGATCACACGACATTTGATTCTCAAAAGTGATTTGATGATCAAATTGTATTTTAATCCATCCACCCCTCTTTTTATAAATGTGTATTACATTTTCTAATTAATAGAATGTTGATGCAATTTTCATTAAAAAAAATTATATTTTATGTAGAGTTTAGATGGCATTGTATTTTACAATATGCACAAAACTTTAGTAATTGTGATATGATGTATAGACACTCCAAACCATCCCCAAGTATTATAATTAATCATTATTACTGAACAAAGTAATTATTATAATATATAATATTTGATAAAGAAATAAGTATTATATTCTACTCAATTCACCAGGATAAGAATTCAAGTATATTATTGAATCAAATAATCAATTATTTAGCTAACCTAGATTGTAAGTTGAACTTTTGATTTACATCTGGTGTGGATGAGTGTTTGTGGCATATAATTTATATAACAATTAATTAAGATAATAATTATTTTTTCTACTCAACTTATATAAAGACTAGGATAAGAATTAAAATATATGTTTCAATAAAATTATTAATTCTTTAGGTAGCTTAGGTCATGGGGTAATCTTTTGATTAGCTTGTAATGTGGATGAAGGTTTATTGCACATCACATTTTGGTGGCCTCACTTTATAAATAACTAAGCTCTAGCTCATTAGACTAGACTCTCAATTTCTCTTGATTAGGAAAAAAAAAAGAAAATCAAATTATTAATAATTTATCTTTAAAATATTTTTAATTAAATATTACATCTTAATTAAAAAAATAAAATATTTTGTGGCTTCATTACTGGTGGTCTGGAATCTCTGGCTTGAAAGAAATTCTAGGATCTTTAAACATAGATCTGCTACTCTTGTTGATGTTATTAGCAAAATTCAATCCTCCATTGGTGAGGTTGTGCTTTCTTACATCCATAAAAATTTAGATCACCTTAGGTCTTTTTCTCACTGGGATAGTTGGGTTACTTGGAAATGGGGTTCTCTTCATCTAATGCCTTCTCATGGGGCTATATTAGCTAGTCTATATTCTCTTGTTAAATGTAAGATGGCCAAATGGAGCCCCCCCCTCAGTTTGCTTTCAAGCTCAATTTTGATGGGGCTTCTAAGGGAAATTTGGGAAGGTCTGGTATTGGAGTGGTCAATTTTTATCATTCTTCTAAGATGATCAAAGCTGTGGGAAAATATATTGGTCAGGGTACTAATAATGTAGCTGAGTTTCAGGGTTTATCCTTTGGTCTTGATCTCACTATCTCTTTGAATATTAAAGACATTGTTATTGAAGGTGACTCAATGTTGGTTATTCAAGCGGTTGTTGCGGAAAAATGTCTCTCTTGGCATTTACAGTATTTATTAGAACACATTCTTGTGCAATTGAAGTGCTTTTCCACTTTCTCCATCTCTGATTGTTACAAGGAGATCAATGTCATTGCGGATTTTTTGGCTGGTACCTTTTCCATTTCTTTTTGTACTTCGGGATTTTTTCACTAATTGGTGTTTGGGGGATCTCTTCTATGTCTAAAGATGTTCTGACTGGCTATTTGTTTCCACTTGTTGATATCTTGTTGGTGGGTGTCTCAGGCTCTTTTAGTGATGTGTCTTTATTTTATGTGTGGAATGGTTTTAGGTAATAGTGGTTGTTATGATGTTCGATCTTCTGCATTATTTGGTAATCATTATCTTTTGTGGTCTTGGCTTGGTGGCTATCTGGCGGGAATTTTGAGTCATGATTAGTTACATTGGCCCCACCATTCTCTAATCACCTGGCATCGTATTTGTTCATATCCTTGGGGAGTTGCATGTTTCATGATTGGGGGTGTTGTGCTGAGAGGTTGTGTTCTATAGCATGAGTATGCTTGATCATTGGTTGGTCATTCCTGCATTTTCTGCTCATTTTCTTGTGAGTTGCCTTTTCTTGATTTGAAGGGCTAATCATGTTTTGGATATCTCTTCCTCTTTTATATTCACGGTGGCTTGTAGTCATGGTATCCATTCTTTCTTTGCATTTTCTTTTTCTAACACAAAATGCTCTGTTTGCTATGGAGAGTTCCTCTTAAAATTGGTGGTTGGTGGCTATTTTTGAGGAACTGGAAATTGCAGATAGCTTGGTGTTTCAGATGGTTTCTTATCCTGTTGCTATTTCTTTGGTTGTTGCTTTGGCTTACTTTATGGATCGGTCTTATTCTTCTTCCTCAGGGTCTTCATCATCCCTCTCTTCTTCTTATCTAGATTGTCATATGTTTGCTCACCATTTTTGTGCTGGCGGGTTCACTTATTTTAGGATATCTTATGGTTGTGAGTTTTATTCTATTCAAAGGCCTTGATTCATGTGTTTTGTAGACATGATGGTTTAGGGTTGATGGCACTAGTTTTGGTCATGCTTGGATGACACTGGTTCTATTTTGATATGTTCTCTTCTATGCTGGTTATGACAACTTCCTTTATATCTAATGCAGATGGCTATGTATTTGGGGTTTTTTTTGGGGGGTGCCTATGAGCTTTTGTAATGGGTAGATAGGCTTATGTTTTCTTGAGCAATGCTGAAGGGTTTTCTTACTAGTTCTTTCCCTTCAGTGCTCTTTGAACCAAACACCTGTAAAAGAAAAACAAATTTTTAATATAATTTCAATGGTTTCATCCACTTTTATCAAAAAAAAAAAAAATTATTTATTTGATCAGAAAAAATTCTACTTACAAAAACTAATTAAAAAATGTTAATAAAAACACTATTATTTACCAAACACAAAGTAATTAGCCCAAAGTAAGTAGTTTGATTACTACGCGAATGCTTAATTTATTTGCTCAAGTTTTTTGTGCTTGGGTTTCTGAATTTTTTATCCAAACTAAACTAGAAAGCACCTGCGGAGGTTCGCCAAGTGGAGAAGTGTGTATAATTTTGTGTCAGAATCATGGAGCAAGATATCAAATTTTTTGAAATTAAATTTTTTTTAAACTTATGTTACACCCGAATAAATTTATAATTTATATTATTATTTCTATTATGTAACAAATTTTTCGGTGAAAAGTCAAGAACCTAAACATTCAAAACTATCATTTTCTAATTTATATGTTAATATTGTATCTTATATTTTGTTTTGATAAAAAAAATTAAGTTTCTTTAGATTCTTTAGTTTTTCACAATGATTAAGTTTCATTATTCTCATTTTTATTAGATTTTATGTTCTTGATTTTATGATACTTTTATTTCTACAAAATGATAGAATTTCAAAAACTTTCTTAAATCACTATAAATTTATTTTATTTTTTGAAAATCACTATAAATTTTACCAATACCTAAGTTAATATGAATATTTATTTTTGACAATTTTTTTTAAATTGAAATTTAGTTTATTTATATGATAAATTAAAGAATAATTTTAAATAAATTATATGCTTTTTAAAAGTACATATTCTTCATCTTGTTCATAAGTTTTGTGAAAAATAGTTGAAAAATTATTCCAAAAATAGTACAATATTTTGATGGAGCTCTTGATTGAAATTTAGCATTATCATGTGTAGATATTTTAATAAAAAAATTTGAAAGACAAATAATAGCTACAACCTAAAAGAACTACTTTTTTATGACAAAAAAATAGTAAAGTTGGAATTTAAGCACTTATTTTAGGTTCATAAGATTGTGGGGTTTATAAGTTTTAAAAAACTCAAATTAAGAAAGGTAAACAAATGATTGACAACAAAGTAGAAAATCAATAATTTTATCAACATTAATGCATGACAAATTATTTTATCTTAAAGCATTGATATAAGAAGGGAATAAATTATTACATGCAAATTGTAAGAAGGATTAGGAAGCATTAAGAGATTAAAATTCAATTACTCTTTCAAGTTTTAAAATTCTTTAATTCTTTTGTCATTATCAAAAAAAATTCAATAATAATATAACTAATTAATATAAAATATGAATAAAATAATAGAAAACATTTAAGATTTTACTGGTTTTCTCTACTTTTACACCAAATCCTAAATTCTTTCATGACTCATACACACAGTTAAGTATTTTTTAATCTCCATTCTAGCTTAATCTATTTATCTTTTCTTTATCTTGCAAGGAAAAGTCATTTAAGAGAACATATTAAAATAGTAATATTTTAACATCCAAAAATAAATATATTTAATATACCTGATTTCACTAACACAATTATTATTTATATCTGACATTATACAAATCTTTTGAATTACTCATAATTCTAAACAAATTTACACTCAAATATATTTAAAACTACAAAACTTTTAACCACATATATTACTATCAGCTTAACCAATTAAGAACTACATCATAGACACACTTTTAAACAGTGTAACATTCATATTTATAACCTATGTCGGCTTCTCTTAATCACTCAGCTATTAATTCTTCTTGCTTGTTTGACTAAAATTGTTTAATTATCTGCACAGATGAGGGTGCTGCGGCTACCAGGACAAGAACCACCCCCCAAAACAGTGTGAAAATTTTCACAAGCTTTGGATTCTTCTGCATGAAGTCATTAATTCTCACCAGAGTTCGGTTTTTGTACCATTCGTTGACAGCAACCTTCAAACCCATAAACTTATCTTCATCAGCGAAAGTGAAGTTAACCCCTTTGCAAAGACCAGTGAACAGCTCACTCGCTTCCTCATCAGTTCCAATGGAGCTCTGAATTATTCCCTTCTTCCTCAGCAAAGCCACGTCCTCCTCAGACTGGATCAAACTATTCATTAGAAACACATACTCTGAAATAATGGTGAGCTCTTTTTCTTGGCAGACGTCCACAGCCATCAGGTTCCTGAAGATCAAATCTGTAGCATCAGAAACCCATATCACAGGGAGAAACAAAGTCTTTTTCTGTTTGTCGAAACGGAGGGACATGGCGGACGGAACTCTCTCGTACGACTTAAACTTCATCCCATTATTGTGTAACTCTGTTGCAGAAGCCATGAGGTATTGATAATGAGACTCGTTCTTAGGTTTATGAGCTGTTCTATGACGATGAAGATCACGAAGATAATGATGATGGCGGTCTTCTTGAAGTGTAATATGAACATCCCCTGCCTTTTCTCCTTCATGGGTACTCTCGGACTCATTCACAATGAAATCATGAAAAAATCCCAAAATGTGGTTGTATTCCTTCATATTTTTGTACTTCAACTGCAGGGCTTCTTTCAATTTTGCCTCGCGTTCTTTGTGCTCTGTAGGTTGCTCCCCTGTTTTTGGCTGCAGAGAATATGAGAAAGGGTGAACCAAGGCAATTATACCATCGCATATCATTCTAAGCAGCTCTATCCTCGCCTTTTCTTCAGTGCAATTGTTCTCCATTTCCAATAGCCCAAGGAGAAGGATTATGGGGACCTGATTTTCAAGCAACAGAAGATCAGTTAGGATATCGAATTGAATAGAACGGACCCTGTTTCTGTTAAAAACAGGATCCAGGTTCCATTGTGAATCGCCGTTGAGATTCCTTTGTGATTCATCACTGAGTAGCCTGAGAGTCTCTAGAATGAAGCATCCGTCCAGAGTGAAGAGCCACGCAAGAATTTCTTCCTCACACTCTGCTTTTCCTTCGTAGTTTGCTGTAATTTCTGGAAGCAAGCTCTGCACTTTTTCCACTAGAAAGCGTGCGTGCTGCTGGTTTGGTGGGAGCCTTTCAGCTGATCGATTTACGGCCTCTACTTTGTGTAACTCTATTTCAGAGAGTGGTTGAGACATCCTGTGATGGAAAAGGCCAAAAGAGACCACCCGAGGCAGATAGGCACCTCTGTTTAAGTCCTTGAGATACATAGGCACTTTGTTTATGGACACGCAAGAAAGCTTTCTTGGCTTATCGTCTTCGGTCCTGTGAAATTCAAACCTGCCCTTCACATCATCGAACCATGAGTAGCGTTGTTCTGAATCTGCTACCTCTATTTCCCACTCTTTCCCAGCCTGTTTCTTGCTATTTTCCGCCATTGGTAACAGTCCAGCAACCCTGGGAATGAAAAAGAAACAGTTAAACAGTTGTTTATGACCTGTTCAAGACCTCGATCTAAGGCTGGGGTTTTATGCGCTTCTTTAAAAAAAATAAAAAATTACTGAGTGTTGTTGACATTCTTTATGTCTCATGAATTTTAATGATTATTTTCATGTCCATCTTTCCTTAAAATGAATTTCAAAATTAAATAAAAAAGAGTAAGTTTGGAAATTTATAGAAATTTAATTCAAAAGAATAATAAAGTGTTGCCTAGGTTCTACTTCGCTTTCTTTCCAAGCTTTTATTCTTTTCTAATCTGGATTCGTCGCCTCTCTACTGGATTCGAAGCTAGCCAAACAAGTTGTTTGGATCCTCACAAAGAAGCTATTCCCAGATGAAATTCTGTTAGAATTGCAAGAAATCTTCAACAAGGCGCTCCATGATTCAGGAGCTCCTCGACCAAGTGATAGAATTTTGTGCAACGTTTCCGGAGAACTCATTAAATATTATTCCTTTTTGCTCGACCTTAAAGGCAAGGACATGGACAATCATAGAGCATTTGCAAGTATGGGGCTTAGATACCTCAAATGGCATTTCCTTGGTGAGAATCCAAAAGATCTGGGTAGGGAGGAGGAACTCCACGAATTTGCAAGGTTGGATGGAATTCTGCCACCAAAAGGAGAAGAAGAGGAACCCCAGGCTGAACGGGGTAGGAGAGGTGGTGATAGAGGATTGGGTCGCGGTTCTAGTCGTGATTGAGGATGGCCTCCGAGCAGAGGCCTTGGAAGAGGCAGAACCCCAACTCCCCCTGTCGAGCCTCTTGAAGAAAATTGAAAAGATAGGTTTAATTCTGCTGGTTATTTTGATGACATTTCAAAGCCTTTAGTTGGCTGCTGGTCTCTAAGTTTTTTTGTCTTTAAAATACTTTAGATAATCTCTGCTAAACCTAAACTTATATTTGAAAGTTAATTTGTGATCTTCGTGGCCATAAACAATGAAGGTTTTTTGGTAAATCCAGGGAATGATTTCAAACGCATATCTTAGGTTCATTATCTTTTTCGAATTATGGATATATATACTGAATGTTTTTTTTCAAAACGAATATATAAACTCAGCTCTGCCTTTACTGATCAAAAAACATAAAATAAAATAATGAAAATCTAAATAAAAATCTAAACTGATAGAACACTTTCTAATCTCTCACATTTTCCACTTCTCAAAACTGCAGACCTAAAAACTAAGAGCTGATATTTTCTTATATCCATTTTTTCATCTTTCATTATATCAATTTTTTCTGTAACCTCCTGGTTCTAAAGCCCATGAAACCCAACTTTAATTTGCCTTCTTACAAAACTTCAATCTGAAAAGAGGAATTTAAAGATATTTGAAAACAAAATTACCTAGTTGTGAGCTCGACCTCCTCCAGCATGCAAAATTCTGCTTTTATCACTTCACCTACAAAAGTAAAGTGTCAGAACATGTAAGTCATTAATTATCCTGAAACACGGAGAATTTATATAGTATGTTTCAAAATTTCAATAGGATTTCTTTAAATTTATTAGTTCTGGTTTTATTTTCACGTAATATTTCGTATCTGGTAGTCATTTTAGAGAACAAATATTGTGACTATTTAAAAAACAATCATATGAACATCTATATGAACATGCATCTAAAATAATATAAGATAGTAGAAATCACAAATAAATAATTACAAATCATCCTCCTCCATCTTGTCTTTAACTCTTGCCATTTATTTTATATTACAATTAGTTTGCATCCAACATAATATTAATAAATACTCAGAAACCACAGAAAATTGGAATCATTCTCCTCCCCCATCTGTTTTAACTCTCAATGCTTAATAATTATTGCGTGTTTTCATATTTTAATATTTATAAACACTAAAACTGTAACCTTATATGAATTCTCTAAATGTGATTCTTTCCAGCCACTTTTTCTTACACTATTCATCCAAATAATAACAGTAAAAGAAATCAATAAAAAAACTCAATTTACAGCTCTTTTAACAGTTAAACTTTTAAAAGGAATCATTATCAAATATGTATAACAGAGAATGCATTGGCACTTCTTTGCTAGAATATTCATCTTCTATTCAAGTGCACTGTTTTTCACACTCTTAATAGAGCACCTAACAAGTCAAATTTCATACATGAAGTGAACATGCTCAACAGTTACCAATAATATAAAAATAGATTAAATTAGGAATAAGGCCATTTTTCAAAAATAAAATCAAAACCATCTGCACTGTAATACAAGCATTTCACAAGGCAACGATTGGGAGTGAGTTCTGAGTCACAGTAATTCCTATTCAACAAAGCTCTTAAAAACAAGTTAAACAAAGCTAAAAAGTAATAATAAGAAGGAAATGAGGACAACAAAATATCGAATTACTCACATTAGACAATCAATGAAGAGCTCAAATTATGGATGGTGAATTGCGTCATACAAATCACAGGGAATGAATTTCTCTTATAGTTTTTCCAAGATCAAACTGGTTGGCATAATTCGGTTCCTTCCGTCCATGGTTAGACATTCTTGTTGCTTTACATCTTTATTTTATTCTGATGATGATTTTTCCTCTCTTTTTCTTGGGCATCATAATGGCTTTGGTCAGTTCAGAAATGAGACCCAATGCTTGAGGAGATGCTCTCTCTATAAACGAGAAAACTTTGATTGATGGTGACTTTTCCCCTTATCTTGTACGGGGAGTTTCGTTTAGTGTTACAACTGACGGGCTGGGTTGAACCAGCACACACTAAGTTTTGATCGAGCTTAGGTGGCTAGTGGGTTCATTTCAGTTATTCTGGTTCTAAAATGGGGTTAATAAACATGTGTTATTGACATTTTTGAAAAATTGTAACCATTCTTTACGAAATCAACTGTATATAACTCTCGTGTTACCGACATCCGTTTTAAAGAGCAGGACATTTGGAACTCTAAAATAATGTACATGAATAAAGGCTAGCATATAAATTCTTTTTAGGGTAGCATGAAGCTGATACATCTCTTTCTTTATTGAAGGCTTTGAAAGTCCTGTCTAAACCAATTATATCCTTATGGTTTATACTTTAGAACCCTTCCCCTCCACTAGAGATTTACTTTAAATTTCAATTGAGAAAGTGCATAGAGGATAGCTTCAAATTGTATGATGTCCAGTGAATGGCTCTAGCCATTGGATAATGCCTACTCTACTTGCTTGCTCATAAGCATTGTTATGAATTCTTCTAATATTTTTAAATTTTAAAAAGAGAGGGGAGAACTATTATACTAATATGATGTGTTTGTCTATCTCTTACATGACTTCAACTAGGGTGATAGATTAGGTATTACACTTTAGAATGACTTTGTTTAAGCTTAATAGTTAACTGATTCTCATTATTCCTAGCCTTCTATTGTCAAGACCTATGATAAGGAGTGCCTCATAAGGAAATCTATAGTGTTTCTTAACCAAGGATTGATCCTAGGAGACCTTTGGTGATAGCATGAGATTACTACTCCAACTTATTCGTTTAGTACCTAAGTAGAAGCTGTGAGTTTTAAGGTGAGTCTAAGGTTTGCAAATTTGTGATAATCCTTTCCCAATGAGAAGCATATAGTTCCTTCACTAGTATTATTACTCTATTCATTTTTTAGATGTTGTTTTAAACATTTGCATGTAGCTATTAGACTTGTTGATCTTGTGACTAGATATTTTAGTAAGTCCATTGAATTTATGAGCCCCTCAATATTATTGGATAGGTAGGTGGTTTCTTCAATCTCATGTCATCATTTCACTTGAGGGATCATATATTGGGCTAGTGTAGATTTCCACACTCTAACCCCAAATTTTTTATGTTCTCTCATTATACATGTGCTCTAGCACACATGTATGTACTCCTCTCAAGTTCTTGGTGGTTTTAAACAACACTAGGTCTTAGATATTATTGATAATGCCAAAAACTAGAGAAGGTTGGAAGACTTACCTTTCTTGTCTACCTTTATATTCATCATGTATGAAGGTAGTCTAGGCTACAATATTACTAAGGTATATGATTTCTTGTTCGGTAGTTCTAGTAGGAGATCAGCTCATGCATTTTAGATATCAATCAAATTATAATTATCTTAGTTGGAACTACTAAGAATGCTTGAGTTATAAAAACTTGTTGAAGGAAACATGAAAGCTTCAATGTTGTTTCCTTGAATTTTACCATTTTAAATAGACTTGTGTATAACTTGGTGCGGCTAGAAATATAGGAACATGCCTATTTACTAGGATCACGAAATAGCTTTCTGAATTAATACTTTCAATCCACTTAATTGCCTAGCATGACAAGATAAATGAGCTATAAAAATATAATAGAAAGAGTTAATACCTCTTTGTCTTATGATTCTCTAGAATATGAATCTTTGATTTATTTTTCCATCTACTTTGATATGAGTTTTTTCCCCCATGAAACTAAAATGAAGGAAGTGTGACATTTTGGACCCATGGATGCTCCTATCTATAGGTAAGTATGGGTCCCTTCGTGACATTTTTTTTAATTACCTATTTCCTCTCATAATCATTAATTACAAGAATACCAATATTAGTATCAATATGACCTTGCTTCCCGAGATCGTTGGCAACATGTAAATGCATATGACCAAAGTGCCTTGATTGTTGTACTGATATGATGGCTTAGTATTTCCTACTTTAGGATGCACAAAAGAAAAAATGTGTTTGATTTTATTCGCTTATTCAAAAAAGGACATGAGATCTAAATGATTATCATCATCCATGAATAGAACATCCCTATTGAGATGAACTATTATCCAATTGGAAATATTTGCCAGCCAAAAATAGATGAAAATATTTCAAATGGAGAGGTTATCACCTAATGAAACAAGAGTGGGATTGAGTCGTGACTACAGAAATAACCAATGTTAGTATTTCAATAAAATCAAGAGGATACACATTATTAGGATTTCTTATGAGAAAGTGAACATTTATTACTTTCAAGGTGGTTGGAAACCTCTATATGCACATGACCAAAGTACCTTAATTGTAGTACTGGTGTGATGGTTTACTATTTCCTATTTGAGGATGCACATTGCAAAATATGCATTTAACCCCTTCCTCTTATTCAACAGAGGAAATGAGAGATAAATGATTATCAACATCCATTAATATATTTCTCTATTGAGATAAAATTCTTCTTCTTTATAATTTACCCATTTTTGCATGTATTAACATTTCTTATCCTCAACATGTAAGTGTCCTTCTATTAGATCACTAGTATTTTCTAAAAATTGGCAACTCATCAAAATAATTGGAATCTCTATTATATGCTAGGTTACTGATGATGTGTCAACATTTTTCTCTTCATCTTTGGAAAATGATACATCCCTTTTTGCCCAAAGACGCTAGTTCATTTTAAATATAACTAATTAGATCATTTATATCACCCTCATCAATGAGCTCCTCCATATAGATTATTTCATCTTGTTAGAAGGTTTCTTTTCATCCTCTTCTTGATTCTAAAATCTATTATTTGTACTTTTCTAAATAGAAATAAACTTTTAGGCCTATTTAAAAAGAAAAATATTTAGTATTCTCAAATTTGTGTTCAAGGAATGTTAGAGTTGGACACAACAGGTGATGTGGCAGTCAAACACAAAGGTTTTTATCTTTTCCATCACATGAGATATAATTTTGATACAGTGATACTCAGAGAGAGTCCCTATTTTAGAAATATTGAAATAATACCAACATGTTTTCTTTCTCCAATGGGCTACTATTTTGTCTGTACAAGCTCATGAGAGACACGTTTAATCAAATAATTAATATCATTCATCTTATCACATTTGATTAAATTTATGGGAACTCATGATGGTGGCATCATTGTGGGTGTTTCTCTTCTTTGTATGAATTTAAGAAATGTTTTATAAATAAAATAAAGATTGCATGGGCATGAGGTACTTTTCTTATGGCTATAAGACTCTACTCAACTTTGATAGCTAGATCATATTATTTGGGGGGAGTTGGACTACATGGAATCTAAATCATGATTAAATTTTTTTATTAAGATTAATATCCTTAAACATAATTTTATGGATTATACCCCATCAAGCATGCCAAAACTTATTGTTATTCAAGTTTTCTTATTATACACCCCTATACAAACATGGGAAAAACTACAAATGTGGTACATAACCTGCAATATAGCCTCTAGGATTTTAGATGCTTTTTCTCTATATATATTTTAATACAATTGTAGATCTATAGAGGGAAAGGAGACAATTCTTCTTAAAATTAAAAATAAACTACTACGAGATTCACTAAGAGATTTATTAATAAATTATAACCTAGAAAATAGTCCCATGAGAAAAGGGAATGATTAGGCACACTTTCAATATTGAACACTATCAAATTCAAGAAATGATATAAGTAGAAAATATTGAATTGAATGTGCAACCAATAAATAAAATCAGAGAAGAATAAATGAAATAGGTACAACAAGGAGATATGTTCATTGATATGTTATTTTCTCTTACTAAAATTATGAAGCGTCCATTGTTTGAAGGATTGGAGATATGTTTTTTCTTTTTCTAATGCTATCAATAAAAATTCCAACCTCCTACTATACTAAGATCTCTCTATATAGAGACCATCCCCAATCAAATATGATTAAGTTCTCAACCGTCCCTCATCAATGGTGGACATCAAGAAATGGTGAATGACTTTAAAAAGATAGCATACAATGCATGAAAGATATAGATCTTAAAAACTTGGGGTATTATGAAAGTCATTTCTAGTTGTTGGAACTCACAATCGTATTGAAGGGAAAATTGGAAACTTTGTCATGTCTCCTTCACTTACTATTTATAGTAAGTTTGGTTATCTATAAAATAGTAATTCATGACCTACAAATACATCGGGAAAGTCAATTTGTTAAAATAAATTAATTAAATCAGAATTAATGAAAATTAATAAATGATATTTGAAATGTTGCTAAAATATAAAAGATGGCATCAGTTTTGAATCGACAACTTTATCCCACTAACTAAATTTATGAAAGCTATCAATTTAAGAGATAAAATTGATGATTTGGAATAGAATGTTGGAAGGTGGTTGACAAATGAAAAATGAATGTTCCTAATTTGAGTTTCAAACATATTTCCCTACTAAGCATTAAATTTGGGCACCCAAGTTCGAATTTGAACAAGTTTCTATTTGGTTGGTTGGAGTTGGTAACATTCATTCATTCTCTCTCACTTTTGCTAACAAGCTTGTGTTATTTTGTTTAGAGGATGATAAAAAAATGTATAATTTATCTCCAAGGTTGATAAACTAGGGAGGTTAGAGAATCAAGGGTAGTTGGTCTAAGGGTTTCTAGGAGCATTCTCACCCAAGGGTTGCATTTGCACTGCATGCTTTGTAGTTGCAAATTTTTGTAATAGATTGTAGGTGATTTTTAGAATCTTTGAAAATGAACATTGTAGAAGTTAATTTAAATTTTGTTTCTAATTATAACAACATTATAGATGAATATTCCTATTTTGTAAGACATTCTAGATTTTTTTTATTTCAATGATGTTTTAGTTTGGAGTTGTATACGGTGAAAATGGATGATGAAAACAATAATATTTAAAGACTAATAAAGATCTAACCACAAAACCCTAGCCTAACAATGAAAATCTTCCACCATACACAAATGAAGATACCTAAGATCATGCAAATAAACAAAATAAAGCAATATTACCATTCATGTGTCAAGTAGGGTTTCAATCTCCATTTCTTCCTATCTCCATTGGTCTTGTTTTATATATTTGTTGTTAGATTTTATGTGTGAACAAGATCTCAACAAAGAATGGATTGTGGTTTATAGCTTGATCACAAGAAGGCTTGATTGCATAAGATTGATGATGTCATTAGGGTTGAAAACGAAGGAGAGTATCCTCTTATATAGAAGACATTGTGGGAAACGGAGGGATAAGATTAAGAGGTGTAAGAATAAATGGTTGGCTAGGATTAAAAGGTAGGTAGAGGAAATAATGAAATGATAAAGGGGATAGGTAAGAGAAGAATTAAGAGATAAGTGGCATGTGTCATGGGTAGAAAAGTCTAATAAAATTATTAAATAAATACAGATTCATTTAATTAATAGAGGAAGTGGCATCTGTTTATGGTGAAAATGGATAACAACAATATTGAAAGACTAAATGAATTCAACTGCAAAACCCTAGCCTAACAACAACAAAGATCCACCATAACATATGAAGATTACCTAAGACAATGCAAATCAAATAAAAGCATAAAGATTATACCATCACATGTCCAATAGGGTTTGAATCTTCATTCTTCCTATCTCCATTGATCTTGCTTGATATATTTGCTCTCATATTTTATGTGTGCACGAGAGCTCAACAAAGAACGGAAATGTGGTTGCAAGTAGGCTTGATCGCATATGAAAGTTTGAATGCTAGAATGTTTGATTCAAATAGAATGATTAGTTGATTCATTAGGATGATTGAATTAGAATGATTAGGGTTGATAATGAATGAAGTATCTCCTTATATAGAAGACACTATAAGAAATGGAGGGATAAAATTAAGAGGTGTAAAGATAAATGGTCGGCTATGATTAGAGGGTAGGTAGAGGAAATAATAAAATAATAATAGGGTAGGTAGTGTATCAATTAAGAGATGAATGACATGTGTCATGGGTAGAAAAGGTTAATGAATTAATTAAATAAATAAAGATTCATTTAATAGAAGAAGTGGGATCAATTAAATAAATAAGATATTTATTTAATTTAGGGAAAAAGGGTAATTTAAATAAATAAAAGTATTTATTTAAATAAGAAATAAGGCTAGAAGAGGATAAATGAATGAATTAAATAAATAAAGATTTATTTAATTAATAGAAGAATTAGGCTAAAATAATTAAATAAATAAAGATATTTATTTAATTAGACATGACAATTTCAGGTGTCTACATTTTGTCCCTCTTTATGACAATGCAGCTTGTCACGTTGCTTCAAAGAAGATAATATGAACTGATACAAAGTTGCCTCAAGTTGGGAATGATATGCCCCCTCAAGAGATTGGATGAAAATGTTTGAAAAGATCACAGACAATCTCTCGATAAGAAAGAAAGGCTAGAATGGACTGACCGGATGAAGTGACAGAGTCACGGGGTAAAGAAGACTGACCGGATGAAGTGACAGAGTCACAAGATAAAGAAGACTGACTCGAGAAACGAGGGCTAGGGTAGTCTATAAGATAGACCACAAGTGGAATACATCCTCATTGTCATCCACACATCCAAGAAAGCAGAGTAGAAAGAGAGAATAGAGTAGCAATAGTTAGCAGCAATGGCTTTGGTTCATAGATTCAATCGCGTTCGTTGATTCCAAAGGCTAGTAGATGCAGGAGAGCCGATGAGTACCACAAAACCTCCTTGTACTTTGCCGCATTAAATTTTGTCATAAATGCATGCTAGGTAGAGCATTAAATGTGCTTTAAATAATGTCAAGAAGGGTTAAAAAATGCTAAGGCGTGTCTATGTTGGTGCCAGGCACGTCTGGGTTGGCTAGGCGCGTCTGTGTTTATGCCAGACGCGTCTATGAATGCAAAGTCATTTGTGTCAAATGCAAGCATGTCTGTGTTGTGCAGGTGCGTCTATGGGCGCATTTGTGTAGAGCAAAGGCACGTCTATGTATGTCAGGCGCGTGTGTGCAGAGAAGACGCGTATGTGCAGTATGTAAGTGTGTTTATGTCATGAAAGCATGTTTATGTCTTCAAGGCCAAATCGGCAGTTCTGTGATGAACATACGCTGTCGATTAGATAAGCTGCTAAGAGGATACACTCAAGAAGGTCCTCTAGGGAAGACTAGAATAGTAGATAGGGCTAGGATTGACAATTCAGTGATAGAACATATGTTGCCAATTAGAAAAATACTCAAGAGGATACACTCAAGTAGAGGCCCTAGGATAGGATAGATCAAGGCACTTTGTGATGAACAGGGAGTACCAAAACATAGTACTTTGTGATAAATAGGGTGTACTAAAAAGAGTAGCACTTTGTAATGAACAGGGAGTGCAAAATATGTAGCACTTTATGATGAACAGGGAGTACCACTATGATAAACATCAACACTTTGTGATGAATAGGGATTGTCACTAGGATAAAAAGCAACACTTTGTGATGAACAGTGAGTGTCACTAGGATAAAGCACCATATGATAAATATAAGCACTAGGATAGAAAGCAGCATTTTTTGATGAACAATGAATGTCACTATGACTGATATGATTGATTTGCTTGACTATAGGAGTACCTACCTATGCTGGAGTCACGGGAGAGATTTCCATCGACTCAGAGTCTGCAAGAAGAGTTGATAGTTGAGGAGAGAGTAGCGGTTCAGGCTATGGGCCTATGACATATTCTATATGTGCCTAAGTTTCGGGCAAACATGGGATTGCTGACTGCATTAGCTAAGAGATGGCACTCAGAGACTTGCACATTTCATTTACCGATGGGTGAGATGACAGTCACCTTAGAGGATGTATATAGGATACTGAGGATACTGATCGATGGGGAGTTGGTTCCTTACGATCGAGATGAAGATAGGGATGCATTGAGATGAGTGTTTCAGGATCCAAGACTGGAGATGAGGGTTGGACATGTGGCTTGGGATACCATGACATAGACAGGATTGGAACTACCAGCGGTGTTGGCAGGAGTGATCAATGGGATCCTATGTCCGGACAAGGTGACACGAGGATTGGCTATGGGCTGGGGGGGTACACTAGAGACACTAGTGACACAACATACCAGATTTACCTAGGGACCATGTTTGTTGGCACATTTGTATTATGAGCTTCATCAATTTGTATACCATGGATCGGCAGGATTGGGCTACGGAGTGACATTGTTGCAGGTGTGGGCTTATGAGCATCTGTCGGTTACCCGACCGAGTCATTTCAGAGGCAGGGGCCATGGGCACAGTTTTGTGCATTTATATGATATGATTACATCTTAGTCACAGATTGGGAGACTGGAATATTGGCGCCGGGTCATCAATGAGATTGACACTATGGTATGGAGGTCATACCAAGAGTGCGAGGAGTGGGAGGATGACGCACTGGATCTACCATATACATTCAGGAGCAAATATCTGATTGGGCGGATGCCATATGTGTTGTAGAGGCAGTTGGTGGATAGGGTGTGATGCAATTATGATATTTATATGTATGTATGAAATGCTTAATATGTGGTAATGCATGTGCAAGTACATGAAATGCAAATGTTTTTGGTGTGTCATTATACTTAGTCATGTGATAACAGGCTATGCGGACTCAAGAAGGATGATGGAGGTCAATCAAGAAAGGTGGATGAAAGACAGAAGATATGAAAGTGAAAGAGCTTCTTGTGCATTATCATCATTGAGCTTTATTATGGCAAAATAGGTTATGACAATCTAGGCATATGTTCGACCCAAAAAATCATTGTACCCGTTTGTATGGAGATAAGACAATCACAAACAAGGAATGCCTTAGTTCATAATAGACTTATAGTGTCCTCATATCCTTGGACAAGTCGTAGCATTACTAAGAGACAATCCACAGACAACAAAAGAAAAATAGGTGACGATGCCCCATCCTCGCTTTTCTAGTTAAAGACATCCTAGAGATAGAATCTCTAGTCAGAGACATCCTGGAAAAGATAAAAGACATGTCACCAAAAAAATAAAATCAAAAGAAAACCAAGACTCCACACCAACATCAACTATAGTCCTCAAGTTTAGTGTCTCTTGTCACTTGTATAAGTCTATTTGATTGGGGTCACAATGTTTACTTTCACAAAAGGATAGATAGCACTGAACCATAATGTTGTCTGAGTCTGTTGAAATATTTGATTTGTTGAAGCCCATTGTTGCCACCATGTCTCATCTGAAACTGGCTGAATCCATGAAACTGATACTTTATTGCGGAGAAGACGAAACTTTATTGCGGATTGGCGATGCAAATGTTGCTTTATTGTGGATTGTACGCAGATACACTGAAGAAAATTGGAATAAATTGTACTCCTCAAAACATGTGATGCTCTCAGTTCCACACCCATCACTAGACGTAGGATTTGTCTTAGCCATAGATAGGAGCTGATTTATTGTGGATGGAAAGGTTGTGAGTGTGTGCAAAGTGAAGTGATGAAATTGCATCCTAAAGGAAGGAGGAGCAATGTCTCTACACATGGCGTCGGTGACCCATTTTTCACCATGGTACTTTCCTAGGGTGCCAGCGAAGTGGTTTTCACCATTGGACAAAATGTTTTTCTTTACTTTTTTTATTTTTCAATTTTTTTGTGTCACAAGGTGCCTTTTTTCTAGGTTTTCACCAAGTAACAATTTTTTATTATTTAAATTTTTTGTATTTTTGATTATTTTTTTATTTTTTTGTATTTTTGAATTGGGATACTCTTAAGAGCTATGTGTAAAATTTGCAAAGGTGCATGTTGTTGATAGGATCCTCCAAAGGTTCGTCATCTAGAGTTGAAAGTTGATATGCACCAGATCCATAGATTATCGTGATGATGTATTGACCAAGCCAATTTGGTTCGAACTTGTCCTTCTTCTATCTGTCTTGCTGATTTTTAAGATTTTCTCTGAGAACTAAGTCACCCACCTCGAATGTGTGAGGTTTTATCTTATGATTGTAACTGCAACGTTCCTTGACTGAATGATGTGTAGCTCGAGTGACTGTCTTCCTTGATAAAGGAACTGAGATAGAATTACTAATATGTGGACTATGTAGCCCCATATGTGTGTCACCTAAAAGAGTTTGGGCATCCCTGACAACAAATTCCATCGAGGAAGCTCCATTAAAGGTCCATGATTTATCGCCAGAAGGGAAAGGATTTGTGAAATAAGTGAATGAGTGATGAAGGCTTATGATTGCGAAAAGAAGTGAAAGTAGGATGGCATGATGGAGACTTAGGATCAACAAGTATTCTTTTTGACTTGCAATTGTGGAACTTTTTCCCCGAGTTATTTTGATATTAGGGGAGATCATCTCTTGTTCTTTTTTCTTCATAGGACTTTTATCTTTGACCTTGATTTTTTCAGAGTCCAATAGCTTTTGATTTTGATTTGGACTAAAGGACTTTTCTCTATTTTTGACTTTAAGATTTTTCTTTTCAAAGCTTGATTTGTGATCCCCAATTAGTAAGGACTTTTTTAATTCTTGTTGATCCAAGTCTAGGAGAGGAGTGAAAATGGAATGAGTGGATGAAATGGTAAAGCTATGTGATTTCTCAAGAGGGTTGGCGATACACTCAATAGATTCTTCGTTGGAACCACTCTTAGGACTATTGATATCAATAGTTGCTTGCACCACTAGAGGAGATTTGCATTTAGACTTAGTAGCCACAACACTAGGTGATTCAAACCCAATTCCTTAGCATTGCAACTTGTTTGTAGGTTGTTCCTATCAACAAAATGTGTTAGGAGATAGTGGGAGTTGATCAACATGAAAGATATACTCACCACATCCCAGGTCTTTAACCTTGAATTTTTCTTTTAGCTCTACTTGCTTTGATGTAGAATCTTTTAATGATTCAGGATCAACATATGTTGATGAAGGAATAGCCTCTCAATTGACTGGGATTGTTATTTCGGATCTAGGTTGCAGATTGTTGCAATATATGAATGGATTTGGGTCAGCTTTGATGGTCACTTCAACTCCATTGTGTGGAAACTTGATACATTGATGATATGTAGATGGTACTGCGCTCATCTCATGAATCCATGGACATCCTAGCAATATGTTGTATATGAGACCAAGGTCTAGGACTTTACAAATCACATCCTTCATAACTGGCCCAACTTTGAGAGGTAAGGTGATTGTGCCCTTGGATGAACGCTCTTCATCATCATTTGCCTTGATGGTGACTGCATGTGTAGAATTTATGGCCTTCTCAGATTATCCCAATTGTTTAATAGTGTTCAATGTACAAATGTTTAGACCTGCTCCTCCATCTATGAGGACTCGTTTTATTTGATTTTTGTGTAGGAAGGCTTCAATGTGTAAAGGTGCATTATGTGGTTGGCTCACAGAGGCGTCGTCAGCTTCTATAAGTGTAAGGGAGTGTGGAACGGAAAGGTATCCCACCATGGATTGAAACTGGTCCACATTTAGATCAGTGGGGACAGAAGTGTCTCTCAAAGTTTTATCAAGAATGGCTTTATGTGCAGGGGATATGTGTAAGAGTTCAAGGATGGAGATAAGTGCGGGTGTCTTCCCTAACTGTTCTACAAGGTCATACTCAGGTTGGGTTGCTGAGGAAGCACCGTTTTTAGCTGGAGCACCTTGCAAGGTGAATTTACCTCGACGAGTTGTAACATTACATTCAAAGGCAGGTTCGGAAGAAGATCCAATGCCTTTTAGGATAATTTTGGGTCTTTGGGTAGAATTCTTAGGCGTTTTGTCCTTGATGATAATGGTAGAGACATAATTGTCCATTAAAATGCGATTGATAGTTGAATCATAGTTATAGGATGCTCTTGTATAGTTAGTCTGGTCATCTATGGCTTTAGCTTTTCCCTTGTCATGTTTTGGGAATGGTTCCTTAAACATTTCATGTTCTTGATTGGATGAGTGTCCTTCAATCTCAATGTCACCTCTATCAATAAGATCTTGTATGATGTTCTTCAATCGATGACAATTTCCTATTTTATGACCCTTGCTCTTATGAAATTCACATTACTCATCATCATTCCACCAATTTCGTTTGACCTTTGGCTCATATGGAAGCAGATCTGGAATTGTTATTATTTTGTTTGCCACTAGCTTTTTGAAAAATGACTCAAGTGGTTCTCCCAATGGGGTGTACTTCCTTCTTGATTTGGAGGTTGTTTGAGCATTCACTTGGTTGTTTGTAGAACTCGATCCAGAAAAAATGATTTTGGGTCACACTGTATTAGCATCAACAACACCATCATTGACTATGTTCTTGTGTTTGTGCCAAAATCTTGGCTTGTTTTTTCCTTTAAAGTCCTCTTTGTTTTCTTTAAATATCTTAATTACTCCTTGCTCAATTAAGACCTTTTCTATTGCTAAGCCTTTCTCAATGACGTCCCTGAAGGTGGACAAACAAGCTTTTCTCAAGTCATAACCAATGTCTTTGTTAACATTCTGGGTGAACATTTCCACCATTTGTTTTTGTGGAATTTCACAAGAGCATCTGCTAGCTAAATTCCTCCATCTTTGTAAAAATGATGAAAAAGACTCTCCATCCTTTTTCTTGGTGTTGCACAAAGTAGCGACTGATATGTTTGTCTCTATGTTGTATGAGAAATGTTTGATAAATGCCTCTACTAAATCACCCCATGACTTGATTCCAGGTGGGAGTTTGGAGAACCATTCCATAGCTTGATCACCTAAGCTCTGTGGGAATAATCTCATCAAATATGTCTCTTCTGCTGCTACCTCAATGCAAGCTATGAAAAATTGTCTTATATGTGCCTTAGGATCTCCTTTGCCTCTGTACTTATCAAACTTAGGTGTCACAAAGTGTGTAGGAAATGGAGGCATTGGAATGCTTTTGTCAAATGGATAGGGACATATGTCTCTCATTGTGTAAGTTGGCTTCGGTGTATTTATGTCCTCCATTTTCTTTTGTAAGTCCTTGATTTTTTGTTCCAAATTGTTCTTAGGTGGAGACCGACTTCTTGGACCATACCCCATGCCTGAACCACTGGGTGGAGGAGGAGCATGTTGCATATATGGATGGTATTGATCATACAAGTGTCCATATGGAGGAGGTCTATAGTGATGCTATGTATAAGGACCACTTGGTATAGAGTCATGATGAGGAATAAAATATATGTTTTGTCCATGTATACCATACTCTACAGGCATGTCATGAATTTGTTCTAATGTGTTGCCCCCAAATTTGACACGGGGTTTTCTTGTGTCCAAATTTTGAACATTCCTTTGGATATACAATTGCTTTGGTGGTTGATCCTTAGCATTGGTATGTGATTGAGTATCATAATGGTCTACGAAGGTGAGTATCATATGCTTGACCATGTGTGTGGGGGACCTCAGGTTTTTGAAACAAAGATGATGGTGATTCAGGCACCGTATGTGGTCCTTTATTGCCTCCACTATTAGGCCTCCTTTGATCCATGTTGGGGTGAGGTTGTTGCAAAGGTCTATGTTCCATTGTCTGAGACATGTCAAAATCATGAGGAATCTTGGCTCCACTTTGTACCATCACTTGTAAGAAGTATTGTCTATCTCTCCTCATTATTTCCTCAACCAATCAATTGAAACGGGGATCCATAATGGAGTCTTCCACTTCTGCTGAATGTACTGAAATGTTGTCCATATTGTCATTGTGTGTATCATTGTTGTTTGTAGTGTCCATGTTCTCAACATTGGGAATGTTTCTATAGGCATCCATGTCAGGTAATGGGGTATGATCAGAATTGAAAAAGATGTCATTGTCATACTCATAAGAACTCATGTTTGCGGACTCTTGAGTCTCTTTAGCTTCTCTCCTATATTTTTGGGAATGGGTTTCAACCATAAACTAGGTATTGACCAAGATGTGTGAGGCTAAATGAAAATGGAAAGAGTATGGAAGAGCAAGAGTTGGATGGAATGTAAATGAATCTGAGGTGTACTTGTAATGTCCAAAGTGTAAGACCAAGTATGTATGTAGTAGAGTAGGTGTGACTTCCAAAGAGATGATAGTTTCTCTTGATGAGGTAAGTTGACCTTGACTCTAAGTAAGACCAAATGAGAGCCAAAGGTGATAGACCTTGATGAGGGACCACTTAGCAAAATGTTGTTGTATGTAGTGTGTTGACAAAGTAAGATGAGGACAAGCAAGTGACCTTTTGACTCAAGTTTAGATAAATGTGAATGTAATGCAAGATGTAAAGCAATGATGAACTTTGTGAGACCCAAAGGTAGGTTGAATGCTAGATGAAAATCTAGAGAAATAACTTAGAAGCTCAAGAATTTTGAAACTGATTGCTCTTGTTTGTTGGATTGTGAATTTTTCCAATTTGTGAAGTTGTTTATTATGACCAAATCTGAATTTGTTTGACTATTTTTCATGACAAGAGGACACAATGTTGATGAGGACTCAATGTTTGCAAGTGTTTAGACTCAAAATGACTCAAAATGTTTTGTTTGATGTAAAATGTTTTGCATACACTTGAAGACACAATGTTTTGATGTTTGGTCTTGAATGTTTGATTGTTCAAAATAAGATAAGCATGATTCTTATGAATGGCCAAGACAATAGTTGTTGATCCCACATGAGGCTACACTATTCAGAGTGGATACTTAGATTCTTGACCCCACTGGCTCCACCCTCGGTACTCACTTCTCGGGGCAGCCAAGCATCAGTCCCCATGAAAACTCCCCATGATGAACTTTATATCTCTACTAAGAACTGTATGTGTGTGGGCTACTCCAGAGGTCCAACCTCCTGCCCCAACAACTAGAAGGATTTTGGCTTCTAAAACAAAAAGGTGCTAGTAAGGGCATCCACTCATGTGGCCATACATGCAGCACTTTCAGCTCTGTAAATACATAAGGCTCCCAGCCGGTAGGGGTTACGCCCTACAAATGATCAAATAAATTTGATCAAATGGGTTTATAGGGAGACATAGAGTTGGTATGAACTAATCAGCACACGTTACCCATGGTTTTCACCATGGATACAGTTGTTTATAGTGGTTCGGAAGAGGTGGGTTGTTCTCTCCTCACTAGTAATCCTAATGATCACATGGGGAGATAGGCCCTCTAAAGATGAAACAAAAAGAGCCTATTGCTCAAGACACAAAAGACACTGGTTCAATTTTAGTGCACCAATTTAAGTGTTTGCTAGTCTATGAAAATAAGGCACACAATAAAGATAAAAAAAAACCTTGCCAAAATTCTGCAACAAATATTTGTTAGTAGTTTTGCAATAATACCCCTCCTGCAAGCACAAAAGTTAGGTAACTTTTAGATCCAAAAGACTTTGTGAAATAGGGGCCTTCAACAATGCGTTTTGTTGAACAATTCAAAGATATGATTCATCATAAAAAAAGACCACCTGTAAAATTTTAGGAGATTTCCATAAATGTAAGAAAATTCAAAATATTTGCTAATTTGCTCCAAAAATTAATTTTTTATGAAAAATCATAAAAAATTCATATAAAATGCAAAATTGATCCAAAAAATATAAAAATTTTATTGGACTGTTCCAATGGCCTTTCAAATCCGCATAAACAAATTCCTACAAAATTTCCAAGTAGTTTGTCAGATATGAGCAAAATAATACAAAACCCTAATTTTCAAAGATACGATTTTTTACGAATGATTTTGCATTAAATTTAAAATAAAAAATAATGGATCATGTGTATAATTCCGAGACCTTTCCAAAAATATAAGAAAATTTGACAAATTCGCTAATTTGCTCTCAACATTAATTTTTTATGAAAATACATTAAAAATCATAGAAACTTCAAATATGCTCCAAAAAATCTAAAATTTTTACTGAGCACCTCCGATAATGTTCTTGACTTGCAAAAACTATTTGATACCACAATTCAAAGTTGTTTTTGAGATCTGATCAAAATAATGAAAAACCCTAAGTTTTAAAGATCTGATTTTTTAGGAAATATTTTGCATCAAAATTAAAATCACAAAGAAAAGATCATGTGTATAATTATGAGATATTTCCAAAAATATAAGAAAATCCAAAAAATTCACTCATTTGCTCTCAAAATTATTTTTTTATGAAAAATCATAAAAAATTAATAGAAAATGAAAATGTGCTCCCAAAATTCTAAATTTTGGATTGAGAGCCCTTGATACTGTCTTCAACTTGCAAACAAAATTTTGTACAAAAATTCCAATCCATTTGTGAGATCGGATCAAATCTCTCCAAGATCTTGATTTTGTGTCCAAAACCCTAGCTGCACAAGGTTATTCTCCAAATTGTTTTACAAAATAGCAATATAGGGTTAAAAAAATCTGCAAAAACATAGATTTAAAAAAAATCCATGTCCCACCGGGCATGCCAAAAAATTTTTGGTGAAAATGGATAACAACAATATTGAAAAACTAAATGAATTCAACCACAAAACCCTAGCCTAACAACAACAAAGATCCACCATAACATATGAAGATTACCTAAGACAATGCAAATCAAATAAAATCATAAAGATTATACCATCACATGTCCAATAGGGTTTGAATCTTCATTCTTCCTATCTCCATTGATCTTGCTTGATATATTTGCTCTCATATTTTATGTGTGCACGAGAGCTCAACAAAGAACGGAAATGTGGTCGCAAGTAGGCTTGATCGCATATGAAAGTTCGAATGCTAGAATGTTTGATTCAAATAGAATGATTAGTTGATTCATTAGGATGATTGAATTAGAATGATTAGGGTTGATAATGAACGAAGTATCTCCTTATATAGAAGACACTATAAGAAATGGAGGGATAAAATTAAGAGGTGTAAAGATAAATGGTTGGCTATGATTAGAGGGTAGGTAGAGGAAATAATAAAATAATAATAGGGTAGGTAGTGTATCAATTAAGAGATGAATGACATGTGTCATGGGTAGAAAAGGTTAATGAATTAATTAAATAAATAAAGATTCATTTAATAGAAGAAGTGGGATCAATTAAATAAATAAGATATTTATTTAATTTAGGGAAAAAGGGTAATTTAAATAAATAAAAGTATTTATTTAAATAAGAAATAAGGCTAGAAGAGGATAAATGAATTAATTAAATAAATAAAGATTTATTTAATTAATAGAAGAATTAGGCTAAAATAATTAAATAAATAAAGATATTTATTTAATTAGACATGACAATTTCAGGTGTCTACAATATCAATTAAATAAATAAAATATTTATTTAATTTAGGAAAGGACAATTTAAATAAATAAAAGTATTTATTTAAATGAGAAAAAGGGGTAGAAGAGGCTAAGTGAATTAATTAAAAAAATACATATTTACTTAATTAATAGAAGAATTAGGATCAAATAATTAAATAAATAAAAATATTTATTTAATTAAACAAGATAATTTTAGGTGTCTACATGAGTTATTTGATAAAAATTGAAATTTACCCAATTTTCTTGTTTCATGTATTTTTGCAAAGCTAAAATAAAGGTTTGAAGGCCTCGTAAATCTGATTTAAATAATTAATAAGGGTTATTACAAACTATCCACTCTTTTTTGAACTTGGTGTGAACCTATATTTTGAATTATTAGGATGACCCCTTATAGATATTTAGTGGATGAAGAAATGAATCCCAAACCTACCATAATAACACCTTTGTAAGCTACAAACACGATCCTTTCAAAAAGTGACCCTAGCATCAAGATGATGTGTCAAAACTAGCCAATGACAAAACAAAAAGTGGTTTCCATGTCAACTTCTCTAAAGGCTTACATGTTGGTGGCACATAGTTACTATAATGTCACTAACTTTCATTGTTAAACCCATTTTAAATTTTACTAGGACCTACTACAAATGCCAACCTATTTTGTGACTAATAGTGCAACATCATAAGCCTATTGAGATAATAAGGCTCACGACATGATTTATTGTCATGTTTATCACCACACTTGAATAATTGTACAAAACATCTCAACTATGTATACTTTGATGAGGGAAAGACTTATAATACACCAAGCTAGCAATATCACCTAATGCCACAATCTCATATATTATTGCTCTAATAAATCCTCATACCATGTGTGGTTTGTTGAACTGAAAGAAGCTCTAAGTGGCTAAGGAAAAGTCAACTCATTAAAACAATCATCTATATTATATAGAAATTGAACCACTAAAGAGAATTGGCATCATTGAGCCTTTAAAACCAAAAAAAAATGTTGAAATAAATTGGAGACACTGTGTGAAACAAGATTAAATGAAAAGTAAATGACCTAAAAGGGTAAGAAAGGAGAAAATATCTATTGATAGGAATCTACAATAGGTAGGAGCTTATGTATAAATTATAATTGATTCACTATGTAATTGGGTTTTGTTGAAAGTGAAATAATATCGAGAAACTAAAAATAAGCTTCAACAAGCATGAAAAATGAATTTCAAACATTAACTTTAAGACATATCTATATCTAGCACTATTACTAAGGGTAAACCCCCCTTCAACAAGGTCTTATTCATAGGCTATATTATTTTCATTTGGACCAAAGGCCCTCGATTGGGATCCCCACTATTGAAGCTAGGTCGACTTACGACCCAAATTTATATGTTTACCTCATTGTCACCCCATCCAACTCTATTGAAGTGTCCCATTTGGGCCATAAATCACCTACTAGAAAAAACCTCACATGCATGGCCAAATTCAAAGCCATTGTTGCTTCTAAAAAGTACCTTGTTAAGGAACCCTAGAATGGAAAGTAAAAGGAGGTAGAAATTTTTGAGGACTCGGAGTCTAACTTGATCTCCTTTGATGAGTTAGATACCTCTAAAACCATAGGCTCGGATCGATCTCTTGCAAAGATTGTTATTGATGATGCTAACCCTCCCTCCCCTCCCATGAACCCTACCCAATATGCTTTTAAACACTCGATCTTCATCACAATCCTCATGAAGTTTGTTAAGGACATTCATGATGATGTTTAAAGTCATGACGATATACTTAAATGGCTCTTTGCATAGATGAATGTGTCAATTCAAAAGATAAATAGGTTGGAGGTGGCCACTGAAGCCAAAGCCAAGACTAATACCTAGATTAAGGGAATGGAGGACAACAGAGTCTTGAAGGTGGCAAATGATCTTGATGGCTTAATGGAGAATTGGGGAAATGTGTATGGGAGAATCAATAACCTAGATGATAAGCTTAAAATGACTAGAACAAAAGAAGAGATGAATAAAATAGGCTACTGGATATTGTTGAGAAGTTTGTTGGAACATCATTTTGTGATTGATGTCAACATATTCCTCTATGTGTTTCAGTGTTGCACTTAGATTAAGTAAGTTGGTTTGTCTTGTGTTTTAGATGAGTTTCTATGGATTAAAGGGTTTTGACACAAGTATCTCTAGTTGATTCAGCAAAAGTTTCAATGGTTCGCATGATGATTTGATTGAGTTGTGCGATCCAGTATTGTGGATAGTTTTTAGTTGTTCATGTTATTCGATATTCTGGATTTTACTTCGCATTTCTCCAAGATTGCAATATCTTTGTTTACAGATTTGGCAGTGTTTGGGATGTTGTTGTGTGTTCTCAATTCAAATGGTTCATGATTTGGATGTCTGCAAGCTTACCATTCAATTTGACAATCAGTTGAGTTAATGTTCTTGAGGTTCAGTATATTTATGATGAAGATTCTATTAAGTGGTGATGTTGCAGCAATTCATGATGCTTGTGGATGTTTCTAGATCATGTTCCATTTGTGTTGGTGGTCCACATTGATCATTGTGCATGTAGATGATTTTTTTCTTGGTCTAATGGTATTCTTCATTTTATGTGATATTCACATTGATTGTGGCGTGTTGTAGATGTTTGAGGCATAATTCTTTGAGGTGTTTCATGTTTGCAGTGGTGATTTGGGTTCAGATTATGTCTTAGCCAACATTGTTTTTGGTTTGCATGTGTATTGGAGTTCGGATTAAGCCGACTTGGTATTACACGTTTCATTTGTGTTTTATTCACTTTTGGGCCGACATGTAGATGATCTAATTTGATGTTGTAGATATATAAGAGTGATTGATATTTCCATGTATTACATCAGTGGTGATGTTGTGAGTGTTGGTGATCAAGTGTCCACAATTTCTTGTGTGCAAGTGGAAGATTGGTGCTTTAGATTGCAACAAAATAGCATATCAGAGAAGAGTGTGTAGGAGAGTGTGCAATCTAATATATGAGCTTAACTGGAACTATTTCCAAGCATTTGTAGATGCTATTTATTAGTTCAAACACTTCAAATATCTATTGTAGTATATATTTGTAAGGAAGGGAGCTTTCCTAGGTTGTAACCCTAATTGTAATTTGAGCAGTGAGCTTTAGATAGTGTACTTGGATGCATGTGTATTCCCCATTTTAATATTTATATACTTATAACAAAGTATATTAATATTGTGGGTCTCAATCCCACTATGGCATTTCCCTCACCCGGGTTTTCATGTAAAAATCTTGGTGTTGTGGTTTTGTAAGTACTTGCTTTATGTTTATGCATCTTTCCTTTCTTCATGTGTGCCATGTGGTTAAGTGGTCAATTTAATAAAATTAAATATTATGAAACACTGATTCAACCCCCCTCTTAGTATTCCTTGATTCCAACAATTATTATTAGAGCCTAGTTCCTCAAAAGGAGTCTAATAGCTTGAGGGAGGTCTGGGAAGGTATGTTAATGGAGTCCGGTAGTTCGAAACATCAGCTTATTGTTTCTCTTGATGATCTTGATCAGTGTAAATCTCAAGTCCGAGAATTGAAAGGGAATCCGAGGGATGCTGAGAATTTCATTTAATCTATGAAGGATCAGTTGAACAAGTCTAGGGAAAAGAAAAAGGAAATTTTTTATCAGCTAAAGTAGAAAGAAAGTCAAAGCATAGATGATGAAGCCTTGAAGGAGAAGAGAGAATATTGTGACAAGCTTGTTGAAGACAATGTTGTCCTAAGTCATGAGATAGAATCAATAGTGATGAGATTGACAAAGAAGATTGAGGCTAGAAAGAATAATGAAGAGAACCTTACTCAATCCTTCAATGATAAATATGATGAATGTTACATACTTAATTATGAGTATGATCAGTTGAAGTTTGAACTACTACAATCTAATAACAATGAATAAGAGATTGAAAGCTAGATTATTATTCTTAGGGATGAACTTGCTACTACAAATGAGTACAAGGAGAAGTTCAAGATTAGCTCAGCTAAACTTGATGTGATGCTTGAAAGCGAGAAGGATGCATATGATAAGCGAGGTCTTGGATTTGAAAAAGGTGAAAGCTCTGAATCTGGTCAAGGCACTACTAAATGAGTACAATAGAAGGATAATTCAAGAAGGCCTCTAGTAAGGAAACCTAATGCTTATAAGTTTAATGGTAACTATTTTGTTTGCAATAAATTTGGTCATGTGGCTAGTCAATGCAGAAATAGAGTGAATCATAATGGTCCATCCTTCTTTGATCATTGTTTCAAATGCAATAAGTATGGTCATAAGGAAATTGAATACAGGAGTATGATGAACAATTTTCAAAATTGAAGGAATGTTAAATGCTATGCATATGGTAGATTTAGAAATGTTGCTAATTAGTGAAGATCAAGACGAAATCATATGACCTTCAGGCCTACGCAGGTAAATGTTGTTTTTTATACTTGCATCATTACCTGCATGAGTCGTCAAAGCTACAATAAATGCAGATCACCATCTTCCTTCTCAGACTCAGAATCAGAATTGACCTTTTTCTTTTTCTTCTTCTTTTCTTCTTTTCAGTCCTTACAGATGTGACCAGCTTTACCACAATTCCAGCAAATGGCTTTTGACTTTCCTGGAGAATTTCATCTCCCTCTCGATTTGGACTTATCACTCTTCTCATCTTCTTGCCTCTATTCTTAGGTCTTCCACAAACAGTTAGGGCTTCCTTCAAAGTATGGGATACCTTCCTTCGCATCTCTTCACCAAGTAGGGAACCTACCACATCTTCAGACTTCAAAACAACAAAAGTACTACCGATAGCCATAACAAGAGAATCCCACAAATCAAGCAAAAAACAAAGAAAGATCTGGCATTTCTAATCTTCGTTCATCTTAACACTGATAGATACTAATTGAGCCGCCAAAGTATTGTATACTTCAAGGTGGTCTACAACTAGTCCACCCTCTTCCATCTTCAAGGAATACAATTTCTTCCTCAAGAAAATATGATTTAATAAAGATTTTGCTTGATACATTTCACCAAGCTTAGTCCATAGCTTCTTTGCAGTGTTTTCTTCGTGGATATTGATCGGACCAGTGTCTAATAGGCACAGTCTGATTAGATCCTTAGATTTTCGGTCCATAACATCATATTGAGGCACTGCATTAGGATCTAAGGCCTTTGGCATTCACATCAACAACATCCCATAGAACTAAATCTAGTAGCAGATCTTCCATCTTTAACTTCCACATCTCAAAATTTGTTGCATTAAATTTCTCCACCTCTATTTTCTCTGACGAACTTGCCATGTGAAAATTCCTGCAATAAGATCAAAAGTTTCATCTGCACAAGCTCCCACTCAAATCTAGATTAGTTCAAAAAAACCAACCCACAATTGAAACCAAAGGTGATCAAGCTCTGATACCACTTGTAAGGAAGTCAAGTAGCAGAACAACTTCCTACACTAACCTTGAGAGGAGGGTAATTCAAAAACTTTACAAATCATTACAATAGTTATAAAAAACAAAAAAATATATAATAACATTCAAACCATAACACAGTGATCTACATGGGGAAAACCCTTTTGGGAAAAAAACTCCACACTCCAAAAGTTGCCCAATATATTATTCAGCAACCAAAATAGACTACAATATACTTGAAGAAAAAACTCTTCATAGGAGTACCACTAATCAGAGATTCAAAGGTAACTCAATAGCTATAAGACTCTTACACACAACCTCTATCTCATGCACCTCATATATAGGAGATACAATACAAGAAACTGTCAAATAATATTACAAAACCATCGGCTAAAACCACCCAATAATGTGTAGCCAACCTTATCTCCCTTCTAGATGCCCTATAAGGTGCATCCCTCCCTTTTACAGCTCATTTATGTATCCATTATATTTTATATTTCCTATTTCAGGAGTACAAACTTCCGGAGGCCATAACTAGAGAATCATGTGTCCTATTAATGAACCGTTTGAAGCGTCAAAATGCTCGCGAAGTGCTCTATTTCCTTGTAAATAATTATGTCATTTATGCCCACTTTTCATGGTGTTTCGGGGCTTCTAAAGTCTTCAAAATCAAATTTAAACCTTTCATTAGACCCCTTCAAAATGAAAAATTTAGTACCTTCAAATCTAGTTGTGATCTTGTGACGTAACTTTACTCAAATCCTTATCTAGCGAAACAAAAGATTCGGGGATAATTTCGCACCATTTCATGATCAAATGAAAACTTACTATATATAGTAACCTCATGTAAATGCAAGGTTAAGAGACCCTTTTCCAAACAACAATTTCATATTCAAGATAATCCTCCTCGGTTTCAATTCAACTATTTCCTTCATTGTTGATTGATAGTGAATCCTTCATCAACAATGTATATATTTCCCTAAAGTAGTGAGTCTTGCGTGTGCAAGCCCTTGCATCTTTCCCTAAAGCAGTGAGCCTTAGTTGTGCAAGTCCTTGTATCTTTCCCTAAGGCAACGTACCTTAGCCTTGCAAGTATTTTAGGTCTTGTTGCTCCTTGGCAATAAGCCTAAAATATTGTAATTATTCTTGTTCATATTGTGAGTTAGATTCTCATTGTGGCTTTTCCCTATTTAGGTTTTCCATGTAAATCTGGTGCTCATGTGTTAATGGTTGATGCTCGTGTGTTGATGATTGTTTCATTGTTGTTAAGTAAGTTGATGCTATTTATAATTAATCTATTTTGAAGTTCTAGATCAATTCCCCACTCCTCTCAATCATGTCATGTGTTCAACAATACAATCATATACATATATACATATGATTCTAAGAAATCACATGAATAATTCATTTATATTAAATTTATGAAAATTTATAACAAGAACTCTCTGAATGGATTTGGTTTGTTGGATACATGACAATAAGTTTTATCCAAGTAACATTTGGTTTGATATTTAGAATTTTAGTTATTCATTTTATTTCCCAATTGAGGACAATATGAGATATTTTTCCTAAAATTATTTCATTGATTATTGGGTTTAGATAGATGTAAGTCAATTGTTGACTATAGTGTTGAAAGACATTTAAATAGGGACCCTATTTACACAAATTTTCCATAAGTACCCTATGCATATACAAGAAACATCAACCTTTGTAAAGAGTTCTTTCAAGGGAAAGCCTTGAGAATAAGAGCTAAAAGTCTATCCACTCGATGAACTTAGTGTAGGAGGTGACTTTTGTCTCCCTAATCTTGAAAGGATATAGTCAAGTATTGTATTCATATGGTTTTGGTGTGTTGTGCCTACACATTAGATTAGGAAAATATAACTTTATCATATTTTCCAAACTATTAGCGACTCAAAGGTATAGTGGTATTATATCCCAACCTTAAAATACTTGGATAAGGTGACTAAATGATTTTTACTTAGTTATTTGCATTTAAGTTTAGGTATTAGTACATTTCTTTAGTAACAAGATTTATCAATAGGTTCACTCACTCTATATTACCCTATTATGATCATATGTTTGAAGAGAAGGGCCCCATCTTCTAAAAATTAGAGCATGAAGAAGCTCATTTAGCTCTATGGCGGAGGTTAAAGAGCTTGAGATGATTTTGCAAACATGTATGATCCCAAAACACCAATATCATGGTGCTTATATGGCATGACACTATGATTAAGTATTATATTAAGTTATATATCTTCTTTAGGTAATTAAATTTGTATTGCTCTATATTTTGTGAAAATTCAAAAATTTAGCACAAATACTAACTTTACAAAAACCAAAAAATTCTAACTAAAAGCCTAGTAATAAATTTCACATGTACTAATAGCCACCCACTTTATCCCCAATAGTTAGAACTTTTGGACTTTAATTGGAGGAGTTGTGTAACTTTATTAGTACCCATAGGGCACAACTATTGGGACATTTGTGCATAAGAATTGATCTTTTTTTATGTCGTTGTAGTGCACGGTTATTGGGGCATATTTAAGTAGGTATTAGGGGACACTTTGAAACGAGCACTTTTTGACTCTTGCGTGCATAATGGATCTCACAATGTGCATTGTTACTACTCAGAAGCTAGAACAATAGCTATATAATTAAGTTACATATGAAAACAACAAAAAAGATTTGTGAATGCACGAACTATAACAACTATGTACACTTCCCTATCCATAATAAAAGAAGATTCTAATAAAATAATAAGAAATAAGCCCGGAATCAATGCTGAAACTTAAAAGCGCTGAATATATTCATTATATTTTCTTCACACAAGATATAGAAAGAAGAAATAAGAAGTACATTGAATATTATAAAGTATAAGCAGCTATCAACTGCTCATACATACACTTTTTAAGGCTCCACAGCACTCATATTTAATCATTCTCTGCCTTCTTTAATCACTGTGCTGTTCATCCTTAGTGGTTAACATATTCTAATCATATAACTGTTTGATGATCGACCCAATTGAGGGGGCCGCAGCTGCCAACACTAGAACAACCCCCCAGAACATAGTGAAAACTTTCATAAACTTTGGATTCTTCTCCATAAACTCACTAAATCGCACCATAATCTGGCGTGTGTACCATTCATTAACATCAATCTTCAATCCCATAAACTTATCTTTATCAGCGAATGTGAAGTTAACCCCCTTGCACAAACCATTGAACAGCTCACTCGCTTCCTTGTCAGTCCCAATGGAGGTCTGAATTATTCCTTTCTTCCTCAGCAAAGCCACGTCCTTATCAGACTTGATCAAGCTATTCATCAGAAACACATACTCTGAAATAACGCTGAGTTCTTTTTCTTGACAGACGTCCACAGCCATAAGGTTCCTGAAGATCATCTCTGTACTATCAGATATCCATATCACTGGGAGAAACAGAGTCTTTTGCTTTTTATCAAATCGGAGGGACGTGGCGGACGGAACTCCGTCGTAAGATTTGAACTTCATTCCACTACTGTTTAACTCTGTAGCAGAAGCCATGAGGTAATGATAATGAGACTCTTTCTTAGGTTTATGAGCTGTCTTATGACGAAGATGTAGATGACGATGGCGATGATGATGGCGGTCCTCTGGTATTGGAATACGAACATCTTGTATCTTTTCTCCTTTCTGGGTAGTCTCGGACTCATGCACAATGAAATCATGAAGAAATCCCAAAATGTGGTTGTACTCGTGTAGATTTTTGTACTTCTGGTGGAGGGCTTCTCTCAATTTTGCCTCGCGGTCTTTATGCTCTGCTGCCGATTCCCCTGTTTTTGGCTGCAGAGAATATGAGAAGGGGTGAACCAAGGCAATTATACCATCACATATCATTCTAAGCAGCTCTATCCTCGCCGTCTCTTCTGTTAACTTCTCCTCCATTTCCAAAAGCCCAAGGAGGAGAACTATGGGGATCTGATTTTCAAGCAATAGAAGATCAGTCAAGATATCAAATTGACAAGAGCGGACCCTATTCCTATTAAAAACAGGATCCAGGTTCCACTGTGAATCACCATTGTTGTCCCACTGTGATTCATCGCTGAGAAGCCTGAGAGTCTCTAGAATGAAGCATCCATCTAGAGTGAAGAGCCACGCAAGGAGTTCTTCCTCGCACTCTATTTCTCCTTCATAGCTTGCTTTAATTTCTGGAAGCAACTTCTGCACTCCTTCAACTAGAAAGCGCGCGTGCCGCTGGGCTTGTGGGAGCCTTTTCACAGAGCGGTTGACTGCATCTACTTTGTATAGCTCTATTTCAGAGAGTGGTTGAGATATCCTGCGATGAAAAAGACCCAGAGAGACCACCCGAGGCAGATATGCATCTCTGTTTAAGCTCTTGAGATACATGGGCACTTTGTTTATGGACACATCAGAAAGCTTTCCTGACTTATCATCTGGCTTATCATCTTCGAGCTTGTGAAATTCAAACCTGCCCTTCACATCATGAAACCAAGAGTAACGTTGTTCTGAATCTGCAACCTCTATGTACCACTCCTTTGCGCCATTCTTCTTACTCTTTTTCGTCATCTTTACCGGCTACAAGACAAATAAACCTGAGATTCAGGGAAAAAAAAGGCAATCTGATTATAATCTGTCCATTCACTCCATTTTAATTGGCCTGCTTGGAATTGCTATAATATGGAATTTGAAGATATGTGAACAAATATATTACCAGTTGTTTACAATCTTTCGAAGAGCTTAACTTCCTCCTTCCTGCTTTAAATTATCATCGGAGATGTTGAAAATTCTGCTTTATGACTTCACCTGCAAAATTCAGGCATCAGACATATCAGACTTCAGTCATCGACTAAAGTTACACAAAGAAAATTTCCGTATTATCTCTTTGAATTGTATATTTTTTAAATGCACAAACCAAAAACGTATAATATATTGTATCTATCCTCCATGCACAAACCAAAAACATAATATTAATATTAAAGAAAGAAAATAAGAAACAAGACCAATTTTTTCATATAACTACACTATAATACAATTTTCTGATTTAACTACACTGTAATACAATTTTCTGATATAACTACACTGTAATAAAATTTCATATAACTACACTGATTTTCTTGAAAATAAGTTCTTCTAAATCACTACAAAGGCTTAGTACCTACTTAAACATAATATCAATACTAAAGAGAAAAAACTACACTGATACAATTTTCCTCAAGTAAATGACAGTAAAAGCTTAGTACCTGCTAAAACATCCAATTACAATTTGGATGATTCAGTGCGTCATACAAATCAGAGGGATTGGGTTTCTCTTATAACTTTCCAAGATCACACTATTTGGGAAATAATTCGGTTCCTTCCGTCTATGGTGAGACATCCAATTTGCTTTAACTCTTTATATTATTCTCATAATAGTTTTTGCTTTCTTTTTCTTGGGCATCGTATTGGCTTTGGTCACTTCACAGTGGCCACCCAATGGTTGACGAGATTCTCTCCAAACCAGAAATTGCACTATTCAGAGCTCTTTAGTGTACTATATTTCTTTATCAAATTAAATTCAGAGCTCTTTAGTGTACTATATTTCTTTATCAAAAGTAAGACAGGTATTCATCAAAAAATTAATGTTAAATTTTAGAAAATAATTATTCCATTAAAGTTTTAAATAGTCATCTCTATAAGACCTCATTAGTAACTTTACGTCGGGCGTATAGGGGGTCATGAAAATATTCTCTTTAACATAGGAGCTGTAATATTGGGGTAATCTGTATATAAAATTTGTTATTTTTATTTAAATTTTTCTTTTGAAAAATAACTAATTTAATGGGATAAAAAAATTTAAATATGTTTTTAGAAATTTTGAAATGGGACTATTTTTTAAAAATATATTTACTAAGAAAACTTTGTTTGCTTTTATAGGGATTTTTTTTTTGAGTATTGTTATTGTTGTTTCTTAGAGGTTGTTCTAGTTTTATAATACATCCTCCAAATCTCATGGATTGTCGAAACTTGATGTCTAAAAATTTATTGTTTGTCTATTGTTTTGTTTGTGTTTCATTGCTATATATTCTAGTCATTATAACAAGTTTGGGGACCTTTCAAAACTCTTTCTTACCATTAATTAAAAAGAAAAGGATCCCTTCAAATACTGTTCATTTATGTCTATTTGGTAGATATAGTTACTATAGCTACTTTGGATTATGGCCCACAAAGAAATAATTTCAGTTTGACAGGATATACAAATGTAGATTTGGCCAGATTTGTTGATGATTGGAAGAACTCTAGTGGCATTGCATTGTTTCTAGATGTTAGTCTTGTGATATGGTTGAGCAAGAAGCAAGACTAAGTGTCCTTATCTATATCTAAACTGTAGTATGATGGAGTAGCTTCATCTTGCACATGAGTACATTGGATGAAGGAGACTCTAAAGGATATTAAAAATTGAGTATGATGAGCCTATTCCAATTCTTAATGATAGTACACTTGTGCCATAAACATTTTAAAGAATTTAGTGATGCACTCAAGGACAAAGCATATTTCACTGAAGTGTCATTTTCTAAGAGACAATGTAGCAAATGAAGAAGTTAAGTTGTAGTATGTTGAGACAAAAGAATATATTCTAGATATATTTATATTTAACCCCTTCCAAAGGAAACATTTGAATATTTCGAGTAGAAGTTGGGAGTGATATCTCCCTCCTCTTAATCAAGAGGAAACACGAGTTCAAGGGGAGCATTGACTCCCTACCATAACTAGAAAAAAGGCTTTGTGGTGTAAGTAAAGTATTCTATAGTAAGTGCAATTTCTCAGATAAGGGGAGAGAAAGTATCGAAGAAAGGATCCAAGTATCCATTTTCCATTGATGTCAAAGGGGGATAGAATCCAAAATGCATCAACATCAAGGAAAGAGAAAGAGTATGTCTTAGATAGAAAGTAGTTTAGGAGAGTGATACAGAGTATTATTCATAAGAATAACATTTTGTTGTTATCATCAATGACAAAGGGGGTGGTTGTTGAATATAATATTCTCAAATATTGTCAGGAAAAGCTTAAGCATTAATATCTAGGAGCAAGGCTGAATATAATCAATGCGAAGGAAGCATGGGGAAGAAGTAGGATAGAGTCTATTTGATAGATACTCTCATTAATGATGGAAATATATCTTGTAGAATGTTAATGTTATTATTATATACCAATATGAGTCATTCTTGAATCTCTAATAGAATTTGTAGGAACCTAGAAGTTTTTTTGTTTAGTTACTAAGGTTTTTTATTCAAAGATTGTATGTGTACTGAGTTGCATTGTCATAAATTTAGATATTGCATTCTGTCATGGTTGAGTATTTTGGCTTGTAGTTTGGAAGTTAAGTAAGGCTACAAATGAAGACAAATATTCCTAAGTTTCAAAGGTTTTTTTTCAAAACGTAGAACATTAGAAGTGATAGAGTGTACACTATGAGCTAGTTAGTTAACTATGTAGAAGTTTATGTTGGTTGTATTATAGATAGGAAACATGCTCCAACTAGAGGAAGCATGTGAAAGTAATGTGGGACTACTTAAGTTCATGTTGGAAGACTCATAAAATGTTCATACTCCAAGTGTAACTTGTTGGATTTAGGACTAAGTCGACTACACATTTGAATTAAGGAATTCATCTTTAGCTGGCCTCCAGACATTGAAATTGGGTTCTAGGCTAACATGAACATGTAAATAGTGAATTGGAATGCATATATATTGCCAATCAGCTTCATTCTAATGTGTGGTGTTAAGTGTGTGGATGTATGGATGTCAGTTTCTATACAATGAGGTGAAGAGAAGGTGGTAAACATATGTTTCAAAGTGTGCAAACTAGGATGCAATATTCCACACGTGATGTGAGAGTGTTATGAAGCAAATCAAATGAGAAAGATGATGCAATTTAAGTGTGAAAGTTCCATATGGCACATGTCTTTTTAATTTCCTATATCTTCTTTCGAATTAAAGTTGAAGCCTCATAATCTAAGTTGGTACTTAGTGGCTGAGTTTGTGTTCATTTCTTTGGATTAGGGGATTGGTGTCTCCTATAGGTGGGTGCTTGCAAATTGGATTGGGGATTGGTTTCTTCATCTTGGGTTGTAATTCCTTTTAGTAGGGTCCTGCAAAATCATTGTAAGTTCATTATTATTTTGTGTGGCTAAATTTGGGTAGTACTTCCAAGCAACTATTCTCATCATGGTTTTTCCCTTCTAGGTTTTTACGTAAATTTGGTGTTCTCTTATGTTAATGTGTGTATGTTCTTATCTCTTGCATAGTTATTTTAATAATATTGTGAGATGCAGTCATGGTATGGATATTGCATAAAGTCTTAAAGTTAAAAATTTATATATACTGATTCACCTCACCTCGTAGTGCCCATAACAATCCCTATGGACTACCAGATGATTTGAATGTCTACTCTCTCACCACAGGCCACAAAATCCACTTGGAGGAGTGGATATGGATTATGTCGACATTGGAGGGTTCATATTGCATCCTTAAGCTGAACCATGAAAAATTAAAGGAAATGAGTTTACATGATCAAGCAAAGCACTTAAGATATGTGTTAGGTATCATTAACTATTAACACTCTATTGGTCTTTATGTTGTATTCACTTTGTAATATTGTATATTATCTATATGAATTATAAGAATTTACATTACTAGAATATACTATTGTAGAGGGGGAAAAATGAACCTCTTCGATAGGCGGATAACAACCTCTCAAAGATTCATTAACCGACCTCTCCACTCAAGGTGTAGTATGTCTTCGTATGTCCTCTGATAGCTCTTTGCACAAGGACATGTGTGGATTATGGACAACAGTGCGACGCGCTAGCATTTCGTATGGACAAAATGTATAATTCACATAGAAGGGCACAACGTATTAGATATGTGTTCTAGATTAATTTAAATGTGATAAATGTATATAAAAGAAGGTAAAACAATTATATAAATGGAATGAAAGCCACAAAGGAAAGGAAGAAGATAATTTCACAACCGATCCACGATAAGAAGCCTCCAACCAAATAAATCTTCTCTAATGCAACCTACACACAAGCCAAAAAGGAAAAATTTTGGGGTTGCTTGGGGACTTGCCTTAGTCAAATCCATGTTTTGGTGTTTCCACCTCCACAGACAACCATATAGATTGATAGAATAAAAGATAAATGCAAGATAAGATAAATAATAAATGATAAACAATAAATGATAGAAAAGGGATGTGAAAATCCCAAGATGCCCAAAGACAGGATAAATAGATAGATATTAGCAAAGAGGCTTGAGAAAGCCAAGAGAGTTGCAAAAGAATACTGTAAGAGCTTGAGAGTGATGTAGTAAACTAGAGATTGTTGTAGCAAGCAAGAGAGAGCTAGAGAAATTTGTGAGAACCCAAAGAATAAGAGAGATTATGTCTAGAATCTAGAGATCTTGAAAGAAGAGAAAGATGGATTTAAAATGAGAGAAGAGGAGGGAGAAAGAGGGTCACGAGCTGTTTCAGAAGATTCTGAGTTGTTTCCATTGACCAAGATAGGTGATAAGTGTCAAAATGCGCAAAACCGACATTTGAACGTTAAGACATTGCGGGACTAATGTGCAGCACGCGGATGTCCGCACGGTGCGCTAGTGTCCAAATGAGTCACACTCGAAAATGACAAGAGACAAAGGAGACATGTAGCTAACTAGACTAACACCACGGGGGAGCTGCTGAAAAGAGGGGGGTCTTGAGCATCCTGAGAGGGAAAAGGCTGATGCAAGGGCTGAAATGAGCCTACTCATGTGCTAGGGGAATGGACACCAAATTGGTTACAAAAGATGTAGGTCAAATTACAAAGGGGTATGCAATTTTTGACACTACAACTATATATTGCTTTTCTCGAACGTACATTGCACATTTATTATCATGATGTAGCAAAATAATGTTTGAAAAAAACTATACATATAATTCTGATCCTGTATGAAATTGTCATTACAAATTCTTATGCCAATAGTTAAAAATAAGTTCTTCTAAATCACAAAAAAATCTTAATACCTACTTTAACATCTAATAACAACTTGATGATTTAGTGCGTCATCTAAATCACAAGGATTGGGTTTCTCTTGTAACTTTCCAAGATCAAACTATCTTCTTTAACTCTTTATTCTATTTTGATTATGGTTTTTCCTTTCTCTTTTTTGGGCATCGCATCGTCTTTGGTCACTTTAGAGTGGCCAGCCAATGGTTGATAAGATTCTCTACAAATAAGGAAATTTTGATTTAGGGTGATTTTCCACTTATCTTGCGAAGGTTGAGTTTCCTTCTACGTTATAGCGAATTCCCCAGATGTTTTTTTGTTTACTTCCGTATCTTTCAAGGATAGTTGATGATTCAGATGGTTAGTGTTTAAAAAAAAATTCTGCTAAAATATGAAGAGATGAACCTCCTAAAATTTAAAAGCACAGAATATATTCATTTTATTTTCCTGACAGAAGTTATAAAAAGAACTCATAAAAAGTACATTCAATAGTATCAATTATGAGCAGCTATGAACTACTCGTAGACACACTTTTAGAGGCTGTAGCATTCATATTTTAATCAATCTGTGCTTCTGTTAATCGCTGTGCTGTTCATCCTTCTTACTTGTTATTATATAACTGTTTGATGATCGACCCAATTGAGGGTGCCGCAGCTGCCAACACTAGAACAACCCCCCAGAACATGGTGAAAACTTTCATAAACTTTGGATTCTTCTCCATAAATTCACTAAATTGCACCGCAATTTGGCGCCTGTACCATTCGTTAACATCAATCTTCAAACCCATAAACTTATCTTCATCAGCGAAAGTGAAGTTCACCCCTTTGCACAGACCATTGAACAGCTCACTCGCTTCCTCATCAGTACCAATGGAGCTCTGAATTATTCCCTTCTTTCTCAGCAAAGCCACGTCCTTCTCAGACCGGATCAAACTATTCATCAGAAACACATACTCTGAAATAACGCTGAGGTCTTTCTCTTGGCAGACGTCCACAGCCATGAGGTTCCTGAAGATCACCTCTGTAGTATCAGATATCCATATCACAGGGAGAAACAGAGTCTTTTTCTTTTTGTCAAAAAAGAGGGACGTGGCGGACGGAACTCCCTCGTACGATTTGAACCTCATTCCACTACTGTGCAACTCTGTAGCAGAAGCCATGAGGTAATGATAATGAGACTCTTTCTTAGGTTTATGAGCTGTCTTATGACGATGATGCAGAAGACGATGGCGATGATGATGGCGGTCCTCTGGTATTGTAATACGAACATCCTCTATCTTTTTTTCTTCATGGGTAGTCTGGGACTCATGCACAATGAAATCATGAAGAAATCCCAAAATGTGGTTGTACTCGTGTAGATTTTTGTACTTTAAGTGGAGGTCTTCTCTCAATTTTGCCTCGCGCTCTTTATGCTCTGTTGGCAATTCCCCTGTTTTTGGCTGCAGAGAATATGAGAAAGGGTGAACCAAGGCAATTATACCATCACATATCATTCTAAGCAGCTCTATCCTCGCCGTCTCTTCTGTTAACTTCTCCTCCATTTCCAAAAGCCCAAGGAGGAGAACTATGGGGATCTGATTTTCAAGCAATAGAAGATCAGTCAAGATATCAAATTGACAAGAGCGGACCCTGTTTCTATTAAAAACAGGACCCAGGTTCCATTGTGAATCACCATTGTGGTTCCATTGTGATTCATCGCTGAGAAGCCTGAGAGTCTCCAGAATGAAGCATCCATCTAGAGTGAACAGCCAAGCAAGGACTTCTGGCTCACACTCTGTTTCTCCTTCATAGCTTGCTGTAATATCTGGAAGCAATTTCTGCACTCCTTCAACTAGAAAGCGCGCGTGCTGCTGGGATTCTGGGAGCCTCTTCACAGATCTGTTTACGGCGTCTACTTTGTATAACTCTATTTCAGAGAGTGGTTGAGATATCCTGCGATGGAAAAGCCCTAAAGAGACTACCCGAGGCACATATGCATCTCTGTTTAAGCCCTTGAGATACATGGGGACTTTGTTTATGGAGACATAAGAAAGCTTTCCTGACTTATCATCTGGCTTATCGTCTTCGGGCTTATGAAATTCAAACTTGGCCTTCACATCATCAAACCATGAGTAACGTTGTTCTGAATCTGTACCCTCTATGGGCCACTCTTTTGCGCCATTCTTCTTACTCTTTTTCGTCATTTTGTTAAACGCTGAAAGACACGTAAGAGACTGTAAAAAAAAATTTGCATCAATATTTTTATAATAATAAAAATATTGTATTGTTTCTAGATTAGATTGTGTAATCTGATCTCATAAAATGATGAAAAAATAAATTTCTATTATACAATCTAATTCCTAAAACAATAGTAATCAAGATAATATTTGTTCCCATCAATGCACAAAATAGCAATCCATGATCTATGCTTGATCACTTCACCTTCAAAACTCAAGCGTCGGACATCAGAATTTAGTCACCCACTACCCATTTCATTATCATTTTTTAAATCTGTTTAAATTTGACTTTAAATTTTTTTCATTTATGTTTTGGATTATATATATTTCACCATTCGTCTTTAGATTCAAGAAGTAGAAAAAAAAATTAGGACATCTGATTTCTACAATTCATAGATATTCATTACTTTTATTTTTAGATTAGATTGTGTAGAAGGTTTTTTACATCAACATTTCAAAACATACTCCATGATCCGTCATCAGATGATAGGGATGTACATAAGAGATCTCTATCATCTTGATGATTGTTCAGAGAGTGTGATTAGAAATATTGATACAAAAATTGAACAGTTTAATTCAAAACAATAGTAATCAAGATAACATTATTTTCCACCAATATTCCTAATTACATTTCATGATTCATTATCATGATCCAGAAATCTTATATATCTGAAATGCTAATACTAAACATTTACTATTAATATAAAAGAGAGAAAATAAGAAATATGAAAACAATGTTTAATAATTAAAAAAACATCTACAATGTAATACAAATTTTCTCTGTAAAAGCTTTAAAAAGTACTAAAAACATCCAGTTACTCACAGTTTTAAGTGGCTAAATTCCTGGATGGTGCAGTGCATCATACAAATTACAGGATTTGGGTTTCTCTTATAATTTTCTCTACCACAATTTGGTTCCTTACGTAAATATTTAGACAAATCTGTTTTTCTTTAAATCTTTACTTTATTCTGAGAATAGTTTTCTCTTTATTTTTGTTATTGGCTTTGGTCACTTCGGAATGACCACCACCCGTCAGAATGGTATTTCCTTTTCCATATTTATTTTATTCCCTTAATAACATTTTATTTCCCTTATTTTATTTTATTATTAGCAGTCTCTGATTCCTTGACTGTACTGTGATTCTCTGAGATCATTTTTCAACACCATTGTTTTGTGCTTGTGACAGAATGGCTGTTATTAGGGATAATAAAAATTACGATTTAAATGTTTTTTTAATTGAAATGGTTATTCAGCTTTTTGAATACACCAAATGATTATTACAATATATTTATAATGTATAAAAGATAATGATGCATTGGTGCATTGTAGGACTGCATAGATGTTTCCTTTTGAGGATTTAACATCTCAAAAGGATTTTATTTATTTATTTTATATTAGAAATCGAGAGAATCCAGAATAAGGAGGCTAGGCCTCAGCGAAACAAAGTTGTCACTGCCACAGGATAGCAAAAATCAAAGTAACAACAGGTTGCGTAATTCACACAAAAGAGTACTAGCAAACTAACTGCATTATGAGAAGTCAACAAAAGCATCAAGAGAGGATGTCGTCATGGGGTTCAACCCATGCCGACCATCCCTGAGGTCCTTCCATCCAAACAATGGTCTTCTGACTCTGAATCTATGCCAGTATCTCAACTTGGGCGTAGGATGACTCCCTGTTATCTTTAATTTCATTGTTCAGCTTCTTGAGAGCCTCCTCAAAGGGGGATAGGTTGTCCTCGTTGCGCCTCCACTCATAACCATCCTTCATCTCATTGATGAACATGGTGGCATGACCATCCTTGAGGAACCTCAGGAGCTTGAGCTTCTCAGCGTTCATAGTAGAGGCAACCTGCATGACAATTTTGAAGAATGTGAGTCTTCGAAAGGATTCAGTAAGGGCCCTAGCTTGGCCTTCAAACCTATCAGCATTCCTAATTTTTCAAATATACCAAAGAATATTGGCAGATAAATTAAACCAAAAGATATTAGTATCATTTTTCAATCCTTTAATGTGCCCAGAAATAATTTCCATAGTATTCACAAGATTAGGGATAGAAAAGCCAAACATTAGCCAGATTTCCTTAGCAATGGAGCAATCAAAGAAAATATGTCTGCCAGTCTCAGGAAGCTTACAAATAGAGCACAAATCATTATTATCATAATTCCTCTCGAGAGGAAGTCTATTAAGTATCATAAGCTATTTAAAACACTTGATTTTTGGCTCGATCAAAATTTTTCATAGCATGCTGAAGGTCTTTTACCACTGCATAATAGACAGATCAGCATACCATAAACTGTTAACATGCTTAATGATGGAAGCCTCATAAGCTAAGACCAAGTGAATGTTACGAGCCTTAATTTTAGCCAAAATAGTACCATCAGCGCATTTAAAAGACATAAATCTATGAGAATCAGCATCACAGTCTTTAGGAAGACCGAAATCATTACAAGCCTGCTTAATCATGTTGTAGGTTCTTTTTTGAGCAGGGGGGAGGTTAAATTTTGAGCTGAGATCTTCCCACGTGATAAGAGTATCATGTTCCAAAACGTCAATAAGATATTTGATCCCTTTGTTGGCATCCGAGCATCCCTGAGTAAGGGCCAAGGGTTTGCTAGCATGGAAGAGGTTCCACCATAAGGATCTCTCGCCATGAATCAGGTCACCATTGTTGACACTAGTGTTGACCAAAAAACCCCTAACATGTTCCCAGGCTTTCCAAATAGACTTGAACACACAGGTACCCCGGACAAAAATAGGAAAACCACCGGCCACAAGGTCGGTGAGAGGTAAATCCTTCCAAGACTTAGCTTTCTTAGGGACAACCCTCTCAATATTGTGTCTGATTAAAACCTTCCAAGGTTCTTGACCTTCGAGAGAATAGAAGATCCACTTAGCCGCAAGGGCAATACCTTGGATCCTAAGATCCTTTAATCCAAGGCCACTAAGAGATTTCTCAATATGGCACCACTTCCAGTTAACAACGTGTAATTTATTATTACCTTTGTCATCAGACCAAAGGAAGTGTCTAACAACCTTTTGAATTCATAAGATCTGATAGTTGCTAAACATCCAAGCAGAGGAGTAGTAGATATTATAGGAGGAGAGGATTGTTTGGCACACTTGAACCATGCCAGCTAGGGAGAGGAATCTATTGTTCCATTTACTAAGTTTCTTATCAATTTTCTCCTTAACCCAAAGCCACATATCTTTGAGGGAAGAAGACACCGAGAAGGGAACTCCAAGGTATCTATAGATTTTGTTAGGGCCACCCCATTGGTAGCCAAGGTGTCCAAACCAGTTAGGGGGGTGATCCATCCAGCTAAGGAAGGTAGACTTAGTCTGGGAGATCCGAGCTCCAGAAATTGACCCAAAGCATTGGGCTTTAAGGTTAAGGTTATCCATGTTTTGCTTGGTGAGCTCTAGAAAAAGATCTGTGTCATCGACAAACTGAATATTCATCAATTCATTATCATTAGGGAGCCTAATCCTATTAACCTTTGGGGAGAGGGAGTTATCCCTAAGGAGGTAGAATAAAGCATCAAAGGCAATAACAAAGAGAGCAGGGGCCAAGGGACAGCCCTATCTAATGGATCAAGAGAGCATAATGGAAGAGGAAAGGGAGCCATTAACATCAATCTGAGCAGAGGCATCTTGAAGGAGGACCTTGACATAAGTACAAAATTCACTAGGAAAGCCAAAGGCTTTAAGCATCGTAATAATAAAGTCCCATTCCACCCTATCATAGGCTTTCTCAAAGTCAAGGAGAAACATAGCAGTGTCTTTACCAAAGACTATAGACCATTCCATGGCTTCCCAACTTGTGATGAGAATTTTTAGAATATACCTACCCTTAATGAAGTCGGTTTGGATGGGGCAGATGAACTTGGGTAGGATCTTTTCCATTCAGATGACCAATATTTTAGTTAGGATCTTATAGGACACATTGAGAAGGGTAATGGGTCTCCAGTTCTTAACGAGGACCTTGTCACCATCCTTGGGTATGAGTTTAATAATTCCCATATTGATAGCATTGTCAAGGGAACCCTTACCCAAAGCCTCAATGTATATATCAAGAAGATTAGAGCAAACACAATTAAGGTTGGCTTTATAGAACTCAACTGGGAGCTCATCTGGCCCCGGAGCTTTGTCATTGTGGAGAGAGTTGATGGCTTTCTGAATTTCATCAATTGTGAAATTTTGTTTAAGGAGGCAAGATTCCCCCTTGGAGATCCTACAAGGAATGATGGACTTGCATTTAAGTCTGAGGGCCTTGGCAGCCTCAAAGCCTTCAGAGATGAAAATTTTTTGGTAGAAGAGGGCAAAGGCTTCTTAAATGTTGTCCAAATCAACAATAAGTCTATCAATATTTACCCAGATTTGCGTATGTTTAAGTAGATTAAAGAAAAACTTGGAGCCTTTATTGCCAAATTGGAGACAATGGCTACGGGCTCTAATCATGGCCTCCTTGATCTTAACTTGTTGATTTAATCTAAGGGCATCCCTATTTTTCGCCACTTGGTTGGCTAGGTCAGAGCAGGAAGGAGTCAACTAAATTTCATTTTCAAGGTGAAGCAGATTAAGATTAAGAGTGTTTTCCACAAATCTGGAGTCTTTGGCCCTTTTTTGACCAATAGTTTGCAAGAGTTTTTGCCAGGAAACAACATTATAATTCCACCTATCAATATGAGAAGCTAAGTTCTTATTATCCTTATTTAAGATTCTGGTGAGGTTAATGGCAGCAAGAACATCAAGATCTTTCAGTAAATTAGTGTTAAGAATGAACTTCTTAGGCCCCACCACATTAGCAGGTAAGGAGTTAGCAAGTTTGATGTGAGCAGTAATAGGGTGGTGATCCAAGAGAGTAAAAGGCTAGACAACAATAGAATTGCCATGGTTACTAGGGATAAATGAAAAAACATCTTTATTGGCATAAAAACGGTTGAGTCTACAATAAATTCTATTACAATATTTTTGGAAGTTGCAACAAGTGTTCCAAAGACCCCTTGTATCGGCCTTATTATCGAGAAGAGGATCAAATAGGTTTTTCATAAATTTCATTCTATCCCAATGGGATTTTTCAGAGCCTTTCCATTCAAAAGCATTACCCCCCATTTTATCATCACAATTCTCAATCATATTAAAGTCTCCTCCAAGGATCTAGGGAATATCAGGTAAGGATGCAATCCAATCCCAAAGGGAACTTCTTTCCTTATAGTCATTGGATGCATAGATAGAGCACACCCCAATGAGGGTGTTGTCAACATTAATAGAGGTCCAAACAGCCCTATTACAAGGGGAGCAACCCTTGTCAGTAATAAGGTTTGACCATCTAGGGTTAATGAGCAGTCCAACACCACCTTTACCCCTGAGGTGATTGGAGAAAATTTTGATGGAGTCTTTCCATATGAAATTAAGGTCAATATCCAGGGTAAAATTAATAGTTTTAAGCTCTTGAAGCATCAGAAAGTCCAAGTCTTTATGAGAGTCCAAGAAACATTTAACAATTGCTTTTTGTCTTGGGCTTCCAGCCCTCTAACATTCCATGAGATGTACTCCATGGTAAATAGCGGAGGGAGCGGAATTACAAGTGCTTAGCATCATGAGGACTGCTATCACAAGCAGGGAAACCCTTGCCCTTCTTCTTCTTGTCAGAGGGGGCCTTGTTCTTTGAGCCCACAGGACATCCTCTTCTATTGGGTTTGGAACAACCCTCAATTTGATCATCATGGTCTTCACTAGATTCATCATCTCCTTGAGAGAAATTTTTAGAAGGAGGTTTCGCATAGGTAGTAGGCTGGACTAGGGTATCATTCACTGCCATCCAAGGCATTTGTGTGGAGGACATGTTAGAGAGAAAAAAGACAGAATTTCTATCAGCCCTAGTATCAGCAGTGATGACCTGAATCACATCATCAACATCAAGTTCTTTGAAGACTTTCGGAGGCAAACTCACACTAGATTCACTAGTAATACTAATACAAAGGGTGGGATCGATGAAGCTGAGGTTATCAGAGATGTGATTAGCCCTAGGGGAAGTAATAGATCCATCACCCATATGGGAATCACTAGTGCACCTACCGAGGGCTTCAAAATTATTAATGATACTCTTAACTTTTGAAAAACTAGCATCAACTGCAGGTGGGGGGAGATTGACATTATTCTTAGCAAGGTTAACACCGACATTATCAGACCTAATCTTATCAATGGCTAATTTTTGTGCATTCTTCCTTTTGTGCTTCTTAGACTTGTTTGTAACCATTTGAAAACTATCTTGTTGTTCCACACTCGGTTGTTCCATGACATCTATAAGAGGGGAGCAGGGGGGGAGCCGTATTGGTTTGAGATCTTTTAGGGCATGTATCTGATATGGGTAGGTCAGGAATAGATGTGGGGGTGCTGCTCATGACAGGTTGGATCACAAGGTAGGATGGAACCATAGGGTTAGGGGGGGACCAATGTTATCCGTATGGGTTCTCCGCAAGTTCAAACTTGAGGATTTCTTATTAAGAATAGGGCAATTTTTATAGACATGGCCATCATTTTTACAAAGGAAACATGAGTTTAAACCCCCTAAAATTTCCAGAGGGCAAGAGAAGATTTCTCCCTCAATATTGAGATTGAGAATATTAAGAAGATCAATCCCAGGTTTAATGGAGATGAGCACTCTGGCATCAAGATGGGGCACGAGCCGTGGAGAGTCATCCATACAGATGAATTTACCAATGGGTTCCACAATTTGAGGGATAAATTTCCATAAAAATGGAGGAATGTTCTTGATAATTACCCACCTAGGGCACGACAAGGCCAAGATTTCTTAGAAATCACCTCAGGAGAACCTAGGGCATGAAATGAAGTTTTACCAACATTCCAATACAATTTCTTAAGAACCTCTAACTGCATTTCATGCGTATTAAAAAAATAATGAACAGTCCTTTCTAAATTTGCCTATAGAAGGAGATTCGAAATCCTAATTTTAAATTCCAGTAGTTATGAAACCAATCATCCATAAATTTCCAAGGAGGGCATTTATCAACATCCACACAGGCAAAAAAAATTGTAGAGTATTTCAACTTGTTTTTTTCAATAGCAATTTCATTGGCCATAGAATCATTAGGCGAAATGGAGATAGTGTTGGAATCGAGGCCAAGGTCCATACCATCTGGACTTGCTCCACCATCTCCATCGACGTCAACGAATCTGGCATCCTGGTTAATTGCCGACGAAACCCTACCCATGGCTTCACTGAAGGTTTTTTTTGGTTGCAGAGGGGGTTGGGAGGAGTTAGGCGAAGGATGAGACTGAGGGTCTCCATCCTTTTCCACCTCCATTAGGGCAGACAAGATTCACATGCAAAGAAGCAATTAAAACGGAGGACACAGAGTAAAGAAGAGAATTAAATGAAGAGTATAAGGGAGAATTGTTTGCAAACCGCATGGAGGAGGGAGTCCTCCTCCAAAACCATCGAGTGTTTATGCGCCTCAATCCAGATTTGATGATCCGCTTTCAGCAATTCACAATTTTTGCCCACCGTTCACGCCAGGTTTTCGCCCTTTATGCAGAGCAGAGATATTAAATCATTTTCGTCCTTCACACAGAGCTTTTTCATCTTTTGCCCTTCATGCAGAGTAGAGCATTTTTTATATTTTCGATCGCATTCCCTTCATGTAGAGCAAATGATCTTTTATGTTTCCCTTCTCACAGAGCAAACACTAATCATTACATTTCAGAGCAGACCAAAAATTCTTCGCCGTTCAGTAACTTCGTAACATTTCAGAGCAGACGATCCATATTATTTCAGAGCAGACCAATCGCTTACATTAAAATTTAGAGTAGACTGATCGCTTCAGAGAAGACGATCCCAAGGAGGGATGTTGATCTGTTTGATAGAAGATAAAGTGAAATTTATGAAATGAAGTATGCATTTAAAAAACGATAGCATGAAAAAAAAAGAAGTTCATTTATTTATTTATTTTGAAAATATATTTGTGAAATTAATAATATAGTTATAAGATTAGAAAAATTGTTACACAGTATTTTTCATTTATAATTGTAAATTTTAAATTGAGTCCATCGATTGAATTTTTATTTTCATAATTTTCTATGAATTGTTTTTCTCCGTTTATTTGGTGACTATTTTTGTATTATTCTATAATTATTCTTAAAGCTTAAGCATAATTCAATAATATGTTCTTTATATGAATTTATAGTACCTTTTTAAGATCTTAATGCAAGTAATATATTTAGAATAAATCAACATTTGTTTTGCTATTGAGAATTTTAATCTTTTAGTGAGAAAATTCATACTAGATTACAACACAATAACTAATGTCAACATTAATAATATAAATAAAAAATACAACTATCAACTAAAATTTCCTTTCTTTTTTTTTACAACATTATATTTATCTTTCACATACACAATTCATAAAAACTTTTTTTTTTTCACTTAATATACAAAATATTAGCCTGAATATAATTTGACATGTTCATTGTATTTATAATTTCCAATAAACAAAGTTCATGACTTGATATGAGCAATATTCACTTGTCTTATGTGATAGATTTTCATGTCTCCAACATTTTGTACAAAAAAAATTTGGTGTACAATTTGTTAGTAAAGGTGTCTGAACCTTGAATCATAATGTTAATAATACTAAAATATATTTTTCTAACTATGAAACACAAATGTTTTTTTTTCTATAGACATTATTTGAAGACTTAATTTTTTTTGAAATGGGCTTTATCTAACATGATGACATTAACTCTTTGACACCTTCAATTAATAAGGGCTCAATCACCTTACTATATATTTTTTAACATAACTCTTCTAATGAATTAATCACTTTAAAGGGTTTAGAACTTTTTAAAAAATTAAACTTGTTAGAAAATTAAGCTTTCAAAGATTGACAACTATGTTGAGTTTTATTTTATAGATTTTGATATATTTTATGAGTATAAGATTGATAGAAATAAGGAAAAGCGATAGAACCCTCAATAAAATGGAGTTATACAAACAAAAAATAGGATGTTAATGACACGTTAGGTTGAAAGTATGCATAGCTAAGCCAAATTAAATTATAAGTCTTTGACATAAGCAATTGCAATAGTTTTCTATCTAATTAATATGTCTATTACATTACTCACAAGATGCCTATAAAGGCATGGTCAATAAAAAAACTCTCGAACCACATATGTATATATTCCTGGGTAGAAGGCGTCAAAGTTGGAGACAAGGGTAGTGAAATGTATCTTCATCATTTAGGGCATTGGTAAGAAACAATATAATTTTTGGTAGCTTTTGGCCAAGATTTTTTTATACAATAGAAGTCTCATTTCACATTTGAAGACTATTTTTTGAAAAAAATTATCTTTAAATATGGAGAATACCTTTCCCAAACCCAAAACCATGTGTTCTTAACCATAATGTACAAAAATAGAATGCAAATCCCATCTAAGTGTTATGATCATAATATGTGTTGGCAATATGTGTTGTCATTGATGATATGTTGATTGGTTGGATAGAGAATTGTTGCAATTATTGAGGTAGTGATGACGGAGCTATAGGTTGTCAGTGTATGAGGATATTATTGGCAGCTAATTGTTGATTATTTTCATTGAGATAGGGAGCAAATGGTTATTGGTTGTAGATACTCTATGTTGTGGATGTCCACCTTCTTGGTATTTGATGTCTACATGTAATATGATGTGTTGATACAGATGAAGGTGTTGATGATAAGTTTGATGAAAAATATATCTAATATTAAGATGATGATTAGATGCACGATAATGGATGTAATTGTATTTTTGTATGCTACATAATGATGTTTATATTTATTGATTATTTCAAAGTGACAAAATGATGTTTTTGGGACATTCTAGTCCTTGGAAGACTGATGAAGTGAGGGTGCCAAAATATATACTGATGATAGTATAGAAGAATTTCTACATTCCTTTGCACTTAATGTTATAGTCTTCAGACTTGAACTTAATATTTATTATATTGTTCTCTTATCCTTTCAGGTCCTTGGTGTTGTAGCTAAGGTGGTTGGCGATTATAGTTTGCTAATAGTCTAGGTGTGTACTAGAATTGGTCTAGAAAATGCTCTATATTTATCCACATTGATGTTTCATGTGTTACAGATTGGAGCACAATTTCATAACATCTGTGTTGTGTCTTACTTCAACTTTTAGATGTTGGTGTTGTCTGCAAGAGTTGATAATGTTATTAATTGATTATAATAACTTTTAATTATTATTTGTAATTTCTAAAAGAGATAAATATTTTAAATAAATTTGAAATTAATTCTAAATTAAAAATTACAATAGAATAAACTACATATGTAGAGTCGAACCATATCGAAATCCAAATATTAATAAAAATAATAATTTTAAAAATTAAAAAATAAATTTACTAAGCTTCTCAATGATTAAATTAAAAAGTAAATTTTTATTTTTTATTTTTTAAAATAAAAATATTAATAAAATAGATACTTAAAATCATAGTTAGTATATTACAAACAATATTAATATTAAGCCTAAATATAATTAAAGCTCAGGACAGGTATGAAAGTTAGCCTGGGCAGTGGGTTTGTTCCCCATTGGTCACGAGTTCAACTCTCTAAGCACAATGTTTATACAATGTGTTTAATGCATGGGCCCTTACCCACACCCCCAAGGGATTAGTCTTGCCTCAGATCACCTCAAAAATGGGCACTATGTTGGGTCATGGGGATACCCTTGGCAACAAAAAAAATGCCCACATATAATTAAGTTCTTAAGTAAATTATTGTGATGCCCAAACTTTTGGGCAAAAATGCAACAACAATTTTTTTTTAATAACACTAAAATACTTGCAATCTACATTCAAAAGATGTGATAACTTAATTAGTCCCACTAAAGGATATCTTAAGTGTCAAAATGAATGGATCTCCTAACACAGGCGATAAATTATTTTGTCAAACTAGAAGGCTTAGAAATTTTCCCAAGCGATTTAATAATCAATTTAATTAAATTATATCTAAGTGTTGAAATCCATCAAATTAATCTTTAATATAATTCCTAATAAATTTTATTTTATGAACTTAACATCTCAAAAAAAAACAATAACTAAAACTGAATAAATTAATCCTATAAAATCAACCCAAGCTTTATAACTAATTTATTCACCCAATAATTTCTTCTATTTTAATTACAATAGGTGTTAATATTATTTCCTTCTAATATTTAAGTAATACCAAAATCCATTAAAGTAATATTAATACAAGTTTAATGTATGAATATTAATTAATTGAACAAATGTATATAAAGTCCCAAAACATCATTAAAATAATTAATTCATTAATAATGTTGCTTATAGAAAAACAATCTCCCACTATCGATAACAAAATCCCCCTTAAAACTTAAATAATCATTTACCATTAAAATCTTCCTCTTATATTAAAATAACTCTAATTAAGTTATTATAAAAATTCCTCTAGATTAAATGGTTATAACAAAATACCTCTTTATAAATTATAAAAAAAACAATTTAAATAAAAGTGAACACATTTATAAAATAACTTGATATTATTATATGCCCATTGTAAATTTAATAACTTAACCCCTTTAAAAAAAAAGTAACACTCCATTAAAATTAAATTTCCACAACCTAAAATACAAATACTCTTAAAGAAATAAAACCCCTTATAATAAATAACACAATATAACATTATAATAAGCCTTTTATTGGAATGGGGTCCCCTGCTTTTAACTCCATTTAAAAATTTCAAAACCCTTTTATTATTATATTCTTTCTAACCCTATTTAGGGTTTTCCCACTTTTCATTTTATAACACATGAAACCTATCTCTTTTATTTTCTTACTTATTTTCTTTTAATTCCTACACCCCTAATTTCAAAATTAGCGTTTATTATTTCATTTCATTCTATGCAAGGTGGCTCATGGCAGTGAGGGTTTACCACCGCGACGGAGGTAGCAGAGACAATGGCGGCGTTTATTTTACTAACAACGAAGAGAGGGGGTAGTGGAGGTCATGACTCCCACAGTGGCGGTCAAGTCGTCCACTATGGTTTACCCGCAGTGGCGGTCGAGCCTCCACTGCGGGCTAACCTCTCATTGGTGGGGGGTGGGGTGGATCTCTCAGCTCCCCCATCCCCGAGCCTATATATATAAAGTTTTATTTAGTAGGGATAATCAATTTATAATAATTAACAAAAAATTTAATCTTATAAGATATGTGTGTGTCTGTGTATTTATATATACATAGATAATATTCACAACATTAGAACAACTTTATTTAATTTTACAACAATGTTTATTTACATGTGTTATATATGTAGTTGAACAACAAAACACATTCTATGTGTTAAACACAGTGTATTTTCCAGATTTGTATGTTAGCAGTATTATTATATTATTAACATATAATGTGTGTGTGTGTGTATATATATACACTTTTGTAACAATATACATTTAATGTGCAAGTGTATTTTCTAGAATAGTATATTACAACAGTATTGATTTTATTTTCTTTAAAGATAACCAGCAATATATCTTAGTGTAAATAAATGAATATTATGGACTTGAAAAGCACTGAGAGGGGGGGATGAATCAGTGACACTAAAAATAAACTACTTCAAACACTAACAGGTAGATGAACTTAACAAAACTTTTAAACATAATGCAAGCAATCCAAAATGTATAATAACATCCACAATAAGTAAAACATCCACCATAATATAAGTGTTTGTACGTGGAAAACCCAAATAGGTAAAAAACATGGTCAGATGGAACTCACAAGTTAACTATCTGCAGTAATAGATAATTGTCTGGTTAAGGTCTACAAAGTGCTCTACTAGGAGCGAATCTTGTTAGAGATCCCAAATCTTGATTAAAAGCTATACCGTGTGAAAGGTAGTACCCTGTTAGGAGTAACCTTAGTAGAGGATTTTTGAATCCAAACTAATGGATCACCCTGATAGAGGATTTGAAGAATGAAGCTTGTTAGAGCTTACCTGATTAGGGGATTTTAATTCTGCTGTAATTGTTAGAAGACAACAAGATTTGTTTGATATGTCTATGTAGCACAATACTTGCTTGATCAGATCCTTTTAAACATATTTAACACTGCTTTTCTACATACTCTGCAACTTAACACTTTTGTCTTTCACACACAACATATCACTTTCACTCATATAACATAATTTATTATGATGTCAACATATAGATATTTAGATTTCATGTTGGCCTCAAGAAATCATAACACAATTACCTAGGTGTAGTGTATCTGGTCAAGTGATCGCAACTCATCACAAAAATACTGCCAAAATTGTTAGTGGTGATAACTCGTCACACAATCTACGATTACCGGTTGGAACACTAAATATCGATTAGAGTTAAACCACTTGACTTTGACGCTTCCGAGATAGTCTCTGCTGGATCTTCATGCATACACTTGTTGTCTCCAAGTACCGGTTAGAAATAAACCTTTAGTATACTGCTTTTAGTGTAAACAACTTGAAGTTACACTGGTAGACAATAAACATATGTGTGTGTATGTGTTTCATCAATGACAACATATGATGAATTCATTATAATCATCATCAAGACAACAATCTCCCCCTTTGGCATTGATGGCAACACTAAAGTTTTTTTACAACAATACCGCTAAGTGTGCATACAAAACAAATTTACACATATACACATACTCCCCCTTAATGCATACATTATACAAAATTTTTAAAAAGACATACATATTTCTACTCCCCCTTTGACAACAATGCCAAATTGAAAAAGTAATATATATATATATATATATATATATATAGAGAGAGAGAGAGAGAGAGAGAGAGAGAGAGTTTGTATCGAAGTGGTCAACATATACAACAACATGAAAAACTGAATCAAAATTCATGCAAAAGCTAGTCTCATGAAAATAACATTAAATTTCTTCTTCAACTGTGATATGGCATTTGTCCATGTCTTTAGAACGTTCTCTGCGTACTCAAATGTAGACATAATCTATGAATTGAACTCTTCCATAGAATCTAGTGAACAGGTTTCTGGGGTAACTAAATTAGCTTCAATATTAGTGGAGGCTCTCTGGAGGATGTCCACTTGTGTTGTAAGTTGACCCTTCAATTTCTTTAGTGACCAGAGTCTATTTGTTTTCTCATGATCATAAGTATCCAACTTGTTGTGTAAATCATCTACAGATTTGCTAAAAGCAAATATAGAGTCCTGAAGTGGGACATATGCATTGCATATCTTTTCTGGCTCTTGCTACATGTTTATGTTCGCCTTTTTTTGATATCAGAATAAAAGAATGAAACATTAGAGGTAGAAGCAAGATATTTCCTCTTGTTTCAATAGCTTTTCCCAATAAAGCTTTATTATGTGATAGAGCTAGTTTGTTGATATCAATTTCCTTCATGATCTTCTCTCCACGCTTTTTCCTATAACTCTTTTTTGCATATACATGGGTTGATTCTTCAAGTGATGTTCAAGTTGGTCAGATGCTTTAGTGACTAATTGACTAAGCTTTCTAATAGGGGTTGACAGATGTGTTGTAGAAGTGTCCGGTAGCAGAAATGTCAGAATGTCTACTGTTTCCTGAATAGTTTATGATTCAATCCTTTTCTCCTTAAGTCTCTTTTTGTGCACTCTAGATTGCATAACATTTTCAATCTTCATCATTTTAGATGCACTCATGTTGTCAACATTGATAGGCCCTGAGATGCCTAAAGAATCATCTTCATCTTCATTAGTTTATTGAGTGGCTAATGTTTTTGTCGATTTAGAAGATGTTACCTTAACGATTTTTTTCTCTTGGTTTTTCTCTATTTCTTGTTCAAAAGTCTATGTGTCAACATTCTTATTAGATTCCTTCTGAGTATCTTGTAAGACCGGTGGGGATTGGGGTTTATCAGGTTGATCTTTTGCTAGTGGAATATCCATTCCTTGTTGAGTTGTCGGTTCCTCAATTGAAGTAACCTGTAAGACAGTGATCACAGGTGGCTCCATATCAGGTGTAATGATGTCCTTAGTTAGATCAATTGTATCCTGAATATCATCAACGTCATGAATAATGATGTCATCCTTCTTCTTGACAAGATAGACCTCATCAGCCTGTACAATCTCTTCTTCATCTATTTCAGGTCGATTAGCAGTATCTTCCTCATCTTTAGAGGATTGGATGAGCTCTTTCATCCGTTTCATATCGCAGGCTATTTGATGAGTCTCAGTCTCAATAGTTTGCCTCTTTCCACTAAGTAGCTTCAATCTCCTTTCTTTAAAAGAAAATTGAATTTTGTGCTAATCAACTAGAGCACTAATTTCATCTTTAGACAAATTGGGAAAATATTGTGCAAATATCTCATCAATAATTTATTTTTTCTCCTTTATAGCTTCCTCCCATTTACTCAAAAGAATAGTGTACAAAGAATTAGAGATATCTTTTTCAAGGTCATGTGATAATCTATTGTAATGACACAAATGATTGATTACCTGTTGAATGACTTTCTCCTTCCCATATTCAATGAAGGAATCAAAATATTCTTTGACATTGTCAAATCTTTTTCTCCCTAATGTCTTCATTGTTCTTTCAAAGTGGGTTTCAGGCTTGAAAGTTGAGATATCAATAGGCACAGTTGCCTTTGGCACATTTTTCACTGACTTTTCTACTCTACCAGTATCTTTCATCTTCTTAGGTTCTTCTTCAGTGTCAATTCCTTCAGATTCTTCTTGAAGAATTAACTTTCGACCACTTTTCTTTGTCTCCTTTCTCATGTACACCTTAGGTTTTGGTTCCTTTTTGTTTTGGACACTCTATGTCATTCTAGCACTTTTCATCACCAGAGATGCATCCTCAGCTTTCTTTTTCTTACCTTTACTGCTTTTGGTCGGAACAATACTTGTTTCAGCTTGTGTAGTCTGCTCTTTTGCTGAACTGAATTTTTCCTTCTTTTTATCTACAGGAAATGCCAATAGGTTATTGGTATAGCCAATCAATAAGTCATACTTAACCTCATAACTCATATCTTCCATTTCTTCCTCTCTAGGCTCAATTGCCTCGATTAAATAGTAATCAGTGGTAACTGTGAAAACAATGTCCTTGGAAAATTGTTTTACCACATCCTCAGGCAATCTTAATCTCATGCTCATCTTCTTTTGAAATTCATTGAAGTATTTGTTCATAGAAACAAAGAAATTATTCTTCACAGCCTTGATGTTGTTCTTGATCTAAGCGGATACCAGTAGATCCTTAGACCATTCAAGATCACCTATTCCCGGTAGAAAATTTTGGAAATAGAAGAATAGACCAATCAATAGCTGTCCTATTTAAACATTAGGTTGTTGTCTTTCTTGATAGATTGTAGATTTAGCATTAATTGGCTCCTTATGGCCTCACATAGGTCATAATTAGCATTTTCACCTATCATTCTGTAAGCAATATGCACTGCTGCTCATGGAACACTATTCAGTCTACTAGAATAAAGTACCCGGTAGCCTATAACCATAGTTGCCAATTTTACCACTGGGTCCCTGATATTGTTGACAAAAAAAGCTCGTTTATCGGATGTTGATCTGGTTAGAGAGTATATTGTCTCTTTTAAAATATGCCTCAACACAGGTACTTCATTAGTTGAGTAAAAACTAGTTACAGCTTGAATGCCTTCCTTGGTTATTGTGTGAGTTCTCTCTAAGTACATGTTCTCACCATGAACCCGACTCAAGATAATTCGGATATGCTCTTCTTCAAAATCTTCAAGAAAGTAAGCGGTGTTGAGAAAAAATTTCTCGAAAACCCTAATATATTTTGTTTGAATTTTCCCATTCTCATCACAAAGTGATTTCAACTGAGTATATATAGACAGTGACCCTAAATCTTCAATCTTGCAATCAATATAACTGGACAAATCTCCCTTGACTACAACACCACTAGGAACTTGTGATAATGCATTATAAGACACAATCTTATCTTCTTTTACAACTTCCATAGGTTCAGACGTGATCATTAATTTCCCTGTTGACTTTGAAGATGATGCCATTTTTGAAAAAACTAGATTTCAAAGCAATAATTTCAAGAAATACCTTATTTCACACACGCTACCTTGTTTATTAGTTGAATGCCCCAAGTGCACACTAGTTTAGTCTTCTGCAACCTTCAAATCAGCTCAAACACATAGATCTTAATGCAACTTCAACTGAAATCAGCTAACAAACTCTTCTAGGCTCTGAAAGCGCTCAAAAGTCTTTTCTTGAATGCGTTAGGGTAAAAATAACAAAGTGAAAACTTGCTTTTATTCTTTTTACCAATTGCATTAAATGCTCGTCTGTTAGGGTTACAAACCCTAATTACACCGCTCAAGGAAAAACCGGTTGATAACGAAATGACAAAAATTTATCAAAATTTCATGCTTTCAAATTCTCCTATCACATATTCACTTCAAGGGGTCTGGAGGTGGATTTACCGTTAAGCTCCCCTCAGCCATATGAAAAGGCTTAATTCACTAGTGTAGGATTCTCTTCACTGAGTGAAGGAATAATTTGTTCTCCAGGTAAATCATCACTCTTCTTCTTCCAAGTTCGATTCATTTCTTCTCTTGTTTCTTCAATATTAAATTTTTGCTTTACTTTCTCATCTTTAGAAGGGTTGACCAGTTGGTTCTTCCTGGATCTATAGAATTTTGTCAAGTGCCCGGGTTTGTTACAGTGATAGCAGGCCATACCAGATGATTTCCAAGGTCCTGCATTTCCTCTCCCAGTTCTTCTTCTGCAGTTCATAGCCACATGACCAAAGTTATTCCAGATAGTGCAAATGACATTTGTTACCTTTTCCATCTCAAATGGACTAAATTGGTTGTCGTAGGGTCTTTGCTAGTTCATGTTGACCCGGTTGTCAAAATTCCTTATCCGATTACCATTTGGTATTGGATGGATATGTAGTACAATATTATTTGCTCCATATCTGCACTCAACTGATCTATGTCCATACATTCCACATGTGAAGCAATGACCTTCAAATTTCTTGGACACATACCTAGCATTAGTATTGTAGCTTGTTATTTTGTTAGGTTTGTCTCTACAAACATTTGCAATGTGACTAGGTTTATAGAAAACAAAACAAATAGGTTTAAAGACCTTCTTACCAGTAGATTTCTTGATCTTAGGAGCAGATTTGTTCTTAAGAGAGTTGTTCTTTGTACTAGATGATTCTCCTTTCTCAGATGTGTTAAAACCAAGTCCATAGGTATCACCTTTCATCCTTTGTGATTGGATTTGTTCATCTAGCAAGGTAGAACTCTTGTTGAACTTTTCCAGTTTCTCATTAGCTTCAGTGAGCTGCCTGGTGAGATCTTCATTATGTTTTGACAGGTTCTCTCTCAGAGATGATGCTAGTTCAAGATCTAGATATAAATTCCCTTTTTCTTCTCTTTCTGCAACCAAATGCTCATGCATAGTGACATTTTCCCACTTGATCTTGGCAATCTCTTGATCTCTTTCCTTGACAAGATCTTCAGTTATTCTTCTGGCTTCCATTTCCTGACTCAAGCAGATAGTGAGACCTTCTAGCTCTCTCCTCGGATTTAGTTTCTCACCATTTAACTTTTCAACTTCCTCGGCTAAAGCATCAATATTGGCCTCATCTGAAGAACTATTATCAGATATCTCCAATAGTTGTTTAGTTAGCTCTCTCCTTTTGACTTGAATATTTTAGTTTGACCCTAAGGGTTTCAAGCTAATTTCTAATAGCTTCAAGCTCTCTAGCCATCTCAAAGTAGCTCGTGTCAACCATGGTGATTTCAATGCTTCCTTCTAAGTGATTAGTCTTTAAATAATTTTGGCTCTGATGCCAATTGATGGACTTGAAAAGAACTGAGAGTGGGGGTGAATCAGTGACACTAAAAATAAAACTACTTCAAACACTAACTGGTAGATGAACATAACAAAAATTTTAAACACAATGCAAGCAATCCAAAATGATATAAAAACACCCACCATAACACAAGTGTTTGTACGTGGAAAACCCAAATAGGTAAAAACCACGGTGAGATGGAACTCACAAGTTAAGTATCTGCAGTAATAGATAACTGATCGGTTAAGTTCTATAAAGTGCTCTGCAAGAGTGAATCTTGTTAGAGATCCCAACGATTGATTAAAATCTATACCTTGTGAAAGGTAGTACCTTGTTAGGAGTAACCTCAGTAGAGGATTTCTGAATCCAAACTAATGGATTGCCCTGTTAGAGGATTTGAACAATGAAGGTTGTTAGAGCTTACTCGGCTAGGGGATTTTAATTTTGTTCTAATTGTTAGAAGACAACAAGATTTGTTTGATCTATCTGTGTAGCACAATACTTGCTTGATCAGATCCTTTTAAGGATATTTAACACTACTTTTTTGCATACTCTGCAACTTAACACTTTTGTCTTTCGCACACAACATATCACTTTCACTCATATAACATAATTGATTATGATGTCAATATATAGACATTTAGATTTCATGTCGGCCTTAAGAAATCATAACACAATTACCTAGGTGCAATGTATCTGGTCAAGTGATCACAACTCATCACAAAAATATTGCCAAAAATTGTCGATGATGATAACTCATCACACAATCTACAATTACCAGTTGGAACACTAAATACCGGTTAGAGTTTTAAACCGCTTGACTTTGATTCTTCCGAGATAGTTTCATGTTGATGTTGAGACACATATAACCAGGTGGTTATCTTCATGCATACACCAGTTGTCTCCAAGTATCGGTTAGAAATAAACCTTTAGTATGTCGATTGTACTGTAAACAACTTGAAGTTACACCAGTAGACAATAAATATATGTGTCTGTATGTGTTTCATCAATGACAACATATGATGAGTTCATTACAATCATCATCAAGCCAACATAATAAACTCAAGATTTAAATATGCTCAATAAATAAATGAATAAATATAAGAATATGCTCAATCAATAAATGAATTGCAAGTATTATTTTCAACGTTGCATATTTAGATTTTCTACTAAGTAGGTTTACACCACAAAACTGAATATAGAGATAAAATTGCATTATATTTAAATGTATTGCTACTCATTTCTTTTTCTCAGTAGACATTACAACTGAAAATAAACTTACATCTCCTACTTCTTTTCATGATAATAAATAAACAATTTAGGATGAAATATATTTCTTTCCTTTCTATTTCCACTTTACAATAGCAATAATAAAATTATAACTTTCAAGCCTCTCTTTTGTTTTACAATAAAAGCCAAAATAAGTAGCTTTGTTACAACACTTCTTTTCACTATTTTAAATAAATCTAATATGAGAAATATAAATATCAAGATGAACATTTGGGTACACTTGCAATCACTTTTATAGCCACTCAAGGAAAAATAGTATTTCTCCATCCTTCAAATAAGTTGCAAACCTGCAAATAAACTTAGATATGACCATGGAGGCTCACCTCCCAACCTAAGCCTACAGGGGGCCACCCCCAAGCTAGGAGAACCAAGAACCAAACAGGTAATACACATACTCAAACACAAATACAAAGGAAAGCAGATTTGACAAGAAAACATCCTAACAAGAATGCCCAACCCAAGGATTGCACAAATTCACCAAGTGACTCAAAACAATGGGGTAAAGGTGGACACAAATCTAAGGGGAGAAACTGCATTTAAACCATTGACAACCAAATACCTTCACAAGGCTAACAAGATCCATCTACTTGGTCTCTCATAAGACCCAAACCATCCTTATGACCCACAAAGGCTTCAAGCCAAAACTCCCCTTACGACCCCTAAATTTTAAACAAAACAAATATAATAGCAAGGATTCTAGATCCTTGTTTATCCCTCTCTTCCAAGAAGAGATACTCTACACCCAAAGGTTGTCCTAAAACCCTCCACCCCAAGACTACTATTCCCTCCCAAGGGTGAGTTTAGTCTTGATTCCCATGAATAACAACAAGAATATATCCAAAGAAGAAAACAACTAAAAACAACTCAAATACCATAGTTCATAGAACTAGAAGTACATACCACACATAAAAAAAAATCATATTTACCAATGACATTATGAATGCATCTAAGCTAGTATGAAGAACACCAACCTTCACTCCTACCAATGGTATGTGTGTTGTAGAAGAGGTGCTCAACTCCCCTCTCTAGTCTCCTTAGCAAATTTCTATTTTATAATTTCAAATTCAATACCAAAACTTTTTTCCAAGATATGAGAGTGGGTGATCAAAACCTCAAGTTTGAATCCCTTCCCTAAGTAGGCTCTCCTCACACTTTCCAACTTCCTTGGAAAGGATGTGAGATCCCAAAGGTTGGTATTCCCAACCTCTTACATGGTTTCTAAAAATGGAAACTTAAAAAGGTAAGAGAAAGTGGGGAAGAGCCATTGTCACTCAAATGGAAGGTTTTCTTACCAAGGATCAATCCTCACAAGGTTGAATTTTCGTCCATCTTGGAAAACCCACTTTTGATGTGACTTGATAGTCACATGTGAGTGGTCACATGACTAAAAATGACCTTTACACATAAGTATATCCTATGGGCCTTCAAAAGTGACCTAAACCTAACCCTAGGAGTTAGTTTGACCCCCTAGAAACCCACCTAAAGTTTGTCTACGGGTCAAACTTGATTTGACCAAACTAATGGCTCTCTAACCAAGTTATCTTTTGGGACCACAATATGATATTGGAAAAAAGCATTGGGTTTAACAAATTCCCTCCAAAGGACATGTCATTGCCAACTCACACACATCACAAGTGTCAAGTGACACCATAAAATACACATCACTAAAAATACACTTGGCATGTCCTTTTTGGGAATAACACATTAACAAATACAAATATGAATTTACACTCAAATATCACTATTATGAAATTAAATACATCACATACGAGGTACTGTCTCTCCAAATAGACAAACCTTGGCTTTACTATTTCACATATGTTTGGTCTTAGTTCTCCATAAAATTCCATGGTCGCATGGATTAATTTTATGCATATCTCATTTCACACATCAGTAGTCCAAAGCCACATGCATATATAAGCATATGAAAGGAAATAGACATTAGACACATAACATCAATTTCATGATATCTCATCAATTGATCCAAATCAAAAGAAATAGAGATAGTATCCAATTAACATTTTTCCTAGCAATTCCATATGAAATCAATTACTAAATTTCATATTCATCATAATATCATATAAATAAATTTTCCATCAAACATGTATAAATGCATCATATCATCATCACAATAAATACTGAAATCGTTGTAAGAAGGAATACATCATATCCCATAATATGAAATCACTTGTCAAATAGTATCTAAATCCATAATGCATCAAGATGGTGTATAAAATAATAAGTCTAACATGAAAATTAGGGAAGTGCTATGATGGGCTCGAGGTAGGGCCTCACAATTATAAAATTATAACATTAAGAATAAATATAGTTAAATTGTTAAATAAATTAATGAATAAGAAATTATTAAAAAAAATATACATAAAAGTATACCATGGAAGTAAAGTAGAAAAAAAAATTAAGCAATACTAAAAATTAACGATAATAATACAATTTATCCCAATGTGGATTTTTTTTATTTTCTTTCCCTTCCGTTCAAGTTTCAACTTGGATAACTGTATCTAAAATATTTTTTTTTAGATAAAACAACACACAAATTTAGTACCACCACCTTTCTTAGTTGGTGGTTTGGAGAAAATCACATAAGAGCAATTATAATCACCCTAAAAATAGAGTCAAAAGAGGCACAGATGAATAGATCAACAATGAAAAACCATAGCTAATTTATTGATTGGGAAGACCAAAACTTGTCAACAATTATGATCATTTACAATAGATGATTTGGTTGTAGAGAAGATTATGTTAAAAAGCTGTTCAACATTAGATTAATTCAACAAAGGACATTGCACATCATTAAAAATGACAATTGTGTATGAAATAAAGGGCAATATGTACAACACATATATTTGTACACATACAATTAAATTAATGTCGTATATAAGATAAATTTTTATCTCTCCAACTAATTGTACAACAAAATTTGGTGTACAATTTGTTAGTAAAGGTGTATCAACCTTGAATCATAATGTTAATAATACTCAAATACATTTATTACACAAAATATTTTTCTCTTTGCAATCTTAGAAGATGTTTCATATTCCTTCTCGCTCGCTACTTTTTTCAAATTATACTTTCTTGCCCATCCCTAGGACATTTCTCTTTGCTAGAGATCTACATCAACTTGATGACTTAATCTACTGCTTATTTTTTCTTTTTGGCCTTTTATTCCTGATTTGCACTACTGGGTTCGAGTGGTTTTGTCTCCTCTTCTTAAGGGTAAAATAGAGCTTTACCCTTCTTCTAGAGAATTTTTTGTGGTGTTCTTTGATTCTGAGGATGATCGACAAGTTGTGCTTTGATTCTAAGGATGATCAACAGGATGATGGGCCTTGTGTAAAGAAACTTGCAGCCAACTCTATGACAATTTCCGCATAACCCAATTTATATTTTAATCAAATCAACACATAGAATCCACATGCAAAGAATAGACAACATACCCATCAAAGATGACACAAGATATACCCTAGGAAAACCCTCATGAGAGAAAAACCTAACCTCCAAAAGAATCCATCACCATTTATTATTCAACAATACATCCATTACAATACAATTGTGAAAGCTTCTGAAACCCAGCCATCAATAAGCAATCCATGTGAACAAGCATATAACCACACATCCCTTGCTATGCGCCCAACCTCCACAAATGCTAACTTGGCTACTTGGATTCAACCCAAATAACTACCCTTGTGGTTTCTTTTATAAACACAAGATCCCACAAAACCACCAAGTGGTATTACATTAAAATCATGTGCAAATACCATGGGCTAACTACCCCATTGACCCCACATCTAATATTAGGTACTTTATCAAATTAATTTTCTCAATATTAAATAAATACAATATAATAGTATCAATGCTATGATACAACTCATCAAGTGGTCCCGAGAATATTCTAAAGAAATCTCTACATGTTACACATCCATGTGCAACATCAAATAAATAAATATTACATTACATGTCCATGGGAAACTCACATAATAAATAAATATTATAATTACAAACATTATTATTCAAGGTGTACAACACCTATTTTCCCAACATTCTCCCACTTGTTGTATACATTTCATACTAAAATATGGGGATGGCACAAGATGTATACTAAAAGATTACCAAGTTTGATGGTACAAACTACTCCTTCAAGAAGATAAGGATGGAATAATATTTGATTTCTATAGGGTTTGGTATTTGGAACTCTATTGTAGATGGTTATATTTCTCCTCTATTGGAAAGAGACACTATTCCGGTGAATATTGGTGCATGATAGATGCTTAGGGGTTGTCATTGATGGCAACTCAGTTTGCAAAACATATCTGATGTACATAGACTTGACTTACTGAAAGCCATCTTGTTCATAGGCATAAGTCCAGAAGATGGAACTCAGTAACTAATAGAGCATGAGATCATGGTGCATATCATGGCATTGGTGTTGTAATTTTGGTTGTCGTCATTAAGGACATTGGTTCAAGGTTCGAGGCATATTATTTCATGATCCTGATATCCGGTGTTGATTCATAAGCAAGTTTAGAGATCCAATGCCCGATAATTCAGCTAGAGCAGAGCTATTTTGGTGTAACATGTGTTGTCAATTTGTTGGGATGATTTTGGTGATTGGGCCGACTTATGAGAAGCTTATTATCATCTTGTTTTGGTCTGCATTTATATTTCTAGTCGAATTGAGCTGACTTGGTAATACACATTTCATGTTGCGTCTTATGTGGTTTTGTGAACCCGACTTAGTAAATGATTATTTTTGTTGGTGAGGATATATAAGATCAATTTGGATAAATATTTTGATGCATTTTATGTTTGAGGAATGTATGTATGAGAGAATTTTCTAGGTTTGTGAATGTAATTGAAGATCTTGGTTCTCTGGTCTGTGATAGAAGAATAACAGATCAGTTGAAGAAGATAATCTAAGCCTAACTAGAACTGCATTTTTGCATAGTTAGATGCTATACTTTAGCTCATTCATTATTGTAATCATTTGTAATAGCCTATAAGGCAGTGAGCCTTCCTTCGGGTTGTATCCCTTTTGTAATTGACCAGTGAGCTCTAAGCAGTGTGCCTAAATGCAAGTGCATTCCCCTTTTGTAATAATATCATAATTTTGACCATAGTATAATAATATTGTGGGTTCAAATCCCACCGTGTTTTTTCCCTTTCTAGGTTTTCACATAAAAGTCTTGGTGTTATGGTTGCATGGTTAATTACTTTATGTTTCTGCATTTCATTTTATTTCTTGTGCATATGGTGGTTTAAGAATCAGTTTAATAAGTTTGCAAATTACAAAGCACTATTTCACCCCCCCCTCTCTCAATGTTTATTGATTCCAACAATTGGTATCAAAGCTTAGTTCCTTGGAGGAATCATAAAAGCTTGAGGAAGATCCAAAAGATTAAATCAATGGAATCTGGTTTGTAGAGATAGCTTAGTGTGGCACTTGAAGATCTTGATGCAACAAGAAAAGAAGTAAGTTCCTTGAAAAGAAACCTGAATGCAGCTAAGGATTTCAGCGAGACATTGAAAGATCAAGTGAGCACATCAAGAGAGAAGAAAAAGTAGTTAATGGATAAACTGAAGGAGAAACAAGAACAAAGCATAGACAATCAAGTTCTACAAGACAAGACATGAATGTGAGAAGTTGGCTAGGGAGAATGCAGTCTTGAAGAATGAGATGCAATCCATTATAATGAAGTTGACAAAGGAGATTGAAGACCGAAAAAAGAATGAAGAAACCTTAACTTAGTCACTAAAGGATAGATCTGGAAAATTTTGCAGATTGACATATGAAAATGATTAGTTGAAGCTTGAATTGGTGAAATGTAAGAATGATGGACAAGAACTTGAAAGGCAGATCATAATTCTGAGAGATGAGATTTCTATTGCTAATGAGTACAAATAAAAATTCAAACCTAGTTCAACCTGGTTAGATGACATACTAGAAAGTTAGAAACATGGGAAAGATATGTGAGGACTTGGATTTGAGAAAGGAGAATCCTTTGGTTCTGAAGAAAGAAATCATCAGAAGAACCAGAAACCTCCAGTAAGACAACCTAACTCCTATAAATTCAATGGTAAATGTTTTGTTTGTGGTAAATTCAATCATATGGCAAGTCAATGTAGAAGTAAGATGAATAATGGTCCTACCTTTACCCGTCAATGTTTCATATGCAACAACTTTGGTCATAAGTTGAACATGTTCAAAACAATGATAAATAATTTTTAGAATAAGAGATGCTATGCTTGTGGAATGTTTGGGTACATTTCTAACCAATAGAGGACGAGACCAAATCAAATGAACTTCAAGCCTATGCAGAGAAATGTTGTTTGTTATGCATGTCATAAATCTAGTCACATTGTAAAATATTGCAGAAGCAAGAACATGAGTAGCAATGGTTTGATATACAAGAATAAATCAGATGAAAAGGAAAAAACTAAGGTGGAAGAGAGAAGAGATGATCAGGATAAGAAGATGTAGGCTAAGAAATAAGATTCAACTAATCAAATTATCTCCACACCTAAATTCGGTGTAGGAACCTCATCTGGTAACTAAGGCCTAATCCCTCAGGGGGAAGATTTTCATGCAGGTCTTTAAAAACCCCTTTCGGAGATCTGTAACTAGTCAAGGATGGTTGTAGATGATGGAGATTAGTTGTGTAGTTGATATCCAATAGATTTCATGTTGGTTTGAGTATCCAGTGACAAATTCCTGTAGATGTAAGGTATATATAAAATTTTAGGTTTGTGCATTTATTACAACTTAAAGTTTGGTTTTTGAAAGATAAAAAGGCATTTTAGTCAGTCATTTCTCACATTGTGAGAAAAAAGTAAGAGAAGAAGAGAAAAGTGAATGATATTGAGTAGTAATAATCGAGATAGAAGCGATCAGTCAAAGATTCCTTGCATCCAATTGAGAATCAAAAGGTAAATTTATCCATTTGCGAGCTATCTTTTCATAGCTTAATTTTGAAATGGCATCTGCATCTACATCTGGTGTTGCAACTCCATTAGTGGTAGAAATTACTGAGAGGGAAAGGTCCGTATTCAAGAGTCATCCATTCAAGTCTGTCGAAGATGATCTAAAAGGTTCTTTTTCCTTTGTTCTGCATGGCGTACTGCATAACGAAGACATTAGGGCATTTATCTACTGCAATATTGAAGAGCTTCAAAATGCAGATATGCTCGAGCACTTTATACCAAGCATATGATGGATGGATTCAAAAATTTGAAGCCAAAATTCAAGTCATTGCAGGACAAGGGTTTCATCCAATTCATTCATTTTCCTATGTTTGATGAACCTGAATGGGTCTGATATATCCTGAGATGAGTTCATATGGCTAGACCAACCTCACAAGATCATGAAGAAATCCATTCAAGAAAAGACCTATTTAAATGCAACTGGTGAGACTCCCTGTTTGAGAAAAGTTTATAACACCATAGTGATAGTTGTTACCGGATCCCAATATCTCAACTGGTCAATGATAATCAGTGATATCATAGAGCATGATGTTATATTTGCCTCGAGTGTGACTAGATATTGTAAGGAAGTTAAGTAGCGGAAACAACTTCCTACACTAACCTTGAGAGGAGGGTAATGCAAAACTTTTTTAGATCGTTACAACAGTTACAGAAAATAGAAATAGATATAATAGCATTCATACCACAACACAGTGATTTACGTGGGGAAAACCCTTTCGGGAGAAAAACCCCACACTCCAAAAGCAACTCAATATTTTATTCAGCAATCAAAAATAGATTACAACATACTTGCAGAGCAAGCTCTTCGCAGGAGTACCACTAATCAGAGATTCAGAGGCAACTCAATAGCCATAAGACTCTTACACACAACCTCTATCTCACACATCTCATAAATAGGAGATACAATACAAGAAACCGTCAAACGGTATTACAAAACCATGGGCTAAAACCACCCAATAAGGTGTAGCCGACCTTATCTCCCTTCTAGATGCCCTATGACATGTTAAAGCACACATCAACACGTTTCGCTCCCTTTTACAGCTCATTTATGTATCTGATACAAATTATTTTTCCTATTTTAGGAGTACAAACTTCTGGAGGCCATAACTTGAGAACCGGGTGTCCGATTGACGAACCGTTTGAAGCGCCAGAAATCTCGCGAAGTGCTCTATCACCTCGTAACCCGCTAAGCCAGTTACGACAACTTTTCAGGGTGTTTCGGAGCCTCTAAAGCCCCCAACATTAAGTTTAAACATTTTATCGCACCCCTCCAAGACGAAAACTTTAATATCTTCAAAACTAGCTGTGACCTTGCGACGCAACTTTACCGGAATGCTTATCTAGCCAACCAGAAGCTTCAGGGAGAGTTTCGCACCATTTTGTGCTCAAATGAAAACTTACTATAAATAGTAACCTCGCATAAATGCAAGGTTGAGACACCATTTTTCCCAACAAATCTCCCACTTGTCGAACACCTTGCAAGAGCGGAAGGGAATGTCAACACAATGAATCAATTGCTAGGGGCCATAAGACCCATAGACTCTGAACACCATCTAAACTTCTTTATGCTCACAGCCTTAGTTAAAGCATCTGCAACATTCATCAAAGTTTCCACCTTAACTAGCTTCACCCTACCATCTTCGACCATATCTCTAACAAAATGATACTGAACATCAATATGTTTGGTCCGGGCATGAAATGTCGGGTTCTTAGCTAGGCTAATTGCACTCTGACTGTCACAGTAAACTGTCACTATACCTTGTTTTATTCCAATGTCTGAACACAGTCTCTTAAGCCAAATGGCCTCTTTACAAGCATGAGTAGCTGCCATATACTCTGCTTCAGTAGTGGATAAAGCAACCACAGCCTGTCGCTTACTCATCCAACTAATTGCACCACCAAACAAAGTAAACACATAAGCACTGGTGGATCTTCTGCTATCAATATCACCTGCCCAATCTGAATCCACATAACCATGGATATCAAGGGAAGTCATGTCTCCAACTGAATTACCATGATAACACAAAGAATACTCTGAAGTACCCTTCAAATATCTGAAGACTCTTTTGACTGCATCCCAATGAACTCTACCAGGATTAGACATATATCTAGAAAGTACTCCCACTGCTTGGGCAATAGCTGGTCTAGTACAGACCATAGCATACATCAAGCTTCCAACCGCACTCTGGTAAGGCACTCTGCTCATGTCTTCCATCTCCAATGGGGATGTAGGACAATCTGAAACAGATAGTTTCGTTCCAACTGTAAAAGGAACACTCAATGGTCTACAATTCTGCATGTTGAACCTCTGTAACACTGAATTCACATACTTACTCTGGCCTAGCCATAGCTTTCTGTTCACCCTATCTCTTCTAATTTCCATCCCAAGAATGTGCTTTGCTGCACCAAGATCTTTCATTTCAAATTTAGCAGCGAGCTGAGACTTCAGTTCTGAAATCATACCTTTCCCTTTACCAATGAATAACATATCATCAACATACAATGCAATGAATAAGAAATGATCACCATCAGATTTATAATAAACACAGTGATCTGATTTAGAACGTTCAAATCCCAAACTCAACACATATGTATCAAATTTTTGGTACCACATCCTAGGACTTTGTTTGAGGCCATACAAAGATTTCTTCAATTTACAGACCAAATTACTTTTGCCTTTCACCACATAGTTCTCCGGCTGTGTCATATAAATATCTTCTTCCAAATCACCATGAAGGAAAGCAGTTTTCACATCCATTTGCTCAACCTCTAAATCATAAGCAGTAGCAATAGAAAGCAAAAATCTAATGGACGTCATTTTTGCAACAGGAGAAAATATCTCACCGTAATCAACACCCTCAACCTGAGAGTAGCCTTTTGCAACCAACCTTGCTTTATACTTCTCAATGCTTCCATCTGAACCAATCTTTTTCTTGAACACCCATTTACAACCAACAGGTTTTCGTCCTTCAGGCAATGGTACAAGATCCCATGTATCATTCTTTTTCAAAGCTGCCATTTCTTCCTCCATAGCAATCTTCCAGGATTCTGCATCATTCATACCTAATGCCTCTTTCATCCACACTAGTATTCAGAGCAAAAATACATCTCCAATCATTAGGTGAGTACCTTTCAGGTGGTTGTCTATGTCTTGTAGACCTTCGAACAAGTTGAGTTGGAGGTTCTTCCTCCTCTTCTGAAGATTCAGAGCTAGACGAGCTCTCCTCAACTTCTTGCCTATCTAGGGGTCTCGACTCAACTCTTTCAGGTGTAGAAGGAAGTTGAATCACATCTTCTTTTTTAGTCTATTCTGGCTGCAATGTAACAGAAGGAGACTTAATTTCTCTAAAAATAACACTTCTACTGTGAATTACCTTTTGTGCAACAGGGTCCCAAAGCTTGTATCCTTTCACACCATAACTATACCCGATGAAGATACATTTCACAGCCTTGTTCTCCAACTTTGTTCGCTTCTCCTTTGGCACATGTGCATATGCCTCACAACCAAAAACTCTAAGATGTCTCAATGAAGGCTTGTGACCTGACCATGCTTCCATAGGCGTTTTATCAACAAGAGTTGATGTAGGAGACCTGTTAATCAGGTAGCAAGTAGTGGCAACAGCTTCAGCCCAAAACTTTTGTTCGAGGCTAGCACCACTCAACATACTCCTAGCCTTCTCCATCAGTGTCCTGTTCATTCTTTCTGCAACTCCATTTTGTTGTGGAGAATACGGAGTTGTCTTCTGTCTGTTAATTCCACAGTCTTTATAGAATCTATCAAAATCATTAGAGCAAAACTCACCGCCATTATCAGTTCTCAAACATTTTATTTTCTTTCCAGTCTGCAACTCAACCATTGCTTTAAATTCTTTAAAATGACTAAAAACTTCAGATTTACTCTTTAGGAAATAAACCCATGTCCTTCTACTAAAATCATCAATAAATGAAACGTAATATGTGGATTTTCCAGTCGAAGAGACATCTACTGGACCAAACACATCAGAATGGATAAGATCCAAAACACCACAAGTTTTATGAGAACTCGAGTAAAACTGAACGTGGTTTTGTTTTCCATAAATGCAATGCTCACAGAAATCAAAGTCAAGATTACAGTCATTCAAACCTTCAACAAGGTTTTTATTTTTCAAGGTCCTTAGACCCTTTTCTCCAATGTGGCCAAGTCTCTGGTGCCATAACATAGTCTTCTCTGCAGGTAACTTTGCTTTAGATGAAAGAGCACCCTTAGGTACCCAAAAACCATTTCCATCTGCTGAAGGTGAAACCTTCAAATCTTCTAGTGAAGTATCCGCAGATTTGCTTTTTACAGAAGTGCTATTACATTCAACAGTGTATGCTTCAAGCTTATATAAAGTGCCAAACCTGACACCTCTAGCAACTACCATAGCACCCTTAATCATCTTACATCCTGCTTCAGAAAAGACTACCTGCACACCCGCATCTATCAGTTTGCTCATAGATAACAGGTTTCGTTTTAATCCAGGGATATGCAGCACACCATTAATCCTTTTTATTCTACCATCAGAAAACCTGATTCTAACTTTAACTCGACCAACAATGTCTAGATGTGAATCATCACCCAAGTACACCTTACCTCCATTAAATCCTTCATATTCAGAAAACCAATCTCTATTGGAAGTCATATGAAAAGATGCACCTGAGTCAATTAGCTAGGCATCATTACCTGCATGAGTCGCCAAAGCCGCAATAAAAGCATCGCCATCTTCCTTGTCGGACTCAGAATCAGAATCGAACTTTTTCTTTTTCTTCTTCTTCTTTTCTTCTTTGCAGTCCTTACGGATGTGACCCGGTTTACCACAGTTCCAGCAAATGACTTTGGACTTTCTAGGAGATTTCGATCTCCCTTTAGATTTGGACTTGTCGCGCTTCTCATTCTTCTTGCCTTTCTCCTTAGGTCTTCCACCAACAGTTAGGGCTTCCTTTGAACTGATGGATACCTTCCTTCGCATCTCTTCACCGAGTAGGGCACCCACCATGTCTTCAGATTTCAAAACAACAGAAGTACTACCGATAGCCATAACAAGAGAATCCCACAAATCAGGCAAAGAACAAAGCAAGATCTGACATTTCTCCTCCTCATCCATCTTAACACCGACGGATACTAATTGAGCCACCAACATATTAAATGCTTCCAGGTGGTCTGCAATTCATCCACCCTCTTCCATCTTCAAGGAATACAATTTCTTTCTTAAGAAAATTTGATTTAATAAAGATTTCACTTGGTACATCTCACCAAGCTTAGTCCATAGCTTCTTTGCAAAGTTCTCTTCATGGACATTGATTAGAACAGAGTCTGCCAGGCACAGTCTGATTAGACCCTTGGCTTTTCGGTCCATAACATCATACTGAGCTGCCGCAGTAGGATCTGAGGGCCTTTGGACATTCGCATCAACAGCATCCCAAAGATCTCGATCTATTAGCAGATCTTCCATCTTCAGCTTCCACATCTCAAAATTACTTCCATTAAATTTCTCCACCTCTATTCTCCCTGACGAACTCGCCATCTGAATATTACTGCAACAAGATCAAAAAGTGTCTTCTACACAAGCTCCCACTCAAATCTGGATTAGTTCAAAAAACCCAACTGCCCACAATTGAAACCAAAGGTGATCAGGCTCTGATACCACTTGTAAGGAAGTTAAGTAGCGGAAACAACTTCCTACACTAACCTTGAGAGGAGGGTAATGCAAAAAAATTTCAGATCGTTACAACAGTTACAGAAAATAGAAATAGATATAATAGCATTCATACCACAACACAGTGATTTACGTGGGGAAAACCCTTTCAGGAGAAAAACCCCACACTCCAAAAGTAGCTCAATATTTTATTCAGCAATCAAAAACAGATTACAACATACTTGCAGAGCAAGCTCTTCGCAGGAGTACCACTAATCAGAGATTCAGAGGCAACTCAATAGCTATAAGACTCTTACACACAACCTCTATCTCACACACCTCATAAATAGGAGATACAATACAAGAAACCGTCAAACGGTAGTACAAAACCATGGGCTAAAACCACCCAATAAGGTGTAGCCGACCTTATCTCCCTTCTAGATGCCCTATGACATGTTAAAGCACACATCAACACGTTTCGCTCCCTTTTACAGCTCATTTATGTATCCGATACAAATTATTTTTCCTATTTCAGGAGTACAAACTTCCGGAGGCCATAACTTGAGAACCGGGTGTCCGATTGACGAACCGTTTGAAGCGCCAAAAAGCTCGCGAAGTGCTCTATCACCTCGTAACCTGCTGCGCTGGTTACGGCAACTTTTTAGGATGTTTCAGAGCCTCTAAAGCCCCCAAATTTAAGTTTAAACATTTTATCGCACCCCTCCAAGATGAAAACTTTAATATCTTTAAAACTAGCTGTGACCTTGCGACGCAACTTTACCGGAATGCTTATCTAGCCAACCAGAAGCTTCAGGGAGAGTTTCGCACCATTTCATGCTCAAATGAAAACTTACTATAAATAGTAACCTCGCATAAATGCAAGGTTGAGACACCATTTTTCCCAATAGATATGAGATATACCAATCCAGCAGGGAGAATTTTGTATCTTACACTGCTATATTTGTAGCCTATCAAATGCTAAAGGAAGACAAGAGGTATGATCTTTGTGCAGTCCTTCTCAATGACATATTAAGCAATCTAAAGAAGATAAAATAAGACAAGAAACATGTTTTCAAATTTGGTTCCCTAATTGTCTGTATAGCACTATAGTTCTTGAATAAAATCCCCAATATTGGAAAGATTCAATGGGGTTATGATAAATCGATGGTCGTTCAAATCAAGGAAGGTTTGCAAGGTCTAGGTGATACAATTGCATAAAAATCTTCTTTGTGGGGATATTTCAAATCCTTTCAAGCCATGATGTAAAGTAGAAAGAGGATCCCTAAAGAGATTTTTGAGAATTATGAGAAAACCATTTTCTTTATTGTTGGACCAATATCACATGGAGGCAATTGAGATGAGAATTGTTTGGATCATGCCCTTGGGGTATGAGGTAGATGCGACCACACCTGATGCATATGCTCAACATTTTTTGAGGCATGCAATAGATAATAAGGAAGAGATCTTGATTTACACAAGAAATTTACCAGACCGACAAGGAAGAGGAAAGTAAGAAAGGAGGTTGAGGAGCTAGAAGAACAAATGGGTATATCTAAGGAGGTTGTGCAAAGGGAAAGAGAACAAAATATACTGAAGCCCAAGAATTCAAAACCTATTCCCATTCCTCTAAAGCAAGCTAGGCCTAGATAGTCTCAATTTGCACCTACCTCCAATGTGCAGAAGCCCATTCCTCCACCCAAGTCACAAACAACAACATTATCCGGTGGGGCAGAGAAGAGGAAGAAGGAGAAACCCCAAAGAGTGTATGTTTCTACCAATGTCGAGGACATAGAAATTGAATCTGATGAAGCAGTGAAAGAGGTGAACAAGACAACTACCTATGATAGAGTGGTTAAGTAACCAGAATCCAATGGAACCCAGTAATCAAAGAAACCAAGAGCATAAATTGAGTCAACCGGAAAAGACAAAGAAAGAAAGAAACAAAAATCAGAATTGGATGCAGCTCTCAAATTTGGTAAGATTGAAGGTACATTTGAAGTTGTGCCCCCATTGACCTTGAAATAATTAATTGATGAAATTCTTAAGAATGGGAATTTGAAAATTGTGCCTATATATTATGAAAATTTTGATGATAAAGAGCAGAGGCCAATTGAAGAAGCAGTTGTTGAATATATGGATGTCTATAGTAGGGCATTGATAGAACTATCATCCATGATTCCTAAGAGCCTGTATGAAATTTTGGATGCTAGAAGACATACAACTAGTCTAGAGGATGAGAGAATAAAGGAGTATGTGTTAGTGAATCTATCCTATGTCATCCCCAAAGATGAAATTATTAGATTTTTGAAGCTTCCCAAGGATAGATTTTAAAGAAAGAAGAGAGTTAATAAGCTTATGCTTGGGAAGATAGATGAGGTGACTAAGGAGACTAAAACAATTTTGAGATAGTTTTTGATAGATCAGAGATATGATGATACTCATTCGGTAGAACAATCCCATGACACATCTATTCTAGAAGTGAATAAAGCTATCCCCGAAAAGAAGAAGGATCAATCACTTGAGAAGGCCATTCTAGAAGGACAATCAAATGATGAGACCATAGTTGATGATGTTCATGGTACTAATGATGTCTACGGTGAAGTTGAATAGGAACCTTCGATTATAGAAGTTGTGTCAGAGAAATTAACTAAGGAGATAGATGAAGTGAAGAATGGAAAGGATGGTGATAAAGATGAGAGTGCAGAGGTAGGTGAAAATGGAGAAAAGGAGAAAGATCAAGCCCCAGTAACAGTGGCAAGAGACATTGTACCTGCCAAAGGGAAATAAATTGCTACTGATTCAGATGGTTTTGGTCAAGGGTCGATTGACCTAAGCTCTTTGTCTCCTATTAAAGCACTAAATTTAGCAACTCTCGTGCAAGCCAAAGCCAATGAAGACTTACTTAAGTCACATTCTACTGACAAAGAGTGGATATCATTGGCAGGAGACATGTTGGAGAAAAGTATGTCATCTTTCCAATCAGACACATCTGATCACTCTAGTAAGCTTAAAGGTTTGTTGAATGTTGTGGGTTCTCTTTTTGAGTCTTTGGAGAAGGTAGTAGATATTAAAGTTTTGAATAAATTCAATGCTATGCGATTAAAACAATTTTTGAAGATGATTAAGGATGATAGATTCAGTTTAGTGACTACAATGAAAAGTATTCAAGATGCACTTGACGAAGGTGGTAACATATACAAGTCATGTCTAATTTTTCCTTAGTTCACTATAGACATTCAAAAGAAAATAAGGGAATGTGAAGGCCATCTAACTAATGTATCTCAGTCATATGGACCTCAATCGACTCCGGCTAGTAGTTTTGAACCCCTAGTTTTGAACGTATTAGATAAAATTAAGTGTTTGAATCAGGAGAAGGGGAGAATTTTGAGTAGAGTAGGAGAGGTGAGGAGTCTTATCACTTCGTGGATAGATTCTTTGATGAGTAGAAAGCAATATGCTAAGGATACATTGAATAAGCTTGCTCTAGCAAACATAAGAGGAGTAGATGCACAGGCTTACCTTTTCAATGAAATTATTAGCATTTTGGAAATATTGAAAAAGGCATGAGATAATCATTTGTTGTCCCTTAGAACAATTTTTGCAGACATCTTCAATTTTTTGTGACCAGCTATACATATCCTTGTATATAAGTTTTGGCAGATTCTTTGGCATTGTTGTCAAAGGGGGAGTGAGTAGAGTGAAAAATGGTGCTAATTCTCAGGGGAAGTTTATATATTCTTGGTGAGTTTGAAGTTTTGAACTTTTGCAGCTTTAAGTGTATAGTTTCATAGTGTTTCCATCAATGCCAAAGAGGGAGATTGTTGTCAAGAGACACTATTCCGGTGAAGATTGGTGCATGATAGATTCTTAGGGGTTGTCATTGATGGCAACTACATTTGCATATAACATTCAATGTACATAGACTTGACTGACCAGAAGTCATCTTGTTCATAGGCATAAGTCTGGAAGGTGAAACTCAGTAACCAGTAGAGCATGAGATCATGGTGCATATATTGACATTGGTGTTGTAATTTTTATCATAGTGGTTAAGGAAATTGGTTCAAGATTTGAGGAAAATTATTTTGTGATCTTGATATCCAGTGTTGACTCATAAGAAAGTTTAGAGGTCCGGTACCTGGTAATTCAGCTAAAGCAGAGCTATTTTGGTGTAACGTGTGTTGCGGATTTGTTGGGATGATTTTGGTGATTGGTTTCGTGTTTGAGGTGATTGGGTCAACTTATAAGAATCTTATCATCATCTTGTTTTGGTCCATATTTAGATTTGTGGTTGGATTGAGAAAACCTGGTAATACATGTTTCATGTTGCGTGTTATGCAGTTTTTGGAAGCCGACTTAGTAAATGATTCCTTTTGTTGGTGCAGATATATAAGATCAATTTGGATAAGCATTTTGATGGATTTTTTGTGTGAGGAATGTGTTGGCATTATAACAGACATGGGAGATTGTTGGCATTCCAATTACAATAAGGATATTGAGAAGGTTGTTGATGACTATGGATATAACTGATTAAGGATGTTCACTGTCTTAACATTATTATTTTGTCATTCATGTCAAGAAATTGATTTTCTGATTCAGTATTATGTTGCCATATCTTTAGAAGTATGATTTGATGAATATAAAGATGTTGGTGAATGACACAGAAAGAATGTAATGAATAAGGGGAGGAATAAGTTATTCAATGGGAACTATTACCGAGTTAGACAATGATGAGATCATGATGTCTAGATTATTTGGATATCCTACATATGCTATTGTTTGTAAGGTTAATGCTATACTATGTTATCGAGAAAAGAACCTAGTCGATAAACCCTAAGGAACCTAGTCGGTAAACCCTAAGGTTATCGCTATCGGTTAATGAAGGCAGAATGTGTATCGAGTAAAGTTTAGTATTTACCAAGTTGCAACCGAGTAATAACAGAATGCATTGAATGTATTGAAGCATTATTTAATGAAGGAAGCTGATGAGTTGGAGTTGATTAAATGATTGGTAAGCCATGCATGAAGTTTGTTAAAGAATCTATGGCAAAGAAAGATCAGCAGGAAGATCTACAGCTCATATTGAGCCGCAATACCTTAGCACAAGTTCCAAGAAATTTATGCAAGTTCTAAGGCGAGGTAAAAGGTTTTTAGATCAAAGGATACATTAAACCTGGTCAAGTTTGAAGATCTGATGGCTATGATTGATCATGGGAAATATGATCAAGGAGATTAAGCGGTTGGCAAATTGTTTATAAATAAAGAACTGGTGATAAACAATGTATGCGGGCAAATGTAAGCATAGGAATGCTACATAGTGATTACCAAGCATAGAAGATTGAAGATCTATTTTGATAACAGAGTATAAAGCCCAGCAGAGGGACAAGATAAGTCCTATGATTATTGAGCAAATAAGAATCTGCTTTAGCATTTGTAGATGTGAAGTTGCAGATATATTTTATTACTATTATTTTATTAAGTGACAGAAAATCTCTTAACCGAGTGGACTTAATAGTCTCATTTGTAAAACCCTCTAGCAAGGTGACATTCAGATTGAGTGTTTGAAATCCTTTAATAGGGTCACCTCTAACAAGGTGAAGATCCTAACAAATCTGAGGGAAATCCCTTAACCGGGTCACATCTAGCAATGTGTTTGTAATCTTTAACAGGATTTGCTTCTAACTGAGCATACTCTAGAAGAGTATATTTCTTAGTGGGTCCAAAATCCCACAGTGGTTTTTCCCTATTTGGGTTTCCAAATTAAATCTGGTGTTATATGTTGTTTGATCTTATCTGTTTATGATTTTGCATGCTTTACTATTTTTCTGATAAGTTTACCAAGGTTGAATCTGTTGTTATTGTGGGAGATTAAGTTTGTATGATTCACCCCCCCCCTCTCATCCTGCTAGCTCGACATCTGTACTAAACATATTAGTATTAGAACTATCAGAATATATGTATGAGCGAATTTTCTAGGTTTGTGAATGTAATTGAAGATTTTGGTGCTTTGGTGTGTGATAAAGTAGAAGAACAGAGCAAAATAATAGATCAATTGTAGAGGATAATCTGAGCATAACTAGAACTGCATTTTGGCATTGTTAGATTCTATACATCAATTCATTCATTATTGTAATCATTTGTAATAGCTTGGAAGGTGGTGAGCCTTCCTCCAGGTTGTATCCCTTCTGTAATTAAGTAGTGAGCTCTAGGCAGTGTGCTTGAATGCAAGTGCATTCCCCTTTTGTAATATTATCATACTTCTACCCATAGTATAATAATATTATAGGTTCAAATCCCACCGTGGATTTTCCCTTTTCGGGTTTCCACGTAAAAATCTTGGTGTTATGGTTGCATGGTTAATTTATTTATGTTTTTTGTATTTCATTTTCTTTCTTATGCACCTAGTAGTTTAAGAATTAGTTTAATATAAGTTTCCAAATTACAAAACACTGATCCACCCCCCCTCTTTATTTTCATTGATTCCAACTGATAACTCAATGATGAACAGTGAGTACCAAACCGATACTAAGAGGGCGGAGTGAATCAATACAGGCACCAAAACTTTTCCTTAACCAATTTGACTACAACTAGTGAACTTGACTGACAATCACTAACACTGGTCTGAACCAGATTACTACCACTTAAACATAATGTGACTATGAAAGACATAAACCAGAAACACTTATCTTTCCACACAACCTACTCCCTCATTTCCACTTTATCCTTATGCATAAAAAGATAAAATATCATCAGAGATATAATAATTTACTAGATCAACATGATTCACCACTAAACAGGAAACAACAAAACATCACAGGAAAGAGGCATCACACATGACACACATATTTTTCACATGGAAACCCAACTGGGAAAAACCACGGTGGGGATGAATACCCACAAGTTGTTCTTGAACTCTTTAGAAGTCCGCTCTGTTAAGAGCCTAGTCTGGTTAAAGACTGTTACAACAGGTTCTGTTAGGGATCACCCGGTTAAGGGATGGCTAGAATACCCGGTTGAGGGTTAAACCCTATTGGAGGTTACCTTGTTAGAGGAATTTATGAACTCAATGGATTTGAGTCACCCTGTTAAAGGATTTACAACAAGCTGGTTAAAGCTACCCTGTTAAGGGATTTTCCAACTGTTGAAGTGGTTAGAGATCAACAGGTATTACAATGATCTAGTAATAGCACACAATGCCAATGCAGATCTGCTTTAGTTCCTTCCTTCTACACACACACTCTGCAGGTATCAATTCTCTTATTTGGTCTGGCAAGAATCACGTATCTCTGCACTTAAATATACACACAAGATTTGCCAAAAAACTCAACATGAAACACAACACCGACCTTATAGGAAACAGATAGGTCAGTAGCATAAACCCTAAACCCTAAACATTTAGGTTGAGCAATTCGGTCAGTTCAATCTTGACCATTGAACACTTTGCATATGAATACAACGGTCTTGAACAGATCTCAAGACATTCTCCATCATTTGTTCTTCACCGCTTCTTGGAGGCGAAAACCCATCACGCATTCATCACTGTTTGTAGGGACTTCGCACATTCCCGAGGTAGATAGGATCAATCCCCTTCATGCAATATCCTTCATGCGCATGAAGCTGATGTGGTAACACAATCTGATCTCTATTGCAATGCTAACTCATCACACAATGTCATCAGTTGAATCACACAGGCTCGAAACACTTCAACCGGAAACCTTGAGGCTAGGACTACCAACCGGTAGTCATACCATATTAAACCTCGATAGAAAACATTCCATATACCGGTTCACTTGGACAAACATAACACTTCACCTTTCGCACATATACTGGTTCACAACATTATACCGGTTCCCTTTGCCAGTTGCTTAGCTTCAATAAACCGGTTCACTTTTCAACAAATTACTGGTTCACTCTTCAACATATTGACATCAATGACAATATAATATCATCATTTCAACATACTCTACACATATGCCAACAATCTCCCCCTTTGGCATTAATGGCAATATACAAAGATATCTCTCTTTCCGTATCACATCTTCTCCTTAATACTGTAGATATCTTCTTTGCATCACATCTTCTCCCCCTTTGACAATAATGCCAAAGTGGAGGCACGAGCTTCCCTGTTTCACTATGTTGCTCCCCTTGAGGAGTAGCATCCTTCAACACATCAATCCTAAAAAGATATAGCAAAGTAAGATTTGACTGATGTGGAGCACAAACCTTTAGTTTACCTCTTGAAGGGGCAGCACCCCTAATTCACCTCTTAAATAGGTAAATGTAGCCTTTAGTAGAGTCTTGGTGAATATGTCTGCTAACTACTCCTTACTAGAAACATGTTCCAATACCACCTCTTTGTTCTAAACCTTTTCCCTCAAGAAATGATACTTAAGTTCCAAGTGCTTGGTTCTAGCATGTAAAACCGGATTCTTGGAGATGTTAATTGCAATTGTATTGTCACAAAATATACTTACTAGTTCAGATACAGGAACTTTGAATCCATTCAACACATGCTTCGTCCAAATAGTCTGGGTACAGTTCGTAAAAGCTACAACATACTCCACTTCTCCTATAGATTGAGAGATACAACTCTGCTTTTTACTCATCCATGAGACCAGTCTACCATCGAGAAAGAATGCACCACCGGTTGTGCTCTTCCAGTCATCCACATTACCAGCCCAATCAGCATCTGTGAACACTTTTAGGTTGAAATCATCATTGTATGGATACCATAATCCATAGTCAATAGTTCCCTTCAGATATCTAAGAATCCACTTGACTGCTACCAGGTGGGATTCTCTTTGGCTTTTCTAAAACCGAGCAGTAATCCCCACTACATGTGGGATGTCCGATCTGTTATGCACTACATAATGCAACTTACCAATCATTGATCGGTAATCCTTCTCATTTACCAATGCTAAGTCATCCTCTTTTGATAGTTTACAACCGGTCACCATTGGTTTACCAACCAGTTTGCTATCTTCCATGCCAAAGATCTTCAACACCTCTTTGACATACTTGGACTAAGTAATAAAGATTCCATCTTTCATTTGATGAATCTGCAGTCCAATGAAGAACTTAATCTCCCCTATGAGTGACATCTCAAACTCTTTTTTCATCTCATCTACAAATTCATGACTCATCTTGTCATCTCCACCAAAGATTATGTCATCAACAAATACTTCATATATCAGAATCTGATCTCTCTCTGATTTCAAGTAGATATTTCTTTCTTCACTTGTTCTTTCAAATCCAATCTTCACAAGATGGGAGTGCAAGCATTCATACCATGCTCTAGGTGCCTGCTTCAGTCCATGCAAGGCTTTATGTAGCCTACAAACCATGTCATTGTCTTCTGATAGGGAAAACCCATCTGGTTGCTCTATATACACCTCCTCTTCAAGTATTCCATTTAGGAATGCAAATTTTACATCCATTTGGTATACCTTGAATCCTTTAAAAGATGCATATGCAAGAAGCATACGAACTCCTTCCAATCTTGCTACTAGAGAAAAGGTTTCTCCATAGTCTTCCCCTTCTTCTTGGGAATATCCTTTATATACCAGTCTGGCTTTGTTCCTTAGCACTGTGCCATCCTCATTCAGCTTATTTCTGAAAACCCATTTGGTTCCAATGACATTTTTATGCTTTGATCTGGGTACCAAAGACCATGTACCATTCTTCTCTATCTGGTCAAGTTCCTCTTCCATTGCCTTGATCCAGTCTTCATCTTTATGTGCTTCTTTGAATGATTTAGGCTCAAATTCAGAGATCATACACGAGCTTTCTCTAATCTTTCTTCTTGTAGTAATTCCTGCATCTTTGTCTCCTATGATCTGCTTTGGATCATGATTGAGTTTGACATACTTAGGTATATTCTTAACATATTCCTCTTTCTTTTCTTCTTCATCCTCATCTTCATCAACATCAGCATCTACTGGTGTAGGAGCACAATTACTAGTACTGGGCTGATTTACAACTGGTTCCCAAAAGGTTACTACCGGTTCATTTCCTACATGCTCTCTGCCAGTTTCCTCAGGTTTCTCAAAGTTTTCATCAACCTTAACATTGATGCTTTCAACAATTCTTTGAGTCCTATTGTTGAAACATTTGAGAGCTTTACTCTTGGTGCAATATCCTAAGAATATTCCCTTAACACATTTTGCATCGAATTTGTTCTGATGTTCACTCCTGTTGATATAATATTTGCTACCAAATACTCTAAAGTATCTTACCACTGGTGTCTTACCGGTCCAGTACTCATAAGGATTCTTATCCTTTCCTTTCTTGATGATTACCCGATTCATTGTGTAGACTGTAGTGCTCACCGCTTCTCTCCAAAAGGTGTGAGCAAACTTTCGTTGGATCAACATAGTTCTAGTCGCTTCAGCCATAGTCTGGTTGTTCCTCTCTACTAATTCATTCTGTTGTGGAGTCTAGGGGCCAGACAGTTGCCTCTTGATGCCATTCTCTTCACAATATTTGTTGAATTCACCGGAAGTGAATTCCCCTCCTTGATCAGTTCTAATGCATTTGATTCTTCTACCACTTTCCTTTTCTACCAGTGCTCTGAAAGCATTGAACTTTCCAAAGGCTTGAGACTTGTCCTTCAAGAATGTGACCCACATCATTCTTGAGCAATCATCTATAAGAATCATAAAATACCTATCTCCTTGCACACTCCTAATTTTCATAGGACCACAAAAATTAGTATGCACAAGATCAAGTAAATTGTCTGAAGTGAAAGATTTACCTTTGAAAGTTGAGGAAGACATTTTCCTCAGTTGACACTCTCTGCACAAAGGATTTTTTGATTTGCTCAACACCGACAATCCTCTAACTGCCTTGATCTTACTGGCCTTCACAATGTTATCAAAGTTAACATGGCAGAGTCTCATACGCCATATCTAGCTATCATCAAACTTAGCCATAAGACATGTACTGACATTTGCATTTAGCTGAAATAAGTTACCTTTGGTTTGCATACCAGTGGCCATCAATTCACCATTCTTTCCTTTGATTTTGCACACTGCATTTTTGAATTCCAGAGTGAGTCCACTATCATTCAGCTAGGCAACACTCAATAGGTTGTGTCTGAGACCTTCCACCCAATACACATTGTCAGCACTACTCTTTCCATTCAGAGAGATGGACCCTCTACCTTTGACCATACATGGTGCATCATTACCAAAATGAACCACACTACCATCATACTCTTCTAGAGATAGAAACTTTCTCCAGTCACCAATCATATGGTTAGAACAACCACTATCAATGATCCAATCATTGGAATTATCAAAGTGGGAGACAAGATCCTTCTTGTCTGACACATCTTCCTTGACTGCAGCAAACACAATATCTTCATTTTCTTCATCTTCTGATTCCTCATCTGTGACACCTTCATTAACTGCTACAAAATAGTTTCTTCGGTTTCCTCCTTTGAATTTCTTGAACCTTTCCGGTTTGGCCTTGTTATCACCATTAGGATAGTTTACAACAATGTGTCCTATCCAGTTACAAGAACAGAATTTCAAAGGAAGCTTACCTCTGTATTTATCGGTTCCCTTAGGAAGTCTCTTGGCAAGAAGAGCTTCAAATTCCATCATGATCTCCTCATCATCCATTTCTCTGCTCTATCTTGGTTCACCGCTGGTTCTTGCTTCTTTTCCTTTTTTGGATGGTGCAGTAGATGCTCTAAAAGCTGATTCAATCTTCCAAATACTGCCATCATAACTATTTAGCTCATAGGCTGTCAATTTTGCAATGATGGAGTCTAGGGATATCTTAGTCTTGTCTATTGACCTCAACTCCTGAATAGCAGCAACCCTTATTGCATAGACTGGTAATAAGGACCTCAAGACTTTGCTAACAATAGTAGAATCGTCAATTTTGCATCCTACACTCTTGATATCTCCAACAATAGTTTTGATTCTTATTCCATATTGCTGAATGGTCTCTCCTTCAACCATCTGCATGTCTTCAAACTTTCTCCTAAGGCTTTCTTCCTTAGCTTGTTTCACATGCTCATCACCGCCATAGATATTCTCAAGAGTATCTCATACTTCTTTGGGATTTTCTTTATCTTGCACATCAATAAACTCAATGTCAGATAAGCTATTGATTAGGGCTTCCACAACTTGCTCATTCTCCTGGATCTCTCTCTTTTGATTATCAGTGAGAGTACCGGTAGGAATAACATAAGCATTCTCAACATAGCTCTAGTGTTGAGCACCCATGATTCTGATGTATATCTTCATTCTGTCCTTCCATATTTTGAAATTATCTTTGTTGAACTCTGGACCTTCCCTCTTCATCATTACAATAGGATATTTCCCTCAAGTAGTTAAGCTTACAACATAGAGGACCTGGAGAGTGCTCTGATACCAATCGATAACTCAATGATGAACAGTGAGTACCAAACCGGTACTAAGAGGGGGGTGGTGAATCAATACAAGCACAAAAACTTTTCCTAAACCGGTTTGACTACAACCAACGAACTTGACTAGCAATCACTAACACTGGTCTGAACTAGATTACTACTGATTAAACACAATGTGACTGTGAAAGACATAAACCAGAAACACTTATCTTTCCACACAACCTACTCCCTCATTTCCACTTTATCCTTATACATAAACAGCTAAACTCTCATCAGAGATACAGTAATTTACTAGATCAACATGATTCACCACTAAACAGGAAATAACAAAACATCACAGGAAAGAGGCATCACACATGACACACATATTTTTCATGTGGGAGCCCAAATGGGAAAAACCACAGTGGGGATGAATACCCACAAGTTGTTCTTGAACTCTTTAGAAGTCCACTCTATTAGGAGCCTAGTCCAGTTAAAGACTGTTACAATAGGTTTTGTTAGGAACCGATCCTGTTAGGGATCACCCGATTAAAGGATGGCTAGAATACTTGATTAAGGGATGGCTAGAATACTCAGTTCAGGGTTAAACCTTGTTAGAGGTTACCTTGTTAGAGGATTTTATGAACTCAATGGCTTTGAGTCACCCTATTAAAGGATTTACAGCAAGTTGGTTAAAGCTACCCTGTTAAGGGATTTTCCAACTGTTGAAGTGGTTAGAGATCAACAGGTATTACAATGATCTAGTAATAGCACACAATGCCAATGCAGATCTGCTTTAGTTCCTTCCTTCTACACACACACTCTACAGGTATCAATTCTCTTATTTGGTCTGGCAAGAATCACGTATCTCTGCACTTAAATACACACACAAGATTTGCCAAAAAACTCAACATGAAACACAACACCGACCTTATAGGAAACAGATAGGTCAGTAGCATAAACCCTAAACCCTAAACATTTAGGTTGAGCAATTCAGTCAGTTCAATCTTGACCATTGAACACTTTGCATATGAATACAATGGTCTTGAACAAATCTCAATAAATTCTCCATCGTTCATTCTTTACCGCTTCTTAGAGGTGATAACCCATCATGTGTTCATCACCATTTGTAGGGACTTTGCACATTCCTGAGGTAGATAGGATCAATCCCCTTCATGAAAGATCCTTCATGTGCATGAGGCTGACATGGCAACATGATTTGATCTCTATTACAATGCTAACTCATCACACAATGTCATCAGTTGAATCACACAGGCTTGAAACACTTCAACCGGAAACCCTGAGGCTGGGACTACCAATTGGTAGTCATACCATATTAAACCTTGATAGAAAACATTCCATATAATGATTCACTTGGACAAATGCACCACTTTACCTTTTGCACATATATCAGTTCAAAACATTATACCGATTCACTTTGCCAGTTGCTTAGCTTCAATAAACCGGTTCACTTTTCAAGAAATTATCGGTTCACTCTTCAGCATATTGACATCAATGACAATATAATATCATCATGTCAACATACTCTACACATATGCCAACAACAACATCCTCTTACTCCTCTAGCTAATCTAGATGAGATAAGAATGCATGATAATAATGGAAAGGAAAGGAATGCAATCATAAGTAGTTTGTTAGATACAAAAATCTTAAAGGTGATGAATTGCAAATCTGCCAAATATGTTTGGGAGAAACTCAGCAACATATATAAAGGAGATAAGAAGATAAAGCAAGTCAACTTGCAAAACCTCAAAATAAAATTTGAGAATTTAAGGATGTCAAAAGAGGAAATTATTGATATCTATACATACAATGGGTAATTGAAGTGGTAAGTGGAATCAAAGGCATGGGTGGTAACTTGGATGAAGATGAAGTAGTCAAGAAGATTATAAAAAATCTCCCTAAATCTTATACTCCCAAGGTGTCTATTATTGAGGAAAGTAAGGATCTCGATACTTACACAATTGATCAACTCTATGGTTCCCTTGTTGCTTTTGAGATGAGATAATTTGAACTAGATATCATAAAAAGGAAGTTGCACTCAAAGCCAGTAAAAGAGTGGAAGACAATGTTTATCCTAATGAGGAATTTGACAATGCAAAAGCAAACTTTGTAAGACGATTGAAGAAAGGCACCAAAAAATATAAAGGTGAGTTACCCTTCGAATTCTTTAATTGTGGAAGAATTGTTCACCATGCATCTAAATGCACTTTTAGAGAAGATGAGTTGATAAAAACAAAATGGACAAGCCTAAAATATTTTTTAATTTCCAAGGAAAGTAGCTATTAATCTAGAGAAGAAGAGTGTAATGATTCAAATGATGAGACATTATTTATGACTGTAATATTTGATAATGATGGTAAATGTGAAGAGTCCAATACTCTATCTAACAATAAAAATAGTCAAGAGATCATTGATTGTATGGACTTCCCTTCATGCAAAAAAAGAACCAAATGCATGACAAATTGGCAGTGGTTTCTTTAATGACATGACTAGAGATAGAAGAAAGTTCATTAATCTTAAAAAATGGAATGGTGGATCAGTTAAGTTTGGTGCTGAAGAGGTTGCTTAGATTTGTGGTAAAGGAACCATAACCATTGATGGAAATAAAAAGATAGAGGATGTTCTCTATGTTAAAGGACTTAGACATAATCTTGTTAGTGTCATTTGGATGCGTTGCAAAGGATACAAGCTTACACTTGATAAGAATGGATGTGAAATCAAGAAAGGAAGAAAAGGGAGACTAGTTGCAAAAAGTATAAGGACTGATAAAAATATCTATTATTTAAAAGAAGCCAAAGGAGGAAATTGTCTAATAGCCCATAGCAATAAATGTTGGCTTTTGCACAAATGGATGGGACACATCGATTTTGACAACATGGTGAAGATCAGCTCTACACAAGTAGTATGAGATATGCCCAAGATCATCAATCCTACCAATACACTATGAAAGGAAAATAAGATGGGGAAGCAAACAAAGACAAGATTCAAGAGAAAGGAATATTCTAGTCCAAAATCCTTGGAGTTGATACATACTTATCTATTCAAACCTACCAGGACAAGAGGACTAAATTGTGAAACCTATACTTTATGATACTTACATTGATTATTACTCTAGGATGAAATGGGTTACTCTTCTAAGAAAAAAATATGAAGCACTAGATAAGTTTAAAGATTTCAAGTCTATGGCTAAGAATGAAATGGATACTAAGATCAAATTCTTAAGCTCTAATAGAGGAGGAAATTTACATCAAATGAATTTAATAAGTTTTGTGAAGATCATTGTATTAGGAGACATCCATCTACTCCTAAGACCCCTTAGCAGAATGGCATAGTAGAAAGGAAAAATAGAACTATTCATGAGATGGCTAGGACAATTCTAAAAGATGCTAATCTGTCTTATGTTTATTGGAAAGAGGTTGTGCATACTACTGTCTATATTCTTAATAGAGTATAGGTGAGAGTCAACAATTTAAATACCCTTTATGATTTTTGGTATGGAAGGACTTTCAGTGTTAGGTACTTCAAAATATTTGAAAGAAAATGCTACTTTAGAAGATGAATAAGATCTCAATAAGTTTGATTCAAGGACTTGTGAAGGAATCTTCCTTGGTTATTCAACAAGAAGAAAATCTTACAGATGTTATAATAAGAGACTCAATAAAATAGTTGAAAGCACAAATGTTAGAGTAGATGAAGATTAGAATTAAACCATAGAAGAACCTGATGATTGTTGAATAGGTCTTACCTACATTGCAGATGAAGAAAGGGAAGAAAAAGAAGAAAAGGAGATAGAAAAAAGGGAATCAAAGAAGACCCCTAAGACTCCAACAAAGTACATCCAAAAGAATCTCTTTGAAGATCAACTTATTAGTGACAAGAATGAAGGTGTGCAGACCAGAAGAAGACTTGCCAAGGCACTTGTGAATGAGTGAATATTTGTCTTCTATCAAAGGTTGAGCCTAAGACCTTTCCTAATGCTATAAAAGATGAAGGAATGAAATCTATGAAAGAAGAACTTCATCAAATTCAAAAGAATCGGACATGAGAACTTGTTCCCTGACCCACAAACAAGAAATTTATTGGAACCAGGTGGGTGTTCCAGAGAAAACTAAATTAAGGAGAAGTGAAAAGGAACAAATCCAAATTGGTGTGTAAATGATATTCTTAAGTAGAAGGCATTTATTTTTAAGAGACTTTTTCTCTAGTGGTCAGAATGGAGGCAATAAAATTGTTTATCTCATATGCAACTCACATGAAATTTAATGTGTATCAAATGGATCTCAAGTTAGCCTTGATAAAGGAAGATCTAGAAGAACTCTACATAGAACAACTTGGTGGATTTCAGTTGGCAAAAGATTTGTAAATTATGTGCAAATTGAAAAAGGCATTGTACATGGTCTTTAGAAAGACCCTAAGAATTGGTATGCAATGTTGGGCAAGTATCTACTATAGAAAGGCTTCAAGAAAGGTTCAACAGATAGTAATCTTTATTTCAAGATTGAGAATGACAAATTGTTAATAGTTTTTGTATATGTTGATGAAATTATCTTTAGAGGAGATGATGGGGTATGCAAGAGATTTGGAAAGGAAATGGAGAAAGAATTTGAGATGTCAATTATTGGTGAATTGTCTTTCTTTCTTGGACTTCAAGTTTCTCAATTTGATGATCAAATCTTCATTTCTCAAACAAAGTATATTAAGGATATGCTAATAAAGTTTGGTATGGAGAATGTTAAATTAGTGAGTACCCCCATAGCTATTGGTTGTCACTTGAGAAAGGATGATGAAGTTTCAGGAGTTGTTCAGACTCTCTATAAGTCTATGATTGGAGGAATGTTATATTTGATTGATTTTAGACCTAATGTTATGCATGTAGTATGTTTAGTTGCCAGAAATCAAGCTAATGTTGGACACAGTGGATCATTGAGAGGGGAGTGAATCAGTGATTTAAACAATTTATACTTAATCAGAGCTATATCGGTTCAATATGAAATACACAAGATGCAGACTGGTTACCAACGCAATGCAAACAATGTGTGTGGGAGAAATAACCAATGGATTAATACATCACACACATGAAGATGCAACACATAACACCAGATGTACAAGGAAAACCCAATGTGGGAAAAACTTCGGTGAGAATAGATGTTGGAGATCTTCTACTCCAATCTAGCCTCACAATTAAAAAATATGATTACAAATTTTAGGGCACCAACCCCTAATTTATGAGCACCAACTCAAAGGAGCACCAACCCTACACAATTTATAGGTCACAACCTAAAGGAGCTACAAACCCTACACTAAGAACCTACTTAGCAAAAGTAATATAAAAACTCAAATATACAAATGAGATCCTTGCTGCAAATAAAGTTTTGCAACCCTTCAAATCTCTACACTATTGGTTTCAATCTTACCAGTTTGAATTAGCTTAACACTCACTGTAACTTAGCCTTTCTATTGGTTCTAACTCTGCTTAATCTTCTCTGCCTCTATTCTATTGAATTCAAATCATGCATAGTCACTCTCTATCAGGTACTTCTTCTTTCAGTTTGTCACCTCTACATACTATGCTCACTCTGTCAATTTGTTCCTTACACTAGTTTACCCTACTTCTCCTTACTGGTACACTCTTCACTCACAAAAAACAATTTAAGAGTATTTTTCTCTTTGGCTTTTAAAACAAAAATTTCACTCTTTTCTTCACCCTTCAGTAGCCCAACTATCTGTCTCAGGTTGTCATATTTAAACTAAAGCTTTGCTGCCAACAACCAATTCAAATAGAGGGTGGCTAGGGTTTCCTTCTTCCGACCAAATATGCATCCAATCTGATCCGATCCACCTTGGATCACACACTTGTACTGGAGGAATGATCCATCATGCATTTTCCATCTGTCCAAAATATGTTTACCAAAAATAGCAAACTTGGTCATAATTTCCGGCCTTGAAATCTGTTGACTCATTTAGGACCCAAATGTTTCCTTCTTGAGGTCCTCTTGCAATTTGATTTCCTTTCTTCGATCCAGGCACCAACAACTCCCTAATCTTTTTATGTCATTCACTCTTCCTCAAGCCACATCAATTTGTTATCGACTTGTGATTTGTGGATATTTCATTTAATGTTGACTAACTACTCCAACAACCATGTCGATAGAAACTTCACTGACCTTTGCATGCTCGCCACCTTAGCTCCATGTGGCATCACATCGACATACACTCAACTCACTAAGACAAGGTCAATTTAAACTTGAACACTCAACAAACTCATATTGGCACAAGCCCTTACCGGTGAGACCTTCTCCTACTCTAACCAATAGTATACACTACACCCATAGCACAACTTCACCTCCAGTGGTTTGTGATCTCTTTGTCACTCTACCTCTTTATCACAAACATTATCACAAAGAAATAGCCAACCTTTATACTGGTTACAAATTGTCATGCCAACACACAACTTCATATCACCTCTTACTGGTGATGTTACTAACAGTCTTAATACCTACTTGCCTTCCATCATATTGATTGACAAGCCTTCATGTTAATCTTCCTTATGTTGGTTCAATCTTCTTCATATCAGGTTGACATACCCTACCAGTAGCTTGCAATACCGGTTGACATCAATGACAAATCAATGCCAACAGTTAATACCAAGCAATCTCATGATAAGATTATTAAAAGAATATTAGATATTTGAAAGGAACTCAAGATTATGGTCTATGGTATAAGAAGTATAGTTATTCCTCTTTAAAGGCTTATATTGATGTTGATTGGGCTAGTTGTGTTGATTATAGAAGAAGTATTGGTCGAAGTGCATATCTCTTGCGAGATAGGTTGGTCTCTTGGTTCATTAAGAAGCAAGATTCAATCTCCTTGTCAATAATAGAAACAAAATACATTGTTGCAGCATCTTGTTGCACTTGGGTGATGTGGATGAAGCACACATTGAAAGATGTTAAGTTGACATATGATGAGCCTATTTCTATCGTGTGTGATAATACAAGTGTCATACACATTTCAAAGAATCTAGTGATTCATTCAAGAGCCAAACACATTTCTATCTAGTATCATTTTCTAAGAGACAAAGTTGTAGAGAAAGAAGTAAAATCAGTGTATCTACCCACTAAGAATTAGATTGCATATATATTCACTAAGGAACTTTCAAAGGATACCTTTGAGTATCTTAGACAAAATCTAGAGGGATTATTGCCCCTCCTTCTAGCTAGATGCATATATTGGTGCATCTATCCAAGAGGATAATTTCAAGGTATATCTTTTGTCAATTGTTGCTCTTAGGGGAAGCGAGTAGTTGGTTAGTTGTTGTTGAAAGGGACGTATGTAAATCAAAGATAGTGTAGAATAATATGAATGTAGAATTGGGTGAGGACATGTGCCCTTTATCCTTCATGTCAAAGGGGGAGAGATACAAACAAATTCCATGTGGGATAAATACTATTGCTTTTTAAAAGGGGAGAAATATTGGGGAAGTGCACAAAGATGGTGTCCAAAAAGGGGGTATAAGTGGACACTTCTTTTTTGAAGTTAGGTAAACCTGAACTTGGAGGAGAAATTTGAGAGTCATCCACTAGAGATATGAATATAGTCAAAGAACAAAGATTGTAGTACTCTGAACTAGTTTCCAAACTACTATTTTTTTTCAAAATTGGGTAAGATTAAGGGGGTCAAATCCTTTGCACACAAAAAATAGACCCTGATTTTTTTTGAAAAAATATAACTATGTAGGGGAAAAAGTGAGACTAAGTATGGAGACCCTAATCACACTCTCATACACACTCATGGAATACGAAAGGGCCTAGGGAGGTAAAACACTTTGACTACTTCTTATGAGAAAGAGAGATTCATGGATTGACTCTTAGGTTTTCTATTCCTTTACTATAAATGAGAGAGGAATGATGCAAAAATACAATCTAACCTAGAATGCAAGGTAAGAAAGAAAACCCTAATATGAGAATGCAGATCAAAGAACAACTAATATACAGCTGAAAAGTACAAATTAGAAGGAAAAATCAGAGGTGCACCTATGTCTAAAATCTAAGTAGAAATGTCTGGGACCAGGGTGCCATGAAACTATCCCGATTCTGCTATTCTGGAGCTGCAACTGACAAGATGGATTTTGGAGCCTACAAGACGCGGTTCTACCAATTCCTACTGATAGAGGGTAGGACCATGGTGCTACACCACTATCTTGGGTAGGAGAAGGGCACCACGCCCCTATCCTTAGGGTTTTTGTTGAGATCTACAAAGCACAACTGTCCCTGTGTGCTCTTTCGGTCTCGAAACTTCCAGTGATGCTCGGATCTGAACCTATACCTGAAGCTGAAAAATAGGGTTTGGGGTGGTTGTATAGGGTTTTTCCTTATTCAAACCCCTGTGTTGGTGATTTCCACCACAAAAAGCCGATAATGTACTGAAAAATGTGTGTGCAAGAACCTTGTGTGTGTGCAAGATCCTAAAATGAAAGCAAACAATCTAGAGCAACCCTAAAGAGTAAACCCTAATTGCTTATAATTGAAAAAGTAAATGCTCTAAATCCACAATGGAAAGTGATCTAAAGCATGAATATGAATCAAAATGAATCCTATGCAAAGACATGAAAACAACATGAAACCATACTCAACCCCAAGGGAGAGGTACAAGCCAATCGTCAGTCGGTGATCTCTTATTGTTCTTCTACATCTTCAAAATCCCCCAATTGATACAATGGTTTTTGATGGATGTTTGACGGATGAATGATGAATATTGTTGAAGACTTCAAAGATCTACTCTTTTGCTGCAAAGAAGGCTCTCATGCTCCAAAAACCTTCTCTTAGATTCTTAGAAGAAGACCCCTTCAAATGAAGAAAGAGAGCTCTTAAGTATGAAACCCTAGATCTTAATTTCATGTTTAGGCAGACCTAGGATTTGAATTTTCCACTAATCTTTTGGAGTTAAGTGCTATTATATCATAGGATTGTGCTCCTGAAATTTTGAGGAAAAAGACGAGGACCATGTGCATTCCCGCCACAGTCCGACCAACTTTTCACCAAATTTTTGGGGCTATTAGATATGATGATATTAGAGTACATCCCAAAGTTACAGCTGATTTTGAGATGTTTTGGTATGCGAAATTTGGCCTAAACGGTCAAAATAAGTCATAATTAGGGCTTATGATTAAATGATTTATTGGAGGAATAAAATGAAAATGGGCATGCTTAGGGTAAAGGGCCCAACTTTATAACATGTAAAGTGATGAAACATGACCTTAGATTTAATTTAATTAATTAATTAAATTCTTAAAGGGGAATTAGAAATGAAAGATGCAAGACACACTAAGGCAGGTACTAACCTAAGTGTGAAATTGTACCACCCTAGCAAGGGTGTATAATTTATGGCACTACAATAACATAGTGTTTGATGTGTACATCAAAAAAGTCATAGTTAGATTTAGTATTTTGACAAATCCTTTGGTAAAAAGATAGTTAAGAGTGAGCCCTAGAAGTTGTGTATTTTTTGTAGTTTTTTGTCAAGTATTTTTGTTTTTTATGATTTTTCCAATCGAGCACATCCTGAAAATCGAGTACTTGTTCATGCACAAAACGTAACTTGCACCAAACAATCAAAAAATGCAAAAAATTTCTTTGTAAAGAATCAAGTGTACTACAATAATATATAATTCTTTTTAAATTTGGATAAGTAGATCAAAAGTTATAAAAAAAATGGTACATGTATGTCTCTGAGAACTATGGAGACACTGATAAAAGAAATTCAATAATAATATGTTATTGTTGTTCAAATTTAAAAATATATATATGGTTAGAAAGCTTAGAAGATGGGTGAAAATGTGGTAGCAATTTTATAAATACCCCCTTGATGAAGTGTAAACCTAATGATGACAAAGTCGAGAAACCAAGTTGATAAAACAAAACATGTCAAAAAGGAGGGAAATGGAGGGAAATGGAGGGAAATCAAACTAATAATATCATGAAACTATAAGGATCTGGTCAACTACTAAGAGGGGGGGTGGATCAGTAGAAATAAAATAAACTAAACTTTCACCAAACAAACTTTCAACTTAGAATCCAATCACTAAACTTAACCAATTAGTCTTTGTATCCAAAACTACAAATGCACTATCAAAGTTTACCACTTGACCAAAACATTAATGATACAATGTAACAGATCTAAAACTCAAATGCCATTTAAACCAAAACATTAAATCACTTCACTAATATCAGTAATAGCTCATTTCACATAATTTCCGATCATCTAAACATATATAAGTGGCTTTACCAGTTATTCAAATCAACCATATCAAAACACATGCACAAAATCATTCAGCACTTGACACAATGATTTTTCACATGGAACCCCAAATGGGAAAAACCACAGTGGGGATGAATACCCACAAGTATTTTGAACTCTTCTAAAGTTTGCCCTGTTAGGAGCCAAGCCTTGTTAGAAGCTTATACAATAATGTCCTATTAAGAACAGATCCAGTTAAGGACCACCCAATTAAGGGATTGACTACAATACCCTGTTAAAGGTAATACCTTGTTAGAGGTAACCTTGGTAGAGAATTTCAAATCCAAGCTAATGGATCAGCTTGCTAGAGGATTTAAACAAGAAGCCTGTTAAAGCTTACCTGGTTAGGGTATTTAACTATTGTAATGGGTAGAGAACAACGGGTTCTTTGCTGATCTAGTAATAGCACTTCCTTTCTTAATTAGATCCTATTCTGCTCCTATCTACCTTCACAACATTCTGAAGACACACCTTCTCATTCAGCAATAATCACTCTTCCACACTTAACCAAATTTGCCAACATAATATTGAAACAAATCATCGACCTTATAAGAAAATACAATAGATCGATAACAAAACACAAAACCTACAAATCTCATAGAGATTACAAACATATTGATTCAATCATGACCATAAGATTACATAGCAATCAACTACACATTATTCTAGACAACTTGGACTGCTTGTGGATCACCTCACATTGGATTCTATAGCTCATCATGTGTTTTTCACTTCATGCTATGCATTTGATCATTCCCAAGATAAACAATTATCTTCATGTGCCAAACCCATTTGAAACTCATCTTGTGCATCATGCATACATGGCATCTTCATCTCCGATCACCATTAGATCATAGAACATCACAACCAATTCTCCAATCTCCAATCATTAGGTTTTTGTATACCGGTTAGGGTTACCGTTTGATCACTCCGGTTCAATAATAATACCAGTCTCCTTCACTGCTTTACTACCGGTTGCATTATTGCATCATTACCGGTTGCAATACAACTTCATTACTGGTTACTATTGACATCAATGACAACACTATACTTCATCAATGTAATCTTCATGCAATGCCAACACAATCTTCCAACTCACAACTTTGTCATACAAGCCTATTCACAAGCCTAAACAATCAAAAACACGTACAAGATTTCTTTTGTATAAAGACCACGTACAGAGATTTTTTTTATAAAACCACATACAAAGTGTTTTTTCAGTAAGAAGTGTGTACGTGGTTTTAAAGCTAAAACAACACGTATGCAGTTCTTCTTGTGATACTCCATCATAAAAATATTAATGTGTGTGTTTAAAATCTGTGTGTATGCACACATATATGTATATGTATAATATGTAAAATATGTAGATATTGTATGTATATATAATGTGTATATATATGCACACATGTGTGTGTATGTAATATGTATGCATATGTATATAATACGTGTATGACATATGTATATAATCATACCCAACCATATGACATATGTACAATATATATAATATGTATGTCATGAGTATGTACAATATATATAATAGTGGAGGCAATAGAGGGCCACATATGGTGCCTGAATCACCATCATCTTTGTTTCAAAAACCTGATGTTCCACATACACATGGTCAAGCATATGATACTCACCTTCCCAGACCATTATGGAAGTCTTATGCAGAAAAATATACTCAATCACATACCAATGCTAAGGACCAACCACCAAAGCAATTGGATATCCAAAGGTATGATCAAAATTTGGACACAAGGAAACCCCATGTCAAATTTGGTGGCAACACGCTAGAAAAAACTCATGACATGCCTATAGAGTATGGTATACATGGACAAAACAAATATTCCATTCCTCATCATGACTATATGCCAAGTGGTCCATATACACAACATCATTATAGACCTACTCCATATGAACATGTGTATGATCAATATCATCCATACATGCAGTATGCTCCTCCTCCACCTGGTGGCTCAAGCATAGGGTATGGTCCAAGAAGTTGGTCTCCACCTAAGAACAATTTGGAGTAGCAAATTAAGGACTTACAAAAGAAAATGGAGGACATAAATACAACGAATTTAGCTTACACAATGAGAGAGATATGTCCCTATCCATTTGACAAAAGAATTACAATGCCTCCTTTTCCTACACATTTCATGACACCTAAGTTCGATAAGTATAGAGGAAAAGGAGATCCTAAGGCACATATAAGACAGTTTTTCATAGCTTGCATTGAGGTAGCAGTAGAAGAGACATATTTGATGAGATTATTACCACAAAGCTTAGGTGATCAAGCTATGGAATGGTTCTCCCAACTTCCACTTGGAATTAAGTCATGGGATGACTTAGCAGAAGCATTTATCCAACATTTCTCATACAACATAGAGATAGATATATCAGTCACTACTCTATGCAACACCAAGCAAAAGGATACAAAATATTTTTCATCATTTCTACAAAGATGGAGAAATCTAGCTAGCAAATGCTCTTGTGAAATTCCACAAAAATAAATGGTAGAAATGTTCACCCAAAATGTTAACAAAGACATTGGTTATGACCTAAGAAAAGCTTGTTTGTCCACCTTCAAGGACATCATTGAAAAAGGTTTAGAAACAAAGAAGGTCAAAATTGAGCAAGGAGTAATTAAGATATTCAAAGAAAACAAAGAGAACTTTAAAGGAAAAGACAAGCCAAGATTTTGGAATAAAAATAAGAACACAGTCAATAATGGTGTTGTTGATGCCAATACAGTATGACCCAAAATCATTTTTTCTAGATCAAGCTCTACAAACAATCAAGTGAATACTCAAACAACTTCAAAACCATGAAGGAAATACACCCCATTGAGAGAACCACTTGAGTTAGCTTTCAAGAAGCTAGTGGAAAATAAAATAATAACAATTCTAGATATGCCTCCATATGAGCCAAAGGTCTAACCAAATTGGTGGAATGACGATGAATAATGCGAATATCACAAAAGCAAGGGTCATAAAACAAGAAATTGTCATCGGTTGAAGAACATTATACAAGATCTTATTGATAGAGGAGAAATTGAGATCGAAGGACACTCATCCAATCAAGAACATGAAATGTTTAAAGAACCATTCCCAAAACATGACAAGGGAAAATTCAAAGCCATAGATGAACAGACCAACTATACTAGAGCATCTTATAACTATGATTCAACTATCAATCACATTTTTATGGACAATTATGTCTCTACCATTATCATAAAGGACAAAATGACTGAAAATTCTACCAAAAGACCCAAGGTTGTCCTAAAAGGCATTGGATCTTCTTCTGAACCTACCTCTGAATGTAATGTTACAACTCATCAAGGTAAATTCACTTTGTAAGGTGCTCCAGCTAAAAACATGGCTTCCTCATCAACCAAACTTGAGTATGACCTTGTAGAACAGTCAGGGAAGACACCCGTGGAGAAGGGAAGACACTCGTGCTTATCTCCATCCTTGAACTTTTACGCATATCCCCCACACATAAAGCCATTCTTGACAAAACTTTGAGAGACACTTATGTCCCTACTGATCTAAACGTGGACTAGTTTCAAGCCATGGTGTGATACCTTTCCGTTCCACACTCCCTTACATTCACAAAAGCTAATGATGCATTTGTGAGCCAACCACATAATGTGCCTTTACACATTGAAGCCTTCCTACACAAACATCAAATAAAACGAGTCCTGATAAATGGAGGAGTTGGTCTCAATATATGTACTTCGAACGTGATAATACAATTGGGATATTCAAACAAAGTTGTGAATGCTACAAACAAAATTACCATCAAGGCATATGATGATGAAGAGAGTTCATCCAAAGGGATAGTCACCTTGCCTCTCAAAGTTGGGCCAATAACAAAGGATGTGGTTTGTCAAATCCTAGACCTCAATCTCACATACAACATATTGCTAGGACACCCATGGATTCATGAGATGAGGGCAGTCCCATCTACATACCACCAATGCATTAAGTTTCCTCACAATGGAGTTGAAGTAATAGTTAATGGTGATCCTAATCCATTTATATACTGCAATAACTTGAGACCAAAAGCTGACACAATAATTCCAATTAATAGAGAAGTTATCCCTTCTTCTGCATATATTGACCCTGAATCATTAAAACCTTCAACATCAAAGCAAGGTGAGCTTAAAGGGAAATATCAGGACAAAAGCATGGGTGAATACACTTTGAATCAAACCATGTGCTTACGATAAGTTATGAGTTCACCAAAAGAATATGGATGACCACATCCTTCTAAATGGGTATCTATCATTACACTCAAATGGGATCCTACTATCTTCCAAAAGTGGGGTGAAATGGAAGAAGAAGACCTATACAAAATGCTTTACAAAGACCCTAAAGATGGTACACAAGATCATATCAGCATACCATGTGAAAAATATGGTAGAGGATTCAAGATCCTACAAAAGTTTGGGTATGATGGTAAAAATCCTCTTGGCTTAAGAAAAGAAGGTATCACTCAACCTTTGCAACCAGAATTAACATTTAAAAATCAGCACTCGAAAGGGCTTGGTTTCATCTCCTCCAGGATAAACAATCACAAATCAGAAGAAGCATTACAAATCATGAGATCCAATGATCAACAAGAGAACCGCTATTCCACTAAGTCTAATGAATGGGAATGGGGTTCAGACAAATCCTCCAATGACTATGAACTCACCGAGACATTCAAAGAACCAGGTGAACCCACAGAAGAAGAGGAATTTTATAGAAAATTCAAAGTTGGTCAAGAAATAACCCCTAAGGGTCCCACACAGTCTTTGCCTCTAGGTTCTAGGTTGAAATCACAAAGGATGAGGACACCTGTCCCTGAATGCGCTTTTAGTGATGACAATTTGGACTCGTTCACGATTGAGACAGATGAGGAGAGTACCAACGATGACCTCAAAAACTACCTCGACATACCTGAATATAATTGCATCTTCACCCTTAGTCCCGCTGACTTTGAAAACATTGAAGGTCGTCCCCTTGTTCACCACCAACTTATTGACTGCGACCATGAAGGACCTGTACAGTTCGACACATTCCAAAATGATGAAGCCTTTATTGACTATCTAGGCATACGAGATGATCTTCCGCTTGGGGACCATACGGTAGGATACACTATAAAACTCAACAACATGGCATATTTTGGTGAGGGTGTTGGGCCTTATAGTCACAAAAATGTAAAAATAAAAACAAATCGTGGGTCTTATGGTGAAAACCACATTGTGGCACTATCTGACCCCAAAAACATAAAAAGAAAGGACGTATCTAAGGGTGAAAACCTCTCTGAGGCACCCGAAGATGGAAGGCTCGACATTCTCCCAGCATCATATGAAGAAAAATCATCTATGTTAGTAGAGGAGACCATCAAAACAAACATTGGTACAGAAGAAATTCCACATAGCATATTACTGGTACATCCTTTGATAGAGACAAAAAGACCAAAATTCATAAGTTTCTTCACAGAGTGACAAATCAATTTTGCATGGTCATATGTTGATATGCCTGGATTGGATCTGGATTTAGTAATGCATCATTTGACAGTTAAACCTTGGGCAAAACCAATGAAACAGAAATTAAGAAAGATGCATCCACAAGTGGCATTATTAGTCAAGGCAAAGCTTGAAAAATTATTGGATGTCGTATTCATATGCCCAATTGATTATCCTGAATGGATCTCCAACTTAGTACCAGTCAGTTAGCCAGATCATAGCACCAGAATATGCACAAATTTTAGAGACATCAACAAAGATTTTCCTAAGGATGATTTTCCATTGCCAAAAATTGACCTGATTGTAGATCTCACAACAAGTCATGCGATTTTATCTTTAATGGATGGATTCTCTGGCTACAGTCAAATCAAAATTGCATCTGACGATTAGCACAAAACAACATTTACTTGTCCCTAGGGAACTTTCTACTGGAATGTCATGCCCTTTGGGATAAAGAATGTAGGCGCTACATATCAAAGAGCCATGACTACTAAATTTCATGTGCTCATACATGTAACTGTAGAGGACTATGTTGATGACCTCTTGGGAAAATCAATAGACAAAGATACACATTTAGACATACTTTTAGTCATTTTTGATCGGTTAGAAAAATACAAAGTGAGATTAAACCCCAAGAAATGTGTCTTTGGAGTAACCTCTGAGAAGCTCCTGGGATTCATTGTCTCAAAAAGAGGAATTGAAGCCAATCCAGCAAAAGTCAAGGCGATCCTAGAGATGCCACCACCGAGAAATATCAATCAACTTTGATCTTTGCAAGGAAGACTCCAATCCATACAAAGATTCATAGCACAACTTGCAGATAAATGTCATCCTTTTTAGCACTTTCTACACAAAAACATCAAATTCAAATGGGATGATAACTGTCAATAGGCTTTTCAGATACTCAAAGATTATCTTTTGAATCCACCAGTCTTGATGCTACCAGTTCCAGAACAACCCTTATTACTCTACATATCAGCTACATCAATAGTACTGTGGGCACTCTTAGCCCAACAAGATGTTGAGGGCAAAGAAAAGTCAGTCTACTACATCAGTCATACTTTGGTAGGCTATGAGATAAACTACACACCAATTGAGCATGCATGCCTTGATGTGGTCTTTGCTTCGTAGAAATTACGACACCACATGCTAACTCATAAAACTAAGCAAGGATCGATCCATTGAAGTACCTTCTCAATAAAGCGATGCTTACTGGTCGACTAGCCAAATGGGTGATGCTCTTGAGTGAATTTGACATTGAATATGTGGACATAAAAGAAATAAAAGGACAAGCTATCACAAATTAGTTAGTAGATGCTCCCATGATAGATGATGCTCCTCTAACTTCAGAATTTTTGAATGAATCCATCTTGATGGTATCACACACAAAGCCTTGGCAACTGTACTTTGATGGTTCATACACACAACATGTTGCAAGCGCTGGCATCCTCTTCATCATGCCTCAAGGATATTTAATTCCAAAATCATATTGATTATCATTTCCTTGCACTAATAACATAGCAGAATGCAAGGCATTAACAACTGGATTAAGGATTGTAGTTCAGTGTAAGATTCAGGAACTTCTTGTTTTTGGGGACTCTCAACTTGTAATTCATCAAGCAACTGATGACTACCAAACAAAGGATGAAAAATTAAGGCCTTAAAAAAATGGTGGATGACCTAAAACAACATTTCATGAAGTTAACCTTTGAGCAGATACCAAAAGAGGAGAATCGAGTCGTAGATGCCATGGCTACTATTGCTTCACCGTAGATCTACCATAGAATGAAACCCGCTATGAATTATTGGTGGATAACCTTTTAGTTCCCTTGTATGAGATCACTCCTACTGAGATGTGTTAGTTCCCCCTGAAACTTTTCATTTTTGAATACTCATACTTGCGGGTTGTTGTATTGTGCCTTCATTTTTGTCAGTCTATTGTTCTTCTCCATACTTCAACTGTTGAACACTTTGTGAAATAAAGTTCAATATGTTTACAGTTCAAAGTACATTTCAAAAAGTCATTAGTGGTCTTTGTCCTCCTGAAAGTAAGCATTCTATTGTCATCCGTTTTGAACTTTCAACTCGTGAACCAAATTAGTTCAAGCTTCAAAATGTCTTTTCTAAGCCACAACAATGTGTTATTGTATAATGAGCAGATGTCTGCATATTTGAAGTTAGTTTTTGTACTTGAACTTTGAACCAATTTTTAAAGTGGTTCAAAAGGTTCAAGCGGTTTGCTTTATAAATCTTTGTTGTCACTCATTCCCGGTTATGTTGTATGTTGCTTGTTCCCTATTGTACTTTTATTTAATGAATTGAACCTTTGAACTCTTTGTGAAATGGTTCAAGGTTCAAGAGTTCAATTCTAAGGCTCTTGATGATAATGAAAGTGGCATGGGCCTATTTCTATCAGTCATTCAGAGGAGTGCTTCCATTTTATGCCGACGGCCCAATGATAAGGCATAATCGGATAACGGAGCATTGGATGAAGGGATTTCTTGTTATCCCAATGCTCGATAGGAAAAATGAAAGTGGAAGACATAGTCATCAGATTTCGAGAGTGCCATGTAGATGTTATGCTAAAACCCGATAGGAAGTACAAAGCATGAGAAGTTGTTATTGGCCATCAGAAAACAACATTTGATGTTACCCTGATGACCTGATAGAAAAAGAGCCAGCAAGGGAGCCAGTTATCGGGTATCAGTGAAGATTTGTTTCGGTTACCCCAATCATCCGATGGAAGGTGCGAACTTTGCAAGCTTTCTATTAGGCATTGAAAGTCAGGTTCTAGGGCTATGGTGATGACCTGATATGAAAAGTGCAAAATTGTTTTTCTTTTAACTTGTTAGTTGTAGAAACAATTTTTAAGGTTGGTTTCTCTGATTTTGCGGTGCGGAAACTGATGGCTTTCCGTGTTTCCCGTATAACCATTGGCTAGGTTGTGGCTATAAGATGAGATTTCTGAGACTTTAGAAAGGGCCCAAAAACTATGATTTTTTGCACAGTAGATGATATTCATTTTAGTTTTTCCATGAATTGTTGCAAACTGGAATGGTTGATTATCAATAAAGTGTTATGATATGTAGTCTTTGAATCTTTGTGTTTGAAGATTACTAATATTTCCTGAGGACTTTTCTATGAGCATGATAGCATTTTATGATCAGTTATTTTTGTATTTTCTTTAATTCATGTTATCATTACTTGTTAGTAGATTCATTATGGATTGAGTTGTGCTAATCCCCCTTGTCCGGTAAGGCATGAGAGAGAATCGATTGGACATCAATACAGCTATGTATTTGCTATGCTTTGGATTTATACAGTGAGCATGTTTGTGAATCAGAGTCTATGAACTCTCACTAGATGTTCGGAAGATTTTCTCTATTTTTCAGTTTGAAGACATTCATTTGTGTTGATGGATGAATGTTAAATCCTTTTAACACTTTTTGGGAAAAAGTGTCAGCATATATAATAAATTCATTGCAAATCATATGAGGAGTTGTCATCTAATGCAGAGGTTGAATTTTAATTAATTCATCCAACTGTTGGTAATTTGTTTCTTTTCACAAAAGGGCGAATCAGAGTCATATTTTATTTTTATTAAGATTTCAGAAAAGAGATAAATGTGTTTTCTAACAAGATGATATGTGTTGTTGGTCCTGATTCCCAGTTATACGGTTCCATTTTCACATAACTTCATAACAACACCCTTCCTCTTGACTTATCCAACAACCAACGTTGCACTTTCATTCGCCAATCTTCCTGATACGTCATTTTAGTTGATATCTTATATCATTGAGGTCTAGATGACACTCTTCTTAGATGTTTAGAAAGGGACGAAGCTCAGATTGTGTTACACAAAGTTCATGAAGAGATATGTGGTCCACATTCTAGTGGTCTTACCTTAGCCAAGAAGCTCATCAGGACTAGATATTACTGGCCCAATATGGAAAAATACTCATCTAAGTTTGTCAAGAAATGTAAGCAATGTTAAATTTATGGAGACCTTATTCATGCACTAGCACAAGAACTTCAACCGATTGCGACTCCTTGGCCCTTTTGTCAACAGGGACTCGATCTCATAGGTAAGATTCACCCTCCTTCATCCAATGGCCATAAATTCATTATCACTGCCACAAAGTATTTCACAAAATGATTTGAAGTTGTGCCTCTTACATAAGTCACCGAAAAACAGATTGCTACATTTATTCTCAACAACATCGTTTGTCAGTATGGTATTCCTATTTCCATCATCACTGATAACGGACATCCCTTCCAAAATCAAGATGTTCATGAACTTTGTGATTGCTTCCATATTACCCATCGTTTCTCCATGCCCTATTACCCTCAAAGTAACAACCAAGCTGAGGCGTCTAATAAAACTATTCTTAAAATCCTAAAAAAGATAGTCGATGACGCTGGCCGCAATTGGCATATCCAACTTAATCCTGTACTTTGGGCTTATCGCACAAGTGTTCGCACACCTACAAGAGCCACACCTTATTCACTTGTCTATGGAGCTGAAGCTATCTTTTCTATTGAGGTTGAGTTACCTTATTTACAAGTCTCTTTGCAAAACATTATCAGTGATGAAGACTGTAGGGTCTCTTGCTTGCAAGAACTAGAACTGTTGGATGAACAAAGACAAACTTCTTTTAATCATCTCAAGGCTTATCAACAATGAATGAGTCGCAATTACAATCACAAGGTGAAGCCTCCCACATTTGAGGTAGGTGGCTTAATTCTAAAAGAAAATTCTAAGAATCAACAATATAGAGAGAAGAAGGGAAAATTCAAACCAAATTGGCTTCATTACAATAGCCTATGAATTTGGTGCATATCAGCTCTCAACCAAAGAGGGAAAACCTTTGGAGGATCCTATAAACACCATGCACCTTCGTAGGTTTTACACATAGGTCTTCAAAATATCCTAATTCAAAAATACAAAAAAAATCATAAACATAAAAAATCGTTACTTGGTGAAAACCTGGCAAATAGGCGGCTTGTGACACAAAAAAATTGAAAAACCAAAAAAATCAAAAAAAGAAAAGTAAAGAGAAATAAATTCGTCCAACAGTGAAAACCACTTTGGTGGCACCCTGGGAAAGTACCATGGCAAAAAGAGGGTCACTGACACCATGTGTAGAGACATTTCTCCTCCCTCCTTTAGGATTCAATCTCATCCTTTCACTTTGCACACACTCACAGCCTCTTCGTCCATAATAAAATTACCCATTCCCATCATGGCTTGTTATTGATCTACCTAAGATTAGTTAGCCATCCATAATAATCCCTCCTTTTCACCCTTTCCATCCATAATAAATAAGCTCCTATTTGTGGCTAAGGCAAACCCTATGTCTAGTGATGCATGCATAACTAAGAGCATCACACATTCCAAGGAGTATAGTTTCTTCTAGTTTTCTTCAGTCTATTTACACACAATCCACAATAAAGCAACACTTGCGTCGTCGATCTGCAATAAAGTTCTTCTTTCTCTGCAATAAAGTATCAGTTTCATGGATTCAATTAGTTTCAAATGAGACACAACAGTAGCAATGGGCTTCAACAAATCAAATCTTTCAACAGACTCAGACAACATTATGATTTAGTGCTATCTATCCTTTTGTGAAAGTAAACATTGTGACCACAATCAAATAGACTTATACAAGTGACAAGAGACACTAAACTTGACGACTACAGTGGATGTTGGTGTCGAGTCTTTGTTTTCTTTTGATTTTATCATTTTGGTGACGTATCTTTTAGCTTTTTCGGGATGTCTCTGACTAAATATTTTATCTCCAAGATGTCTTTGACTAGAAAGGCAAGGATGGGGTATTGTCACCTATTTTTCTTTTGTTGTTTGTGGATTATCTCTTAGTAATGCTATGACTTTTCCAAGGATATGAGGACACTAAGAGTCTAGTATGAACTGGGTCATTCCTTTTTTGTGACTATTTGATCTCCAAAAAACAAGTACAATGAATTTCTAGGTCGAACATATGCCTTGATTGTCATAACCTACTTTTCCATAATAAAGTTCAATGATGATAACGCACAAGAAGCCCTTTCACTTCCATATCTTCTATCTTTCATCCCCCTTTCTTGATTCACCTCCATCGTCCTTCTTGAGTCCATAGCCGCAATCACATGACTGAGTATAATGACACACCAAAAATATTTTTATTTCATGTAGTTTGCACCTGCATTACCGCATATCTCATTTCATACATACATATAGATATCACAATTGCATCACATCCTGCACACAACACATGTTAACAAATTTTACATTCTCATCATATAAATAAATATTTGCATTGTCATATCCATTTGCATTTCATACATTCACAATTGCATATGCATAACATATAAAACATAAAAGAACAAAAATATTGCATTGCATCATGTACATATTTGCATTCATATCATAAGCATCACATAGGTACACATGCCTATAGCTATCACAAGGATGAATCATCTCATATATATATATATATATATATATATATGATACAATTATGTCAAGATTATATGGCTACAATCACCCAAAGGTGTCTACATCATCATACAAAATGGTACAAAAGTAATACATAGGGAGCCCTCTAAGGAAATGATGAACTCCCTCCCTCAGAGCTGGCTGTCCTTGATGGAGTCTGAGCCCTGGAAGGACCCTCCCTAGGATCATCTCTCTTTCCCCCTCTATCTGGTGGTGGTGGTGGAGGGACAATTGTAAGGAAGTTAAGTAGCGGAAACAACTTCCTACACTAACCTTGAGAGGAGGGTAATGCAAAACTTTTTCAGATCATTACAACAGTTATAGAAAATAGAAATAGATATAATAGCAATCATACCACAACACAATGATTTACGTGGGGAAAACCCTTTCGGGAGAAAAAACCCCACCCTCCAAAAGCAGCTCAATATTTTATTCAGCAATCAAAAACAGATTACAAAATACTTGCAGAGCAAGCTCTTCGCAGGAGTAGCACTAAACAGAGATTCAGAGGCAACTCAATAGCCATAGGACTCTTACACACAAACTCTATCTCACACACCTCATAAATAGGAGATACAATACAAGAAACCGTCAAACGGTATTACAAAACCATGGGCTAAAACCACCCAATAAGGTGTAGCCGACCTTATCTCCCTTCTATGACATGTTAAAGTACACATCAACATGTGTCACTCCCTTTTACAGCTCATTTATGTATTCGATCCAAATTATTTTTCCTATTTCAGGAGTACAAACTTCCGAAGGCCATAACTTGAGAACCGGGTGTCCGATTGACAAACCGTTTGAAGCGCCGGAAAGCTCGCGAAGTGCTCTATCACCTCATAACCCGCTTCGCCGGTTACAACCACTTTTCAGGGCATTTCGGAGCCTCTAAAGTCCCCAAAATTAAGTTTAAACATTTTATTGCACCCCTCCAAGACGAAAACTTTAATATCTTCAAAACTAGCTGTGACCTTGCGACGCAACTTTACCGGAATGCTTATCTAGCCAACCAGAAGCTTCAGGGAGAGTTTCGCACCATTTCGTACTCAAATGAAAACTTACTATAAATAGTAACCTCACATAAATGCAAGGTTGAGACACCATTTTTCCCAACAACAATGACCCCACTCCTAGATGCATGTCTCTTGTCTCTCCCTCTAGAGGTCATCGCAGTCTGCAATGGTCTCCAAAAGCTCCTAGCCCATTGATCTAGTGGTACCACTCCATAGTATAGGTCTCTCCAGTAGGCTATCTCCTCCCCTGCCCGCAGAGGTGTATCTAGCCCCTATGTCCTTTGTTGCCTACCTCCCTGCCCTTAGTGTTGTCTCAGCCTCTGTATAGCACTAAATAGCTTGATCCCTCTCCCACTCAATGTCCCTCAGTTGTCTCTTGAGTCTAGTTGTCTCACTCTCCAGATCCTAGATCTCATCTACCTATCCCTGGCAGATCTCCCTCAAGGATAGTAGCTCATCCTCCTCCTCTCACCCCCCACCCTATCCCTGTGGCTATCCCTATGGCTACTCCTATCCCTATCCCTGTCCCCATCCCTGTACCTATTTAGGAGCCTATACCTGTGTTGTGGGCACATATAGTAGCAATCCACCTCTGCCCCTCACTAAATGAGCTTATTGATTGTGTATCTCCTTTGTGCCCTCTCTCCTTAGATCCACTCACCTCTCTACCACTGCACCTCACCTCTATCATCAGCCTCTACCTTTGCCATCTCCACTATCATCTCCATCACCTCCATTGTCTCCATCTATCGGCTCCCCTAGATCCGTCAACCATGGAAATGGATGCTCTCCCCAATATGCAATGTACTCTGCATCCATGCCTGCATCCTCTATATCTATCCATACATCTCAAGTCAGAGGAACCATCTCTAAGATTTGTGTCACAGCCTGATCATAAGAAAGTAATAGCCCCAAATGCACCTAATCCCTCACTGTCTGTGCATACATCCTTGAATCTCGTGGCATCCACTGTATCTTGCCAAATTGCCTGCCCACCCTATCTATCAACTGCCTCTCAATAACATATGGTGTCCTCCCTATCAGATACCTGCTCCTGAACACATATGGTAGCTCCACTGCATCATCCTCCCACTCCTCATAGTCTAAGTACGGCCTCCATACCACACTATCTATCTCATTGATAACCCTGCGCCAATACTCTAGCCTCCCAATCCATGGCTGAGATGTAATCATATCATACAAATGAACATAGCTATGCCCATGTCTCCTACCTCTAAAATGCATCGATCGTGTAATCGATAGATGCTCATAAGCCCATACCTACAACAAGGTCACTCTGCATCCCAATCCTGCTGACCCATGATATACAAATTGATGCAACTCATAATACACATGTGCCAACAGACACAACCCCCATGCAAACCTGATGTTCTCTGTCACCAATGTCTCCAAATTCCTCCCCCATCCCACTGTCAACCCTCGTGTCGCCCTGTCCAGATAGAGGAACCCACTGATCACTCCTGCCAGCATGGCCGGTAGTGCCAATCTTGTCGCAATCATAGTGTGCCAAGCCACGTGTCCTACCCTCATCTCTAGTCTTGGATCCTAGAACACTCATCTCAGTGCATCTTGTCTCTGTCTTGATCGTAAGGAACTAACTCCCCATCGATCGATATCCTTGGTATCTTGTATACATCCTCTAAGGTGACTGTCATCTCACCCATTGACAAATAAAATGTGCAAGTCTTTGAGTTCCATCTCTCAGCTAATGTAGTTAGCAATCCCATGTTCTCCCAAAACTCAGGCACATATAGAATATATCGCAGTCCCATAGCCTCCACTATTGCTCTATCCTTGAGTGTCAACTCTGGTCATAAACTCTGATTTGAAGGGAATCTCTCCCATGACTCCAGCATAGGCAGGTCCTCCTCCAGTCAAGCAAATAAACTGTGTCAATCCTAGTGGCATTCCCTATTCATCACAAAGTGTTGCTTTTTATCCTAGTGTTTATATCTATCATATGGAACACTATCCTAGTGGCATTCCTTGTTCATCATAAAGTGTTGCTTCTTATCCTAGTGGTACTCCCTCTTCATCACAAAGTGTTGCTTTCTATCCTAGTAGTACTCCCTGTTCATCACAAAGTGTTTCTCTTTTATCCTAGTAGTACTCCTTGTTCATCACAAAGTGTTGCTTTGATCCTAGCTTTAGGGCACCTACTTGAGTGTATCCTCTTGAGTAGCTTATCCAATTGACAACGTATGTTCTATCACAGAATTGTCAATTTCTTTGGCATTCCCTGTTCATCATGAAGTGCTGCTCTTTTATCCTAGTGGTACTAAGTGTTTCTTTCTATCCTGGTAGAATTCCATGTTCATCACAAAGTGTTGCTTTTATCCTATGTTTAGGGCACCTACTTGAGTGTATCAACTTATCCAATTGACAATGTATATTCTATCACAGAATTGTCAATTCCGGCCTAATCTGATTGACAACATATATTCTATCACAAAATTGTCAATTTCTTGGGTACTCTTGTTCATCAAAAAGTGCCTCGATCTATCCTATCTTAGGGAATATGCTTGAGTGTATCCTCTTGAGTAGTTTCCTGATTGGTAACATATGTTCTATCACAAAATTGTCAATCATAGCCCTATCTGCTATTCTAGTCTTCCCTAGAGGACCTGCTTGAGTGTATCCTCTCATCAGCTTATCCAATCGACAACATATGTTTATCACAGAATTGCTGATTTGTCCTTGAAGATGCAAATGCACTTGCATCCTTCCTAAATGCGCCTACTATGCACAAACACGCCTGACACATGTAGATGTGCCTTAAACTGCACAGACGTGCATGTCCTGCACAAATGTGCCTGCACAACATAGACGCACTCATATTGAACACAGACATGCCTTTCCTACACAAACGTGCTTGCACAACACAAATCCGCTCCCATTGAACACAGACGCCTCTGAAATTGTAGACGCGCTTGGCACAAACACAATAATGCCTATCCTACCCAGACACGCCTGGCACCAATGCAGATGCACCTTGGCGTTTTTCCCCCTGCTTGACATTTTTTTCTTGTACTCTCTAGCATGCATTTATGACAACAATTAATGCAAAAAATTACAAGGAGGTTTTGTGGTACTTACCAGCTCTGCTACATCTGTTGGCCTCTGAAATCAGCGAACGCGATAGAATCTATGCACCAATGCCATCGCTACTGACTGCTGACTACTCTCTTCTCTCTCTGTACTCTGATCTCTTGGATATGTGGATGACAATGAGTATGTTTTCCCTCATAGTCTATCTTATAACTACCCTATCCCTCGTTTCCCGAGTTAGTCTTCTTCATTCCGTGACTCTGTCACTCTATCTTATCAGTCCTTTCTACCCTTTCTTTCTTATCGAGAGATTGTCTGCGATCTTTTCAGACATTTTCACTTAATCTCTCAAGGGGGCATATCATTCCCATCTTGGGGCAACTTTGTATCTTTTCATATTGTCTTCTTTGAAACAGCGCGACAAGCTGCATTGTCTCAAAGAGAGGCAAAATGTAGACACCTAAAATTGTCTTGGCTAATTAAATAAATATCTTTATTTAATTAATTATTTTAGCCTAATTCTTCTATTAATTAAATAAATCTTTATTTATTTAATTAATTCATTTATCCTCTTCTATCCTTATTTCTCATTTAAATAAATACATTTATTTTATTTAAATTATCCTTTTCCTTAATTAAATAAATATCTTATTTATTTAATTATCCCATTTCCTCTATTAATTAAATGAATCTTTATTTAATTAATTATTTTATCCTAATTCTTCTATTAATTAAATAAATCTTTATTTGTTTAATTAATTCATTTATCCTCTTCTATCCTTATTTCTCATTTAAATAAATACATTTATTTTATTTAAATTATCCTTTTCCTAAATTAAATAAATATCTTATTTATTTAATTATCCCATTTCCTCTATTAATTAAATGAATCTTTATTTATTTACTTAATTCATTAGCCTTTTTTACCCATTACACATGTCATTCATCTCTTAATTCATACACTACCTACTCTCTCATTATTTTCTTATTTCTTTTACCTACCCTCTAATCCTAGCCGACCATTTATCTTTTACAATATATATAATATGTATGTATGTGTATTGTCTTTTGATAAATTATGTGTATTGTATGTATGTGTATCTACATGTACATGTATTTTGATATATATTGTACATTGTATTCATCTCTCTCTCTCTCAGGACCCCACATTACACCTAATGACATCATGTAAGGTCCCTTAGCACACATATGACCCTTTAAGACCATATGATATCCTAAGGGGTCAGATGATGTAACAAGGGGTCATATGATGTTCTAACACATGTGCGGACCCATTATGACCCTACATGACCCTCAATGATGTCATATGACCTCTTCAGACCATGTATGATATCTAAAGGGGTCAAATAGTGTTTTAACACATGTGTGGCTCAATTAGGACCCCATGTGACCCCTAACGACATCATGTGACATCTCTTCCTCTCCCCCCATCTCTCTCCCTCCCTTTTTTATCCCTCTCTCTCTCTCTCTCTCTCTCTCTCTCTCTCTCTCTCTCTCTCTCTCTCTCTCTCTCTCTCCCCCTTAGGACCCCACATAACAACACATGACCCTTTAGGAGCATATCATGTTCTAAGGGGTCATATGGTGTCCTAAGGTTGCAAGATGAATCATTATTAAAATATAAAAAAGTAGTGCCAATATTGCTTACACAATTCAACACCTAAGGGGTTATGTGGTGTCCTAAAAGGTCATAGGAAACCATATGACCCCTTAGAACACCATACAACCCATAACAACACCATATGGTGTCGTAAGGGGTCATATGGTGTCTTAAGGGGTCGTAGGACACAATATGACCCCTAAGGACACATTACATGACCCATAATGACACCTAAGGGGTCATAGGACATTGTATGATCCCTTAGGACATGATATGACCTATAACGACACCTAAGGGGTGATATGGTATCCTAAGGGATCATACAACATAATATGACCCATAACAACACCTAAGGGGTCATATGGTGTCTTAAGGGGTCATAGGACAATGTATGACCCTTTAGGAAATAATAAGACCTCTAGTGACACCTAAGGAGTCATATGCTATCCGAAGGGGTCATACAACACAATATGACCCCTTAGAATACAATAAGACCCATAACAACACCTAAGGGGTCATATAGTTTCCTAAGGGGTCATAGGACACTGTATGATCCCTTAGGACATGATATGACCTGTAACGACACCTAAGGGGTCATACAACACAATATGACCCCTTAGAATACAATATGACCCATAACTACACCTAAGGGATCATATGGTGTCCTAATGGGTCACAAGATGCCACATAACCCCTTAGGACACAATATGACCTCTAACAACACCTAAGGGGTCATATGGTATCCTAAGGGGTCATATGACACAATATAACCCCTTAGAATACAATATGACCCATAACAACACCTAAGGGGTCATACGGTGTCCTAATGGGTCACAGGATACCACATGACCTCTTAGGACATGATATGACCTCTAACAACACCTAAGGGGTCATACGAGACAATATAACCCCTTAGAATACAATATTACCCATAACGATACCTAAGGGGTCATATGGTGTCCTAAGGGGTCACATGATACCACATGAACCCTAAGGACAACATGTGTCCCATAATGACACCTTATGGTGTTGTAAGGGGTCATAGGACACAATATGACCAGCATGCTCTCCCTTTATCTCCCTTACTTTCCCATCCCCCCTCTCTCTCTCCATTTTCCATCCTCTCTCCCTCCCCCCCTATGTCTTCCTTTTCCATCCTCTCTTTGCCTCCCTCTCTCTTTCCCCCTCTCTATTTCCCTCTCCCCCTTTCTCTCCCCCTCTCTCCCTCTCTTGCCCTCTCCCTCACTCTCTCTCCCCCTCTCTCTCCCTCTCCTTCCCCCTCTCCCTCTCCTTCCCTCCCTCTCCTTCCCTCCCTCCCTTCACATTTTATTTACTACATGAAGTGCGTACAGGGTGCTAGGAATATTAATGTTGGCCTGCTGAACATTTTTAGGGCTAAGAGCATGTACGATATTATTATAAATACCATGTACATGGTTCCAAGACATACTTTTAGTTTCCCGATAGCCTCAACAACCTCAAAAGAAGTTTTTGAGGTCATTGAAGGCCCCACTGCAACTATTACTACACTTATGTGACTGTTTTATATGTTTAAGTAAGTGAATATTTTGTTTTGCATGATTTCAAATGATTGAATTGTTCAGGTACATCAATGGTTCATAGATATTTTTGGTCAATCACTAAATCTAACATTGAAAACTATCAAACTTGTTGTATAGTTGTAGGATCCAATGATATGCACTCATTTTGAAGTTCAAATGCAAGTTCACCAGTAATTTATACTAGATAGATTGAATGTTTTTGTTGTTCATGTATGTTTTTTTTGTGGGAAGAATGTGAATCACAAGAGTGAGTTGACAAATGGTCTTGTAGACTATTGGTTCCCATAGATAGCTATCAAATTCCTAGAGCATTGCAGTTAAACCAGATGGAAGCATCAGTTGATTTCAATCATGTATCCGACCTAGTGGAACTAGGTGATTTTTGGGTTAATTTTATTGTAGGAATTATTTTGGCTCATTTTGTTGCATCAAACATTATTTTGGGTATTAATTATCATTCTATAATATGCAGGTCATGTGTACACAGTTGTTGTAGAAGAGAACAATGAAGAAGGAACATATTACTTTTTGTATTGTTGTATTTGTTAGGATTCCCAAAGATACTGAGAGGGGGGGGTGAATCAGTATCTAACCGGTATATAAATTTACTTGACTTAAAACATAAAAAGCATATCAAAATTGTGTACCGGTAAACCAAAAATAATGCAGTAACTAAGAATAATAACAACAACATGAGAAGCACACCATAACACTGTATTTTAACAAGGAAACCCAGTGTGGGAAAAACCTCGGTGGGATTTGTGACCCACAATATTCGCTTACTAGCCAATAAGGGAATATTACTCTTACATTAGGGGCCTACACATGCAGGAAGGCCAAGTGCCTAGAGCTCACTACTCAATTACAAAAGAAGTCACACTGACTTACAAAAATGGATTATACTAATCCAATGTCTTGTACTGCTTTAGATCAACATCTGCTCTGCTAGATTCAGTACCGGTTTAAGCTCTGCTACAACATAAACCCTTAACCAATATTTCTCATATTGGGTCTACTTATTTTGCATCACATCTCATCTCTACTCTACAAAATGATCTACAATGATCTCATACATATATGAGTTATATTACAACTCGCCATGTCGGCTTACAATGATTTTATAATTAATTACAAAATACGTTTTAAACAAAATTGAAGTCGGCCAAGGTGTCGGTATCCTTCCTTTCACTGTCGGTGTTCTGTATGCCGGTGTAGAGTCAGTCTATCGGTGCCGATGCCGGTATCTTTGTCTTGCTGGTGTCATATGATTGCAAGGTTTCCATAAATGACAAAACCTTCAGTCACCTACAATTTCTCATTGGAGTGTGCATTTTGCCAACAATCTCCCCCTTTGGCATTGATGGCAACACTCATGAGAAAAATCCAAAAAGTGTCATCCAAAAAGAATCTTCCAGTATTGTCTTACCAAAAATGTGTTACCAAAAATATGTGCTCCCCTTGAGCTGATGGTTTCATCTACTGGTCATTTTTCTCATTGCTTCTACTCCCCCTTTGACATCAATGACAAAGGTTGTCATTCGGTGATCTTCTTTATTGAATCTAATAGGACCTCTGTTACATTAGTAGGTCTAAATTTTGTCATAGCTGTACTAGATGTTTGTCCAATAGTTTATACAATATCCATGCTACCAGTTGTGGTAATTTCCTTGCTTGGTCCGACCTCTGGTAGGTCAGCCTGTGTTTGCATTTCTACAAACAAAGGTTTATGCTTTTCAATTTGGGCTGGTGGCACTATCTCTATCTGAACTTGAGCTTCAACCTGTACCTATTTTGGTTTCTCTATCTATGTCTCAAAGGGTTTCACTATGCTTTTAACTACCGATTTCTCAGATGTAGTCTCTGTTTGTAGCTCAGAACTCTCTTTTGTCGGTTATTCAGATGGTTTATCTATTGTATCTATCGGTTTCTCTATGGTATCCTCTGCCAGTTGTTGTGCTTGTGAAGATTTTTTTATGCTTATCTCAAACTCTGTAGTCGGTGACTCAATAGTCACATCTTTCTCCTTATCCTCAATGGTTTTGCTATCAACCACAACATTAAATTCCTAAGTATCTACATTTACCCTATACAAGATTTCTGATTTAGGATTTGTATCTTCTACCAGAGTCTTCATACTCTCTGTGGCCGGTTGATTTTCAGTAGTGTCTACCAGTGGAGTATCTGAAAGAGGTGGGGGCATATTGTCAGTTATTTTTAGGCTTGGTGGTCCACCTACCTTACCTTTTCCTTTATCTCTGTCCTTTTGATATACTTTGAAAGTCTTAGGTCTGAGTAATTCTTCCTATTTTTCTTTTTCCACAAAGAAAATATCCCATGCATCTGCAGTTTCCTCAGAAACTTTCTTTACTCTGCTAGCCATTAGTGCTACATGCCAATGAACAGTAGAAAATATTGTCCAGTTAGCCTCACGGATTAAGTTGTCTATTTCATCAGGTGAGTTAACTAGATGCACTGCCAGTAATTTTTCAATCTTAATCTTTTTATCCAGTTCCACAATGGCTAATCTTCTAGCTTCAAGTCTCCTATACAAATCATTTGGAATTTCATTGACAACTTCCATTAAGAATTTCTTGTATATATCTAAGTGTAGAATTAAATTGTTCTCTATACTTTCCTTGTCGTCTGCTGATAGTGTATTATATATTTTATTTATGTTTTTCAATTTACCATCCTCTGTTATTTCGCTTAGAAGTTTGTCTAGAGGAGTAATAGTTTGTTTCACCTTCTTCTTCTTAGAAGTCATTTTCTTCGTCAGAGGCCTTACTGCTTGTTGCTTCTGTCTTATCCTTTTTGGTGTGGGAGAAGGTGCCAGTGAGCGTTTTCTTTTCCTTTTAACCCTTTTAAATATTGTCGGTATGTCACTCTCAGAAGAAGTTCCAACCAGTGAAAGATGAGTTTCCGGTTGAGGTGCTTCCAACTCACTTTCACTTATACCAATTTGTCTCAAAACATCTTCCTTGATTGCCTTTGCTTGTCGGGTTCCTTTCCTTATGGTTGCTTCAACCTTTTTAACCCTTTTTCTAGATTGAATTTGACTCTCTATTGTTTCAGCACTACCAAACACTTTTTCTTCCGGTTCCTTTGGAGCTTCAAGGAGGGCTTTTGCATATGTTTCTATGATGTTGTCATCTATTTCATAGCCCATTTCAATTACCCAAATATTTCTAGGGATAACTGCCTCCATCCAGATTTCATCTTTCTTGATTAGAAATAGATTTCTTTCTAATACTTATCCACAATATCTTGTGACAATCTTACTCTAGTTTTTGTTCGAGCCTTCAGTGCTTGAAAATACTCATTTAGGTTTTTCTCACTTTTCTCTCCCATATTGTTCAATAGTTCTGATAGTTGCTTTCCTACCGGAATGTCATATCCAAAATCTCTTGGACCAATACCGGGTACTTGTTTTGTTATGTACAACATCAGACAAACAAGCAAATTTCCAAATCTGAATGCTCCTTTCTTATCCTTTTTAATCTTTCCTAGATTGTCTATCAACTCATCTTTAAGCCATTCACATATGTTTATTCTTGCATTATCATTGACCATATCATAGGCACTCTTGATACATAAGCTAGAAACTAAATTCAACCTATTTGCATGTGTAGCTTTATAACCTAAGATCATACTGATAAATCTGACATTTATGTCTTTTACATCATTTACCCTTAAAGATCTCTTATCAAATGTTGCACCGGTTAAGTCTATAACTATGTCATTTGAGACTCTCTTTGTTTTGTCAGGTCTATTACAGGTGGAGGGTAACCCTGTTATAGCTTTTACCGCTTCTTTTGTGATTTTATGAATTGAGTCTAACTAGAAAAATTCACCATGTACTCTTCTTAACACAATCCTTATAATGTCCTTGGGAAAATCTGGGATACTAAGGATTTCAGTAAAACCTAGGGTTTCTACTATCTTATGTTCAGGTTTGACATTTTCAGATTCATCACAAATCACTGTCTGATAGATATTCTTAATTTCCTCATCACCTAGTTCATCAATATGACAGTGTATATACATCCTAGGGTCTTCAACATATACTACTCCTTTAGGAGTTTGAGAAAATACACCTATGCTATCATCTTTCTTTGCAATTTCAGGAACAAGATGGAATACAGATCTAGGGCACTTAATAACTTCAATAATAGTAGGGTTTGCAATAAATTCAGGAGTGGATGAAGATGCCATAGCTATAAATACCTCAATCTACTTTAAGGATGAATGCTTTGATGGATTGCTTTACTTCTTTGCTTGGAATACCTTCGCTCAGGAATTTTCATGCTCTCGAAGAGTTGAATGCTCGGTGAAATGAAAATGGAGCCAAAACACTTGCTTTATAATGTTATTTTCTCCAACTACCACATTTAATGCTTGTCGGTTAAGTTACAACTTAACTCATCTGCCGTTATAGAAGTAATTTCAATTTCTCACCATCAACCGAGGGAATAATAGCATGTCTTTCCTTTGTTGCTAAACCCCCAAAGGATTTTCCTTCAGTTAGATGAAGAGTCTCATGTCGGTGGAGTGTTACTCTGTTCTGTCGATGGAGGAGTATTCCCATCAACATTCTAATCTAACTTTCTAATCCATTGGTTTGAGAATTCTTGCTTTACCTCTTCAACCTTTTCTTTACCTTTCAAACTAGGACCTTTGTTATTTGCCGGTGATGACATGCTTCTACAAAATTTAGCAATATGTCCAATCTTCTTACAAGCATAACAAGTCACATTGTTCTTCTGAATAGCTTTCCCATATTCTATGCCAGTTTGTGTTCTGCATTGATTAGATAAGTGTCCAAATCTTCCACAAACATAACATCTTATATTCATTCTGCAATTTTCTGAGTTATGACCAATTTTGTTGCATTTAGAACATTGACCAGTGGGTGTATTAGTATTCTGATGGTTTCTAGATCTACACTAATTTTCTCTATGACCATACTTGTTACAATTAAAGCATTTGCCATTAAATTTGTAAGTATTAGGTTACCTTACCAGTTTGTTGTGATCATGATGGTTTTCAGTACTAGAGCTTTCACCAATTTCAAAGCCAAGGCCATTTGTGTCACCATTAGGTTTTTGATTCTTCAGCATGTCACCAAGTTCATCTAAACTTTTCTTGAATTTCTCCTTGTGTTGATTTACAGCAACTAGTTCTCTTTCCTAGAATCCTTTCTGTCTCATGAGTTCATTTGTGTCATTTTGTGTATGCATCAGATCTGTCTTCAACATATCATTTTCATGACTAAGTCTTGTGTTTTCATTTGCAGCATCATTCAGTCTTCTAGTCAAGTCTTCTTCATTTTTCTTTCTATCTTCAATTTCTTTACAAAATCTCATAGTCATATCCTGCATCTCATTCTTTGTTGTATTGCTTTCTTGTCATAGCTTGTTTACCAGATCATTAAGAGTTTCCTTTTCATCCTTATTATTCTGCATCTTTTCACAAAGTTATCTTCTCTTGTTTCTTGCAATAGTAAGATTTTCTTGAAGTGCTTGAATAATATCCTGAGCAGCCTTTAGATCATCTTCAAGTTTGATATTCTTCAACTTTTCTGCACCATAGTCTGAAAGAGTTGTTTCCAATTGTTTCACCAGGTTTTCCATTTCTACCAGTGTCAAGATCTTCCTCAAGCTGTTAGGCTTCTGAAAATAGAGGACCAAGCTCTGATACCAATTGTTAGGATTCCTAAAGATACTGACTTAAAACATGAAAAGCATATCAAAACTATGTATCGATAAACCAGAAATAATGCAGTAACTAAGAATAATAACAACAACATGAGAAGCACACCATAACATAGTATTTGAATGAGGAAACCCAGTGTGGGAAAAACCTCGGTGGGATTTGTGACCCACAATATCTGCTTACTGGCCAATAAGGGAATATTACTCTTACATTAGGGGCCTGTACATGCAGGAAGGCCAAGTTCCTAGAGCTCACTGCTCAATTACAAAAAAATTCACACTAACTTACAAAAATGGATTATACTAATCCAATGTCTTGTAGTGCTTCAGATCAGCATCTGCTATGCTAGATTCAGTATCGGTTGAAGCTCTGCTACAACATAAACCCTTAACCAATATTTCATATATAGGTCTTCTTATTTCGCATCACATCTCATCTCTACTCTACAAAATGATCTACAATGATCTCATACATATATGAGTCATATTACAACTCACCATGTCGACTTACAATGATTTTACAGTTAATTACAAAATACATTTTAAACAAAATTGAAGTCAGCCAAGGTGTCGGTATCCTTCCTTTCACTATCGGTGTTCTATATGTTGGTGTAGAGTCAGTCTGTCGGTGCCGGTGCCAGTATCTTTGTCTTGCTGGTGTCATATGATTGTAAGGTTTCCATCAATAACAAAACCTTCAATCACCTACAATTTCTCATTGGAGTGTACATTTGCCAACAATATTGAGCCTAAGAGAAAATTGATAACCACACAATCATTGATGGCAAGGGTATTGCATATCTAGTAGGGTCTGTTGTCATGACAAGAACATGGCTTAGGAGATTCCCTATCAATAATTCTAATGTTTGATTGTTTGAGGACTTTGAAACACACAGACATATTCTCCATTTCTCCAACCTTGTTGTTGCAACAAATAATTTATTGATTAAGTATTGTGGTAGACCTCATAACAAACTTTTATGGAAAGTTCATGAATCTGACCATGAGGTATTACTTGACATAATAGGGGTTAGAGCCGATCCGAAAGGCTCACTTGATTGATTCTACAGTTCAGGGTAGAATGATTTTGAGAATTTTGTATATATCATCAGTGAATTGTTCTATATTCATTTTTTGTATATTTAAATGGCGATGACCTGATTCGCACATATTTAAATGCCAAATTTTGTATAAAATTCCATGAGATGATTTTAACCCATTTTTTTGTATATTTAAATAGCCAAGAGCTGAATTGTTCATATTTAGAGGCAAATCTTTGAATATATGTGGCTATGTTTTGTGACTATTATATGAATATATGTGAATATATGCATCTATGTTTTGAATATCTTAAGGGTTTTGAGTTAATGTGATGTGATAAGGTCAATCATGACCATTCTTGATTATATCTTAAGGGTTTTGATTTTATGTGATGTAAGAAATAATCATGGATATCTATGGTGTACATTGTATAATCATGGACAATTATTTGGGTCATTATTGGGTCATGGGAGTCATAGTTGAGTCTAGATACAATTTGAGAAAAAAAATGTCATTATTGTCAAAAAAGTTGTCAAGCAACTTCCAGATCGCGTCGGTAGGGTATGCCTCTTGACGTTTCAACACTTTGGGAGGCACAACAGGAGCATGCCTAGCATAAAACTTCCCACTCAGATGCACTCATGATTTTGGTTTGTGCCTACAATAGATGAAATCAATTCTATCCTATCTTGCAACTTTGCATTGCATACTACTAACAATTTCTGCAATAGGCGAAAAAATACTACCATTTGAAAATGGCTTTGAGTCATTAGAAACTGAGATAGGCCATTGTAGAAGATCCTCATGTGACCATATAGGTTCAAACGGATCGATCATGTGTGTCTTTGGTTGAGATAAATAGTTCGTCAAAGTTTGACAATTTTTTGGACTCAGGGCACTTGAGAGATCACGCCAGTAGGGTATGGGTATCGACGCTCTGGTGCTTTGGGAAGCACAATAGGAGCATTCCTAGCATAAAACTACCCACACAGAGGTTCTCATAATGTTGGTTTGTTCCCACGATAGATGGAATCAATTCTAGCCTATCTTGCAACTTTGCATTGCATGAGACTGACGGTTTTTGTAGCAAGTGAAAAAATGCTACCATTTGAAAATGGCTCCAATTCATCACAAATAAAGATAGGCCATTATATAAGAGCCTCACATGATCCTATAGGTTCAAACAGATTGATCATATATGTCCTCGATTGAGAGAAATAGTCCGTCAAAGTTTGACAATTTTTTGGACTTAGGGCACTTGAGACACACGCCGGTAGGGTATGGCTCTCGACATTTTGACACTTTGGGAGGCACAATAGGAGAATTCCTCTCATAAAAATTCCCACTCGGAGGTTCCCGTGATGTTGTTTTGTTCCCATGATGAATGGAATCAATTCTAGCCTATCTTGCAACTTTCCATTACATGCGACTAACGGTTTTTGTAGCAAGCGAAAAAATGCTACCATTTGAAAATGGCTTCGAGTCGTCAGAAACCGAGATAGGCCATTTTAGAAGAGCCTCATGTGACCCTATAGGTTCAAATGGATCGATCATATGTGTCATGGATTGGGAGAAATAGTCTGTCAAAGTTTGATAATTTTTTGGACTCAGGGCACTTGAGAGATTGCACTGGTAGGGTATGGCTCTCAACGTTACGACGCTTTGGGAGGCACAACCGGAGCATGCCTAGAATAAACATACCCACCCATATGCACTGATGATGTTGGTTTTTTCCCACAACAAACGAAATAAATTCTATCCTACCTTGCAACTTTGACAACTTTGACAACAACTGAGCAACTTTTACATCTTTTATCCAAATGATCTTAAACTTTCACAAATGACTTCAAATGACCATTAATGGTCCCAAATCACCTTATTTAGATAAAACAATGGAGAATAATATGAAAACTAAAATTTGGTCATTGCAAGCATGAGGGTGCTATCACACCACTCACATTGACAAATATAAATGAAAGGAATCAAAAGCATCCAGTGATCATTACCATGGGTCAAATCTGACCATACCATTGAATTTAATTTTCATTAAAACAAGGAGTTTTGTAGGGTTAATTCAATATTTTAGAGTTTTTCAAATCGTATTCCACGATTGCAATGCTTTATATCATAGATTTTTGTTATTTATATTCATATTGTTGATTACATAGGCAAATATTCATTTAACTTTATAAAAGGGAAGCTACCAAATACAACGATCAACAATAATCATTTAATCGTATCAATAATTATTTAATCATTTATATATATCAAAATGCACAATAATCAACACAATGAACAAATTTAATATGTATCAAAAATGCCTATCAATATTAATGAAATGCAAAATAATGAACACAATACACATTTATTGGATCAAATATCAACATTTATATATATCAAAAAAGGCATGTATGCCAAGTCAATACAATTTTTACAAAAATGTGGCATATGCCATGTCCAAATCGATATACAATAAAAATGTTTAATATATCTACATGTATTGGTCATTCAATGACCACAGCTAACACCATATGATCCTATATAGTTTATGGTGGATCATCAAAATTGAGCCTCTTCAATGTAGTACACGGCTATGTAGATGGCTGCAAAACCACAATTCAAAAGCTAAGTTATAATCCTTTTGTAGAAAATAGTTCACAATTATCAACATAACTATACATTTAACTATAATTTCTTTGCAATAGAAATGTAGATTACCTCACCTGTTGATCTAGGATCTATTGTCTTCTTTGTCTTCTCCTTGTCAACCTTAGGAGTTCTTGAATACCTTCTTCAAAGGCTCCAAGTTATGGCTGAACCGTGAAGGGGGATATTGTCGATTAAATACAATTAATACAATGTATTAACATATATACATCAAAAACACTAAAAATCTATGATATAGAGAACAAAACTATATCAGAGCCTGAGATGCTTCTCCAATACATGGAGGAGGGCTCGCCATTGATGAAGCAGTTATGGATATTTCCTATATGAAAAATGATAAGATTATAATTTATCACAAGTTCACATGTACACATGCATACAATCATCAAATCAAAAAAATAAAATAGAGATACATACCTCCGCCCTTTCTCAATCCTGGAGCGTATCAGGTGAATTCAAGATATCTACAAAGCTCAATGGTCATTGCATATAAAATAGACAAAAAACACTAATCAATCTACAAATTCCAACTAAGACAATTTCAACCTCTTAAAACAATTGTACAATTAAAAATTTGTTCAATTACCTTCTTCCCACGTTTAGGAGTCCTTGAGGATTTCTTTCGCTGACGACCAGGCCTAGATATAGAGGGGGTACCCTAAAAAAAAAATTAACACGAGATATTAGTACATATAATATTAAACATAATTTAAAAGCTCTAAAATTAAATGACTTGCATAAACTCCATCAAAAGAATACATAAAATAAGGTGTACAAAATATTATAACACATAGCTATGTAGGCCAAATCAATCACTGAGAGTGTGACATCAACAATCTGGGACATTTGGTCCCTTGACAATGCATACAAAATAAAAAACTGTCAAGAATTAAAGAGAGTTAGTATATCTTGTAATTTTTTTGAATTCAAAGTGTACTATTCTATTTTAACATGTTATAAAATTTATACCTTAGGTGTCGAAGTTGCAACTGCAATAACTATGGGAGGAATATCAGATGCCGCTGCTGCATCCTGAAATTCATACTATTTGTATCAATTTAAATCGATCTATAAATGAAAATTCATTTACAATTACAAATTTAAAGTGACTGATAAATAAAATGTTATGAATTCAAATCAACACACCTGTGTCTGTGGCTGACTATCAAACAACATATCCATCAATTCATCTGTCAGTGCCACATCCTCATTCATGTTGGTCTGACATTTACTCCTACAAATCATGCATGAATGGGTTATGGAGCCATCTGCAATGGTCTCATCATCCATCCCTGTGCATATGCCTGAGCAAGTGGGACACACATGCTGAATGGGCTGACCAGCACCAGCTGCTCCAACTAATGGATCATCGTCTAATACAAGAGGGTGTGATAACTGTGTCCCATGTTGGATGATCGCATCATATAATGTTGTGGCCACCTAAAATTTTTGTAGCTCCATCGACTCTTTCAGGGCTACTGGGATAGTCACATGCACCTTGGGTTTGGGTGCTAGGGGGTGATGACTCTACGGGTCCACTACCCTACGAGCTCCAGGTCTATCTTGGGCAGATCTGCCACCTCTACCATGGAACTCTCTCATGTCAAAATAATTAGGCTTCTCATTAAGGACAAACTCACAATATACTTTCCTCAAAAAATATAATGGCACCTCATAATTATTATAAGGTGGTTTGTCAAAGACCATCCACCACCTATTCCAAAATAGATTCCTCATCTGCATATTGGTACGCCAATGTATGGGAAACCTCTTTGCATTAAGAGGTAAGGAGTCACCAGTTCTAAGATCAACAAAAAGAGCACATATTTGTGCTTTACTTATGTTTTTGTTTTTCACTTCCTCATATGATAATCCATTCTCATAAAATGCATGACACCTATCCCTATAGTTTCCCCATTTTGCAATCTGAGTGGAAACTGTAGTGGCAACACTAGCTAATATTTCTAGGCTAGTGGCAAGGGATAAATGATTCTCAAGGTTAGATGTTTTCAATTTATTAATCAGTCTATTTATTTTAGCAGTGTTTTTCCCCCTAACTGATTAAGCAATTGTTCCTGTGTAGCTAGTGTATGCTCTAAAGGAGGAGATGGAGGTGTATTTTTTAGGTTTTGTTGTGGGTTTTCATCTTGTTGTAGTTCTGGATTTTGAGAATCTGATATATTTGTAACAAAAAAAAAAAAAAAATAATCGAAATCAATTGTTTAAAATTCAAAATATAAATAAAATTTATTAAATATAAAAAAAAATTAACCTACCTCTTTCCACGACACTGGGAAGTGGAAATCGGGAGCTCGTGTGCGGTTTTGTAAGAAAATGCCCCTCCAAACTGCTTTCGGTCATGGGTTGAAAATGAGACCCAGTCAGCGTAAAAAAAAAAAATTGACAGGTAGCGCATACATGGTCTTAAAACACTAAGACCGCATACGGGGTCCTAATTTCTAAGGGACCGCGTATGTGGTCTTAGTTTTTAAGGACCGCGTATGCGGTCCCTTCCCTTTAGGCTTGGAAAAAATGAACCAAAGCATGTATGGGGTTATTCAAAATTCAAATACCACGTACGCACTTTCTATTTTTTCAACTTTTTTTTTGGTGTGTGTCCACTTTTTTGGCACCATCTTGGTGCACACCCCCATTGATACCACTATGGGAGAGAATGCAAATATGGAAGGATAAAATATTGCATTAGTAAGTGTTGTCATCAATGACAAAGGGAGAGATTGTTTAAAATATATGTTGTCATTGATATCAACCTGATGTCTAACAATATGTGTTGCCTTTATTATGTTGTCATTGATGATATGGTGATTGACTGATTGGTTGTATAGAGAATTGTTGCAATTGTTGAAGTAGTCATGATAAAGCTATAATTTGTTAAAGTATGAGGATATTGTTGGTAGCTGATTGTCAATAACATTGTCATTGTGATAGGGAGTAGATGGTTATTGGTTGCAGATACTTTGTATTGTGGATATCCAATTTCTTGGTGTCTGATGTTTACACCTAATATGATGTGTTGATACAGATGATGATGTTCATGATAATTTTGATGGAAAATATGAGATGATGATTATATTAAAATGAGGATAAGATACATGATAATGGATGTGATTATATATGTGTATGTTACATAATGACATTTATATTTCTTGATTTTTCTAGAGAGAGAAAATAATGGATTTGGGACATTTTGGTCCTTGGAAGATTGATGAAGTGAGTTTGTGCAAAAATATATATTGATGACCGTTCGGAAGAATGCTTTGTGTTACTCTACACTTGATGATATGGTTTTGCAGACTTAAACGTAATGTTTATGCTCTATGGACATTATACTCTTATCCTTTTAGGTCCTTGGTGTTGGAGTTGATGTGGTTGGTGATTATATTTTGTTGACATTCTAGTTGTCTGTCAAAATTGGTCCAAAAACTACTCCTCATTTCTCTATGTTGATGTTTCAGGTGTTGTGATTGGGAGGACATGTTCATAACCTTTGTGTTGTGTCTCACTTCAAGTTTCAAATGTTGGTGTTGTCTGCAAGAGTTGATAATGGTGTTATGTTCATAACTAGTCTTCTTGGCATTCCTGAATAAAGTCTTTTGTATAAGTTGTGATATGATAGTATGATTTTGATGTGGCAAGGAAAAAGAAGTATTTGGGAAGATTGTTGGAAGTTCAAGGAATTTTGTTACATGCTCCACATGATGCTAGAAAGAATTGTTTTTTGTTGCATTAGTTATGATGTTTGTGTTTCATGGTAACTACTCTAGTTTGGTCGACAAGGTATGTTCTCTTGCTTTTGGTGTATCCTTGAGTGCTTCCACTTGAATTGAAGGTTGTTTTATATTGTATTTGGGTCCTACTTTGACATGTGGGGATCTGCATTGAGTTATTTCATCCAAAGAATATGTTTTTGGGCTAACTAGTTTTGTGCTACATGGTTCATTTGCACGTTACCCTATTGTAAACTTTGGAAGATGTGAGATAGTCTACGAATTGTTTGGGATAACTTAGAAAGAAGTGATATCTCATGGATTGGACAACTTTCACCATAATTGTGTTTTGGTGGCCGAATTGATAGGACCTATGTTTGTCCTCTACTTTGACCAACCTAATTGATGTTTGCAATGAAGAAGATGGTATGTATAAAAGATCAAATTAGTATTAATTGTGTGCAGTAGTGTGTGGATCAATATGTGTGTTGCATTGTCATGATTATCTCAATTGTATAGTTAGTGATGCAAAGTTGATGTAGAAGAAGTGTGTGGTGATTTATTTGAAGGTAGTTTCTTAAGACAGAGGTTAAAGGATAACTTCATACTTAGAGATTTATAGTGGCACCATTTCTCAAGTCGTATTCATCTTGATTCATATATTCATGTACCTTGCTCAAAGATAGTGAGTCTTCTCTACAAGTTTTGTATCTTTCCATGAGGTAGTGCTTCTCAGCCTACAAGTCCCTTGTATCTTGCCTCGATACTCCACCTCAATTTGCAAGTCCTTCATGGAGTAGTGTGATTCCTTGGCAATGGGCCTAAAACTTATTCATATATAATGAGTTGACTCTCACAATGGTTTTTCCCTATTTGGTTTTCACACGTAAATATGGTGTTCTCTTGTGCATGGTCTTCATTGTTTTATATTTCATTTTTGTTGATAAGATTAAGGGTACATTGGTATTGAATTAAGGTGGGTGAACTCACAATAATGGTCCCCACTTTTTTGCCACTTTTGACACTGAGATGAACATTTTTTAACTAATCTTCAACTTCCGACAACTATAACTTTTAAACTATTAAGAATTTGAAGATGATGTAAATTAGTGATTTGTAGCATTTTGTCTATAGATTATATATATATATATATATATATATATATATATATATATATATATATATATATATATATATATATATATTGAATATTTCATTTTAAATTTTTCCATCTCCCTCAAAAATTAGTTTTTTACAACAAAATGTTGGCAATTGACACTCATTGGATTCATATGTTGTCATTGATGGAAATATGGCAACATGGCAACATGGTTACTTGACAACAAGATTCTTAAGGAAGCTTAAACCGGCATACACTGGCACTAGGAGGCATTCACTAGCATTCACTGACAGATACCAACATTGGAGAATCCAGGGTTACACCGGCACCGACACCGACACCGACACCGACATCGACATCCAACACTTCAGTGAAGCCGACATCGGGCTTGGACCTGAAGGAAGTTTTATTTGTAAAATCATTTTTATTGTATAAAGTCGACATTGTATATCTGTTGTAATACATTGTAAGCCAACTTAAGGCTTATTGTTTGTAAGGGTATATAGTCAGTCTGCTAGGTCATTTTGAACATTGTGACATAGGATAATATAGCGGAACTGTATAATGTGAAGTATATGTATGTAGATAATTTGTATGTGAATGTTATATTGTGCAATGATCTGTAGATAGTTTGGAAATCATTCTTGGAGTAGAAGAGATGGTGGTAGAAGTGTTCAGGGTTTATGAACCAGTATAGAGGAGAACTAGAACTAGAACTCTTTTTGGCATAGCAGATGCATTTTGTGAGTTCATTATTACTGTTTCATTTTAGCAGAAACTTGTAGCATGTGAGACTCTTTTTATGGTGAGCAGTGTGCCTTCCTACATGTGCAGGCCCCCATTTTATGTAATATCCTTTCATATGGCTAGTGAACTAATATTGTGGGTCACAAATCCCACCATGGTTTTTCCTCTTTGAGGTTTTTCACCTATTAATTCTATGTGTTGTGGTGTTCATTTATGAAGATGGTTTATTTGCTTCAAGTTATATGTTTCTTCATTTACGAGTTTATATGTGTATGTTATAAAAGGATAAAATTATATCTTACCAACAAAACACTGATCACCCCTCCCTCTCAGTGTTCTTGGATCCCAATAATTGGTATCAGAGCCTAGTTCCTCGAAAGAAGTTTAAGAACTTGAGGAAGATCTTGAAACCAAAATCATTGAACATGGCTATGGAGAAGCAACTTGAGATGGCTTTTGAGGATTATGATGCTGAAAGGATGAAGAATTTAAAATTGCAAGATGAATTGAATTCTGCTAATGAATTCATCCTTGTCTTGCAAGAAAGGTTATCATTAGCTCAAGCCAAGAGAAAGGAACTTTTGCAAAACCCAGATGATGAGGAGAAAAATGCACTTAAGGAACAATGTCAGAAACTAAGTCAAGCAAACATGCTCATGAAGAATGAAATGCAAGAACTAACTATGAGGTTATCAAGAGATATTGAGGATAGAAAGAAGGAATATAATCTTGTTATATCTCTGAAGAACAAATTTGATGAATGTGGTAGATTGACCCATGAGAATAATCTATTGAAAATTGATTTGGCACACTACCATAACAATGAACAAGAGCTTGAAAGACAAATAACTACTCTAAGAGATGATCTGACTACTACAAGTGGGTATAAAGAAAAATTTAGGATTAGTGCTGCACAATTGGACAACTTATTGAAAAGACAAAGGTAGAATGATGATTCTAGAGGACTTGGATTTGTACAAGGTGAAAGCTTTGATACTGCAAATGAAGATCAGACAACTGGTATGCATAACTCATCAAACTAGAGGAAACCGATAAGGCAATCTAATGCTTATAAATTCAATGGTAGATACTTTTTTCGTAATAAATTTGGGCATATGGTTAAACAATGTAAAAATAGAGAAAATCAAAACTACAATTATGTTCCTGTCAATGCACAAATTGTAATAAATATGGTCATAGATCAAGAGATTGCAGAATGAATGTCAAATGTCATGCGTGTGGAAAGTTTGGTCATTTGGCTAATCAATGTAGGTCAAGTAATGACACCGGATATGTTAAAGCAATTCAAAATAACAATGTTACATGTTATGCATGCAAAGAAATAGGTCATATTACTAAGTACTACAGAAGCAATACTCAACTGGTTAGCAATAATAAATTAAATGAGAAAGGAAAGAAGAAGGTAGTTTAAATTCAACACTATCACACCAAGAGATGGGTTAGAAATTCTGAAGAACCAAGTGGATATAGATCTACACTGGTAACTCCACTGGTACAATAGAGCATTCCTACAGCGGCTCAAAATTCCACCAGTAATTGAGGCATACACCTCAGGGGTTGGAAAATCTATTTCAAATTTTACATATTCCCTAGAGGATATCTGAAAGAGATCTAAAGAGTTGTCTTAATCATTGATGAAGGTTTACCCAGCATGAGATTGTGAAACTGGCATGTGGTAGGGTACATCGCGAAGCATTTATGACAGTGAAGGATTAGGGTTTACTTCTTGATAAAAGGAAAAAGTGAATTCATTTTTACTCACCCAACATTCAAGCAATCTAGGGCAAAGAAAAGGCATTCTGAAAGGATTTCCAACAACCATTGGAGAAGCAATTAAATCTTCACATTGGCGATCATTTTTCAGGTATTTCAAAATGGCATCTAAATCATCTACTCCTACTTTCATTGCAAATCCCACCATTGTTGAAGTTAAGGATAGGCTGAGACCCATTTTCAAGGAAGTTCCCCAAATAGCTAAGAAAGAAAACATTGCGGGCACATTCTCTAGGGTTTCTAATGGCATGATGTATGTTGAAGATGTAAGGGCATATATTCACTACACCTTGGAGGATCTAGGTACAAAAGAGATTAAGGGCATGTATCAATCTATGATACTGCAAGACTCCAGAACAATCAAGTCAGAATATAAGATCATCAAGGACCTAGGGGTATTCTGTACATATCGGAATTCAAAGATGAGGTGATCAGATGTGTTTTGAGCAGGGTTCACAATGAGTTCATCTGGTTGGATAGGCCCCACATGATCATAAAGGAAGAAATTCAAGCAATCACTAGCTTACCCAAAGTCGGACAAGAACTTGGCAAGAAGATTTCCACCACTGCAGTTGAAAAGCTCATCGGTACAACCCATGATGGAAGATCTATGAGATTCAGGAACCATCAAGGATTTAGATGTGAAATTTGTCAGCATGATAATCGGCTATAAGGTAACTCAATCTAGTCGATTGAACTCTATTGGTAGTTCCTGCATCCATGGTGCTTATCAGATGTTAAAGAATAATGAGAAGTATGATTTATGTGAATGGTTGAGCTATGAGTTAATGATAAATATTGTAAATATTAAGAGTGTTAAGAAAGGAACTTTTAGGTTCGGAAATCTCATTATTTGTTTAATGCTTTACTTCATGAATGAGCTACCAAGTCTAGGGAAGAAGCATTGGGCTCATGACATACCAATAGGTATGCAAATTAAGGAAGCAATCACTAGTCTTGGTACCGGCAGGGATGAAAATCTTTGGGGCTATTTCAAAACATTTCAGGAAAATATGAGATAGAGGGAAAGAATATCAAAGCACATTGTGGAGAAGTACTCCACTGATATTTGTTTTATGGTGAAAAATGATGAAACTCTTATGGAGGAAGAAAAACCTAGTATGATATGGATCACTGAGATTGGATATGAAGTGGATGATAGCATTTTTGAACTCTATGCAAAAATGTTGCTTGAAGCTCCATTGGATGATAAAACAAAACACTTTGGTGATGCTGAATAAAAAGCTCTTAAAGTCAAAATTGGCTTTGACAAGAAAAGAAGAGAGAAGAAAATAGATAAGATGCTTGCATATATACAAGATGTAATGCATAAGATAGATACTCAACTGGGTTCTGGATCCAAACTGGCAAAGGAACTGACAATAGTTAGTGCTCCTGAGGAAAAGAGGCCTAAAAATTTCATTTCTTCTGTCACTTCTGACTCTGATCCAGAGGACAATGAACCTCTAGCATTTAGAAGAGTACAAAGAAATAAATCTGACCAGCCTCTGGTAGAGGAGAAGGTGGAGCCAAGAGGAAGCTTGTGAAAAAAGTAACAAAACCTACTACACCCCCAGCTTTGGCAGAGAAACCTATTCAGAAGAGGAAACCAATCACATCCACTCCAGTAAACCATAGCAAGAAGAAAAAGAATGACGATGATACTAAATTTGGTAAGGTTACAATGACCTGTGCTAAATTCATTGATGAAATAACCAAGGATGGAATTTTGAAAAATGTATCCATTTATTATGAAGATTTAGAGGATAATGAGCAGAATGAGATTGAAGAGGCAATTTTGTTACATATAGATATATATAAGAAAGCCTTAGTAGAAATTTTGAAGGAAAATCCTCTATCACTGTACAATAATTTAGATGCTAGAAGACTTGATGCAGTCAAGAGGGATAGAGAAATTAAGGAAGTAGAACTTTTGGGTATGTGTGGATCAATAAACAATGAGGAAATGAAAAGATGCATAGATGTTGCTAACAGAATAGTTTTTAGTAGCAAACCCCGACAAATAAGCCTAATTATGGACAAGGTAAATGAGGTAGTAAATGAGACCAAAGATGGTTGGACCAAATTCTTCCAAAAGAATCCTGATTTTCTCACCTTCCAAGAAGAATTTGTAAAAGCAACAACTTCCACCATCCCAAAGAGATCTAAAGGGAAACGTATTTTGGATAGTTCAGCTCCAATTTTGAATAAATCGAAAATAACTATAAGTATACAGACACCACCGGCAGTAAAAGAGAGTGTACACTCAATACCAGCAGAAACAACTTTTGAACAAGGCAATGTACAAGCTACCGACAATATTGTGGATAATACTCCACTGTTAGTAATAGATACTGCACCAAGTGGTGAAGCCACATGTGCTAAGGAAGATAAGGCAAAGGGAACTGAGACTATACCGACAGTTAATATTGATTCCTCAGCAAAGGTTTTGGCAATTGACACTTCTCAAATTGAGAAGAAATCAATCACTGAGATGAGTCCCACTGAGTTAATGATGATGGCTACTCGAAAACTAATAAAGGAGGGATTAGCAGATTAAGGAATAATAGATCAATCAATCATAGTTTTGCATAGACTAATTCCTGATTGTAAGATTGAAAATGAAGCAAGCCCTTCCGGCAAGTTTAAGGCATTAACTGAGCATATATCTAATAACTTTCAATGTTTGCAGGAAATTTCAGACCGGAAGGAACTTGGGAGATTTATTGTGGCTAAGAGAGCTGCATTTGATCAAATTATTGAAACAAAGAAGAAGAAAATTGAAGGAAAATTAATTCTTTTTGAGAATTGTTTAAAACAGTGTACAAATATCTACAGGGTCTGTTGTAACATAGAAACTCTTATAGCAAATATAGATAGCAGATTAAAGGAATTACATGATAAGGTTGCCAATATTGCAAACTCTTTTGATGGATTAACCTCACTAAAAACATTTGTTCATGGATAAATTTTATCTTTGGAGAACCAAATTTTTTATTTTGAAAAGGAAAGAGACAAGATCATTTGAAGAGAAAGAAGTCTTAGAGGATTGGTGAGTCCAAGATTGGATTCACTCGGTGTACATAAGAGGGAATGTATGTGATTGCTAAGCCCACACCGACAGAAGTCAAGGATCAGAAAATATTTGCACACTTACTGAGTGGACTTTTATCCATATCTGAAACCTTCAGAACCAGCTGGGATACATATTTATAGTTGCTAGACAAGGCTTACCCAAAAATTTTGAACTTAGTCAAGCTCCGGTAAAGTAATCTGTATTTATTAATACTTTCAATTCTTTCACCAGTCTTTGGAATTGATTCCAAAGGGGGAGTGTATATAATGTGAAAAATATCAGACAAAAATATGGGAAGGATATTAGGAAGGAGTGTATTGCTTAGGGGGAGCATACTTCAGGTTGAACTGACAGGGAATCCATTTTTCACATGAGTGTTGCCATCAATGCCAAAGGGGGAGATTGTTGGCAATTGACACTCATTGGATTCATATGTTGTCATTGATGGCAACATGGCAAGATGGTTACTTGGCAACAAGATTCATAAGGAATCTTACACCGGCACTAGGAGGCATTCACCAACATTCACCAGCAGATACCGACATTGGAGAATCCAGGGTTACACTGGCATCGGCACCGACATTGGCATCCAACACTTCAGTGAAGCCGACATCAGGCTTAGACCCAAAGGAACTTTTATTTGTAAAATGATTTTTATTGCATACAACCGACATTGTATATCTTTTGTAATACATTGTAAGCTGACATAAGGCTTATTTTTTGTAAGGGTATATAGGTTAGTCTGCTAGGTCATTTTGAACATAGTGACATAGGAGAATATAGCAGAATTGTATAATGCGAAGTATATGTATGTAGATCATTTGTATGTGAATGGTATATCATGTAATGATTTGTAGATAGTTTGGAAAGCATTCTTGGAGGAGAAGAGATACCAGTAGAATTGTTCAGGGTTTATGAACTGGTACAAAGAAGAACTATAACTGGAACTCTTTTTGGCATAACAGATGCACTTTGTGAGTTCATTATTACTGTTTCATTTCAGCAGAAGCTTGTAGCCAATGAGACTCTTTTTGTGGTGAGCAGTGTGCTCTAGGCAATGTGCCTTCCTCCATGTGTAGGCCCTCATTTTATGTAATATCCTTTCGTATGGCTAGTGAACTGATTTTGTGGGTCACAAATCCCACCGTGGTGTTTCCTCTTTGAGGTTTTCCACATATAAATTATGTGTATTATGGTCTTCATTTATGTGGATGGTTTATTTGCTTCAAGTTATATGTTTCTTCATTTACTGGTTTATATGTGTATGTTATAAAAGGGTAAAATTATATCTTACTGACAGAACACTGATTCACCCCCCCCCTCTCAGTGTTCTTGGATCCCAACACAAACTGTATTTTTTAAGAGTGACGCGCCTCCCGAAACACATAAATTTTTTCTATAAATGATAAAAACTCAATTCTTTCTAATTTTGGTTTGCAACATCAATATCTAGGGCTTGAAGTTGGTTTGATAGTGATATGTTAAATATTTTTCATTTTATTAAGTTTTGAAGTTTGAATAATTATATTTTAGACATAGGTGTGCGTTTGAACACATAACTTGTTCTATATATATCAAAATTCAATATCTTTTTTTCTTAGAAAGAAGACATCAATACCTAGGGCATAGATAATTTTTAGAATTTTTTTGAATTAGTTTACTATTTTTCCCAATGCATTGAATGGAGAAATTCATGTTCAGTGAAAAACCTATGTTTGGTAAAATTAAAAAAATAAGTTCATAATAAACTCAACATGTAATAAAATTTTAGTCATTGGAAATATTGCTTCGAGGACTGCCATACTACACTTTGGGTTGTCAATACCATTCCATTTAATCTTTCAACCAAAGGTTTGAAGGCCAAAAATCTGCAAAAAATTGTAGAAAGTTTCAGAGAAGTGTAAAAAAGGGGGTTTGAACGAAGGGGGGTTCGAGTGAACCCCCCTTTTTAGGGGCTTCGAATGAAGGGAGGTTCGAGGTGGTTCGCTCAAAATATGGGGTTCAAGCAAAGTGGTGGGATCAAGCAAATCCCAAAGGCTAGTTTGTTTGAACACCCCCACTTCGCTCGAACCCCCTACGAATTTGTTTTCCTCTCATTGCATTTTTCCTTCGTGGGTGAAAGTGGGCACCCTTATTGTGAACTCACCTAGGTATGAAGTTCAAGTGTTTGATAAAGACTTATTCACCCCCCTCTTAGTCTTGGGGTATGTTCAACAATATGATATATTCCTAAGCACAATAAGTGCAAGCACTTGGCATGCTTAAACCTAACAAAAATATTATTTAATATGATAATCACTCTTAATTATGAAGGGGTATGTCCCTACATATTTAAGCCTATAAATAAGGAAGAGAACACTCTCATATCATCATATCATCTATTATTGAAAACATGTGTTATTATATGATTACTTCAAACATCCATTACCGAATAAATAAATTTCCTATTTATTAAAGAGGAATAGGTTACAAAATTCCTTACAAACTAATACAATGTTATCTCACAAACTACCCCTAAATATAATTAAGATGGCAAATGTGGATATGAAAACATCATACCGTTGTTCATGAAATATTCAATAATATCCTTGTTTGTTAAGGAGAAATTAGTCATATGTTTTAGAGTGTAGTAAATTGTAACCCTTTATCAATTTACACTCTATTTGGGCCTCCACTTTAGTGTGCCCTCTCTTGGGTCATTTCAACCCTATTTAGGTCCTATATTATCCTACTATTTCACTATGCTAATGATGACACCAGATCCTATGTCTTGGGTCTTGATGCTTTGCCAACACCTTGTCTAGTCCCTGATTAAGAGGACTAGGGTGCTCAATGCCCTAGTCCCTCAAAAAGGAGTCAAAAATTAAACATGTGCAAGTGTTTGCCTTCATCATTTGTAATCTAATCTTGTTTTCATTTTACCATTGGATGTCAACCTAAATTTCATAAATACCTCGTGAACCCTATATATAATGATTGTTTATCATTTATAAAGTCTAAGATATTCTATTATCACAATTCAAGAGTCTTAATTCAATTCATTGAATAGAAAATCTAAGTACAAGGAGTAGCAAGATACAATAACCTATCTTCAAGTATGATTTCATGATAAATAATATTATGTTTTATCATATTATTGTACCAACACTTGGACAGCTTGCCTAAATAGGATTATATCTGATGAATAATGATGAACAACAAATACCCTAATTGATACTCAGAGGGGGGGTGAATCAGTACATACAAAAAATTCTCCACAACTTATCAAGTTAAAACAATGCTAACCGGTTGTCTTCATTACTGAACTTAACCATGGCAATACCGATTAAACACTGTAAGACTTCAGACAGCTAAACCAGTAAAACTGAATACTTCAAATAACATTCAACATTTGATAACTACTACACCAATATACTCATGCATGTGTTGTATCAGTAATACCATAACCATTAACTTTGCATGCATATTCACCTAAACAAAAACTGCCTAATCATCACATGAAAAATGCACAACTCATGACATAAATTTTTCGAGTGGAAACCCAAATGGGAAAAACCACGGTGGGGATGAATATGCACAAGCTTGTTTTTGAACTCTTTTGAAGCTCGCTCTGTTAGGAGCCTAGTCCGGTTAAATACTTTACAATAAGTTTCTGTTAGGAACCGATCCTGTTAAAGATCACCTGGTTAAGGGATGGTTATATACCCTGTTAAAGGTTGAAACCCTGTTAAAGGTTACCTTGCTAGAGGATTTGAAGAACTCAATGATCTTGAGTCACCTAGTTAGAGGATTTTCAATAAGCCTGTTAAAGCTACCCGGTGAAGGGATTTTCCTACTATTGAAATGGTTAGAAGACAACAGGTAAAGCTCTGATCTGATAACAATACTACATGCTAAGGCAGATCCTTTTCAGCTCCTATACTCTGCAATCACACTCTACAGTTTTCCACTCACTGGTCTGGCAAGTATCTCATCACTCGGATAAAAATACAACATTTGCCAACACAAAAAATAACAAACATCATCAACCTTATAGACAACAATTAGGTTGGTAGCATAAACCCTAAACATTTTAGGTTTATAATTACAAGCGGTCCAATCCTGACCATTCAAACACTTTGCATAGAATAAAACAATCTCAAATAGATTACAAGTCACTCTACATCATCCATTCTTCACCTCATATGGAAATCAGTAACCCATCACGGTCTCTTCACATGCTGCTAAGAAGAATGTTCATTCCCATGCTAGACATTTAATGCAATCGATCTTCAAATGCAAGATCCTCAAGGAAATCCTTAACGTACACAAAACTGACGTGGCATGTCGATCTCATCCTTATCTCTTAGCTAACTCATCACAAAATGTCACCAGTTGCATCACACAAGCTAGATTGCCAAACCGGAAACCCTAAAGCTGTGACTACCAACTAGTAGTCACACTTAGTGAAACCCTGACACTGGTCCACTCCATCCCTTCATACCGGTTCTCCTACTTGAACATCAATAACAACTTCTTCCAATCATCATACTGGTTCACCTGCACTTATACATCAATGACAACATACATTATCATCATATTGGTTCATCATATGCCAACAATATCATCACTATTATCGATCATAATTATAATCTTGTTAATTCAACATTTCAATTATGATTTATCCTTTATCATTTTCTGAGAAAAATCTTTCTTTCTGTCAATCATTGTTGTAGTGGAGGTGGGAACACCAACACAATATTTGACTTAAGAAAGCCTCTATACAACACAACATTTTTTCCTCATTTCATGTACACAAGTGCGGATTTGATAGCAGAATAAAGTTATAGGTGTATAGAGTAGACAATGACATACAATCCCAAGCTTTAAACAAGTAGAAATCCTTGGACTAAATTTTCCTACTCCCATGTCTAACACTTTTTGATTAACTTTCAGAGAGAGAAATCTATAAAGCTTTCTAATTCAAAATTTGGAACCTTCTATTAACAAATATACCCTTATACTGAGGCACCTTGCTCCTTAGTTTGACATATTCTACTTTAGATTATATCTACAAGCCCGTCTTTGTATCTCATTCCCAGATCTTTTCTATTGTGTTGATTTCTAGTTCTATATATTACTATTTACATTGTAAGTCATCATTTTTCTATCATTTAACATAATTCATTCACACACACTTCACAATCTCAAAATTCATAGCAATAAAAAAAGGAGTCATAAACCCACTTAGTGTTTATCTCTCCTATTAGGACTATAGTTTAACTTAGTTTATGATTCCCCAATGATATGTACAAATGGATATTTGAGATCTTAGTTTTCATACATAAGCTAGGATCTCATTTCCCATATATCATGTTTATATTTCTAAGTTAAATAATTTCCTATCACATAAACAACATGCTAGCATCCCCTTATATAATTTAACTTCATCATTTGATTCTATATACTTACCTAATACACTTACAATAGAAAAATTGGCTAACAAATCAACAACCTTTACAACATCTTAAATTTTAAAATATGTAACACTTCAATTACCATAAGCCTCTTGAGCATACAAATTCTATCAAATAAATTTCATGATACCCTAATCACTCACACTAGATTACTAGTAAGCACTTGTCATATTTAGAAAATGAATCTAAAAATGATTATACTTGGAGGGTATAGAAAATATACCTTAGATAAGAACATAGGTACCTTGAACTAGGAAAAAAAAAATCAGTAGCTACATAATTTTATGATAAGCAAATTTTTATGCCTTACAAAGGTACACATTAGTGCACATATGTAGTAAATCAAGTTAATTTGATCTATCTATATATTAGATTAAATAGGTAATCACACAATTAATTAATTAATCAATAACTAGGTCCCCTATTAGTTTATTACACTTAAGATAAACTTGGGAGTGATTTTTTAAATATTTAGGTCGCATTGTCTCATAACATAGAATGAGGAAACTTGTCATCAGATCTAACATAATCCTCACCTAGGGTTTCATCTAGAGATTTTTCTTTTATAAGCATTAAATTGTACAATGTATTCAATTTATATAGATCATTCAATGTAATAGATCAATCATTTTGTTTTCTAGATCAATTCTCTTCTCAATGTTGTATAACACAATCAATGATTTTAACTTTCTAGTTGTGATAGGTGTTTCGATTGCAGGTGATTCCTGGGAGTTGTGGGGTTTACTATCAACTGTAATACGGTATTAGAGCATAAAATTTGTGACTTTTTTTTTTTTTTTAAAGAGATCTAGCCTTGAGGGAAAATTTGGCTCCTATTGGAGTAAAATAAGCATCATTGTTGATTTTAGAATGGTCGAAAACCTTAAGACCACCTCTCTAGATGCTAAAATCTATGCAATTAAGAAAGAAAAATAATAGGGGTACGAATACATACACAAAAATCCATATGAATGTATGGATCGGTACATACATATGAATCTTTACACCCATGTCATCGTTAATTTTGCTTGAAGTGTTGACTAGTTAATAGTTTAAAAATCTATTTTTTAAATTAGTTTGTTCAAATACAAATGAAAAAAGCATAGGTCTTCTATTATTCCTATGCAAGGCATGAAGTGTACCATGTGGGATTTTTATAGGAGCTGGGCTACATAGAAGACCCTACATGGCCTCATAAGTGGAACATAAACCCTAATTGGTGTTTCACAAGAATAATCAAAAGTGGATATTAATGTTAGTGTAAATGCTCAATATTACATTGTTTACCGCTTAGTTTGTTAGCGGTTATGACAGTTCTAGATATTATACAGTTATTCCAAGTATATATCTCCATATATATACATGTACCTTTCTTGTTCTTCATTAATACATCAAAAACATTTGCTTTGCTCCTTCATTTGGTATCAGAGTGATGAGGGAATGTCTGGGCATGGCGTTTAGAAAGATAGGTTTGATGCACTATTGTTGCGTGAAGATTTGAGTTGAATCATCGTCACTTGCATCTATCAGCAAAGTGTTGATGATGTAGTAGATCTAAGGGCGATATGAGGAAGATATTTGGCATGGAAAACTCTGGCGGTGAGTGAACGTGTTTTAAGGTGTGATGTAGAAATCAGAGTGATGTGATCTTGTTTTATGTGATATTTATAGACCTTTCTCTTAATGGAGTATTACCAGTGTACCAAGACACCATGGTACTAACATGATAGGGATGCGGCTGCAACAACAAAGAAGATTCTTGTGACTATGTTGATGAATTTTCTAGCATGCAGAAGTGTTGATTCAAATTGTTGATCTGCTTGAGAGTTCATAGTGTGTGAAAAGTAGTCAAGGAGATTGATGCCTGTCACATAGAATCACGAGGGTTACTATATTTAAACCGTTAATCCAAGAGGTTGAAGCCAAAGACATAGGAGGTCGTAGCCCAAATTTTGATATGCCATGCAAATAAAATCTATATTGTACAAGAAGACTATGATGATGTTTGCATAGAACTTGAGGAGGAAGCATACAATCAGTACATAATCTTATAGGATTTAAGAAACATGTGAGTCTGATGTTTTCTTAATACCCCATGCTTGAAAGAAGTGATTCTATTTATGATACCATCTTAGAATAGAGAGTGATTTTATCTTGTTATTTATGAAGTCATGTGGAAAAATATTGATGTAAAAGGAAAAGGTTTTAGAGAGAATTTTGCATTGATTGCTTTGGCTCCAAACAATTTATTCAAATTATCCCAGATTTCATTTGATGATTTATCTAAATCTATGTGATGAAATTCAGTGTTAGAAAAAGCAAGACCAATAATAGCTTTCGCTTTATCATCTCTGTTATTCTAGTCTAATAGTTTGGTTGCATCAATAGATATCAACCTTTTCCTTTTACATCAATATTTTTCCACATGACTTCATAAATAACAAGATAAAATCACTCTCTATTCTAAGATGGTATCATAAATAGAATCACTTCTTTCAAGCATGGGGTATTAAGAAAACATCAGACTCACATGTTTCTTAAATCCTATAAGATTATGTACTGATTGTATGCTTCCTCCTCAAGTTCTATGCAAACATCATCATAGTCTTCTTGTACAATATAGATTTTATTTGCATGGCATATCAAAATTTGGGCTACGACCTCCTATGTCTTTGGCTTCAACCTCTTGGATTAACGGTTTAAATATAGTAACCCTCGTGATTCTATGTGACAGGCATCAATCTCCTTGACTACTTTTCACACACTATGAACTCTCAAGCAGATCAACAATTTGAATCAACACTTCTGCATGCTAGAAAATTCATCAACATAGTCACAAGAATCTTCTTTGTTGTTGCAGCCGCATCCCTATCATGTTAGTACCATGGTGTCTTGGTACACTGGTAATACTCCATTAAGAGAAAGGTCTATAAATATCACATAAAACAAGATCACATCACTCTGATTTCTACATCACACCTTAAAACACATTCACTCACCGCCAGAGTTTTCCATGCCAAATATCTTCCTCATATCGCCCTTAGATCTACTACATCATCAACACTTTGTTGATAGATGCAAGTGACGATGATTCAACTCAAATCTTCACGCAACAATAGTGCATCAAACCTATCTTTCTAAACGCCATGCCCAGACATTCCCTCATCACTCTAGAAAGTATGATTTTGGCTCTTCTAGTAGAAGATAAGAGAACAAAATAAGAATCAGAAGATGATCCTCAAGAGAAAGCACTAAATTCAAGAATCAACTACAAAAGATTAGACTATTGGGAAAAAGCACTTTATTCAAGAAGTCATTACAAGATATCAAAGAGAATAAAGTGTTTTTATTGTAAGAAAAAGGGTCACGCGGCTTGGGGTTGTAGAACTCGGTTCAGTGATGTGCTTAAGGGAAAATTAAAAGAACAATCTATTGAAGGCAATGTTGCTTTCATTGAAGATAAAGATTCCATAGATGATGATTCTATTATAAATGACTCTTCTCCCGGTGTCAATGGTGTATTAGTTGGTGCCAATGGTGCATTAATATTATTAAATTTCAAATTTTGGAGGTTGGCGGCATTGGAGGATGGAGGAATTTCCATCATCTTGAGTTAGCTTCTCACTTTGAGATGGTGTTCTGCATGAGAAGCTATTTTGGAATTTTTCGGTTTATGCTTTTCTTTTTGTTTTCTTTGTTGATGTTGACAAATTTGAAGAATACATGTGTTGTGAAGGTTATATTTTGGAGACAAGTTTGAGATTTGGTGTTGAGCTCAATATGGATTGAACTGTCGAGCAAGCTTCAGAGCATATGATCAAGAATTGTACCCTTTCGTGGTCATTAAACAATGATAAAGATTTGTAGTATCTCTTAGGTATCATTATTGAATAATTCAAGACTGCGATTCGAGAGTTTGGGACTAAGAGCTTAAGAACATAGCTTGAAGCTACACCTTTCCAAGGGTCAAGAGACAACTTGATGGAGCCCTGCTTGGTTCAAGATTTGCTTCTTCAAGAGAAGATATTCTAAAAATGTGTATTATGTTGGCATATGCACACTACAATGAGACATTGTAGGTGATTGAAGGTTTTGTCATTGATGGCAACCTTACAATCCTATGACACCGGCAAAGACATTCACCGGCACAAACAAATCAGACTCTTCAGCAGCACTCAAACTACCGGCACCGGTAGTGAAAGGAAGCATACTGGCATAGAGGCCGACAGGATTTTTGTTATAATATATTTTGTTTATTATTATAAAATCATTGTAAGCCGACTTGGCAACATTGTAAAATGACTCATATATATAAGAGATCATCGTAGGACATTGTGAGACAGATGGTAGAATATAATTAGGTGAAATAAGGAAGACCTATTATGCAAATTATAGGTTAAGGGTTTATGTAAGAAGCAGAGCAGAAACCGGTACTGGATCTGGCATTATAGATGCTATTCTGAAGCAGTACAAGACACTGGATTTATATAATCCATTTTGTAAGTCAGTGAGACTTCCTAATTTGTATTTGAGCAGTGAGCTCTAGGCACTTGGCCTTCCTGCATGTGCAGGCCCCTCTTGTAGCAGTAATATTCTCTTATTGGCTCGTAAGTGAATATTGTGGGTCACAAATCCCACCGAGGTTTTTCCCACACCGATTTTCCTCGTTAAATCCTTGTGTTATGGTGTGCTTTTCATGTGGTTATTTCTATCTCTATTTATTGCATTATTTCTTGCTTACCGGTACACTATTTAAATATGCTCTACATGTTTTAAGTTAAGAAATTCTACATACTGGTTAGATACTGATTCAACCCCCCTCTCAGTATTTATGGGAATCCTAACAATTGGTATTAGAGCTTGGTCCTCTATTTTCAGAAGCCTAGCAACTTGAGGAAGATCTTGACACCAATAGAGATGGAAAATCTAATGAAGCAACTAGAAGCAGCTCTCTCAGACTATGATACAAAGAAATTGAAAAACATCAAACTTGAGAATGATGAAAAAGAAACTCTGAATGATATGATAAACAACTGAAGATAAACCGGCAGATGTAAGTATGGATATAAAGGATACAAATCATAATCTTGAGGTACTATACATAGTTAATGTTGATACTCAAACGGTCAACATTGTAGTAGACAAGGAAACTATGAAAGCTATAATAGGGTTACCTTCCACTGGTAACAGGCCAGACAAAACAAAGAAGGTCTCAAATGACCTAGTAACAAAACTAACCGGTGCAACATTCGACAAGAGATCATTGAGGGTTAATGATGTAACTGATACAAATGTAAGATTCATTAGCATGATTTTAGGGTACAAAGCAACTCATGCAAATAGACTTAACTCAATTTCCAGTTTATGCATTAAAAGTGCTTATGACATGGTTAAGGACAATGTAAAAATTGATGTATGTGAATGGTTAAAGGATGAGTTAATTGATAATTTAGGAAAAATCAAGAAGGATAAGAAAGGCACTTTTAGATTTGGTAATCTACTTGTATGCTTGATGCTACACATAACCAAACATGTTTCCGGTATAGGCAACAAAAGCCTTGGATTTGATATACTGGTAGGGAAACAGTTGTCAGACCTACTCAACAACATGGGTGAGAATAGGAAAAAGAATATCAATGAGTATTTTCAAGCACTTAAGGCCAGAATGAACAAAAGGATCAGACTGTCACAGAAAATTGTTGACAAGTACAAGGATGATATATGTTTTGTGATTAAAAAGGATGAGATCTAGATGGAAGCAGTAATCCCAAGAATAATCTGGGTTACTGAGATGGGCTATGAGACTGATGATCACATCATTGAGACTTATGCAAAAGCCCTTCTTGAAGCACCCAGGGAACTAAAGGAAAAAGTCTTTGGTAGTGCTGAGATGATTGAAAACCAAATTCAATCTAAGAAGAGAGTGAAAAAGGTTGAAGCAGTTGTAAGAAAAGGCTCAAGATAGTAAGAAATTTATGGAAAGCATAAATTTGGTTTTGGTGAATATTTTTCAAATTATAACTACCCAACTTCAAGGTTGACACATGAAACCATACTTTATTGACACCTTGAAAACCTTTATCATTGATGCCAAAGGGGGAGTAGTGGTATGAGAAAATAATTAGGTAAAGACTCATCTACTCAGGGGGAGTTCACACATTTTTGGTTCACATATTTTTGGACACATATTTTTGGATAACATATTTTTGGATTTTCTCATGAGTGTTGCCATCAATGCCAAAGGGGGAGATTGTTAGTATATGCACACTCCAATGAGACATTGTAGGTGATTGAAGGTTTTATCATTGATGGCAACCTTACAATCCTATGACACCGGCAAAGACATTCACCAGCACCAGCAAATCAGACTCTTCACCGACATTCAAACTACCGGCACCGACAGTGAAAGGAAGCATACCGGCACAGAGGCCGACAGGATTTTTGTTATAATATATTTTGTTTATTATTATAAAATCATTGTAGGCCGACTTGGCAACATTGTAAAATGACTCATATATATAAAAGATCATTGTAGGACTTTGTGAGACAGATGGTAGAATATAATTAGGCGAAATAAGGCAGACCTATTATGCGAATTATAGGTTAAGGGTTTATGTAAGAAGCAGAGCAGAAACCGGTACTGGATCTAGCATTATAGATGCTATTATGAAGTAGTACAAGACACTGGATTTATATAATCCATTTTGTAAGTCAGTGAGACTTCTTATTTTGTATTTGAGTATTGAGCTCTGGGCACTTGGCCTTCCTGCATGTGCAAGCCCCTCTTGTAGGAGTAATATTCTCTTATTGGCCAGTAAGTGAATATTGTGGGTCACAAATCCCACTGAGGTTTTTCCCACACCGAGTTTCCTCGTTAAATCCTTGTGTTATGGTGTGCTTTTCATGTGGTTGTTTCTATCTCTCTTTATTGCATTATTTTTTGCTTACTGGTACACTATTTTAATATGCTCTACATGTTTTAACTTAAGAAATTCTACATACTGGTTAGATACTGATTCACCCCTCCCCCCCCTCTCAGTATCTGTAGGAATCCTAACATATTCATATTATGTAACCAACATGTTTTATTGTGTAAGCCTTAAGGGGGTCCCCTAAGGCATGGTGAATTTGATATTTTTAGGATCAATGTAATAAGGGGGGGAATGTTAGCACAAATGCTCAATATTATATTGTTTACCGCTTAGTTTGTTAGCGACTATGACAGTTCTAGATATTATACAGTTATTCCAAATATATATCTCCACATATATGTACCTTTATTTTTCTTCATTAATACATCAAAAACATTTGCATTACTCCTTCAATTAAAGTGGCGAACAATTTTGTACTACTAACCTTGTAAACCAACACAACAACCCCAAGGAATATTCTAAGTCTGATCAAGGGATTTTATAGCAACATTGTGGGAATCAAACAATATTCCATCATATTTTAGCATATATCAACATCTACAAATATTCTAACACCCCTGTAAAATATATTGGTATATACAAATATCGTTCAAAAGGTTATTTCTATGTACTTTCCATTGGTGTAAGTCTCATGATTTGTATCACCCATTGAAATTAGATCATCATTTTATCTTTTGAGCTCATACATTTTCACCTACATATTTTATTTTAAGATTCTTACGACATTGTCCAAATGTATTTAATAAATCTTCAAATCTATCCATGCATTTTTTATAGAATTTTCCCTAGGCACTTTTCATTCTATTTTTTTCATGATTGAGCACATTTCGGTCAATTACTTGAACATCTTGGCACCTAATTTTTTTTTACATAAGATGACTAATTTGATCTAATTTGCATGAATTTATATTATTGGTCTCCTATTTTGTCATTTGAGGAGGACTAATGTGTCTTTTATTCATCATTATATGGTAACCTGGAAAAGGGTAATTATGAGTCTTAAGAAAATGACATCTTGACCCATCTCAGGTGATTTTTATTTTTTTTTACTCATACTTGAAACAACCATAGTAGGTAGTAGATCAACATGAGTTAACATTGTTGATCATGTTGTAGGAATGAATTTTTATAGTGTTAATCATTACACTATGTGTGTTGTATCGATCATTTATTATCACCATGCACTTTAGACTAAATTTAGGGATATTCATGGAGACCCTCATATCCCTCCATTCTCAGAGGATCTTGTGTTGTACATTGTCTCATTCTTCTTGACGGTGTAGATTGAATGCTCTTTAGTGATGGAACTTTAGAGGAGCTTAAGTATATCACATGTATTTCATGTTCTAATGATTAAAGGTGTGTCTTCTTGTTCTCATTGTTCATATTGAGACCCAATATCCATCTTCTTTTCTTCTTGATCATATTGTTATTGCCACATCCTTTGCTCCCTTATCCATTTAATCCAATAATAAATTCATCCTCTTCCCAATACAACTACTTGGGATTTGATGCTCTGCAAAATGAACAATTGTTAGACTAAAATTTGTGGTGGAATAACACACAAAACACAAGAGACAAAACATTAGTGTTAATCAACCAAAAACTAGTCTAAACAAGCATATCAAAAGAGATACTAAAAACATGGTAAAATATTTAACTATGGAAGTAAATACAACAAGACATCTCCAAATTCCTTTTAACATGCTCTTAGCTCCTTCTCCCTTGTTCCTCTCCTCTCCAAGTTCCAAATTAGTGTAGCTCTTAGCAGCTTTTTGCACTATGGATGCCTTATGGAGGTTCAAGATTGAAATGTTTTAGCTATGCTATGCAAGTATAAAACAAACTAATTAGACATACTATGAAATGAACTAAGATTTATTTCAGTCCAAAATGACAATATATGTGATTTATGCTAAATGCTCTCTCTAAAATTCACTATAGATTAAATGCATACAAGTTTTTAGGATCTAGATTATGAAGAAATGGGCTCTATTTATATGAAAAATGGAGCAATGGATGGTTGAGATTTAGTAATCTCAACAAGGGTCAAGATTGAATGATATTCAATCCATGTGAGGGCTTTCAACCCAATCCCAGGATGACAAGTTTCAATATGAGATGGGTTGAGAGGAGAGGGAAGAAGCATTAAATGCTTGACATGACCTAAGGGTTAACTTGGGAGTTAAGGTCAATGGTGGGTTGAGTGAATAAATTCATTATCCAAAGGATAATACTTTTATCCAATGGACAAATTCTTGTGCAAAGGTTAAAGGGATAGCCATGTCAAAGCAATAAATGCTTGAGAAGACACATGGGTTACATGAGGGTTGAGTTAGGGGTCAAAGTCCCTAACCATGGGTGCAAGTGGATTTAACCATAAATGGTCATGTAAGAGCCATTAGTGGTTTGGAAGACTTTGGAGGCTAAATTGTTGAACATAGAAAGCAATAAATTCTTTTCAAAGACTTTGGAGTCTTTGAGAAGTGACTTCAAGTTTCTTAGGAATGTGACAATATTTAGGGAATGGATTAGGTTAATTAGGAAGGGCTTATAAGAATCTAGAAGGGGGTTAGGATTGAAAGTGGGTTTGGTAGTTGAGAGAAAATAGGATTTAATTTAAACTAAATTAATTTATTTCAATTTGTGGTTGCAACTTGCATTTATAGGAAAATGCAAGTGGTGGGTGAATGATTTAAATAAATGTTTTTAATTATTTATTTAAAAGAGGAGAAGGGGGATTTAAATTGAATAAATAGGATTTATTCATTTAATTGATTGTGAATTTGGTTTAATGAATTAATTAAAATAAATTAAATTATTTATTTGATGAATAGAAGAATGTTTAAAGATGAATTAATTAAATATTAATTTAATTAACTGATGGCTAGTGGATTTTTAATCAAATAAATAGCAAATATTCATTTAATTAAAATGGACAGATTTATGTGACTATAGGATTCATATCTATTAGGCATATCATTATTTTATGTGGTCTCATATTGTATATTTGAAGGATTTTATTGAGGACACTCATCTCCTCTTTTTTGATAGTCACATCATCATTATTAGCCCTTCATCGTTATCTTTAGAGCTTGTTCTACATCAATCTTCACAAGATTCTTGAATTATATCATCTCATTCCATCATGTGGACATTTGAACTTAGTTTTCATCCTAACACAAATCATTTAGATTTGGATTACTAACTTATCCAACTTATGGGAATGGTTTCTCTACTCATTGGTGGGTCTACTTTTCCTTATGGGAGAAATTTTGTTTGTAGCAAATAAACCATGTTCTGCCTTCAAGCTTGCATTATGGGCATAGAACCTACTTCTTTATGGTGGGATTCATATCCTTAATATCACTCTCTTATTGGGGAGACATCTATAGTACTTGTGTGAAAAAGTCCTTGGGGGCTCATATCAACTCCTTATTCTTTCCTTCTTTCTCTAGCGTGTATTTACTTAATTTTCTCTTTTGGAGAAGAGTCTCTTTCCAAAATTTTCTCCTCTTCTTAAATTATGAGATATTTATTTATTTGTACATGCATACCTCATCACCACTTGTAGTTGGAACCCTTCCATGCATCTATTCTTGTATTATCATTAAGTTTTTAGCTTCTCACTAAGTTGTACTTAATAGGAGATGATAGAAAAAATAGGTAATCACTGATTAATTATCAATCATTAATTAGATCACTTTTCCTTTATTACACTTAAGATAAAATTAGGAGTGTTTTTTTTCTATATTAAGGTCATGTTCTCTAATAGAATAGGATGAGGACACTTGTCGTGATCTAAGATAATGCTCGCGTAGGGTTTCATGAAGGGTTGTTATAAGAATTTAATTATACATTATATTAAACTCATTTAGATCAACCAATGCAATAGCTCAATCATTTTATTTTTTGGATCAATTTTGTTTTGAAGGTTGCCAAGCACAATCAATAGATTTTTTTATAGATGTGATAGGAATTTTGATAACATGTGATTTATTGGAACTATGGGTTTCACTATCAACTACAATATTCTATTAGAGCACTAGATTCATGTTATAACCATTTTTTGAGAGATAAAGTTCCATGTCCCTTTTAAAAGATTTTCCAAAAATCACACTTTCTATTTTCAGTAACCTCAACTCTCCATTTATAGTAAGTCAAGATATGTAGATAAACTGGGAAATGTTGGAAGTGGGCCAGCATTCCTCGTGAGGATCCACGACATGGTTTAACAACCTCCTATGGATTCTATAAGTCTAGTGGTTGTATCAAGCATTGACAGGTCAATCTTTTGGTGCAACGACAACCCTAGCTTGTAACAAGTGGTATCAGACCTTGGTCACAAGTTCAAATAATGCAGGTCACGGTGAGTGATGTTGGGAGGGGGATTGTTGGTAGTGGGACAACATCCCTCATGGGGATTTGTGACATGGTTTAACAACCTCCTGTGGATTCTATAAGTGTAGTGGTTGTATCGAGTATTGACAGGTCGATCTTTTGGTGCAACGACAACCCTAGCTTGTAATAGGAAAATCAAACTGTCAAAATGAATTAATTAAATTATAATTATAGTAATTAATAAATGTTATTTCAAATATTGTTAAAATCCTAAATATGGTGTGAGTTCTGAATTAGCAACTTTGTCTTGCAAACTGAAAATAAAAGTTGTCAATCTAGGGGATAAAATTAACAATTTTGGAATGGCATGTTAGGAGATAGTTGCCAAAGATAAAATGGATGTTTCCAAATGGAAACTCAAAAAAGTTCCCCTCCTAGGTGTTGGTTTTGGGTGGCCAATATTGAGTTTGAATATGATTTTATTTATCTAGTTTGAGCTGGGAAGAATCATTCATTTTGTCTCACTTTTGCTAACAAGCTTATACTATTTTCTTTAGAGGTTGTTAAACCAGTGAATAATCAATCTATAGGGCTGATAAACCAATGAGGTTAGAGACTCAATGGAAGTGGATCCAAGGGTTTCTAGGATCAATCTCGCTCATGGGCTGCATTTTCACTTGATGTTTTGCAGTTGCATATCTTTGTAATAGATTGTAGGTGATTTTCAGAAGCTTTACAGAAGCTTTACAGGTGAACAATGTAGAAGTTAATTTTAGTTTGTTTGTTGATTGTAACAACATATGTTTTTGAATATTCTACTATTGTAATACATTCTATAGTTTTTTATTTTAATTATATTTTAGTTTGGGTCGATTTGATGAAATTTGCATTTTACCCAATTTGCTTGTTTCATGTATTTTTACAAATCTGAAATGAAGAATTAAAGGGTTTCTAAATCTAATTTAAATAATTAATGAGGGTAATTACATAAATCCTTGAGGGAAAATTGGTTCATCTTTGAGCAAAATAGATTTCGCCATTAAGTCTAAAATTATTTAAAACCCTAAAGATTGTTCGTCCAAACAATTGTTTTTGACCAATTAAGGAAAATATTTTTTTAGGTTAAGAATCCATCCATAGTGTATGTGGGAAAAGCGGGTCAATGAAACTTAAAATGTGAAAAATGAAGCTTAAAGAGACTTGTCCACACACCCACAGGACTTCTTAGTGCAAGTTATGGAGTCATGAAGAATGACTCAACTTCCCAAGGTTGGTTCCATGATTCTCTATCTCACAAGGTCCCTCAAACCAATGCCTTCACTCTCAGATCATTAAACAAAGTGGTTTAGGGATGAAAAATGCAAGAACGAGGGATACTTTTGATTGATTTTAACATGATTATACATCCTATCTATGCATGATTCTACAAAATACAATAAACTAGAGTATAAGATGACAAGATTAGTAGTAATACTATCCTAACATGATATACTAGTTATATGATTTAAACTAATGATAAAGGAAATAGTCTAAAATGTTTATTAGATTAATTCCTATTGCAAAGAGAGACTAGATGTGCTAAAATGAGCATAAATGAGATACTAAAAGCTTGCATGGATTGATAAATAGATAGCTTGGATTTCTAGATAGATAGTAGATAATAGATTTCTTAGATTCATGGATCTTCAAAATGGAGGAAGGAGAGCTCTATTTATAGTGAAAATAGGGCACTGGATGGCCAGGATTGAAAGAGCTAATCAAGGGTCAAGTTTGAAAGTTGTCAATCTATGTTTACAATTTTCACCAATGAAATGGTGACAATTGTCAACATAAGGCTGGTTGAGAGGGGAGGTAGGAAGCATTAAATGCTTGAGAAGACCTCATGGTTACCTTAGGAGGTAAGGGTTAAGGTTAGGTTAAGAATATCCAATGGATAAAGATTTTACCCAAAGGATAAACTCTTGTGCAAGGGTTAAAGGAATAACCATGGTCAACCAATAAATGCTTGATGAGACCCTTGGGCTATATGGAGGTTGATTTGAGGGCTAACCATAAATGGTTATGTAAGAGCCATTAATGGTCATGTAAGAGCCATTAGTGGTTTGGAAGACTTTTAGAGGTTGGCTTTTTTAACACATAAAGCATTAAATGCTTTTCAAAGACTTTGGAGTCTTTGAGAAGTGACTTCAAGTTGCTTAGGAATGTGACAATATTTATGAGATGGGTTAGGCTAATTGATTAGAATTAGATAGGTTCTAGAAGAATTTAGAAAGGGGATTTAGGATGCAAGTGGGAGATGTAGGATTTTGCAAGTGGATGAGGGAAAATAGAATTAAAATAAATTACTTTATTTCAATTTGGTTGCAACTTGGGAAATTGAATAAATTAGATTTATTCAATTTGGGGTGAACTATTTATTAAATGTAAATTTAATTAAAAGTAGAGAGAAGGGATTTAATTAAATAAAATGATTTATTCAATCAAATGATGAAAGGGGTTCTAGTGAATTTAACTAAAAAAATTGAATAATTTACTTAATTAAATAGAGGAATGTGGGAGATTTAATTAAATTAGATTTAACTAAATAGAAGAATGAACATAAAATATTCATTTAGGAATATGGTCATTTTTATACGTCTACATTTTGCCCCTCTTTGAAGTGACGTGTGTGCACATGTTGATTCAAAGAAAATGATGTGTCGTCATGCTTTTAGTTATGATCAATTTAATGTCGTTTTGAGATTTTTATGTCATGCCCCAGATTTGATAAAATGATGTTGATAATGCCCCCTCAGGAGATGAATCAAAAGTTTCAAAAGTTGATTTGATTTGGATAATTTTGATAGCATTTTAAATTTTGGTCTATGTTGACTTTGGAGATAGTGACATTTGGAGAGAAGTCAACATGTCGATTTCATATTCTTCACATCGATTCGAGCACGTGAGGAGGTATCAGAGGCCTGCCACTTATGGACCATTGGTAAGTCAACCTTTTTGACCCATTTTTTATTTTTGATTTTGTCATTTTTGGTCTTTTTAAAAAAAAATTATGTGGATTTTTACGTTTTAGCACGTCGGGTCAAAAGGGTAGCACATACAAAAAAATTTGTAGTGCATAGGGTAAAATCAAATATGGTAGCATCCGAAAATTTTAGGCTAGCGCATCATTAAATTAGGGCAGTGCATAGGATTAGGTTAGCACACCGGGTGCAAAGGGTAGCACAGAGGATAAAACGAGCAGCGCATTGAAAATATCTAGTGCATAGGGCTTCTAGGGGGTTGCATGGGTAGGTCTAGATAGCGCATAGGTGTAACCTAGCACATAGGGTTAGGTGCGTAGCGCGTGGAGAGGATAGAATAGTGCATAGGGTTGTTTAGTGCGTGGGGTAGTTTAGAGGGTGCATTCAAAGAAAAGTGCCTCTCGATGTGGATATGTACAGTGATTTCCAAGCCATGGTAAGGTGTGATGAAGTAATATGCGGATAAACCAAGATAGTGACTATGCTAAGTATGTTCTGAATGGATATTATGATAAAAATGTCGGGCGATGGCCGATAGTGCTTCGCTATGGATATAATAATATGGATATAGATAGAGGAGTTGTCCTCTCACAATAGCGCCTGTTGCTAGGTTTTCACCAGTTGCTTTTATTGTACCTTTTTGTTTGCTTTTTCTTGATTTTTTGATGTTTTTGATTTTTTTGACTTTCCCGTGCATTAGACTCCTCAAGTGTAGTATTTATTCAGATGGATGTTGTTAGTTGGTTCGTTGAGCACATCTCCTTCTGAAGTTATCAGCCGATAAGCTTCTGATCCATACGCTAATATGATGACATAGGGACCTAACCAGTTAGGTTCAAATTTGCCTTTCTTTCCCGATCTTGCTGATTTTTAGGATTTTCTTTGAGTACTAGGTCACCAACTTTGCACATGCATTGTTGATACACTTTGACATGAGTGTAGGCACGTTGGCGTCTTTCATCTAGAATTTCAAGTTCTTGCAGTTGATTAACTTAATACTCTTCATCTAGGATTAAGCCTTTCAGAGAGACTTTGACAGATGTAATTTCTACCTCCAGGGGTAAAATAGCTTCTGATCCATATACCAACAAATATGGTGTAACTCCTGTAGGTGTGCAGATGCTAGTTATGTATGCCCAAAGAGCTGGATTAAGTTGTATATACTAATCTTTGCTTGCATCATTCACTATTTTCTTTAGGATTTTCAATATTGTCTTGTTGGATGCTTTTTCCTGACCATTCCCCTGTGGGTAGTAAGGTGTAGAAAAATGATGTTGGATTTTGAATTTTTCACATAGTTCTTGTACATCTTGGTTCTTGAAAGGTCGTCCATTATCTGTGATGATGAAACTCAGAATACCATATCTGCAGATTAGATAATTAAGGATAAAAGAGGCAATTTGTTTCCCAGTCACTGTAGTTATGGGGACTGCTTCAATCCATTTGGTAAAGTATTATGTTGCAGTTATAATGAACTTGTGTCCATTTGAAGATGAAGGATGAATTTTGTAGACCAAGTCTAGTCCCCACTGACAAAAGGGCCAGGATGTCGTGAATCGCTACAGTTCTTGTGTTGGTGCATGTATCAGGTTGCCATGGATCTAGCATTTAGGACACTTCTTTGCAACGTGATAAGTCTTTTTCTATTGTTAGCCAATAACATCCCATTCTTAGAAGCTTTTTAGTAAGAGTAGTACCACTTGAATGTGTGCCACGTATACCTTCATGAATCTCATGTAAAGTGGAGTCAGATTCATTACGATCAAGGCAACAAAGAAGAGTACCATCTAGACCTTGACGGTACAAAGTATCAGCAGTGAGGGTATAATGGGCAGCTTGCCAAATGAAGTTACATTTTTTATTCCAGGATAGGTCAATGGGTAGGATGTTGTTTTTAAGATAGTCATATATCAGTCCATATAATGGAGAATTTGAACCAGTCAAGGCATAGATAACATGGGAATCAGAGTGGTCATAGGCTGGGGAGAAAAGTTGCTCTACCAGAAACTCGTAACGATTTTGTTTCTCTGGGATTTACAATAGTGAAGCAATAGTAGCCATTGCATTGGCTTCTTTGTTATCCAACCTTGGTATTTGTTCAAAGGTGATGTGTACAAAATATTGCTTGAAGTCATCCACCGTTCACTTGTATGGTAGTAGCTTGTCGTCCTTTGTCTGATAGTCATTGTTGATTTGATTGACGACTAGTTGTGAATCTTCGTAGACCTTTAACTATGTGATTCTCCATTCTATAGCCATTTTGATGCCTATAACCAATGCCTCATATTCAGCCACATTATTTGTGCATGTAAACATAAGCATATATGATCTTGGTATAGTGTGTCCTTTAGGAGTGATGAACAAAATGCCAGCACTTGAGCCATGTTGTGTGTAGGACCCATCAAAGTACAAAGTCCATTGTTTGGTAGAAATAGTAAGAACGTCCCTGTCCAGAAATTTGATCTCCATAGTTTATTTTCCCAGTAGTGGTGCGTCAGCCAGTTGATCTATGATTTCTTGTCCTTTGATAGCTCTTTGTTTTATGTAGTGGATATCAAATTCACTGAGAATCATGACCCATTTAGCCAATCTTCTTGTAAGAGCTGCCTTGCTGAGTAGATATTTGAGAGGATCAATTTTTGCAACTAGCTTAATTGTGTGTGCTAGCATGTAATGCCGAAAATTTTGAGAGGCAAATACTACTATTAGACAATCCTTCTCAATAAATGTATATTTTAGCTCATATCCGTTCAATGTCCTATTGATGTAGTATATAGCTCGTTCCTTGCCTTGTTGATCTTCTTGTGCTAACAATGCCCCCAATGATATATCTGTTGTTGAAATGTAGAGAATGAGCGGCTTCCCTGCTATTGGTGGTACTAGAACTAGTGGGTTCATTAGATACTGTTTGAATTGATAGAAAGATTCTACACATTTGGCTTCCCATCTAAATGGTACATTTTTATGTAGCAGATGATTAAATGGGAGACTTTTATCTGCTAGTTGAATGATGAATCACCTGATTGATTAGAGCCGTCCTTGTAGAGATCTGAGTTGGCTGATGTTCTTTGGTGGTGGCATCTACATAATGGCTTGTACCTTTGCTGGATCCACTTCAATACCTTTAGCTAAAACTATGGAGCCTAGTAACTTTCTCGATGTAACCCCGAAGACACACTTCTTATGGTTGAGCCTGACTTGGAATTTCTCTAATCTATCAAAAATATTTTCTAAGATGCTTAGATGTTCTGCTCTGGTGAAGGATTTATCTAGTAAATCATCCACATAGTCTTCCATGAAGGTATGCATCATGTCATGAAAGATTGTTGACATTTCTCATTGATAAGTTGCGCCTGCATTCTTTAAGCCAAAAGGCATGACATTCCAATAGTATGTTCCCCAAGGACAGGTAAACAATGTTCTATCTTGATCTTCTAGGGCTATCTTGATTTGATTATAGCCCGAAAAACTATCCATTAGTGATAACATTGCATGGCCTACTGTGAGGTCTACAATTATGTTGATACTGGGCAAAGGAAAGTCATCCTTTAGATAGGCTTTGTTGACATCTCTGAAATCAGTGCATATTCTAATACTACCATCTAGTTTTGATACTGGAATGATGTTGGAAATCCATTCAGCATAGTCGATAGGTCGAATGAATCTGACATCTAATAGTTTCTTGAGTTCAACTTTAACCATGAGTGCCACATGTGGATTCATCTTTCATAGTTTTTGCTTAACTGGCTTAGCTCCTGGAGTAATAGATAAGTGATGCATGATTAATTATGGATCAATCCTAGGCATATATGCATATGACCAAGCAAAGTTGATTTTCTTTTCTTTAAAAAACTTGATAAAGTTTGATCTTTCTTCCTCTGTTAGATATTTTGCCTGGTATATGTTTTTGGCTGCTTCTATAGAGCCAATGTTGATTGATTGAGTGGGCTCAATCAATATGGGTGATCGCTCATGATAATGCTCTGGGAGAGTGTCAAGTCTCCCATCTTTATGTTTACTTTTTTGTGATCCATTGCTGCCATTGACTGGTTTTCACCAATAGATCCTTTATTTGATTCATTTTTGTGACTAAGAGACTTGGCACTCCCTGGATTGTAGACGTTGTTACTTTGTTCACTGGTAGAGTCTATTTCTGGGTTAACAGTACACAAGTAATGGATAATGGATTCGTCATTTGGGAAAATTGGAATGTCATGTATTTCAGGCTCGTCCCAGTCTATGAGGTTAGGAAAGACAAGTGGTAAGGAATCATTTGGCGGATCAAGTTCTGCTGCTGTAAGTGTCATGATGGAGGTATCTTTGTGATTGGACTAGGTGTTAAAGAAGTTAAGGATTTCATCAAGGTCTTTGATGGTATCATCTTCTGTATAGACTTGCTCATAATGACGCTGCTCATCTTCCTTGGTGCCAAAAATATTTTGTGGACCAAATTCAAGCGGTCTATATTATGTGATGCGTGCTTCTTGAGAAATGGGTGTATGACTACCTTTTGCACAAATATCTTTAGTAGCATTAGAACAACTTCCCCATTCATATTCATTGGAATCAGTTTCAGAGGTAGTATCCCATATTCTATCAAAGCTGTGAACTGGTATGTTGTAGGGTGAGAACAAGTCTTTGATGATTGATACAAGTTTGATAGTTTTCTCGAACTATGTGTCAGATCCTACTTCTACTCTTTGTATTTGTTCATATATTGTCCCTCCTTGAGGAGGAATGATGCTATCAGGAGGTGATTCTACTTTTTTGGATATTGGTTTTTGAACATGATGTACTTCTGTAGATGTTGTCTTCTTCTGAAAGGTGGGCTTCCCTTGATGTTGCTTCCTTTCTTGATGTTCCCATTCCTTACGTATTTTCTCTATTGACTAAAATAATGCCTCTTGCCAGGATTCTTCTTTGTACTTATTTTTTGCTTTCCACTGAGGTTTTTGATATTTGTGTGGTGCCCTTCTTGGTAGTAGAGTGAGTTCAAAGCCCAATCTTGTTTTGTCTTTACTAAACTATGAATGAGGATCTATTGGTTTGGTGACGCCTTCCTTACATTTTCTGATAGGTCCTTTGCCATTATATCCCATTTGTTGCATGATTAAGTATCCTTTTCCATATAGGTGTGTTGGTATAACTACTTCCATAGCAAATGCTTTGCTATCTTCTTCTTCATCCTTGTATAACTAGCTAAGGATGTCCTTTTCCTCTGATTCATTTTCTAGAGTGTCGAGTTGGATGAATGCGCCATCAAACTTGGTGATGGGCTAAGTTGCTTGATGTGTTGATGTTGTAGGTAATCCATGAGATTTAGGTGATGTTGGTAAGTTGTCCAAACACATGGGCTCCAAAGAGTATTCTCCCATGCCGTGCTCTTTGATTTTCAGTTTTTGCTTGAAATCTCTAGACAGTGATGTAGACTTTTCCTGCTAAAGATCCACTGCTAAGGAATTTTTTTTTTCTCTATTATGCAGAACTAGGTTATCTTGGGCTGCCCCCATTGCATTACAATATTGAAATGGATTATGATCAGCTGATATAGAAATCTCTTGCCCATTGTAGGGAAATTTTACACACTGGTGATATGTAGAAGGCACTGCTTGCATTTCATGTATCCATGGTCGACCTAATAAGATATTGTATGTGGGATCTATGTCTAAGACCTGAAACATAGTATCCTTTTATATCAGTCCTACCTAAATAGGCAACATCATGGTTCCTTTAGATGATATTTCTTCATCATCATATGCCTTTATTGTAATCTTTTTGTATGGATCAATAGACTCCTCAGAGAAGCCTAATGCACAATAAGTTTTAAGGTACAAATATTAAGTCCAGCTCCTCCATCTATTAATACTCATTTAACTTGGTGTTTATAGACTACAACTTCAATATGGAGAGGAGTATTATGTGGATGGCTCAATGAGATTTTATCATGTTCGGAAAAAGTGAGATTATGAGGCCCTATCATATGGGCGACCATGGCTTGGAATTTGTCTGCATCCAGATCTTGAGGTACATTTGTTTCTAATAACGCTTGTTCCAATATGTCTTTGTGTTTTGGTAAAATTTTTAGCAACTCTAGTATGGATATTTGAGCAAGAGTTTTGCGCAGTTGGTTGACTAGATCATATTGAATTTTGGGTACGGTGTTTGTTGTTGACATATGTCCTTTCAAGACATATTTTTGAGCCCTGGTTGTTACGTTGAGATTCACGATCATGCTTATCTTGGATTGTGATGATGCTTACTTGATTGTCTACAGCTGATATATGATTGATGGTGTTATTGTAGATGTGATCGATACGAGCTCCACTTGTATCATTTGAGGTTGAAGCTCCATCCTTGTTATAGTTTGGAAGAGGATTCTTAAAGGCTCCATGGTCACCGTTTGTCTTGAGACCATCAACTATTAAATCACCTCTATCAATCATGTCCTGAACAATATTTTTTAGTCTCATGCAATTGTTTGTTTGATGACCTTTGTTACAATGAAAATCACAAAAGTGCAAGTCATTCCACCAAGGTGGTTTGATTTGTGGTTCAAATTTGCTAATTGCTGGTAAGGAGATAATTTTGTTTGCCAAGAGTTCTCTGAATGCTGACTCCAATGATTGTCCCAATGGTGTGTAGATGCATTTTTAAAAGTTTTTGGTGTTACCTCGTGAATTGTTATTAGGCCCTCAATTTGTGTTGTTGTTTTGAGCATTGTTGGTATTGTTTGCATTATTGGTGTTGGGTTGACTTTGATTGGTATTCAGTGTGTAAGTGTTAGTGTTTGGGTTAACACCTTTGGGATTCTTTGTAGCTTGAGGATTACCAGATAATGTGAGCATGGGTTGTTTGGATTTTGGATCATTTGATTCATTGCCTCCTTTATTTCCATTGTTTTTGTTTCTGGTCCAGAATCTAGATTTGTCTAAGTTGTTGTTGTTTTGATTGTTGTAGTTTGATGAACTTGCTCCTTCTTTGAAGAATTTTAGCATTCCTTTCTTGACACATGCTTCTTCCACTTGAATGCCATTCTCAATCAATTTAGAAAAAGATGGTATGCATTGGAGCTTGAGTCTGTAACTCATCTCACTATTTAAGTTGTCGATGAAAATTTCCATTTTTTCTTTTCCAGGGATATCTCGAGGATATCGTGAAACCATATGTCGCCAACGTTGAAGGAATATCATGAATGTTTCGTTGTTTTTCTATTTGGTGTTATAGACGTCTAGCATGGTGATAGCATGTTGAATGTTATAGGAATATTGTGTTATGAATTTGTTGACTAGTTCATCAAATGATCTGACAGGAGGTGTGATTTTGGATAACCATTCCATTGTTTGCCCTCCCAAGCTTCTTAGGAACAACCTCATTAAATAGGTATCATCATGAGCAAATTTGAGACTCATTGTACAAAATTCTTGAACATGATCACAGGGATCACCTTTTCCATCATATTTGTCAAATTTGGGAACATCTGAGTTTGGAGGAAAAGGAACCATGTTCAATCTTCTGTCAAATGGATAGGGACAAATTTCATTTTATGAATACCATACTTTTGTTCCTTGTTGCATGTCTTGCATTTGTCTTTGTAACATTTGCATTTGTTGAGTAAGAGAAATCAAAGGTGCATTATTTTGTCGAGGGAAGAATTCTTCCCTTGTATTAGTTCTTAGTTGAAAAGGTGTGTGGAATGGTATGTTTTGCTCCAGGATGTTTTCCTTAGGTATATTCAATTCAGGTATATTTTGTTCAGGTATGTTTTGTTCGGGGTCACAGGCTTCTTCTTCTCTTTGTCGTTCTTGATATTCGTAATGTCGAGATCCGGTTCCAAAAATATTTGTGTCTAAATCTTTTAGAAGTTTAACTCCTTTACTTGTGAGCATGAGTAGATATTTTTCTTTGTCGTTTTCCATGAGTCTTTCTACAAGCTTTTGAAATGAGGCACTTTCTTGACATTCTCAAAGGAGTTCATCAGTAATTTCAAGATCCTCTAGATGTGGACTTTCAAAAGGATTAGATAACCTTTTATTCATGCTTGATTCTGGTGTTGTTTCGCTTTGTTTGTTTCGTTGAGAGTAAGTAATAGTAGGCATCTAGTAGAAACTTTCTATGATAAAGGGGATAAAATCATCTTCAATGTGTTGCTCTGGGGTTGGTGGTTCAAATCGGGGTATGTTGTAAGTGATGCACTCATCAAGAAAGAATGTCAGATTTATCTTTCCTCTATTAGGTCCTGGAGACAACTAAGAGTGGGGGGGGTGAATTAGTTGTATGATAAATTTAAACCAAAAGCAACTTAAACAACTTTAATACTTTATGATGCTCTGCAAAAAGGATTAGAAAATCTGTTTGATGACAACACACACAAGAGCATAAGAAACAAACGTTAGTGTTAGCAACAAAAGATTATCCTAAACAGGCATATCAAGAGAGATATTAAGCATGAAATAGAAAGCATATAAACATAGAATGAAATAGCTAATCAAGATGCTCATAGTTGCTCCTCCCTTGTTCCTCTCCTCTCCAAGTCCCAAATGAGTGTAGCTCTCAGCTTTTAGCACTAGCCATGGATGCCATATGGAGATTCAAGATGGTTGAATATGATAAGCAAATACTATGCAAGAGTAGATAGTGATGCTATGAAAAAGCTCTATGCTAATGCCAGTATAACAACAATACTCTAAAATGCTTCTCCTTTTGCTTGAGGAGAAGGGTTCTATTTATAGAAGAAATAGGGAAATGAAGGGTTAAGATTGAGCAATCTTAACAAGGGTTAGGATTGAAAGTTGGGGATCCATGTGCACAATTGGCACCAATAAAATGGTGACAAGTTTCAACATAGGATTGGGTTGAGAGAAGAGGTTGGAGGCATTAAAGGCCTGAGAAGACCTCATGGTTATCTAGAAGGTAAGGGTCAAGTCTAAATTAAGATTACCCACTGGATTAAGAGTTAATCCAAGGATAAACCTTTGTGCAAATGTTTAAGAGATAATCATGGTCAAAGCATTAAAGGCTTGATGAGACCTTTGGGTTGGGTAGAGGTTGAGTCAAAACAAATGTTTTAACCATGTGGGAGGGTTTGAGGTAACCATTAATGGTTATTGGAGACTTTGGGGATTAAGTGGTTGAGGGTTGAAAGCCTTCAATGGTTATCAAAGACTTTGAGCCATTTAGTGGTTGAAGGTTGGAAGCTTTCAAAGGTTATCCAAGACTTTGAGGGTTAATTTGTTGAACACACAAAGCATTAATTGCTTTTCAAAGACTTTGGAGTCTTTGAGAAGTGACTCCAATTTGCTTAGGAATGTGACAATATTTAGGGGATGAATTTAGGCTAATTAGGAAGGGTTTAGAAGAATCTAGAAGGGGTTTAGGCATACAAGTGGATTTTGGTGGGTGAGGGAAAATAGGATTTTATTAAAATAAAAATTCATTTATTTCAATAAATGTGTGCAAGTTGTATTTGGATAAATATTCAAATAAATATTAATTTATTTAAATGAGAAAAAGGAAGATAAAGCATTAAAATGCTTGAAGACTTTGAGGGGAACCATTAAAGGCTTGAAGACTTTAAGGAAACCCATTAAAGTCTTAAGAAGATTATAGAAGGAAGCCATCAAGTTTGAAGACTTTAAAGCCATCAAGTTTGAATACTTTAAGGGAAACCATTAAAGGTTTCAAGTGGGTGAGGATAAATAGGATTTTAAATAAATAATTTATTTAAAATAGTTGTGCAACTTGCTTTTGTAGGAAAATACAAGTGGGTGGAGGATAAAGGTGATTTAAATAAATGTTAATTTATTTAAATGTGAGAGGTGGGATTTTGGGGGATTTAAATAAATATTAATTTATTTAAATGTGAGAGAAGATTTAATTAAACAAATATGATTTATTTATTTAATTAATGGTCTGAATTTGGTTAAGTGAATTAAATCAAATAAATTGAATAATTTATTTAATTAATAGGAGAATAGGGTTAAGATGAATTAATTAAATATTAATTTAATTAATTATTAATTGATGGTTAAATAATCAAATAAATACTAAGTATTCATTTAATTAAGTGGACAGATTTATGTGACTACATTTGCCCCTCTTTGAGACGGTGCGGTTTATCGCGTCGTTTCAAAGAAAGAAAAATAGGTGTGAAGAAATGCCCCATAAAATGTAAATTTAATGGGTGGTATGCCCCTTCGAGAGATGGGCCGAATTTTTTTTTTGAAAAATCGGGCGATCTCTCGAAAAAGAATGAAAAGTGGAGGGGAGGTAGAATAGAAGAAATTAGAACTAATGATGAAAGAATGGGAGAAAATGGAGTGAATATGAAGAAACAACAAGCCAACGAATACCCTGAGGTCATGCAAGAGATACATAGCAGATGTAGTGTGGGGTTTGGATTGATGCTATACAATTGATCAAAATTGGTTGGACAATCTGGTGCAATCGGTTGAATTGCCCCGGTCAAGTCAAAGCGTGACAGTTGATGTCAGTTGGTCGCTTGAACATGATAAAGTCTGAGTAAGTGAATCAAAGTGACCTGATGGTGACTTAGACAATTGATGTAATTGTCCGATGAAGTCAAGGTATATGAAGCAAAATACTCGTTGAGACGTAGACAATTGATGTAATTGTCCGTTGGATTGTGTTTGATTGGTTGATCAATTGATAGTATGTGCATGTGATGGATGGTTGTGGGGAATCATGGCAGCCCCCTTGAGACTAGGTCATTATGATAAATGCCTGATGTAGTCTAGGATTACCATAATCGATTACCTGTTGAGACCCGAAGATACTTGATCAGAGTATCTGTTGATAGTCTAGGTGTGTGGGAGTCGATGTATCTGTGTAGACAGAGTAACTGGCTTAATTTTGTGGATGAGTGAGGATGTGAAGCGATGAAGGGATTAGGATGATGTTGATGATCAAGATAGGGAGGGTGAGGGGGGATTTGATGTTAGATAGAAGATATGGAGGACTAGGACCGAGTCCTAGGGAAGAAGATGAGTAAAATAGAGTATGCATTATTATGACTACGTATGCATGATATGCAGCTATTATGAATGTATGGATGGGTGGAATGCAACGAAATGCAATATATACAAATGAGATGGAATGACAATCCATGGTGCTTTATTTTTCATCATTGAGCTTTAAAATGTTGTAAGAAAATACAAGCAACTTGACATAAAGATTCAAGATGACCAGAGTATTTCTTACATGGATTTTGATATAGCAAGTTAATACAAGCAACTTGATATAATGGATCAAGTTGACCTGAGTATTGCTTGCGGAACAGACAAGGATTATCTCCGTTTATGCATGACTTGGATCGTCCTCCTTGATCTTAGGCTGATCATATCCTGAGACAAGTGCATACCGTACTAAGAAATAAAAACCTTTATCCAAATTGGATGAGGAGGAACCAAAGAATGAGCATTGTACCTGTAAACAAACAGTATATACATAAAGAATAAAAGAATATGGATCCTTGGTAATGGTTCATGCTCATATGGTCGAGGTATACGCTGTAGTCAGCAAGCCGTAGTGATCTATGACTGCATTTTGCATAAGATCACGTAGCTTAGTGAACTTCCCACGTAGACACCATTAGTACATGCCCCAGAACTTCATCGGAAATAATGCGCAAATGATACAAAACAATGCTGAAAGATCCCGATATAGATAAACGAACGATTGTACTCACAAATCAACCAAGTATTTGATAGCTTAACATAATTTTCTTGTCAAAGAAAACGTCATCTTGTCTTTGTTTTGGTAAGGAAGGATGCATCCTTGTTTAAAGACAGGTTTGGATTTGTTAATGTCGATTGTGTGGTTTGATTGGTAAATGGTCATTGTGTGAGTATTTTGTCAATGTTTATTTTGTATCTGATCGGATAAATATGTACAAGGTGTTGCCATGTTTTTGTGTGATTTTTGATGGGTTTTCCGATGTTTTTTGGATTTTGTGAAACAATTTTGAATGTTTTTGGTATTTTGAGAGTCATTTTTTTAATGTTTTTGATATTTTCTGATGATTGCCTGAATGAAGAGCTTAATGAATCATAAGACAATGTAGAATCCACTTCCATCAATAGGTTAAAGGCATTGCCCCCAGTTTTAGACATGACTATGAAAAAGCGGGATGCAAGATGTATGGAGTACTATCATAATTGCAGAGGAATAACAAGCCATGGTTGATGGATGGATGGATGTATGTATGAAGTAGATGTGATCGCCACAAGTCTAAAAGATAATGGAGCCATAGCCTTTACGAGTGGCGCCTGTTTGCCAGGTTTTCACCATCGTTCTTACCCAAGGTGCCACCGGAGTGGTTGTTCACCGTTTGGATGCATGATTTTTCTTTACTTTTTTGAATGTTTTTGTATTTTCTTCAGGACATTTTCTGAATGTTTTTGGTATTTTTCTGATATGTAGGGGAGCCTGATGCTCTGTACACCTTAGGTATAAAATCTTTTGAGGTGCATGCTATTGATTGGATCTGCAAGCGGTTCTCCTTCTGAAGTAGCCAACTGATATGCCCCGGACCCGAATACAGCAGTGACAACATATGGGCCCTGCCAGTTTGATTCAAACTTGCCTTGATGTTCTCTATTTGGTTGGTTGCGAGGATTTTCTCGAAGAACAAGATCACCTACCTCAAATGTACGAGATCTAACTCGGTGATTGTAACTTCTACTCATGCGCTGCTGATAGGCTTTGAGGTGATTGTATGCAGCTTGTCGCTTCTCATCAAGTAACTCTAAGTCCTGAAGGCGTGAGACTCTATATGCTTCATCATCAATGAGATTATGCAAGGAAACTCGTAATGATGGTATCTCAACCTCAATAGGTAAGATAGCTTCGGCACCATAGACCAATGAATAAGGAGTTGCACCTGTAGGGGTCCGAATGCTAGTTCGATATGCCCATAGCGCTGGATTCAATTGAACATGCCAATCACGGCCGGCATCATTGACTGTCTTCTTTAGGATCCTCAATATGTTTTTATTGGATGCTTCGGCCTGACCATTGCCTTGTGGGTAATAGGGAGTGGAAAAGCGGTGTTGGATATGAAATTTCTCACAAAGCTCACGAACATCCTGATTTTTGAAAGGAAGACCGTTATCTGTGACAATTGACATGGGCACACCATACCGGCAGATGATGTAATTGAGGATGAATGAGGCGATCTGCTTGCCGGTGACTTGGGTAAGTGGAACAGCTTCGATCCACTTTGTGAAATATTCGGTGGCGGTAATAATGAATTTATGGCCGTTGGATGAAGATGGATGAATCTTACCCACAAGGTCAAGACCCCATTGACAAAAAGGCCATGGTGTTGTGATTGGTTGCAGTTCCTGTGCTGGTGCATGTATCAGGTCGGCATGAACTTGACATTTCTTACATTTCCTGACAAAGTAGTAGGAATCCTTTTCCATAGATGGCCAATAGTATCCAGCTCGCATGATCTTCTTGGCTAGTGACGGACCACTTGAGTGAGTCCCGCAAATTCCTTCATGTACCTCTTCCAAAGCCTTTGTTATCTCATCTTGTTCCAGACATCGAAGGAGAGTACCATCAAGACTACGTCGGTATAGGGTTTCAGCAATAATGGTATATCGAGCAGTTTGGTGAATGAAGGTTTTTCGTTGGTTATTTGATTGGTTAGGAGGAAGGGTGTGATCACGGAGATAGGTGTAGAACTCACCATACCATGGGGATTCTGAACCGACAAGGCGACATATCATTTCAGATTCCGGGATATCATAAGCGGGAATCCAAAGCTGTTCTACCAAGAACTCGTAGCGTGTTGAATTCTGTGGAAGATCTAGTAAAGATGCGATGGTAGCCATGGCGTCAGCAGCTCGATTCTGCTCTCTTGGTATCTGCTCAAAAGTGATAGTAGTAAATGATGTCTTTAGATTGTCCACCATTTGCTTGTATGGCATGAGTTTATCATCTTTGGTCTGATATTCATTAGTTGCTTGTCGAATGACCAGTTGTGAGTCGCCATATACTTGTAGTTCTTGTAATTTCCATTGTACGGCTAACCTGAGTCCTGTGATCAAGGCCTCATACTCTGCTATGTTGTTTGTGCATGGAAATGTGAGCCTGTAAGACTTCGGGATGCTATCACCTTGAGGTGTGATAAACAAAATGCCTGCCCCCGAGCCGTGCCTAGTGTATGAACCATCAAAATATAATTTCCATGGTTGTACTTCTGTGATCATGAATATCTCTTCGTCTGGAAAATTGGAAATGAGAGGATGATCACCTATGAGAGGTGCATCGGCCAACTGATCTGCAATGACCTGCCCTTTGATAGCTTTACGGTCCACATACTCAATGTCAAATTCACTTAGAATCATCACCCATTTGGCCAAGTGACCTGTCAATGCTGCTTTGCTGAGTAAATACTTGAGTGGATCAATCTTTGCAATGAGTTGTACCTTGTGTGTTAACAGATAGTGCCTCAGTTTAGTGGCTGCCAAGATTACTGCTAGGCAAGCTCGCTCAATAGGTGTGTAATTGAGTTCATAGCCCACCAGTGTACGAGAGATGTAGTATACAGCACACTCTTTGCCTTCTGCATTATGTTGTGCCAGTAATACACCTAATGCTGTACTTGTCGCTGAGATATAAAGTAACAACGGTCTACTTGGATCTGGTGGCATCAGCAATGGTGGATTCATGAGATAGTCTTTAAGCGCCTGAAATGCTTGCTGGCATCTGTCATCCCACTGAAAGCGGATGTTCTTGTGTAGCAGGTGTGTGAATGGGTGACACTTATCAGCCAATTGTGCAATGAATCTGCGGATAGATTGAAGCCGTCCTTGTAGTGTTCTTAGCTGACTGATATTCTTTGGAGGTGGCATGTCCATGATTGCCTTAACCTTTGCTGGATCGACCTCAATACCTTTGCTTGAGACAATGTATCCTAGAAGCTTCCCGGAGGTCACTCCGAAGACACATTTCTTTGGGTTGAGTCGAACATGGTATTGTTCCAGTCTATCAAAGATTTTATCTAAGATGTGAAGATGTCCTTCTCTAGTAAGTGATTTTGCTAGTAAATCATCCACATAATCTTCCATTATAGTATGCATCATGTCATGGAAGATGGTGGTCATTGCTCTTTGATAGGTCGCTCCTGCATTCTTTAGACCAAAAGGCATTACATTCCAGCAATATGTGCCCCATGGACATGTGAAAGCTGTCTTATGTTGATCTTCTGGTGCGATCTTTATTTGATTATATCCTGAAAATCCATCCATGAGTGAAAGCATCGCATGTCCTGCTGTTAGATCCACTATGATGTCGATATTTGGTAGAGGGAAGTCATCCTTAGGACATGCTTTATTTAGATCTCTGAAGTCTGTACAAATGCGGATGCCCCCTTTTGGTTTGCCAACTGGCACAATATTGGAGATCCATTCTGCATAATCAATTGGTCTAATGAAACCAACATCCAGGAGTTTCTTGAGTTCTGTTTTGACTAGCACGGCAATCTGAGGATGCATCTTACGAAGCTTCTGCTTGACAGGTTTGGCTCCTTTTGCTACTGTGAGATGATGCATGACTAAATCAGGATCAAGCCCAGGCATGTCTGCATATGACCATGCAAAGTTGATCTGACGTTGTTGGAAGAACTCTATAAATTGAGGTTGTTCCTCTGGAGTGAGAAGAGATGCCAGATGTATGATATGAGGGTTTTCAGGAGTCCCCACATTGTATTCTTTGGTCTCCTCAATGAGGATCGTTGATCGTTCCTGTTGTGTATTAGCAGGGAGAATGTCAAACCCTTCATCCTCAGGCGCCTCAGAGAGGTTTTCACCGTTGGATACGCTCTTTCTTTTTACTTTTGTTGGATCAAACAGTGCCACAGTGTGGTTTTCACTAGAAGATCCATGTTTTAATGTTATATTTTTGCAGCTGAAGGGTTTGGCATCCGCCCCGAAGTATGCTGCGCTATTAAGTTCAATGGCGAATCCAGCTTTGTGATCCCCACTTGGTAGATTATCCCTTAATTCCAAAAAGTCAATGATAGCCTCATCATTTTGGAAGAGGTCAAGACATGGGGGATTTGGTTGGTTCCATTCAATGAGTTCAGGGTGGATAATGGGCATTACTTCATCGATTAAGTTAAGTGCGGGAGATGTATCAGTGAGGGTTAAGACGGTGTGGTGAAGGTCGTTGATGGTACTTTCCCTGTCAGAATCAGGCGTAGGATGAGACGTAGGGTCTGTGGAAGATGTTTCCAGCTCAGGTACCCAAGTGGTCTTTATCTGTGCTTCTCCGTAAACAGGAATGTCTTTGCGTGGCGGAGGTGGTGATGTGTCTTCCTCATCTGAAGTGTTAAGTTGCACTGAATCGAATTCCCACTCATGTGAGTCGGTCTCTGAATCACTTTCCAGCATCCGATTGCTATACCATACTGGGATGTCTTTGGAGTTAAATACTGCAGGCGTGATTGGTTTATGTACTTTTGTGGTGATCAATGCTGCAGGAATTGTGATGGGGTTTAATGGATTTGTCACTGGAAGTATCGGTAATGGTGACTCAGTGGCTTCTGCTGGAACTACTGGTGCCATAGATGCTGCTGCGGGTTCCAATATAGTTGCTGCTACAAATGGTGTTGCTGATAGGATTACTGGTTCGTTTGATGGGATGAGTGACATTGGTGATGGTGGAGTTGTGAGCCTTGAGGGGGCAGTGGGGATAGTGCTTGATGGTGCTTTGATTATGAAAGGTATCCTCTTTGCAGTAGGTGGGCAAAATGGTTTGCTGGGTTTTCCTTTGAATCTGAGTTTAGGAAGGATCTCTTTTTCAAAGCCAAGGCCTGTATTACCTTTGGGCTTGAATTCTGGTAGTAGAGGTTCATGTCGTCCTTGTTTGCAGTATCCCAAAGCACTCTGACCATCATATCCCATTCTTTGCATAATGAGGAGGCCTTTGCCATATTGTTCCGTAGGAAGTGTAACTTGCGGTTTGTCAGTGGTGATGGGATCTTTATAGATCCAGTCCGCTAGGTCCTCATCTTGTGTCTCTTCCTCTTGACTCTTTCCAAGAATGAAAGGCGTTAAGGCACATGCAGGCATGATTAGTGGTTGCTGGAGCAACTGCTGTGGTTTACCATGTGTTCTAGGAGAAGTGGGCATTTGTCCCACACAAAAGAGCTGACTCAAGTTGTATTCTCCAGGACCTTCCTCTGCGATTTTCATCTTAAGCTTTTCTTGCTTGGGTATAGGAGTGTTTGAACTGGCAAGAGAGGTGGGATTTATATATGATGTGGAGGAAATGGCTTCCCTATTATTAGGAACAGTAATCTCTGGTTGATGGCTGATATTATGGCAAAATGCAAAGGGATTTGCATCGCCCAGGATTGTGATCTCTGCACCATTATGTGGGAACTTGATACATTGATGGTAGGTAGATGGAACAGCTTGCATGGCATGTATCCAAGGTCTCCCTAATAATAGATTATATGGCAGAGAAAGGTCCAGAACCTGACAAATGATATGCTTTACCACAGGGCCCACTCGGATTGGTAGTACCACAGCTCCTTTGGATGAACGCTCTGCATCATCATAGGCTTTGATGGTGATCTTCTTACGAGGATCCACTGATTCTATTGCATATCCCAATGTTGTGACCAACTGAAGTGTGCAAATGTTTAGGCCTGCTCCATTATCGATCAAGACTCGCTTGATCCTGTGTTGGTTGACAAAGCCTTCAATGTGGAGTGAGGCGTTATGAGGTTGTTGGAAAGAAGAGTTGTCGCTTTCAGAAAAAGTGAGACAAGGTGATGACTTTAGATTTCCAACCATGGCTTGAAATTGGTCTGTATTCAAGTTTGCAGGGACTGACGCCTCTTGGAGTGCTTGATCCAAGATTGTTTTATGAGATGGCGATAGACGTAACAGCTCTAAAATGGATATAAGCGCAGGCGTTTTGTCTAATTGTTCCACAAGATTGTACTGCTTTGGGATAGGGGTGGTGCCTTGTGGAGCTGCCTTTATGGTGACCTTGCCACGACGTGTAACAACATTGCAATTTGAGGTGGGATTTTTGAAGGCGATAGTTGCAATTTGTTCACTGGCATCATACAGGTGATTGACAGTGTAATTATACGCAGCCTGCGTATAATCAGTGGTATCAGGACCTCGTCTGGAAGTGGAAGGACCCCTTTGATCTTGTGATGGAAGTGGATTCTTGAACATCTGATGATCATTATTGGTTGTTTTTGGGTCATGTCCTTCAATTTCAATTTCTCCTCGGTCAATAAGATCTTGAATGAGATCTTTCAATCGGTGACAATTACTTGTCTTGTGTCCTCTTCCTTGATGGAACTCACAGTGTTCAGTATCTTTCCACCATGCTGGTTTGACTTGAGGCTCATAGTTTGATAGCTTAGGTAGAGTGACCAAATTTTGAGAGAGGAGTTGTCGCAACACTGTTTCAATGGGTTCCCCTAAGGGAGTGTAAGTGCGTTTTTGTTTTTGTGGACGAGGTCTTGGTTCATCTTGAGATGTGATGCGACCTTGATTAGGAGGACCATTTGTGTTATTTTGAGGTGGAGGATTTTGTCCTGCAAACCGAACCACAGGTTGTGCATTTTGGACAGTCCGAGCATCCACAACCCCATCGTTGACGATATTTTTATTCTTGTTCCAGAAGTTTGGTTTATCACTATTGAATCGCGGGCGAGGACCATCTTTTGGTTCATTAAAGATTTTGATGAGTCCTTTCTTGATGAGTGCCCTTTCACATTTTATACCCTTGGTGATCATATCGTTAAAGGAGTCTGTGTCTTTGACATCCAGGTGAAATTCCATTTCTTCGTTTAAGTTGGAAATGAAAATTTCCACTAGTTCTCGTTCAGGTAACTGAAGAGAACGTCTGCTAGACATTTGGCGCCATCGTTGCAGGAATACTGAGAATAATTCACCTGGTTTTTGTTTGGTGTTACATAGATCAGCCATGGTGATGTCGCGTTCAATATTATAAGAGTAATGAGATAGGAACTTCTGGATGAGTTCCTCAAATGTTCTTATGCCACCTGGTAGTCGGGAAAACCATGATGTGGTTGTTCCTCCCAAGCTTTGGGGAAAAAGGCGCATTAGGTATGTGTCCTCATAAGCGACTTCGAGACAAGCAGAATGAAATTCTCGGACATGATCACGGGGATCTCCCTTTCCTCTATATTTTTCGAATTTTGGTGTTTCGAACCCGCGTGGAAAGGGTGGCATATAAAGATTCCTATCAAACGGATAGGGACAGATGTCGTTAAGTGAGAATTGATTGGTCCTAACACCACTATGAAGTTGTTGGGCGAGATTCTCGACTTGTTGCCGCAACATCTCCATTTCATTTGGAGGAGGAGGTGGTGGGTTACCTCGAGGGATGTTATATCTGATGTGATTTCTACCTCTTTCCTCCTCATGTCGACTTTGTCTTTCTGATGTTTGTCTTAATTGGGCAAGATCAAAGTCTGAGGGGAGTTTGGCTCCTTCTTGAGCAAGTCTTAAGAAGTGAGCATCTGCGTTGCTCCTTAGTATTTCATCAAATAATCTGTTAAAATGAGGGTTATGTTGAACCCTTTCGATTGTTGAAGGAGTGGGTGTACCTGGGTTTTCATCATTCCCAGTTCCTCCAAGTGCTTCTTGAAATTCATTGAGGTTGTCCTCTTCTTCCTCAATTTCTATTTCTCGCTGCCTTGATCGTGATCGGGTTTGAGCCATTTTGTTTGCAAGTTTGTTTTGAAGTTGATTGAAGATGATGATGAGTTGGTGATGAAAGATTGATGATTGGTGATTTGTGTTGTATGGGGATCTCGAGCACTTTTAAGGTAGATGTAACCGAAATTCCTTTCTTTGAATTGCTTGTTTGTTTGATAAGTTTGGATGTGATAAGGTGTAGAGAAATCTGAGATGTGTTACAGATTTTGACTACCTAGCAATGAGAGGATTCACTCATGAACTAGTTTTAACCTGCGTAGATGTGTCTCTTAGGATGAGCTTATCCTAGATGTAGAAACAATCTAAAAAGTGATGTGATATGTTTTGATTTCAAGCAATATCTAAAAAAGAATCTTGGGACAAGAACCTCTTAATGTTTTGAGAGTTGGGATGGATTGATGATGAAGTGATGATGTATGAGTGAGATGATGGATGTTTTTGTTTTCAACTTCAATAAAAACTCTGTGTCACAAATGGGACAAACTCTTCTTCTTCCCTTTCAGGTGTTGGTGGCACTTCTCGAGCTGTGTTGTAGGTGATACAGATGTTTGGGAAGAAGTGGGGATTTATCTTTCCTCCTTGATTTTTGTGATAACTCAGAGCTCTATATTGCATAAAAGCTCTGCGGTTCAGTGATTCTGAATCAAACTCGTTTGTTTTACCTTGAAGATAGAGACGCATGCGATGTAGAAAGACTCTATGTGAGACAAAGATTTGTCTATTGAGATAGAAGAATTTCCTCCTTTTGATCAAAGCCTTTGAGCTTAGTGGTCTCCTTTTCAAGGTGATATTCTGATGACACTTCTTCTTTCGCAAGATGTGAAGAATGGTCATAAATTTTTGATTCTTTGTTTGTTTGTACCTTGTTTTTGATGTTTTTGGTTGTGTTGACAGATGTTGGATGAATACTTTGTTTTTGGGATTGATTTTCTGATTTTTCTTTGACAAGAAAACAAAGCAAGCACACAAACACAAGAATGTTGCCTCAAAAGGCACAAATGAGTATGGGTCTAGATCAACCCAATCCTTGGACTTGTTTTTGACCCTTCCTTTAGATTTATTTTAAGGTGTAATTCCAAAGCCTGAAGTCGGCTCAATTTGCACTAGGTCTGTAAAACGAACACACTTCAAACACTCTTTATCCCTAAGGTCAAATGGCCAGTTGTGATAAATTTAGCCCACATCTTGATATTTCTTCGACTTTGGTACTACATACCTTATCAATCCCGCCGTGGCAGGTAAGGATGTGATATACTAAGTCTTGCACGAGCATAACAAATAGATGATCCCTATGATGGGGGAGTCACCACTTTTATCAAGCCACAAGTGACCTTTCAAAAAGCTATGTTTCTACTCAAGGAAATATGTATGGTGAGTATCTTGGGAGCAAAACCATCTATGCTCTTGCACTAAATTATACCTCAAATATCCTCAATCAATAGAACGGGTGAGCTACTACTTAAAGGTGTTTAGTCATGTTCGATGGCTTTGGACATAAGTTCATTCTGCAGTGACTCACTTAAGAGCCTTGTAACTGGTGGTGGGGCCCATTTGTCCTTTCGGCCAGTTACACTGTAGGAACAGCTATACCCAAGGCTACAGCTTTCGCTCTCACCTAATTTCTATAGCGGCTCGAAGGATTTACCGCTCGAGGTCATTCCCAAGAGTATCGATCCCTTGGCAGGCCTCTCTTAAAAAAATAAAATTTTGAGTGTTACTAACACTTTTCTCTTGCACCTAGGACCACGAGAGCCAAGGGAGAGGATAGTGTGTGTTAGAAGTAGGTCCACTCGACTGACTTTTGTGCACAAGCGTGCCAAACATGAAATTCACTTGTTCTTTTTAATCCATCATGGCAATATGATCTAACTATTTGGAGATGTTGCTCCAACAGTCATGGTGTTCTTTTTAACTTCAAAGGCAATGTGTTTTGTAATCTAGAATTTTGAAAATCCTGGTCAACTTAATGAAAAACACGTTTTGCTTTGAAGGAAAATTGCTTTGAAAATGAGACAAGTTGATTGTGAATTTTATTTGCACCAAAAATGGAAGTGTGGATTGTGAGTTTTATCTTGATGCAAGAAATAAAATTTGCCTTGTTGATTTTAAGCACCAAAACGAAGTTTGTTTCCTAACTTGCAAAAAAAAATAAAGTTGTTTTTGTATAAGTTTGTGGTTCTTTTTACCTTTGAACAATGAAATTCTTTTTAAGAGCCCCAAACAAATGTGTGATTCTTTTTTAAAAGCCCAAATTTGAAATGTGAAGTTAATTTTAAACCAAAATAAAAAGTGAATTCATTTTTAAAACCAACTTCAAAAAACAAGTTAGTAAAAAATATAAATCTACTTTTTAATCTAATTTAAATCTGCACAAAAGAGAAAAATAGTTAGTAAAATCCGCCTATTTGGTGGGCTTCTACAAGCCTAATTTTTTTTTTTTTTTGGTTTTTTTTTTTTTTTTTTGGTTACAAGGTGATTTGTACAACGTTTTGTTACAATAGCGCTAGTCTGCGTTTGAACAGAGGCACTATTTAACACAAACGCACTAAAAGAAAGGGAAAGACAGAGAAGGGAAAAGCACTGAAACAGAATGAATAGCGCCAAAATAATGTCAAACGCACCAAAACAGTGTCAAAAGCGCAACCTGTGTGACATTTTCAACATTCAAACATGTTATTGGTTAAAAAAAAAAGTTGCTCTTTTTGCGTGTTCGATTCACGTCGGGTTCACCAAATGATGCTCTGCAAAAAGGATTAGAAAATCTGTTTGATGACAACACACACAAGAGCATAAGAAACAAACGTTAGTGTTAGCAACAAAAGATTATCCTAAACAAGCATATCAAGAGAGATATTAAGCATGAAATAGAAAGCATATAAACATAGAATGAAATAGCTAATCAAGATGCTCATAGTTGCTCCTCCCTTGTTCCTCTCCTCTCCAAGTCCCAAATGAGTGTAGCTCTCAGCTTTTAGCACTAGCCATGGATGCCATATGGAGATTCAAGATGGTTGAATATGATAAGCAAATACTATGCAAGAGTAGATAGTGATGCTATGAAAAAGCTCTATGCTAATGCCAGTATAACAACAATACTCTAAAATGCTTCTCCTTTTGCTTGAGGAGAAGGGTTCTATTTATAGAAGAAATAGGGAAATGAAGGGTTAAGATTGAGCAATCTTAACAAGGGTTAGGATTGAAAGTTGGGGATCCATGTGCACAATTGGCACCAATAAAATGGTGACAAGTTTCAACATAGGATTGGGTTGAGAGAAGAGGTTGGAGGCATTAAAGGCCTGAGAAGACCTCATGGTTATCTAGAAGGTAAGGGTCAAGTCTAAATTAAGATTACCCACTGGATTAAGAGTTAATCCAAGGATAAACCTTTGTGCAAATGTTTAAGAGATAATCATGGTCAAAGCATTAAAGGCTTGATGAGACCTTTGGGTTGGGTAGAGGTTGAGTCAAAACAAATGTTTTAACCATGTGGGAGGGTTTGAGGTAACCATTAATGGTTATTGGAGACTTTGGGGATTAAGTGGTTGAGGGTTGAAAGCCTTCAATGGTTATCAAAGACTTTGAGCCATTTAGTGGTTGAAGGTTGGAAGCTTTCAAAGGTTATCCAAGACTTTGAGGGTTAATTTGTTGAACACACAAAGCATTAATTGCTTTTCAAAGACTTTGGAGTCTTTGAGAAGTGACTCCAATTTGCTTAGGAATGTGACAATATTTAGGGGATGAATTTAGGCTAATTAGGAAGGGTTTAGAAGAATCTAGAAGGGGTTTAGGCATACAAGTGGATTTTGGTGGGTGAGGGAAAATAGGATTTTATTAAAATAAAAATTCATTTATTTCAATAAATGTGTGCAAGTTGTATTTGGATAAATATTCAAATAAATATTAATTTATTTAAATGAGAAAAAGGAAGATAAAGCATTAAAATGCTTGAAGACTTTGAGGGGAACCATTAAAGGCTTGAAGACTTTAAGGAAAACCATTAAAGTCTTAAGAAGATTATAGAAGGAAGCCATCAAGTTTGAAGACTTTAAAGCCATCAAGTTTGAATACTTTAAGGGAAACCATTAAAGGTTTCAAGTGGGTGAGGATAAATAGGATTTTAAATAAATAATTTATTTAAAATAGTTGTGCAACTTGCTTTTGTAGGAAAATACAAGTGGGTGGAGGATAAAGGTGATTTAAATAAATGTTAATTTATTTAAATGTGAGAGGTGGGATTTTGGGGGATTTAAATAAATATTAATTTATTTAAATGTGAGAGAAGATTTAATTAAACAAATATGATTTATTTATTTAATTAATGGTCTGAATTTGGTTAAGTGAATTAAATCAAATAAATTGAATAATTTATTTAATTAATAGGAGAATAGGGTTAAGATGAATTAATTAAATATTAATTTAATTAATTATTAATTGATGGTTAAATAATCAAATAAATACTAAGTATTCATTTAATTAAGTGGACAGATTTATGTGACTACACTTTATATTGGTAAACCATTCTTTTATGCTGGTAGACAGTTCTATCAGTTAATAGCAATACCGATAAGATTTAATGCATGAAACAAAAAGAACAAAGTCATCCACAACACATAACATTAGAACTTGTATGTGGAAACCCTGCAAGGGGAAAAACTATGATGGGAAACCTTACCCACAATCAGATGATACTACTGCAGATAGTAAGTGTATACAAATGGGGTTTGTACATGCAGAAAGGCCAATCGCCTAGAGCTCACTGCTCAATCACAAATGGGAGTCACACTGACTACAATTGGATGGTTAAATCCAATAAGAATGTATTGCTTAATTTAGTATCTTTCTATGCTGGATTCAGTACCGGTATAGTTCTGATTGTCTTCACAAAACCTTCCTTCAATCCTCAAATGATGTCTATGTGTATAGCTTTGCTTATTCTCGCATATACCTTCACACAACTCTTTTCCACATTCCACATCTGATCTTACAATTAAGATCTTACATTTATACCATAACCTAAGACCAATTTTAGAAGGTCGGCTCTAAAGGATATTATAATAAAATCAATTTACAAATAAATTAATGTCCAATGCAATAACCGATTTAATATGTCGGCTTAATGCATTTACAACAATAATAAGTCATCTCCAAAGTGTGCCATGCTGATCTGGAAAAGATAAGCTTGTTGGTGTATACCCTGGACCTATTTGTTGGTAATAGCAAATATGCCAATACAATTATTCCAATTAACCAATCTTTAAGACAAGGTGTCCAAAAGATGTATTCGACATAACCATGTGTTTTCCATGCCATTCCAAGTGATGGTGAACATTATATCCTACCAGTGTACTAGATATCAGTGATTGTGTACTTGTCGGTGAATGTTGCTAATTCTCCGAAGTGCCAGAGTTGATAGTGTTCAGTAGGTGTCGACATCAATGACAAAACCATACCAAAATATGAACAATCTCCCCCTTTAGCATTGATGGCAACACAAGATGGAAAAACCATCAAAGTGCCAAAACAGAAATGCCAAATACCAAAAACCAATAATTTCCCAAAAATAAATTATAACCAGAATTCAGATATGAATAGTCTCTCCTTAAAGTAATAGTCTCTCCCCCTAAGAGTAACATGTGTCTTCCTTGTGTTTTTCCTATGTTTTTCCATATCCAATCTCTCCCCCTTTGACATCAAATGCCAAAGTAAGAACATTTACAAAATACCAACCAATACAGTATACCGACTACTCCCCCTAAGAAGTAGCTTCCTCATCAAAGACCGCAGTAAAAGATTTTCTCTTGTTAATTCTGTCAGTTGATGACAATCATCAACTTCCTAAGTCTCTACCAGTGGGGGTATAACCCCAAGCTTATCTCTAAGATATTCAAAAGTTTCCTTAGGCAAAGGTTTAGTAAAAATATCTGCAATCTGCTCTTTTGTATTCACATAAACCAGTTTTATCTCTTTTGCTTCAACTTTCTCCCTTAGGAAATTTAGTTTTATAGAAACATGTTTGGTTTTAGAGTGTAATACTAGGTTCTTAGATATATCAATTGCTACAGTATTATCACAATAGATAGTTATAGGTTCCTTGCATTTTACCTTTATGTCCTTCAACATTTGTTTAAGCCATAATACCTGTGTATAGTTTGTTGCTACTACAATATATTCTGATTCAACTGTTGATAAAGATGTAGAACTTTGTTTCTTGCTTAACCAAGAAATTAGTCTCTTTCCAAGAAAAAATGCTCCACCTATGGTGCTCTTCCTATCATCCACATCTCCTGCCCAATTTGCATTTGTGTATGCATATAATTCAAAGTTTTCATCTCTAGGATACCATAATCCAAGATTTGTAGTGCCTTGTAAGTATCGGAAAATCCTTTTTACTGTTGATTCATGATTTTCTCTAGGACTACTCTGAAATCTTGAAACAATACATGCTGCATTCATGATATCAGGTCTTGTTTGTGTCAAATATAGTAAACCTCCTATCATAGATTTATACCTAGTTGGATTAACAGGTGTAGATTCATCTCTTAGTGATAATTTGTCATTTGTAGTCATAGGTGTGCTTACCGGTTTAGAGTTTTCCATTCCAAATTTTTTTAGTAATTCCATCAAGTACTTAGATTGACTCAAGAATATACCTTTATCAATTTGTGAGATCTACAATCCTAAAAAGAATTTTATTTCTCCAATCATAGACATTTCAAATTCTTGCTGCATTTTAATAGAAAAGTCTTCACATAATCCATTTTCTCCTCCAAAGATTATATCATCAACAAAAACTTCTATAACCAAGATGTCATCATTAGTCACCTTATAATATAAATTGTTGTCTGCAATACCTTTAGAAAAACCAATCTTCAAAAGATACTTATCTAACCTTGCATACCAAGCTCTTGGAGCTTGCTTCAATCCATACAAGGCTTTCCTTAACCTGCAAACCATATTTTTGTTTTCTGTCAAAGAAAATCCATCAGGTTGTTCAATGTAAACTTCTTCTTCAAGATCTCCATTCAGAAATGAACATTTAATATCCATTTGATAAACTTTATAGTTCTTGTGTGCTGCAAAAGCCAAGAATAATCTGACTGCCTCAATTCTAGCTACCGATGCAAAGGTTTCATTATAATCAATTCCTTCTTTTTGAGAATATCCCTTACACACTAGTCTTTCTTTATTTCTGATAACCTTACCATCTTCATTAAGTTTGTTTTTGAATACCCATTTGGTTCCAATCACATTTTTATCTTTAGGCCGGGGAACTAATGTCCAAGTGTTATTCTTCTCAATTTGTTCCAATTCTTCTTCCATAGCTTTAATCCAGTGTTTATCTTCACATGCCTCATTAACAGATGATGGTTCAATTTGAGAAATAAGACATACCTCTTCATTTGCCAATCTTCCTCTTGTCATAACTCCTTTATGCTTGTTTCCAATTATCTGATCTTCAGAGTGATTTAGTCTTACATACCGGGGTGTCTTTGTTTGCTATTGTTCCTCAGTTGTAGTGGAATTTTTAGATGATGCTGGTGTACCTAGATCTTCATTCTGTATCGATGGATTTTGTATAGATTCATTTGTCAATATTTTTGTTACCGGTTCAGAGTCTGTATACCTTGAAGTTTCTCTAAATTGTTCATCAAACTTTACATTTGTACTCTCAACAATTTTCTGTAATCTTTTGTTAAAGCATCTATATGCCTTGCTCTTAGATGAATAACTAGGAAATATTCCTTCATCACTTCTAGGATCAAATTTTCCAATATACTCATCTCTTCTAATATAGAATTTACTTCCAAATATTCTAAAATACTTAAGTGTAGGAGTAATACCAAACCAAAGTTCATGAGGTGTCTTACCGGTTTCACCTTTGATGTGAACTTTGTTGAATGTATAGACTGATGTACTTACTGCTTCTCTCGAATATACATGTGGTAGATTTGATTCAGACAACATACTTCTGGCTACATCCAAGATAGTTCTATTTTTCCTTTCTACAACTCCATTTTGATGTGGTGTCTTGGGTGCTGATAGTTGTCTTCTGATTCCATTCACTTCACAGAATACATTAAAGTCCTTAGATGTAAATTCTCCTCCTTGATCTGATCTTAGACATTTGATTTTATTACCGGTTTCATTTTCTACCATTGCTTTAAACAGTTTGAACTTCCCAAGTGCTTCTGATTTTTCTCTAAGTAACCCAACACATTCTAGAATAGTCATCAATGATTAGCATAAAATATCTATCTCCTTGTAAACTTTTAGATCTAGCTGGACCACATAAATCAGTATGAATTAAGTCAAGAGTAATATTAGATTTTTTTGGAATACTTTTGAAAGTATCTCTAACTTGTTTTCCAAATTGACATTCCTTACATACCGAATTGTGAGGTTTAACAATCTTAGGTAGATCTCTAACTGCCTTAGTAGTACTGATCTTCACCATGTAATCCAAATTTACATGATAGAGTCTCTTATGCCATAGCCAACTTTCATCAATATGAGCAATCAAGCATGTTTTTTCATTGTTATTCAAATGAAAGATGTTACCTCTAGTTTGATTACTGGTTGCAATTTCCAAACCAGTTCTATTCATAATTTTGTATTTACCATTTTTGAACTATAACTGAAATCCTTTTTCAACTAATTGACCAACACTCAAAAGATTATGTTTTAAACCTTCAACATAGTAAACATTGTCAGTATTATGCTTACCATCAAGAGATATTGTACCCTTACCTTTGATCAAACAAGCTTTATCATCTCCAAATCTTACTAGACCTCCATTATACTCCTGAAAAGTTAGGAATTCGCTCTTATTACCAGTCATATGATGTGAGCATCCTGAATCAATGATCCATTCATCCTTTACTTCAATTTTAGCTGCCAAGGCCTACTCTACCGGTTGAATAGTAGGCGTCGGTTGATCTTCTATTACAGCAAGAAAAACCCATCCATTGTCTATCGGATCTTCATCAGAATCATCAGTCACTCCTCCATCAGCAAGATATCAAGATTTGTCTTTATTTTTCTTAAATTTGTATCTCTGATATTCAGGGTTAGTTTTGTATGTTCTTCTAGCTTCTTCTCTTAACCTAGCATGTCTATCAGGGCATCTTGAGGCCATATGACCAATCTTATTATAGTTGAAACATTTAAAGGGTGCTTTACCTTCATACTTACTTCCAATTGGACCTTTAGGCATTTTTCTGGATATAGTGCTTCAAGTTTTTCAAGTTCTTCATTTTCTTTCCTGCTTTCTTCAAGTTCTCTTGCATAAAAGGCTTTCCAATCAGACTTGTTAAATGATTGTGCAGATGATGTTGATGCTTTAAAAGATACGTTAGTTTTAATAGTGGCAACAGGACCAAATTCCTCAATTTCAAATGCTGAAAGTTTTCCAATCAATATATCCCTAGTTACTAATGTGTTAGGCATTGTTCTTAGTTCATTTATAGCAGTAACTTTCATCTTATATGCCAGTGGTAATCCTCTTAAAAATTTTAAAACAATTTCATCTTCACTCAAGGTTCCTCCACAACATTTAATACCCAAAACAATTTCATTTATTCTTTCCATAAAAGCAGAAATTCTTTCATCTTCTTCTATTTTCATATTTTCATACCTGACCCAGAAGCTTTCAAGTTTTGCAATTTTAACTATGGAATCTCCTTCATTCAGTGTTTCCAAATGATCCCAAATAGCTTTAGTAGTAGACCTATTTGATAGTCCCATAATTTGTTGATCTGATAATACACTCAAAAGTGTTTCCCTTGCCTGCAATCATTTTCTTCATCTTTAGCCAGATTTGGTGGATTAGGTTGACTTGTAGTAGGAGCAGTATATCCATTCTTTGTAACCTCCCAGATATCTTTTCCAATGCACTTTATATGTGTTTCCATCCTAATCTTACATATCCCATAGTTGGTTCCATCAAGTTTAGGAATGTCCTTCCTGAAATAGTTGTTAGACATTGGATCTCCTCAAGCTGTTAAACTTCTGCAAAAAGAGGACTAGGCTCTGATACCAATTGTTAGGTCCTAGAGACAACTGAGAGGGGGGGGGTGAATCAGTTGTCTAATAAATTTAAACCAAAAGCAACTTAAACAACTTTAATACTTTATACTGGTAAACTAATCTTTTATGCCGGTAGACAGTTCTATCAGTTAATAGCAATACCAGTAAGATTTAATGCATCAAACAAAAAGAACAAAGTCATCCACAACACATAACACCAGAACTTGTATGTGGAAACCCTATAAGGGGAAAAACCATAGTGGGAAACCTTGCCCACAATCAGATGATACTACTGCAGATAGTAAGTGTATACAAATGGGGTCTACACATGCAGAAAGGCCAAGCGCCTAGAGCTCACTGCTCAATCACAAATGGGAGTCACACTAACTACAATTGGATGGTTAAATCCAATAAGAATGTACTACTTAATTTAGCATCTTTCTATGCTAGATTCAGTACCAGTATAGTTTCGATTGTCTTCACAAAACCCTCCTTCAATCCTCAAATGATGTCTGCATGTATAGCTCTACTTATTCTCGCATATACCTTCACACAACTCTTTTCCGCATTCCACATCCAATCTTACAATTAAGATCTTACATTTATATCATAACCTAAGACCAATTTTAGTAGGTTGGCTCTAAAGGATATTACAATAAAATCAATTTGCAAATAAATTAATGTTCGATGCAATAACCGATTTAACATGTCATCTTAATGCATTTACAACAATAATAAGTCATCTCCAAAGCATGCTATGCTGATCTAGAAAAGATAAGCCTACCAGTGTATACCCTAGACCTATTTTCCGGTAATAGCAAATATACAAATACAATTATTCCAATAAACCAATATTTAAGACAAGGTGTCCAAAAGATGTCTTTGACATAACCATGTGTTTTCCATGTCATTCCAAGTGCTGGTGTACTAGATATCAGTGACTGTGTACTTGCCAATGAATGTTGCTGATTCTCCAAAGTGCTAGAGTTGATAGTGTTCAGTAGGTGTTGACATCAATGACAAAACTATACCAAAATACCAACATCCTCCACAATTGATTTGTTGACTGAAAGCGGACTTTTGGCAGAATGCTCTACTCCTCAAAGGTTCCTTGTCAAATTCGTTGGATTTATCTTGAAGATATAATCGTGTATGACGAAGGAATGTTCTATGAGATTTGAAGAGTTGACAATTGATGTATAAAAATTTATTTCTTTTGGCAAGTTTCGAAGAACTCAGTTGTTGTTTCTTCAACTTAGTGTTATGATAAATATTCTTTCTTCTCAGAATATGAGGATTAGTCATGCACAAGTGATGGTTTCCTTTGAGTTCGTTTTGGATTCAGTTTAGCTTGTTTTGGAAACTCAAGTTTTACTTTATCAAAGTGAAAGTTTAGATGCCCCCTCACGACAAAGTGTGTCAAATGATATGGAATAGAGCTTTCTCGATATGGAAACTCGATTTGACAACTTCAAGTTTTAAAACAAGTGTGTTTTGGGATAGAAATCTGCTTGATTTAAAGGACCTATTTGCCACCCTGTGATGATGTTTCTTGATTTTGATAGGATAGATATGTTTATTGTGCGACTAGTTTCAGATTTATGACAACTTTGTTTGATGAGAAACCTGTTTTTAGAAATAGCTTTGATACTTTGTTTTTGGTTTTCTGATTTATGAAGTTTAGGCTGATGAAGAAAAATTCCTGAGAATTTTTTTAAAATTTTCAAAAATGACCTCTGTTTTGCCCCCTGTTTTTGTGATTTTGATGATGCGCTAAAACAAATACGCTATGTGCTACAGAAAGTTCTCAATGCGCTAGCGAAAAGACTCGATGCCCTATGCTACCCCCTTCTACATGCTAACTGGTTTTACTGGTTAAATTTGTTTCAGCTTTGATTTCAAAAGATCGTGTGCTAATATGAGTCGTTGACGCGCTACTGTTTATACTCTACATGCTAAAGGTTGACCTCCACGTGCTAAGCTGATGCTTCAACGTGCCAAACTATTTTCAGGATGCACCAACTACAACTGTTAAGACTTTACACGCTAAAGATAAGGTTTGATGTGCTAAAATATGATCACGACATGCTAAGATGTTGCTCTCACGCACTAAACTGCCCTGACTTGGTTGTTTTCTACATTTTTGGAATTTTGTTTTGAGTTTTTAGTGATGATAGATGATTTTCTGAAGTAACAAATGAAGACACAGCATCAAAGAGACAACCATTTTTCTTAATCTAAATAGTAAGTGTATGTTCTGCAACGATGGGTTCAAATCCCCAATGTTTCAATAGGTTTGGATACAAAGAATACACTTCAAAAAGACTCTTTATTCAAAGGTCATAGGTAATACCATAGCCCACTAGTCTCGATACTCCGTCAGCTCAAATAGCCATGTCACCCCCTAGAGGGCGCTCATTTTTTTGCCTTTTGCTAGAAATTAACTCAAAGTGAATTGCTTCACAATTGAGTAGTTATCTTGGGAGATATATGGTGAGAAATCTTGGGGGCGGATTCTTCCCCACCCTTGCACTATGATATTACAAATGTCTGGTTACTGACTTGGCTCAAAGTTTCTAATGCTAAGGTTCCTAATCAAGCTTCTTGTTCGGCCGTCAGTGATAAACTCCCTCAAGAGGATTCCCAACCTTTAGAGAAAAGGCTTTACGTATCTCAAGGATACTAGGGGAAGGCTAATCGTTGCATGCAACTATTGAAAAGGACTTTCGTCACTTTCCACATTTGATTATAGTGGGTTGGAACACTTGGCTTCAAAGTCATTTCCCACTTAGGTCGTTCCCTTCACACCGGCCAAAGAATGGCTTTAAGAGTTTTTCAACCCCTCGAGAAGGCAGGCCTGCTAAAGGATTTAATGCAATAAACACTGAAAGCCTAAGAGTGGTCTAGATTTTTTATCATCCAGTTAAGGGGAGAGCATATTCCTTCCACTTTCATAGCAAAGCAAACAAGTGTTCTTTTTAACTCTTTATTGCAATGATTTGTTAAAAGCTATATGGAGATTTTGCTCCACAAAGACATGGTGTTTATTTTATGTTTTCAAAGCAATGATTTTCTAATCTAGGAAAAGAACCTGGTGAACAAAGCAAAACTTCGATCTTGGTGGTCAACAAAAGATATCGATCAAAAGGGGAAGGACTTCCCTATTTAACTTTGAAAACCAAATTTTGATAAATGAGTTTCCTTTTACTTTGCAGAAATTTGAAGTTGATCCTTTTAAACAGCAAAGGATGGTGAGGTTGTTTTTAAAGCCTTTTGCAAAATGAAAGATTTTCTTTGTTCTTTTTAATAACCCAAAGGAAAGTTTTTCTCCTATGAAAGCAAGAAAGATTTTTGATTGTGGTTCTTTTCTAGGTGCCTAAATGAAAGGTGAGTTCAGTTTTAAGAAAAATTAAAAGAAGTTCAAATTTTAACTAACTTAATTAAGTTAGTAAAAACTCTAAACTATCTTAATGATCCTAAAATTGAGCTCCTATCTGCAAGAAAATTGTTAGAACCCTGCAAAATAACAAGCAAAATTTGTTAGACAATCTATGGACTTCAACAAGTCTAATTTCGTGCTCGGTTACAACTTTTAATTTCTTTACCTTTGTCTGTGATGCGCTATAGAACAAACTGTACGCACTACAAGGTAACCCGGATGCGCTATCGGATAGGCCCGATGCACTAAATTGTTTTTTAGATGCGCTACTTTGTTTTTCTCCTATGCCGAGACCTATAGGAAAATATTAGTGAGGATGATGCACTAAAGTAAGGACTTCACGTGTTATAGTATAGACCCCACATGCTAAATAGTGTTCAGGATGCACTGAAGGATTCACCAAATGCGCTAAGGGATGTTCCCGACATGCTAATTCATGTTTCCCATGTACCTGCAAAAGTGCTTATTTTTTAAAACCAATTTGATTAATGGGGTAATGCCCCACGGTGGGCGCCAGAAATGTATGCGGGAAAAGTGGGTCAATGAAACTTAAAATGTGAAAAATGAAGCTTAAAGAGACTTGTCCACACACCCACATGACTTCTTAGTGCAAGTTATGGAGTCATGAAGAATGACTCAACTTCCCAAGGTTGGTTCCATGGTTCTCTATCTCACAAGGTCCCTCAAACCAATGCCTTCACTCTCAGATCACTGACCAAAGTGGTTTAGGGATGACAAATGCAAGAACGAGGGAGGATTTTGATTGATTTTAACATGATTATGCATCCTATCTATGCATGATTCTACAAAATGCAATAAACTAGAGTATAAGATGACAAGATTAGTAGTAATACTATCCTAACATGATATACTAGTTATATGATTTAAACTAATGATAAAGGAAATAGTCTAAAATGTTTATTAGATTAATTCCTATTGCAAAGAGAGTCTAGATGTGCTAAAATGAGCATAAAGGAGATACTAAAAGCTTGCATGGATTGATAAATAGATAGCTTGGATTTCTAGATAGATAGCAGATAATAGATTTCTTAGATTCATGGATCTTCAAAATGGAGGAATGAGAGCTCTATTTATAGTGAAAATAGGGCACTGGATGGCCAGGATTGAAAGAGTTAATCAAGGGTCAAGTTTGAAAGTTGTCAATCTATGTTTATAATTTTCACCAATGAAATGGTGACAATTGTCAACATAAGACTAGTTGAGAGGAGAGGTAGGAAGCATTAAATGCTTGAGAAGACCTCACGGTTACCTTAGGAGGTAAGGGTTAAGGTTAGGTTAAGAATATCCAATGATAAATCTTTTACCCAAAGGATAAACTCGTGTACAAGGGTTAAAGGAATAACCATGGTCAACCAATAAATGCTTGATGAGACCCTTGGGCTATATGGAGATTGAGTTGAGGGCTAACCATAAATGGTTATGTAAGAGCCATTAATGGTCATGTAAGAGCCATTAGTGGTTTGGAAGACTTTTAGAGGTTGGCTTTTTTAACACATAAAGCATTAAATGCTTTTCAAAGACTTTGGAGTCTTTGAGAAGTGACTTCAAGTTGCCTAGGAATGTGACAATATTTAGGAGATGGGTTAGGATAATTGATTAGGATTAGATAGGTTCTAGAAGAATTTAGAAATGAGATTTAGGATGCAAGTGGGAGATGTAGGATTTTGCAAGTGGATGAGGGAAAATAGAATTACAATAAATTACTTTATTTCAATTTGGTTGCAAATTGGGAAATTGAATAAATTAGATTTATTCAATTTGGGGTGAACTATTTAATTAAATGTAAATTTAATTAAAAGTAGAGAGAAGGGATTTAATTAAATAAAATGATTTATTCAATCAAATGATGAAAGGGGTTCTAGTGAATTTAACTAAATAAATTGAATAATTTACTTAATTAAATAGAGAAATGTGAGAGATTTAATTAAATTAGATTTAACTAAATAGAGGAATGAACATAAAATATTCATTTAGGAATATGGTCATTTTTATACGTCTACACATAGAAATCCATATTACTCTATAGATCCATATCCAAATCTATATAGAAATATGGCACTATATTCCCTTCTCTCTATTATTTTTCTTCATGTGCTGACTAGTTAAGGGTTTGGAAATGGGGGACCAAAAGGGGTCTTAAGTGGCCACTTTTTTTTATAATCAAGTAATACTAGTCCTGGATGAGAAATTAAAGATAGTTAAGCTCAAAATATAAAGATACATCAAGAAAAAGAGTCATAGTTCTCTTAAACTAATTTCTAAACTACTATTTTTTTTTAAATGGTGGAGATTAAGGGATTCAAATAAGGGGCCACAAAAAGTGCATATGTTTTTTATTAGTAAAACATACTATAGCATCTCGTGTGGGCCCCCTAAAATGTTAACCTTTTTTTAGTATTTTAAAAATCTCTTCAATATGAAATTATCTAACACCATGTAGTTTTTGCACAATTTTTCTACTATTTTTTATTGAATATGATTCTTTACAAATTTTAAAAGGGGACACATCCTAAAAACATTAAAATTGAGCGTGCTCCCCCCTAATTTTTTTGGAGACTAATAAAAATTTAATTTATCTTGAACATGTGTAGAATAGAGTCTAGTTTCCAAAATATGATTTATTTCAAATTTTGATGAATGGGTAGAAAATGAGACCAAAAATATTGTACATAGGTTTTTGAATAATAATGGACACTTAAAAAAATTAAAGATGAAAACCTTAAAATAATAGAACCGTAGAAAAAATTACATGGTTAGAAAGCTATGAGAGACCTCAATCTTAATATATTATTTTTTTACTTAACATGAAAACATGTACAAACCTAATGGAGAACACACTTGAGATTATGTCAATTTTTTACAATTTGAAAGAACACATCTTTGGGAATTGAAATTTTAGTCCAACCTTGGGTTGGATGCCCAAGGAAAGTCCAAACTAAAGGGTTGAAAATTCCCAGGAAAATACTAACATGCTAGCAGTATAACTCACTCACATTTTGTACACTTTAGGCATTCCCATAATGTAAGAACAAATTATAATGCTAGTGTGCTATTATGGGAGCATAGTTTTGCGAAGGAAAAATGATCTCCTTATCTCTCCCACTCTCTACCCTCTCCCTCCCTCCCTCTTTCCCCCTCTCTCTCTTTCTCTCTCTTTATACCTCCATCTCTCTGTATACCTCTACCTCTCTATACTCCTCTCTATCTTCCATCATCCTCTCTAACTACCTCTCCCTCCTCCATACCACCCTATATCTCTCTACCTACCTCTCTCTACCTCTCCCTTTCTCCCTCCTACCCTCTCTCTCTCTCTCTCTCTCTCTCTCTCTCTCTCTCTCTCTCTACTTGTCTCAATATCCTCTCTCCCTCTCTCTACCTACCCCTCTTTCTCTCCCTTTTCCTTCCCTTACTACTCACTACCTCCCCTCTACTTCTCTCTCTCTCTACCTACCTCTCCTTTACTCTCATCCTCTCTTTGTCTCTCTATGCTCCCTATCAGAATTCTCAATAATGTTATAACATGAGCACATTATTGATTGTTAATGACCAAACCTAGGCTCAATCACTAACAATATATAAGATGATCACATTATAATAAACTTAGATTATATCTTATATGGGACCAAAAACTAGGGTGGCCACTTTTTGGTACCCTGTATTTCTACACTTACCCTAAAAATCTATTTAAAAAGAATTTATAAATTAAAAAAAAATAATGGTATTTTATTATTCTTGCACACGATATGAAGTCTACCTATGGTAAGTTCATAGGTCTTGGACCACATGGAAGACCCCAAATGGGCTCACAAATAGTGCTTAAATCCTAATTAATGCTTCACAAAAAATATTGTAATAAATATTAAACCAAGAACCAATTTTTCATCACCAACCCTATCAACCAACATAGCAACCCAAAGGTATATTTTGGGGATGGGAGAATATCCCAACAACATTGTGAGAATTGGAGGATATTTTGTCATATTACAATATATATTGGTATCTATAAATATTTTGACACCCTATACTCTAGCAATTCCTAACCTTGCAGCATTTTTCAATGACACAAGAATATTTTAGTTGGTAAGGGAATATATTAGGATTGGATTATTATAATGTTTGAGTATTGTTGAAGCAGAGGGTTGCTAGAAGTGGTTAGAGTGGTCTGATGAAAACAGAGTATTGACAATGTTAGGGGGAGATACTCATTACTTAGAGTAGAAGTAATGACTGGTATAGAAATAAAAAAAGAAATGAAGCAAGTACATGCAGGAGCAACTTATAAGACAGAATCTAAAGTGTTGCCATCAATGCCAAAGGGGGAGATTGTTGGCATTATTGATATTGACAAAACCGGTTAATCCAGTGAATCGATATATTAACTGAGATTTATCATTGATGACTAACACTGACCGGTGGAGTGGTGTATCTTAGTAGCAAAGGTGATGGCTTGCAAAAAACATGGAAGCAGTATCAAAGATAGATGATCAAGGTTAAATCGGTTCAAGGGAAGACAGAATAAGCCAACCGGTCTGTCATTCAAGAAGATCGGTGTTAAGGTCACATCTTCAAGTTGGCTATTATGATGATGATATAGTCATAGAAGGTGACTTAGGCAAGAAGGTTTGAGGTCCTATGCAAACTGGAACCTCATTGGCAAACAAGAAAAGAGGCTTGATCTATCCACCCAGATCTTTTAAAAATTCCAAGAAAATAGTAATGTATCCACCTAGATCTTTCAAAACTTCCAACCATTCTACATCAAAGAGCAGTGAGGTTTGGTCGTTAGGTTCTATTCTAATAGAGTTGCCACCCATTTTCTCTATTCTTTCTTCTATGAATACAATTGAATTATTTTCTAAAAAATCTATTAATGCATGGAAAAGAGGACAAGCCAAAGACAATGTTCAAATGTTAGTATGTTAGTTTCCAACTACAAAACCCAAAACAAATGAACTCAAAACCATTCCAATACATTCCAAAGGAGATTAAAAGCATAAATGAAGCATGAACAAAATAAAAGAAGGGAGAAGAGAGTCCCTACAATGCTTCTGTGATGCCTTCATTGCTCCTCCCTTGATTCTCTCCTCTCCAAGATCCAAATGAGTGTAGCTCTCAATTTTTAGCACTAACCATGGATGCCAAATGGAGATTCAATATGGTTGAAAAATAAAACACTAATGCTATGCAAATGCAAAGATTAATGCTATGAGAAAGATTAAGTATCTATTCTAATTCCATTATAGTAACAATGCTCTAATGCTTCCTCTCTTGCTTGAGGAGAAGGGTTCTATTTATAGGAAAAATAGAAGATTGGATGGTCAAGATTGATCTGGTTTGTGGAGGGCCAAGATTGCATGATTCATGTGATGGTTTACAACCCAATCCCATGATGACAAGTGTTAGCATGAGATGGCTTGAGAGGAGAGGGGGGGATCATTTAATGCCTAAGAAGACATGAGGGTAACCTCATGTGGGTTGGGTTATTGGATAAAGCTATTATCCAAGAGTGATTTTATTATCCAATGTGTAAACTCTTGTGCAAATTTTACCCATGGTTAAGCCATGACTAAAGGGTCAAGACCCATGTTGGTTAGTGTGTTGAAGAAGGGGAAGCATTTATGACTCTATAAGAGTCTTAAATGGTTGAGATGATGGGTTGGGGGTTAATTTTAGTTTAGGATTGTGCAAATGATTAGAAGATGGATTAGGCTAATTTAGAAGGGCTTAGAAGAATCTAGAAGGAGGTTAGAAGAATCTAGAAGGGGATTAGTGAGAAGTGGGTGAGGATAAATAGGCCTTTTAATTAAATGGTTTATTTAATTAAAATGGGGAGTGCAAATTGTATTTGTAGGAGAATGCAAGTGGATGGAATTTTTAAATAAATAATTATTTATTTAAATAGGGATTTGGTTAGGGTTTTTAAAAAAATGTTTAATTTATTTAAATTTGAGGAAGGAGGAATTAAATAAATTTATTAATTTATTTAAGTAGGATAGAAGAATAGGCTAATGGTGAATTAATTAAATGTAAATATAATTAATAGAGGAATATTAGTATATTAAATAAATATTAAATATTCATTTAATTCATGGACAAATTTATGTGTCTGCATATGCCCCACTTTGAGACGGTGTCGTTTATCACATTGTAAAATTTGATAGGCATGAGAAGAATGCCCCAGTGATGTTAGTTAGTGGGTTGGTATGCCCCCTCAAGAGATGGGCCGAAAATTTTGAAAAATTGGGCAATCTCTCAAAAAATAGAAAGAAGTGTGGGGATGATAGATAAAAAGAAATTGGATTAAATGGTGAAAGAGTGGAGAAAAAGGGGGTTAAAATGGAGAAATGGTAAAAGAACAGAGAAAAACGGGGTTAAAATGGAGAAATGGCGAGGCTCTAAAGTTCTCGAGGTCCACGGCAATAAGCAGGGTGAAGAAGGGGTAGGGCTGGGCAAGGTATATTAGGGCGAGAAGGGCAAAATTGGTCTCATTTTCACACTCCTCCATAGTGATTCAAAGCTCTAATAGCGACCTTTTTGGAGCATATTGTTCTAGAGAAGATGGTGTTTCTAATCACAGATCACTTCTTTGAGCACATCCGGAGGTACCAGTGGCCAGCCAACTATGGACCCATGGTAAGTCCAATTTGAACCTTTGTCATTTGAGCTTATTTATGGCATGTTTTAGCTAGGGAAAAATTTTGGACGACAAAGGTGCTAAAACCTTGTTTTAGCGCTTTTGTCACCCAAGTAGCACTTTTTCTCTACAATGGTGCTTTTGGCAAGTAGTTGTGGCACTATCGTTGAGATAGCTCTATTGTTTTTAGAATTTGTGGCACTTTTATGTTTGCATGTGAGATGGTGGGTTTTAGTACACTGTGTAGCGATACTGCTTGATTGTAGCACTTTTGTAAGGTGTTTGAGCGCTTATGTCTTGGTCTAGCATTTTTTATGTGAATGGTTTACCGCTTTTGGATTGTTAAAGTGCTAGTGATAAGGGTTTTATCACTTTTGTTACTATTTTTAGGACATTTAGTGTCAATTTCCCCAGTTGTTTTTAAGATGATGACAGTTGATGTCATTTTTTTGTTTAGGGTTGGTTGTTGCATTATTTGAGACCCAATGTACTTGATGAGACTACAAAATTGATATAAATGTCTATTCTAGTCTAGGTGTAGGTGAGTCGAGATACTTGTTGAGACTTGAGAGACTTGATAAGAAGTATTTGATGAAGTCTAGGTAGTAGCAGATTTTGTATAGGAAAGAGGTTGACATTTTCATTTTGACTATGTTGTAGGAGGACTTTGTGTGCTACAGGCACGAGAGAGGAATCTTGCCACTCAACGTTTACGTGATCAACTGACAGACCTGGAAATTGATTGTATGTGTTCGACCAGATTGTTCAATATGATGCACTTACCTGTGATTCAGAAGAATAGCAGATTGTTGACTGTGTTATGTTGGGAAAATGGTGTTGTACACCTTGCATAATAATGTTTCATTGTTGTATTATTTTATTATTGTGTGAGGTGGACATCGAGTTATATTGTAATATCATATTGTATTGTTGCACCTAAGAGCACCTAGATGGATGTGCAACATATAGAGATTCCCTTGGAATATTCTTGTAACCACTTGATGAGCTGTATTGACACATTGGTATTATTTTATTGTACTTGTTTAATATTGGGGAATGTAATTGTGATGAATTACCCAATATTAAATGTGGGTCAAGGGTACGTAAAAAAAATAGTATATTTTATTGTCACATGGTTTTGGGCACATGGTTTTAATGTAATACCACTTGGTGGTTTTGTGGGAGCTTGTGTTTATAAAAGAAACCACAAGGGTAGTTTGGGTTAGTCAGTTAGCCAGGTTAGCATTTGTGAAGGAGGAAGCATGGCATGGGATGTGTGGATTCATGCTTGTTCACATGGAGTGTTTTTTGATGGCTTGTTGATGGTTGGGTTTTCATAAGCTTTCCATAGTTGTATTATAATGGATGCATTACTGATAATACATGGTGGATGATGCTTTTGGAGGCTGGGTTTTTCCCTCATGAGGGTTTTCCTAGGATATATCTTGTGTCACATTTTCATGGGTATGTTGTCTATTCTTTGCATGTGGACTGTATGCATTGATTTGATTAAGATATAATTTGGGTCATGTGAAAATTGCCATAAAGTTGGTTGCAAGTTTCCTTTCAAGTGGTATCACAGTTATTGGTTTAATGGTGTTTATAACCTAGGTTGAATCCATGAATGCATGTAAGAATAAAAGACAAGACAAGATATGAGGTTTTGTTGCAGGTTGTGGGTTGTAGATTTGTGGGAATTTATTGTGGATCTAGTATTATAAAAATTTGTTTCAAAATGGGTTTCCATTGATTTGCATTTTGGGGGTGGAGTTTCATATTTGACCCTGTGAGACAAAACAGACCCCATGGTTGTGATCAGAGAGCCCGGGAGAAGAATTTTGATATATAACTTGCCCTATTTTGATGACAGAAGAATGAGTTTGAAAAACAAAATTAAGTCCATACGGTCGTACGGACTAGGCATCATTAGAAAATATTATTTAAAAAAAAAAATTGCATGCGAAAATCCGAAAATAAAAAAAAAATAATAAAATTATACAAGGTGTAAGTTTTGATATGATTAAAAGAAAAAAAATATTAATAATTATTAGCAAGGGGCAGGGGCCACCACCCCTCTCACTCCCCTGTGGCTCTAAGTACTTGCCCGTAGAACTATGAGTGTACTAGACCGTAGTACTACAGAAGTACCACCACAGTCTGCGATGTACTCCCGTAGTACTGTGAGGGTACCTCACAAGCCCCCCCCGCACCCCGCCCCCCCCCCCCCACCCCGTGGGTGCGGACCCAACCCCCCACATGGAGGGTTAAAATCATTAAAACAAACAAAAATAAAATAAAATTTCGCCGTTCAAAAAAAATAAAATTTTTTGCCATATTTAATAAATTTTGGATTTATTAAATGTTTTATATGGTTTTTTTAAATACTAGCCAATGTTAATTTTTAATATATGCCATGTATATTTATTTGTTATATGCCATTGCGTTATTTGGAGGGGTTCAGGCCGACCTTGATTAAAGAATGGAAATTTGTTATTATGGCATATTGGAGAAAAAAAATTGAAAAGTTATTTAATGGCATTTTGGCAAAATATTTTTGGAGTCCATGCTTGTATTCATAGCCTAATTGGTTGTTTTTCTTCTATAGAGCATATCTTCGGCATATAATATCATTTTTTTGACTTCTTATAGTCGTTGGTAAGGTGATTCAGTGTACTTCATGATTATATGATTAGTTTTTCCATATTTTATTGTTTGGTTAGTGAAATGTCAGCTGGAAGTCAAAATTACCTTGATTTCTTTGAGAGTTCATAACTTGAGCATATGGAGTCAGATTTTGGACTTCGAGTAGTCGACGGAAAACTCTTGGAGAGTACTATATATTGGTTTAGATTTGGAGTAGGTTTGACATGATTTATAGGCTGATATTTTTATCTAAGTTATTTATGGGTTCCTTTGACTTTGGTGACAGTATGAGTTTATGAAAAATTACATATTGGAGATTTTGATTTTATGTCATTGTACACTCAATGTTGTATCTTCATTCCTCTCATGTTGACATGGTCATTAGTTTTGGTTTGAGTATGTATGTTTCATTGTTGGGTCTACTAGTTGTGTAGTGTTGTAGGCAGTCTATACTTACAGGATTGCATTTATGGCTTGGATATGGTTTGTATATGCCCATAGACCTTTCATTGTTGATGCATATTTAGATTGGTGGCTTGGTTTAGTCACATGGTTTTCTGATTTTGTTGTCATGTTAAGGAGGAGAGGTGTTCTTACCAAGTACAGTCATGATGGGGGACCTACATGGTTGACTATGTGATGCTGACAAGTTGGACTCATTGAGTTACATTTTTATTTCGTGGATGTGCTCATGATGTCATGTATTTTCCTTGTGTTTGGAAATTTGGCATGACATGGTTGGATTTGCAGGTGCTTTGATTGATGATTATTTAATTGGATTCCTAATTGATATGGCAGTGTATCTTCTTGTTTGAGGATCATGGTTATTTGGCTTTTGGGATCTCATGATATCATCTTTGAGTTCTTAGATTGTTAGATGGATTTGATTGACTCTCATGTTAGAGGATGGTTTTATCATGATGTCGTGGATAGCTTGTATACACTTTCAGTGGGAGTTTTTGACAGTGTGATGTGGCAGTGTAGGATTTGATCTTTGATTGCTTGTTGGTGGTTTTGTATCTTCTTGAGATGTATTTCATGGTTTATTTGATATTTTTGATATTTCAGTTGTATGTGTGTAGACCTGGATGATCTTCATTTAGGATATGGTTATCACGATGCTATGGAGAGATTGGTATCACGATTCAGTGGGAACTTGTAGCAGTGATGTGTATTCACCATTAGATGGTGGATGATCTTCTTAGTGTGCAGATGTTTGGAGGATGCCTTAGATCCTGTTGCTTCAAAAGGGTCTTTTACATTTGTGGGTACACTTGTAGGAGATGGTGATCTTCATGATATTTGAGGATGTTGACATCTTGAGGTCTCAAGGAGTCCTTGGTTGAGGTGTGGTTGATGCTTTCATTTGGTACATTATCCTTGTTTTATGGGATGGTTGATATTGTGTCATGATGCATTCTTGATACTAGTTTGATTTTTGGAATGATATGGTTATTTGATATGTTCATATGAAGCATGTTATCTCTTTGGAGGAGATGGTTAGATCATGTTGTCATGTTTATATTCTTGATTCTGTAGTTGGAGCTTTGACATTGATCTTGTTAGTTCTCTTTGTATCGGGTACATGATCATTTGCTTGATTAGTTCATGGTGATGCTATGTTGCATTTGGAGTTTTGCATGGATTGATTGGTTACAGGTACTCATGGATACTTGGAGGATGTTGGTGATGCTAGTAGTCTCTTGTGATTAGAGGAATGTGTTGAGGGGTAAAAGTACAAAATTGTGTCACATTTCAGGCTAACTTATCAGCATAGGTGAATTTAAGTAATTCTAACTAAAAATTAATTTTATTCAAACATATGGTCTATATAGATTCATTATAGCTAAGTTATATATGGGCTACATCTTTTCCAATTGGAAGTGTCTACTAAATGTATATTTTATACTACTTTTGGTCTAATTACAAAAACAAATTAAACTCAATGTTTCAACAACTCCTACTCTTATAAGTAATATTTTTTTTGAAATTTAAAAATACCCTTTTATAGATCTATAAGTAAATTTTTCAAAATATATATCTTTTAATATTTAAATTAGGATTTTATATTTTATATTTTATTTTTATCGAAAGTAGGTCATCATCACTAAAATATAAGGTTGATTATATTGTCAAGGAAAACTACTAAAATTTATTAAAAAAATTGAAAAAATATGACGCAGTAAAGAAAAGAATCTATGTCAAGATGATATAATTATTTTCTAATTTGGATAAATAATTAAGAAAAAAGGTGGTGGGGATTGGAAAGAGTTATATTTCAGCACATACAACTTTTCAATTTTATTAAAAAAAAATTATTTATAAAAAATAGAAAAAAATATATCCATGCACTAAAGTTTTAAGTTATCAATATACAAAAAAAAAATCAAGAAAAAAGGTAAAATTTACTAAATAAAGTGTGGTGGCTTGTGTAACTTCAAATTTTTTCATTTTTTCAGCAACTAAATTATACTGTTTACTTTATAAAAAACTACATTCAAATAATTTTTTAAATTTTTGTTAAAGTTATAAACATAAAATAGACATAAGAATATAATTTTTATTAGTTTACATCATTTCAAAATTCAAAACATATATTTCTATTGATTTAATTTTTTAAAAATGAATGAGCATTGACCATTTCCTTTATAAAAGTGTGACACAACTTTGTACTTTTACCCTGAGGCAGGTTGTTGTTTCAGTAGGAAGACCGAGGAGCATTCACCTAGTATAGACTTGAGACAAGATTGTTTTTGGATTAGTCATGATGACTTGGATATATTGGATGATCATTCTCATTCCCCACTCTTGGTCTACTCGATGGTTTACTACTTGAGAGGTATTTCCCATTGTTTCCTTTCAGGTACATTATGTTTATGCTTCTCTTTCGTATATATGGATCTTGAGCTACATGGAGTTTGTTAGTTCTAGAGGTTCCATTTGAGAGATGTATGGTATTGGTTATCTCCTTGTGCATTGGAGTTATTATTATGATGGTCGCAGTCATTGATATTAGTCTGGGAGATGGTTTATTGGGTGTACTCCCTAGGCTTGGGAATGGATATTTAGTTTGATCTTCTTGGTTATGAGAGGCTTACATCCATGTTGATTACATGTTATATATGTTTGTTTGGTCCAAGAGACTGAATGGTTTTTTGGGTGTTGTTATACTGTTATCATTTGGGGTTTTGTGGAGGAGATCATACTTGACACAATTAGCATTTAGAGGTGTATGTAGAAGGATATACTATAGGATTTGATTTGCAATGTTTCTCTCTTTGTTTTGGTTATCTTCCTGGATGTTTGTAATCACATTGCATTGGCTGGAGGTTGTTTGGAGCTATGTTTTCACTAGTTTTGTGTTCATGTGTTGTCATGTGGGAGATGGAATAGAGGTTCCTTTATCTCATTCTTTTGTTGGTGTGGACAACATGGGAGAATGTTGGAGACATGGTGTGAGAGTGGTACTTGCAGGTTATCGATTTACATGTGTAGACACCTAGAATTAATATTTAATTAATTTAAGCCTGTCAACATAATTAATTGACTTAATTGTGTTGTCCTTATTCTTCTTAGTGTTAATTAAATCTAATTTAATTAATCCTGTCAGTATTATCCAATAATTAATTTATCAAATAAAATAATTATTCCCCTATTCTTCTAAAGTCCCCTCCAATAATTATTTTCTCTAAACCCACTCAGTTAATTGATTTTAATTAATTAACCTAGTCACGTGATTCCTACAAATCACTTTTCCTAATCCCACTCAACCTAATTAATCCTTCTTGAATCTCTCATAATCATGCTTATCATTATTCTCCTATTTTTGATTCTCACTCATCTCACAACAACATTGAGTCTCTCAAAGAAATTCAAATTTCTTTGGATTCCTCAATGCATCCTTATTTTGGAATTTTTAACTCCTCATATTTGAAATTCAAATTTCTCCCCCCTTTTTCCAAGGAATTTTATATTTTTGTTTATTTTCCCAAGGCACCCTTGATCCATGCCTTCTATCTAGAATCAATCTCAACCCTTCATAATCAAATCAATCTTGGCCCTCCATTAGCCTTCTCCAATCTATAAATTGGAGCCTATTCTCCTCACAAATCATCCACTTCTCATACATTGTCATGCTGCCCATTTCTCTTCTATCTTTTTCCTATCATACCCCCATAATGCCCAAATATCCTCTCATCTAATCCAATTCATCTTATTCATCCTCATCATCCAAATCCAATCCAAACATAATTTCATTGAGCATTTGGAGAGCAATCCACATCCACATCAAGAAAGGAGCACATCAAGTGGAGCATCAAGGGCGCACCTTCATCATCCACTTCATCAAGCTCAATATGAGGGAGAGGTGAAAGACAAGGTATAAAGTTGTTTGTTTTCATTCGTATTGTGTCATTGTTTGGTTTATTTGCATTCTAACCTCCTTTTGTCCCTTCATTCTTCTTTTGTATTTTTCCCCTCTTCATTCTGGCATGCTCGGTGGGACCCATGTCCCTATTCTTAACATTTTTATGAGTTTGAAGTGTTTTTAGATTGCAGATTATCATTTCAACACATTCGTCTGCACTTTAGTGCATCCGCCTCACTGGTTCAATGCGTCCGTAGGTCAAACAACGTGGGTGATTCAAAATTTGAATTTTTTGGCACCTTTTCTGTACTTTTTGGTCAATCAGTGCATCCTCTCACAAATCAACGCGTCCGACTATGAATCAACGTGTGGGTTTGGTAAAAAAATCATTTTTTCATTAAAACTGTCAAATAGCGCATGCGCAGGCAAAACAGTGCTTGTGCTCACACCAAAACGCATGCACATAGTCAAAAAATCATAAAAACTACAAAACAGCGTCTGCGCATGTGCTTCAGCACAAGCGACTGTAAAACAGAGCAAGCACCATGGGTTCAACATGTGAAAAAATTGGTTTTCATAAAATGGGCATAACTTTTTGTTCGGGTATCAGAGTTTGAAAATTAAAAATGCATTGGAAAGGGGATTCATGGATCTAAAGTGGGTTGTCTTTTATTTTTCATATCTATTTTCAAAAAAAATGTTAACACGTGCAAATTCAACGCTTCTTTTTAAATTTTCAATTTCCATATTTTTAGCATATAAAATCAGTTTTTATCAAAGTTTTTTTGAAATTACTTAGAAAATCATAAGAAAACTGATTTTGCAATATTTTTTTGGGCTAATCCTCTTGTGTTTTCAGCTTCTTTTCTTTTGAATGCCCAAGCTCGATTATCACAAAAACTATTAATCCATCATTCTTGCAGGTTGCCTAAGGACATATAAGAAAAAATCGTGTCTTTTTAATCATTTTCTTAGGAACCTAGATCTAATTAGGAGGTAAATAAACCATTTCTTTTTGTGTTTGTGAAAAGAGTAAAGGTAGGAGAGTATGCTCTCATCTATCTAGACAATTAGAAATTCAGACCCTCCAAGTTTTTCATGTTTGTTGCATGTTTACCCTTAGTAGGCCTTCCCTCCCAACTCGCTCTTTGAGCCGGTGAGAGGGGAACAACCCAAGTGAGTACACCCAGACCTAGGGTTCCCAACTCACTATAATAAATAGGCCACTGATGATGAAAGGGTCAATGGTTGGGGCTATATGAGAGTTCACTCTCACATTGGGTGCTTAGTAGGATCCTAGAGATCTCAATCATGCTTGTGTGACTACTAAGTTCTTGGTGCTTCGTTGGGCTATAGGCCTCAATTGCGCTTGTGCAAATGTGAAGGTTAGCTCCTAATGAGAATCCATACTAAACACCTTGTGCATAGTGGCCAAAAACCTTCTATTCATTGGTGCAGGAGGTCGGACCTCTGAAGCCGCCCATATTTTTACGGCCCTTAGTAGAGACACAAAGTTTGCCATGAGGATTTTTCATGGGAATTGATGCTTGGCTGCCCTAGAGAAGTGAGCTTCGTGGAGGGGAGCCAGTGGGGTCAAGCATCTAAGTGTCCGCTCTAGATAAGCGTAGTTGGGAAACCAATTGGGATCCATTGACTATTGTCCTTACTCGCCATAGGATATGTTGTGAAGGAGCATGAGTGTCTTTTGAGTCTAACTTCTTTTGACCATTGCATTTTCTTTACTTGACATCTCTTGCCAAGCCCATCCCCCACAACCAATCAATCCTCCCTCTTTCCAAATTTCATCTTCTCATCATCAAATCTTTAATCAATTTTTGTCTATCCAAAAAAATCTCCAATCTCCAATCCACTTTCATCCATTTAAACAATCATCCTTCCTCAACTAATATTCATTCTTCCACTAATCCAATCAAATCTCTAAGATTCCAATCAATCAAATCCATCCATCTTCCTAATCCGGTTATCCAATCCAACCAATCTAATCTAATCCAAATCCAATCAAGTCCTAATCCAAGGATCAATCAAATCCAACCTAATCCAATCCAATCCAATCCAATCCAATCAAATCAAATCAAATCAAATCCAATCCAATTCAATCCAATTTAATCCAATTCAATCTAATACATTCAATCAATCAACCAATCCAATCAAATCAAGTCCTAATCCAAGGACCAATCCAATCAAACCAATTCCAATCCAAATTAAATCCAATTCAAATCTAATCAAATCTGATCCATCATCATTCCAATCCAAGTCCTAATCCTCATCTTCATTTAACATCATCTTCATAATCTTTCCCCTCCAAAACATATTCATCCAATTCCAATCTAATCCTTCACTCTCAACATGACTACCCAAAATTTCAAAGCTTGGTATGAGAAGATGCTCATGGAAATTCACAAAATTTCCTACCAAGTTAATCCCATGATCACCCACTCACCTATCATACCTTCATCCATCCCATCTCAACACATTACACCCAATCCCAATATATACCATATCTCTTATCCTTCCTCTACCTTCGACAAGGGAAATCCGTCTTATTCCCCATCCATATCTCCATCGTATTCCCCATCCATATCTCCATATTATCCCTCATCCACAAACTCCTCTAATCCAATATGTATACCTCCATAGCCCCCCCCATCTACATCCTAATCCCCATCCTTCTACAATGCATTCATTACCTCTACTCCCCATCCAAATCCTTTACTCCATAGTCCTCCAATAATTAATCATAATCCCCCAATCCATTATCCTAATCCTCCATCCAATTCCAATCCCAATCCCAATCCTCCATCTAATCCTAATCCTCCAAAATCCATTTTGTCCATGTCCTCCAAATCCATCATCCATAATCTTATCCAAGACATGCTGGCATAGGAGACAAAATCCTCACCTCAAAGTAAAGTGGCCAATTATCCTCTAGTCCTCCATCCACCCCAATCACCTCCACCTCAAAACAAATCCCAATCCCCCATACTTCATGATACCCCCATTTCCCCATCTACTCACATCAAAGCTTCCATAGCTTCCTCCATCACACAATCCCCACAACTCCAAACATGCCAAAATCTTGTTCCAAAGCACGCTAGCATAGAAATCTCTCTATCTCATGATGCATCTACCTCCACTCCATCTAATGATCCCATCCCCTCCACTCCCTCTCATGATCATATGATTCCTCTATCATCACATGATCCTCTTCCATCTCATGATCCAATCACCCCTCCCACTCCATCTCATGATACCCTCTCTAGTCAAGATCAAAGTATCCCTTAATCTCCATGTCATGCAATCCATCTAAAGATCCTAATCTTCCATCTGTTCGCATATGAACACTTAATGAGACATTGAAGGTGATTGAAGGTTTTGTCATTGATGGCAACCTTACAATCCTATGGCACCAGCAAGGCACTTCACCAGCATCAGCATAACACACTCTACACCAGCACTCAGAACACCAGCACTGGCACAAAGAAAACAAGTATACCAACACAGAGACCGACAAGATTTTTGACATAATATATTTTGTTTATTATTGAAAAACTTTGTAAGCTGACTTGATATCATTATAAAATGACTTGTATATATAAGAAGTCATTGTAGGACATTTTGTAAGAAGATGTATGGGATGAAGTATTATTAGGTAGACCTATTATGCGAAATATAGGTTAAGGGGTATATGTAAAGAACAGAGCAGCAACCGGTACTAAATCTGGCATTGAAGATGCTTTTGTAAAGTAGTACAAGTTATTGGATTTGTATAATCCACATTGTAAGTCAGTGAGACTTACATTAAGCAGTGAGCTCTAGGCACTTGGCCTTCCTGCATGTGCAGGCCCCCCTATTGTAAGTAATATTCTCTTATTGGCCAATAAGAAAATATTGTGGGTCACAAATCCCACCGAGGTTTTTCCCACACCATGTTTCCTCATTAAATCATTGTGTTATGGTGTGATTTTCATGTGGTTGTTTTCATTTCTATTTATTGCATTATTTCTTGCATACCCATATACAGTTATATTATGCTCTACATGTTTTAGGTTAATAAAATCTAATTACCGGTCAGATACTGATTCACCCCCCCCTCTTAGTATCTGTGGGAATCCTAACAATTGGTATCAGAGCCTAGTCCTCTATTTTTAGAAGCCTAACAGCTTGAGGAAGATCTTGACACCGATAGAGATGGAAAATCTGATGAAGCAACTTGAAGTAGCTCTCTCAGACTATGATTCAGAAAAATTGAAAAACATAAAACTTGAAGATGATCTAAAGGCAGCTCAGGATATAATTCAAGCACTTCAATAGAATCTCACCATTGCAAGAAACAAGAGAAGAGAACTTTGTGAAAAATTGCAATTTGAAAATGATGAAAAGGAATCTCTTAATGATATGATTGGCAAGCTGAAAAAAGAAAACATGGCATCAAAGAATGAAATGCAGGATATGACTATGAGATTTTGTAAGGAAATTGAAGATAGAAAGAAGAATGAGGAAGAATTAACTAGAAGACTGAATGATGCTGAAAATACAAACACAAGACTTAGCTATGAAAATGACTTATTGAAGACAGATCTGATGCATACACAGAATGACTCAAATAAACTCATGAGACAGAAAGAAATCTTGGAAAGAGAATTGGCAACTGCAAATCAACATAAAGACAAATTCAAGAAAAGCTCAAAAGAACTTGGTGACTTATTAAAAAATTAGAAACCTAATGGTGACACAAATGGACTTGGCTTTGAAGTTGGTGAAAGCTTCGGTACTGCAAACACTCAGGATCATAGCAAACCGGTAAGACAACCTAATGCTTATAAGTTCAATGGAAAATGCTTTAATTGTAACAAGTATGGTCATAGAGAAAATCAATGTACATCTAGGAATTATCAGAATATCAACACACCCACCGGTCAATGTTCAAAATGCAACAAAGTTGGTCATGACTCTAAAAATTGCAAAATGAATGTAAGATGCTATATTTGTGGAAGATTTGGACATCTATCTAATCAATGCAGAACTCAAACTGGCATAGGCTATGGTAATGCTATTCAAAAGAATAATGTAACTTGTTATGCATGTAACAAGATTGGGCATATTGCAAAATTCTGTAGAAGCAAAGGATCACTGACAAACAATAAAAGTGCTAGCTTGAAAGGGAAAGAAAAGGTTGATGAAGTCAAGCAAGAATTCTCAAAACAATGGATTAGGAAAGCAAATCTAAATGTTGGGAATACTCCTCCACCGGTAGAACCAATCAACACCCCACCGGTAGGATAGAGTGATGCTTCACCGGTAGGACAAAGTAGTACTCCACCGGCAGGAAGCTCTTCATCAAATTGAAGAAAGTTTCTTAGAGGGTTTAGCAATCTAATGACACGTGCTATTTTTCCCTCGGTTAAAGTGAGAAGTTAAAATTACTTCTATACCGGAAGACAATGTTAAGTGACTACTTAACCGGCATACATTAAATGCGGTATATGGCAAAATAGACATTATAAATATGAGGTTTTAGCTCCATTTCACTTCGCTGCGAATTCAAACACCCGAAGAGCGCGAAATCTCCAAAGCAAAGGCATTTCACAGTGAAAAAACAAAGGATTTCAAGCACTCATCCACCCTAAGGTAGAAAGAGGTATTTATCATCATGGCATCCACTTCTGCACTTAAATACATAGTAAACCCTAATGTGGTCAAGGTTATAAAATGCCCTAGGCCCATTTTTCAACTAGTTCCTGAAATAGCAAAGAAGGATGATACTGCAGGTGCTTTTTCCCAAATCCCTAAAGGAGTTGTTTATGCTGAAGACCCCAGAATTTACATCCATTACAACATAGAGGAATTAGGTGATGAAGAGATTAAAACCATGTTTAAAACTATCATATGTGATGCTTCCAGTTATGTAAAAGATGAACACAAAATTATTGAGACCCTAGGATTTATAGAGATCCTTAGCATTCCTGAATTCCCAAAGGATGTGATTAGGATAGTCTTAAGAACGGTTCATGGAGAATTTTTCTGGTTAGATGCAATTCACAAAATTACCAAAGAAGTTGTCAAAGCAGTAAAAGGGTTACCCTCAACCAATAAAAGGCCAAACAAAACCAAGAAGGTCTCAAATGACCTAGTTATTAGTTTAACTGGTGCTACATCTGATAAGAGGTCCTTAAGAGTAAATGATGTAACCGACACCAATATAAGGTTTGTTAGCATGATATTAGGTTATAAGGCAACTCATGCAAACCAACTCAACTTAGTTTCAAGTTTGTGCATTAAAAGTGCTTATGACATGATCACTGATAATGCAAAGATTGATATATGTGAGTGGTTGAAGGACGAATTAATTGATAACTTAGGTAAGATTAAGAAGGACAAGAAAGGAACTTTTAGGTTTGGAAATCTGCTAGTATTTTTGATGCTACATATAACCAAATAGGTTCCTGGCATAGGCTACAAGGAACTTGATATGATATATCGATAGGTAAACAACTAACTAAACTATTCAACAATATGGGAGAAGATAAGGATCAGAATATCCAAGACTATTTCCAAGCACTTAAGGCCAAAATAAAGAAAAGAATCAGATTGTCACAAAAGATTGTTGACAAATAAAAGAAAGAACTATGTTTTGTGATTAAGAAGGATGAGATCTGGATGGAAGTAGTCATCCCTAGGAGTGGCTGGGTAACAAAATTGGGTTATGAGACAGATGACCTAATCATTGAAACATATGCTAAAGCACTTCTGGAAGCACCCAGAGAACCTAAAGAAAAAGTCTTTGGTAATGTTGAGACCATAGAAAGTCAAATTCAATCAAAGAATAATTTCAAAAAGGTTGAAGCTATTGTGAGAAGAGGTTGTAGAAAAGAAAAGGCAATAAAAGAAGATGTACTTAAGAAAACCGGCATCACTGAGGCTGGGTTAGAAACACTTGAGCCTGAAACTCACCTATCACTGGTAGGCACATCTTCAGAGAATGACATGCCTACAACCTTCAAAAGAGTTGTAAGGAAAAGAGAACCCTCACCGGCAACCACACCCTCACCTAGGAGGATAAGACAGAAGCAACAAGCAGTAAGATCTCCGGTAAAGAAAACTACACCAAAGAAAAAGTTAACACCTAAGAAGAAGAAGAAAACAAATCAGGACATGGCCCCTCTAGACAAACTACTAAATGAAATCACAGAGGAAGCCAAACTAAAGAATGTAAAGAAAATGTATGAAACTTTTACTGCAAATGAAAAAGAACAAATAGAAAACAGTGTTATTTTGCATATGGATATATACAAGAAATTTTTGTTGGAAGTGGTAGAGGAATTACCTGAAGAATTGTTTAAGAGGTTAGAAGAAAGGAGAGAAGCAGTAGTAGAACTTGACAAGAAAATCAAGGTAGAAAATCTACTTGTTGTATACCCAGTGAAATCACCCAAGGAAATTGATGATTTAATTGCTGAAGCCAACTGGTTAGTCTTTTCTACTGCACACCTGCACATTGCACTAATGGTTGGAAGAGTCAATAAGGTGACTGAGGAAATAGAGAATGGATGGGATATCTTCCCAGTGGAAAAGGAAAAATAGGAAGAATACATGAGCTCCAAACCTATAAAGGTATATCAGAAGGAGAGAGACAAGGGTAAAGGTAAAACTAGTGGACCACCTAGTATCAAAGTCAAAGACAACTTACCCCCACCTCCTTTCATTACTCCATCGATAACAACAACAACAACTACAGAAGATCAACCGGCAGTTGAAAGTATGGATGTAGAGGATGTAAATCCTAATCCTGAAGTTTTATATACAGTAAATGTTGATACACAAAAGATCAACATTGTGGTAGACCAAGATTCAACTGGTAAGACTGAAATGGCTAGTGAGCCACCAGTAGCCAAGTAGACTAATAACACTCAAAAGAAATTGGCAGATGATTACACAGGGGAACTAATAGAAACTCAAATAGAGACAGAGAAACCAACAAAGAAACAAACTAGAACACCATCAGAGACACAAATTGAGTAACAGGCTCCGGAACAGAAACAGGAAAAGAGTCATGTGGAAATAAGGAAACCGGCAACTGGAGAAGTAGATAAACCATTGCTTAAGAAAATGCAAACACAATCAGACCTACCAGAGGTCAATACAAGCTTGGTTACTTCCACCACCAGCGGTATTCAAAATGTTGGATCCTCATCAGTAGGTTTTAAAGCAACTAATGTGACTGAAGTACTCTTAGATTCAATCAAGAGGATAACAGACTGTAGCTCTCAAGCCTATAAGTCTATAGATGATACTATTCCAATTTTAAAGAGATTAGCTCCTAACTGTAATATAGACAATAAGGATTCACTAAGTCAAATTGAAATTTCGTCAAAGTATATCAATGAAAACATAGTGACAATTGAGGAAGAGGCATTAAAGGATAAAATGGAAATTGAAAGACAAAAATTCTTTGTAGATCAAATAAAGAAGTGTACAAGCAAATTTGACACACTTCTACCAGAATTATGTAATCTACTAAAAGAGTTCAAAACCTTGTATAGTGAAGTATGCAAGACAAATCTACTAATAGCTAATATAAATAAATAGATGAGAAAGGCACGGGATCAAATAAATAGACTTGCAGACAGTTTTGTGAACTCACCTGATACACTATCAGTTTTTGAAAAGCAAATAACAAATTTTGAGGATGAGATACTAAATTTGGGAAGAGAAAAAGAGAGAATAGTGGATAAAGCAAAAAGCTTAAGGCTAAGATTAAATCCAAGATTGGACTATCTAATATTTATGTGGAAGGAGATATCTGAGGCACTTGTACAGGGTCAAAGGACAATGACAGAACACTTGCAGCAACTCACCAATACAGTCCAGAGGACAGAGACAACTATCAGAGATAGTAAAAAGTTTATGGAGAGCATAAACTTAATTTTGGTAGACCTATTTCAAATTGTAACTTCCCAGTTACAAGGTTGAAACTACAAACTCTACTGACATCTTGACAACCTTTGTCATTGATGCCAAAGGGGGAGTAGAGGTATGAGAAAATTCAAATATCACAGGGATCACATGCTCAGGGTGAGCACACATTTTTGGTAACATTTTTGGACTCCACATTTTTTTTAATAACACTTTTGAAATTTCTCACGAGTGTTGCCATCAATGCCAAAGGGGGAGATTGTTGGCATATGAACACTCAATGAGACATTGAAGGTGATTGAAGGTTTTGTCATTGATGGCAACCTTACAATCCTATGGCACTGGCAAGGCACTTCACCGGCATCAGCAGAACACACTCTACACCGGCACTTAGAACACCGGCACCGACACAAAGAAAACAAGTATACCGGCACAAAGGCCGACAAGATTTTTGACATAATATATTTTGTTTATTATTGAAAAACTTTGTAAGCCGACTTGATATCATTGTAAAATGACTTGTATATATAAGAAGTCATTATAGGACATTTTTTAAGAAGATGTATGGGATGAAGTATTATTAGGTAGACCTATTATGTGAAATATAGGTTAAGGGGTATATGTAAAGAACAGAGTAGCAACTGGTACTGAATTTGGCATTGAAGATGCTTTTGTAAAGCAGTACAAGTTATTGGATTTGTATAATCCACATTGTAAGTTAGTGAGACTTCCATTGAGCAATGAGCTCTAGGCACTTGGCCTTCCTGCATGTGCAGACCCCCCTATTGTAAGTAATATTCTCTTATTGGCCAGTAAGAAAATATTGTGGGTCACAAATCCCATTGAGGTTTTTCCCACACTGGGTTTCCTCATTAAATCATTGTGTTATGGTGTGATTTTCATGTGGTTGTTTTCATTTCTATTTATTGCATTATGTCTTGCATACCGGTACACAATTATATTATTCTCTACATGTTTTAAGTTAAGAAAATCTAATTACTGGTCAGATACTGATTCACCCCCCCCTCTCAGTATCTATGGGAATCCTAACACCATCCACATCTCATCCCCCTCAAATTGGACTCATATCTTGTTTTTGAAATAATAAGGGTCCTCAAGATAATGCTCAAGATGTTGGTACATCCTCTATTCCTCCTAAATCCAAATTTCCCTCATCTTCTGCATCCATTTTGGGACCCTATGTTCCAAAGTTAAACCCTTCATTCCTTCCATTCATTTTGGGCCCCTATGTTCTAATGCTCAATCCTCCATCTCTTCCATCCATATTGGGTCCTTACATCCCTCCATCCACCAATCCATCACCTCAAATAATCCCTAAGTAAGATCAACAAAGGCACACATCCTTGGATGCCTCCCAACACTCTTTCCACTATCCCATCCATAAAATCCATCAATCCTTCATCCTCATACACCCATCCCATTTCTATTGGAAGCAATTTGGATGCCCAATCTAAAAAGAATAAAGCTCAAAATCCAAAAAAATCAAAGGATCAACATGTCTCCTCAAAACAACATGCTCAAAAGAAAAATGTGATTCGAAAGAAATAAAAATTAAAAAGGCCACAAAGGCCCCAAAAGAAAAAATCAAAAACTATGTGGATTCCCAAAGAAGCAATGTATCCCAAAGTAAAATCAAAATTGGCATCCAAACTTGCTAATCCAAAAGCTCCATCTAGTCATAAGTCCTCCATCCCTCCATCTAACACTCCTCCATCTTCAAAATCCATTTTGGATCCTTATGTCCCGAAATCCACCATCCCAAATCCATCAATCCCTTCTTCTATTTTAGGTCCTCATTTCCCAAAATCCACACTTTATCCCCCATCCAATTCAAAACACTCTCCTCCACTACTCCACCACCCTTCAAGGTGTGTGCCAATGTTGATCTTCCACAAATTCTTCAAAACCCCATCCATTATCCACCATCCACTTTTCACAATCCCATTTCGTCAATCCAATCCTTTCCAAATCCTTATCTTCCATCCCCTATCCATTTCATGTCCCCAATTATTATTACCAACATCTATGAGCATACCTCTAGTTCAAAGAAATACTAAGGGATACCATCTATGGAACTAGATGCTTGAGTCCTCCCTTCCTCCTTCACGCATCCACTATATTCCATATTAACTCATCATTATCCTTCTCCATCCAAACTATTCCAAAAAAGTAAAAAATTAAAAAAAATTAAAATTTTTTTTTTAAAAAATCAAGAAAAATTAAAAAAAACAAAAAACAAAAAAAAGTAAAGAAAAATCATTTAATCCAATGGTGAAAACCGCTTCTTGTGGCACCTTGGGTAAGTACCATGATGAAAACTTGGCAAACAAGCGTCATGTGTAATCCCCTCATCCCCTTGCACTCTACACTTGGGGGCAAGCTTCATCCACACAATCCTCCCATCCATCTATATCATATCTAAGTCCATTCTTCTTTCCTATCTTTTATCTTTACTATCCTATCCATATCCTCCATCTCATATCCCTCATCCTATCAAAATAAATCCTCCATTCCTATCTTTCATCTTGATCATATAAGAGGTAAAACAATGTATATGCATGCATGCTTTGGACAACACAAGCCTTAAATCCTCTACCATCCATATCCATTACACATTATCCTTCCACCTCATACATCTTTACCCACCATCCTTGAATCCTTAATTCCACTACCTCTAGTGTGGGGCATTGCACATTGCACTCCTTTGCAGCATAGTCCTTGGGTATGCATCACCCTACACTCCATCCTTTATTCCTCCATTTCCTATCCATATCCATCCACTTATTCCCTCCATCTCCTATCCAAACAAATCCCTCATCCATCTATCCTCTTACCAATAATTTTCTCCCTTGTCATTGGTTCCATTCAATCAAATCCTATCCACCAATCCACCCCATCCAATCCAATCTATAATCCATTTCTATCTTATCCAATCATATTCTCCATCTCTTCCAATTCAATCATTAATCCCATCCCCAATCCGATCATATTCAATCATCTATCCCCCTTTTCATCCTATCTAATCATTTATCCTTCTTCCAATCATATCCAATCCATCAAACTGAGCTTTCCCCATCTACTTGAGCTTGCATTGACTTATGCCTAATCCAAGCACCCATCCATCCTTTGCTAATAAAATCCAAGTGGCAATCCTCTCATCTACATATCTTGCACATCCAACTTGTCTTTTCTCATCCATCAATCAATCCATCACCTGCCCATCGGGATGCCTCCTTCCCTAGTCCAGCAACTTATCCAAATCCATATCCTACTCTTGGAAAGAGATGTCAGTTGGTCACGTGCATGTTGTTTGCATGCTTGAGCTTTTCACTTTTTTTCATCTTGTGTCCCAGGACTATACTTGTTCAAGACTGCCTTGATCATCCTATATCTTGGTATGTCTTGGCTGGTGTATAATGGGGCATAGTTTTCATGGCATGGTATGTTTGAAGGTCTTCCTTGTACGAACCGACAACCTTGCATGATTGTGTGCAAGGCATTCCTATTCGACTAAGCATCAGTCCATGCCTCGGATCTTCATATCATCCTGGTTCTTATAATCAGTGGTGTAGACTATCCATGGCAATATCAAATCTAGGTTTTCTCTCTATACTTGCTCAACAAGAAATCCAATCCATTTATCCTTTCTTTTTCTCATTTCATTCACAACACTCCAACTCATCCTACTTCCCTCTTTCATTATCTTCATCACTTATTCTTCTAATTCCTTTCAAGAGCACACCCGTGTTCTTCAAACTCGCATGTCCTCTCAAGGGGGCATACCACTACTTCCTCGTCATCCTTCCTCCTCGTCATTCTTCCTCATCTTATGACTGGGGCATCATGCTACTTGGCCTTATCCTTTTCTTCCACTATGTTTTATTCTTCTTTGATATAACATCACTTCATGACACTATATCGAAGAGGGGCAAAATATAGACACCTAAAATTAATATTTAAGTAATTTAAGCCTGTCAACATAATTAATTGACTTAACTGTGTTTTCCTTATTCTTCTCAGTGTTAATTAAATCTAATTTAATTAATCCTATCAGTATTATCCAATAATTAATTTATCAAATAAATTAATTATTCCCCTATTCTTCTAAAGTCCCCTCCAATAATTATTTTCTCTAAACCCACTCAGTTAATTGATTTTAATTAATTAACCTAGTCACATGATTCCTACAAATCACTTTTCCTAATCCCACTCAAACTAATTAATTGTTCTTGAATCTGTCATAATCATGCTTATCATTATTCTCCTTTATTTAATTCCCACTCATGTCACATCAATGTTGAGTCTCTCAAAGAAATTCAAATTTCTTTGAATCCCTCAATGCATCCTTATTTGGAATTTTTAATTCCTCATATTTGAAATTCAAATTTCTCCCCCCCTTTTTCCAAGGAATTTTATATTCCTGTTTATTTTCCCAAGGCACCCTTGATCCATGCCTTCTATCTAAAATCAATCTCAACCCTTCATAATCAAATCAATCTTGGCCCTCCATTGGCCTTCTCCAATCTATAAATTGGAGCCTATTCTCCTCACAAATCATCCACTTCTCATACATTGTCATGCTGCCCATTTCTCTTCTATCTTCTTCCTATCATACCCTCATAATGCCCAAATATCCTCTTATCTAATCCAATTCATGCCATTCATCCTCATCATTCAAATCCAATCCAAACATAATTTCATTGAGCATTTGGAGAGCAGTCCACATCCACATCAAGCAAGGAGCACATCAAGTGGAGCATCAAGGGTGCATCTTCATCATCCACTTCATCAAGCTCAATTTGAGGGAGAGGTGAAAGACAAGGTATAAAGCTGGTTGTTTGCATTTGTATTGTGTCATTGTTTGGTTTATTTGCATTCTAACCTCCTTTTGTCCCTTCATTCTTCTTTCGTCTTTTTCCCCTCTTCAAAATGATGTTGATATTGATGTGGATGTTCTTGATAGTACATGGTTACACTTATATGATATGTTTTTAGTGGATTCATTTCTGATATTGACATTACCTATGTAGTGGGAGTTCCTTGGTGTACATATGTGGTAGGTATTGCACTTGGGACTTATGGTTTCATGTTAGAGGTTGCATATGTTGATGAGATGTTATTCACTTGGTTTGTAAACCTTGGAGGCATGTATAGTTAATGTGTTAGCACTTGTTGTAGGTGTTATTTTAGTTATGTAAACAACTACCTTTGCATTGGATGCCTTTGGATTAGTGTTTGTGTTCAGATATCAGTTGGTGCAGGACTTATCATTTGTTGCGAAAAATTGTTTGGCTTTCTCTTTGGATGACCTTTTCATGTCTAGTGGTAGTGACATGATGGAGGGTGGGAGCATTCATGTATGAGATAGTGGACACTTTGTTTCTTGTTTCAAGTATCTTGATGGAGCACATGGAGCATCTATATTCCTTGATGGTATATGTGTGTGAAGAAATAAGTCTCTTGTTAGTGTGATAGATTACTTATTGGCCCTTATACAATGTATACAACAAGTGAGAGAATGTTGGGAAAATGGTGTTGTACACGTTGCATAATAATGTTGTTAAACACAATGTACCAATGAGAGGGGGGTGAATCAGTGGTTCCTAAAACTTTTCTTTTTAACCGAAGCTTGGAATATCAGTTATCAACCTAGACACTAAACCAACAAACTGGTAAGATAAGAGAGGATATCAAAAGAGGAAAACACACAAATGCATAACCCACAACACCAAGTGTACGAGGAAAACCCAGTATGAGAAAAACCTTAGTGAGAAATATTGTTGGAGTCTACTGCTCCAATCCAACCTCACAATGAAACAATAGATTACAATGATTTAAGGCACCAACCTAAGGAGAACCAGCCCTTATACCAAGATCCAACTAGGTGTTGTATAATGAAATATAGTTTTGATGCAGTTATAGCACTTGGTTGCAAATGAGTTCTACAACACCTGATCAATGGATTTATGTCAAAATCCTCTTCTTCACTGGTTCTCACATTGTCTATTATTAGATTACTCTCTCTGATCACTCACTGGTTACTCATAGTCTCTCTTCTTTCTCCCTCAGCATCACACTCTTCTATGTCACTATTGGATGCCTACTTAACCAATAACTTCTCACTGGTTAACTTGACTATCAAAACTACAATAGATTACCGATTCCTGTGTCTCTACTAGTTAGACCCTCTAATGGATTCACCCTACTAACCCACTCTGCAAATTTCTTAGAATAAACTCTAAGGTAGATAATCTTTCTCCTTGCTTAGATTCACTACTCACTCACACCTTGCATCCAACATCAACTAATACCAGTCTCAAGCTCAAATATTTATCTTTTAGGGTTCCCGCCAAAATAACATTCAAATAGTGTCTTGTTAGGTTTTTCTTTCACCAACTCGATTCATATTAGATTTTTTTCGATCTACATTTCTGGAGAGATGATCTGCAAGTAATCGATCTACACCACCAACACCTCGCATTCCAATGTACGTTTTCTATATTTGGATGTATGCACTATGTTTTTTTGTGTTTCTCTATCACATGCCATTAATGGCTTGGTTATTTCCTTTACCAAATAAGTACGAACATCAGATCTTCCACGACTAGTTCAATCACTTGCCACCCTGTCTTCCTCGAGCCACAACCTTCTGCCATCCTTCCATGATTTGTGGGTTCTTCATAGAAGCTGACCTTCTTGCTAACTATTATGTCGATGGACACTTCACCGACCTCTACATGATCACCAACTAGATTTCACATGTCATCCTTGTCGACATCCATCTATGCTTGGTTTTCTATGTCATTTAACATCCTTCACCGACCAAGATTGACCATCGGTTCAACTCACCTTACTGATATAACCTAACTTCATCAGTTGTCCTTCATACCTATAGATCTCTTCTCTATCAGTGGATCAACTAGGCCTTCAATCAAACATGTTGGTCCTACTACTCAGTCTATTTACCAATGGTATTTAACTTCTCTATGTATTCTAGTTCACATCCTTCATTTCTTCTTTTACTTGCTTGCTTTCTTTCTTTTATGGCATTGTGTTGTCATTGATGTCAACTGGTATAGGATTACTATCGATATAATATATGTTTGTGCAACACTGTCATGGAGGAGTACAGGATGAGATCTTTTATATCACCTTGTGTTGCAAAACATTGGTAAGGTAAGGGAGATAATGTCATTCCAAGGAATGATCAATGAGCTCACCGGTACACAAGTTAATGTCTAACTTGTGTGGATGAAATGGACAGGTTACGGATATAGCCTATCATCGGTAAGGAAAGGATGTCAACTGGTAAGTGTTGTGTTGATAGTGAGTAGTGGCCAACTGACAAGCTCATGACAAGTGTACAAGAAGGATGGGAAAGGTGTTTGAGTTGTTGTTTGTGATGAAGAGGCAGAATGTTACCTAAATCACATCAACACCAAAGGTGAAGTATGAGTGGGCCATCGGATTGCTAGTGTGATGTTAACTAGCAAAACTCCCACCGAATGAAGAAGATATCACAGGTTATCTGATAGGTTGACAAAGTGTGATGCTTCTATAAGAAATCTGACATATGGAAAGATACCAAGACATATGTCAAGTTGAAGATGTATCCTCCCCCCTAAGAAATCACACTTGTAACAGTAGAATGATTCCATGAGATAGGTAGGTGAGTGAATGAACAAACCGGATGACCAAGCAGAAGATGAGATTTCCTCTAGAGTCTAAGATTAGTTAAGACTCTAGAGAGTGTGATCAGAGATACACATCAGATAAGCATGTGAAGACAAGGTATGTTGTGTTGCCACCAGTATAGATCTAATGGAGGATGATGACATTGAGTCATCTAGGTAGTTACTGATAAACAAGGATACTGGTATGTAGTTGAGTAAGCAGAATGTGAAGAAGTGAAAGACCTTCATCAGATGAAGGTACACATGATGAGTTATTCCTAATGTCTATTGAAGTTCAGCATGCTTGATGATGAGGCGAACATGATATATCGGTAGGACCCTGAAGACATTCAAAGGAAGAAAAATCAGCTAGGTGATTTGTGTCGATAGGGTTAGTGTACCATGTACTTGTTATGTGTGTGGTCAGTGACTAAGTTGAACCGACAAAGAAGTGTGATGAGGTGGATACCAACAGTAATACCATGGGGAGATGAAGTGATAAACTTGCATGAAGTGGAAAATGAAATATGCACAAGTTAGTGAAGTGAGGTCGGTGAGGTAGTTGAGGTTGGTCCAACATTAATGGTGACTATTAAGTTCGAGGTGGAGTTGTAGAGGTGCACGGCTTGAGATCAAATGGATAGGAGTGGATCAAGGATAGACTAATCCAACAAATAGAAGTTGTTGAAGCAATCCATTCAGTCATTAATGGTGATTGACCAAGAGGTGTGCTGAAAGATTGAATGCAGAATGCCAAACATAGAAAGTGTATTCTGGAAGGTATGAAAATGGCGGTGATATGCATATAGTTGTCTGGGTGATCAGATCAAATAAGATCTGATTGTATTTGGTTTACCTCAAGGTTGATGAGGAAACCCTAACCACCTGTGATTTGAATTTTTTTTTGGCAGGAAGTCTAGGCTATAAATATGCAAGCCAAAGATATTGTTAAGTGTTGTTGGGTGGGAGAGGATATACCTATTGTGAAGTGATTTGGTGTTGAAGGGGAGAGTGTAATTGCCACAAAAGAGAGAAAATCAGTTAAGATCTCATCGAGAGTCAGACTATGAGAGAGAATCAGGTTGAAGAGTTCAACAAATAAGAGCGAGGCAACCAATAGTTGGCCATTGGGTCAGACAGAGGAGGAAATCGGTGGTGACTAAACTAGCATAGAAAAGCCATAGCAGATTGCAGAGAAGGGTAGCTAAGGACCAATAGGAATCAAATGATAGATATCTAACTGAGTTATCAAGACCAATGGTGGAGAGTAGAAAAGTAGTTGATAGAAGAGGCGACCTGTAGAGAGAACCAGGTAGAGTGTAAAATGGTAAAGCAACAACAGAGATAGGTGAACTAGTGTAGCAGAGAAGGTGTCTCGCTGGGAGAGTAATGTATATGAAATGGTTAGAAGATTCACTTGTAATAGTATGAAAAATTTTGTATTTTATGTTATCATTATGATCAGTGAGTTGTAGCTCATTGCAGGAGTTGGAGATCCTTTGGGTTGTAGCCCATAAATTAGTCAGGGGTTGTATCTCCTTGGGTTGGTGCCCTAAATCAGGAGTTGTAGCTCCTTGGGTTGGTGTCCTAAACTTTGTAACACATTTCTTTGTGAAGCTAGATTGGAGAAATAGACTCCAGTAGCATTTCTCACCGAGGTTTTTCCCATCTTGGTTTTTCCTCGTACATACTGGTGTTATGTGATGTTCCTTTTTGTGTTTTTGTATTCATAGTGGTCTCTTCTCTAACCGGTAAATCTGCACTATGTTAGAATTTGAGAACCGGTATTCTCACCTAGAATAGTTAAAGGGAAAAGTTTGAGAACCATTGATTCACCCCCCTCTCAGTGGTGCATTCTGTCTAACAATTGGTATCAGAGCCTAGGTTCCTAGTCGGATGAGCTTTCTCCAGCTTGGCTAGATTCTGGCTTAAGGACACAATGGTTTGTTTAGTCTCAATCTTTGCTTCATTTTTTGATGGTTCAAACTATTCTATTTTGGAATTGTAGAATGGAATTATACCTATCCTCTCTAGGGTTTGATGTGTGGATGTATGTTGTAAATGGTTTCCCTAGTAAAGTCAGTCCTCCCACTGACCTTGAAGCAAAAAGAAGATCTAGGTGCATTGAAGTAGCAATGAAGGTTATATTGAGTGGACTATTTGATGATGTTTCTTCCCAGGTGGACAAGTGTAGATCTGCAAAAACCTTATGGGAGAGATTGAAGAAGCTCTATGGAAATGAGTCCACTACTGTAGAATCAACTTGTGATGATATGATGAGAAATGTATCTCATGTATCTGTAGATGATGAAGGCAGATCTACTAGCAGTCATAACATTGATGAAGAAGGAACCCACCTCTTCATGGCTCAAGGATCAGAAGATGAGAGGCACACATCTAAGAATGATCATGCAGATCACTCTTACTGGTGAGATGTGTTTGGTAGTGATAGTGAAGGTGAAGAAGAAGAGGAAGAAGAAGTTGATCTTGAAGGAGAGCTTGTAAATGCACTTGAAGAACTCTGTGGAGTGAGAAAAGAATAAAAGTTATTCAAGAATTCTTCTATAGTGGAGTAGAACCAGTTGATAAAATGCCTTGAAGAATATGAGAAATGCATTTCAGAGTTGAAGTCTCAAGATGAAGGCACCAAGGAATGTCGATGTGAAGATCTAGCATCTAGGCTAGAAGTAAAAAATGAATAATATCAATAGCTACTTGGAGAAATGGAGGTTCTCTGAAATGACCTTGAGAAATGCCAAGATGAACTCAAGGTAAGAATCTGGTTTGACAGTAGCAGTGATGCCTTGGACGAAATGTTGAAAAAGCAAAAACATGCCAAGGACACTAAAGGTTTAGAAAGTGGTGTTGATGAATGCTCCACCACCAAGAATGTCCCCCATAATGGCATTTTGTTTGTCTCCTCAAATGGAGAAAACAAGGGATAGACCTTCACAATAAAAAATGCTCCCCGAAAGAAGGTTGACCTAACCACAACCGCTGAAGACTTGTGGATAAGAATGAAGACTAGTGCTGCAAGAAGGAGGAACATTGCATATCCCAAAGGAAAAGGGAAGATGGGAGAAGAGAGCTTCACTAGAAGCAAGAACACGAGAAGGCCACAAGGAAGACACCCTACCAGTAGAGGACAAATGAGTGCTACCGCCCACATGACAAGATAAGTGTGGGAGAAGAAAAGATCAGATGGAGGAAATGCAAAGGATGGACAACCCAAGATCCATTCTCAAAGAAGGAGAAATGGAGATGCTAAATCGGTAAGATCTCCCCATTCATGGTAAAATAAATTTTTAAATCATAGGCCGTCATTTACTAGTTATTGCTTTGTATGTAATGCTCATGGCCATAGGGAAGAAGAATATAGAAAGAGATCTAGAAGGAATGATCTAGGATCTCATTGAAATCATGCATATGAGAAAAATGTATCGAGGAGTAGATACATGCATATCCCCTCTCCTAGTTATGCAAATAATGTTTGTTATAACTGTAGTGGAATTGGCCATAGAAATTATGAATGCAAGAAGATGGACCTGTAGTCATATGGAAGTCAGTACAGAAGCTATGCTCAACTTAGAAATGGATACAGAGCATATGGAAGTAAGAGAGTTGCATGGAACCAAAGGAGAAATGTCCTTGCAAGAGTAAGAGGTCGACCGGTTTTGATTGCCAGTCATACAAACATGACCAGAAAAAGATGGTCAAACTGGTATGTTAAGAGGTTCCCCAATCATAAAGTTGGGATGGATGTTGTGTGCTACTATAGCACTATTTCTAGTTGTGATGCAATGTTTGGAAATGAAAGGGCCCATCAAAAGAAGATGGTAAGACCTACTCCCAAGATAAAATAAAAAGAAGAATGGGACCAAGTAGGTGTGGAGGAAGAAGACCATGGACCGGCACTGTGCATTCAATGCACAGGTGATATCTCCTAAGGCCTAAAGGAGATGCAAGACCTCAGTGGGAGTGGTATATTGAACTAGATAATTCACCCCCTTGGTGAAGGACACTTGGAAGAACAAGGTGTTTGTAGTATGAAGGATGGAAATAAGAAGATAAGTGTGTAGAGTTGTTGCTTGGGCTACACACCTATATATCAGTGTTGGATCATTATTGTTGTGTCAATGGATGATAAGATAATAATTGAAATTAAATGCAAAGTGACACAAAATGTTAGGAGTCACAGGAAGGTGCTCTGGTAGTGATGATGGACAGGTACAGAAAATTGGTATGTGCAGGATGTTATCGACTTGATTGCTAAAGAGGATCATGTCATAGGTTGTGGAGAAATAATGGAGCTAAAAGATCATCAGATGATCATAGTTACACAGCTCAACCAATATATAGAGATGATACCGGTATTGGACCTGACAGGCATTAAGGACTTGAGATGTATAACTCAGGGGGAGTTCAAGTGCTTATGATGTAGAGCCGGCATGCTTGAACTTGAAAGTGTAAGTGCATTGATTGCCCAAGCTGCAAATGATGGAAATCATAGTAGGAAAACCCAAGAGAATTTCATGGTTAAGGGCATATACTTTTCATTTGGTTGGTTGTATTCATAGTACAATCACATTTGATTCTAAAGAAATTTGGGATCAAATGGGAGGTGATGCAGTTTGACCAACAAGTAAGTAGTATTCACTAACACGCCATTCTTCATTGAGTGCTTTAACAAATAGTATCAGATTTGCATGCTCAATTGGTGTTAGTTGATGGTTGAGTCCTCCATCTTAGGTGATGTTAGTTGATGGTTGAGTCCTCCATCTTAGGTGATTTGACTTGAGAAGATGTAACAAGTGTTATCAAAGGAGGAGATGCATCCAATGAAGATAAAGGGGGAGAAAGATTTATGTCAATGCCCAGTAGATACAAGGAGGAATGATACCCTAACAATGCCCTTTGTGATTGTTGTCAAAGGGGGAGAAAGATTCTGTAGTATGTCAGATACTACATGAGTTGACATCAATGCCAAAGAGGGAGATTGTTGGCATTGTGTTGTCATTGATGTCAACAAGTATAGGATGACTATCAATATAAGAGATGTTTGTGCAACATTGTCATGGAGGAGTACAGGATGAGATATCTTTGATATCACCTTATGTTGCAGAACACCAATAAGGTAAGGGAGAGAATGTCATTCAGAGGAATGATCACTGAGCTCACCGATACACAAGTTAATGTTTGACTTGTGTGGACGAAATGGATAGGTTACATGTACAGTCTATCATCGGTAAGGAAATATGTCAACTAGTAAGTGTTGTGTTGACAGTGAGTAGTAGTCAACCAAAAAGCTCATAACAAGTGTACAAGCATGATGGGAAATGTGCTTGAGTTGTTGTTTGTGATGAAGAAGCAGAATGTTACCTAAATCACATCAACACTAGAGGTGAAGTATGAGAAGGCCATTGGATTGCTAGTATGATGTTAACTAGTAGAACTTCCACCAGATGAAGAAGATATCATAGGTTATGTGATAGGTTGACAGAGTATGATGCTTCTGTAAGCAAGCTGACATATGGAAAGATACTAGGACATCAAGTTGAAGATGTATCATCCCCTCTGAGAAGTCACACTTTTACCAGCAGAATGATTCCCTGAGATAGGTAGGTGAGTGAATGAATAGACTGGATGACCAATCAGAAGATGAGATTGCCTCCAAAGTCTGAGATCAGTTAAGCCTCCAGAGAGTATGGTCAGAGATACAAATTAGATAAGAATGTGAAGATAAGGTGTGTTACTGGAATGAAGAAGGTGTGTTGTGTTGCCACTGGTATAGATCTAATGGAGGATGATGACATTGAGTCATCTAGGTAGTTACCGGTAAACAAGGATATTGGTATGCAGTTAAGTAAGAATAATGTGAAGAAGTGAAATACCTTCATCAGATGAAGGTACACATGATGAGTTACTCCTAATGGATGTTGAAGTCCAGCATGTTTGATGATCAAGTGAACCTAATATATCGGCAGGAGCCTAAAGACATTGGTAGGAAGGAAAACCGGCTAGGTGATTTGTGTCGGTAAGGTTAGTGTACTAGTTATGTGTATGCTCGGTGACCAAGCTAAATCAACAAACCAATGTGATGAGGTGGATATCGAAAATGATCCCATCAAAATATGAAGTGGAAAAATTGCATGAAGTGGAAAAAGAAATATGCACAGGTCGGTGAGGTAGTTGAGGTTGGTCTGACATTAATGGTGACTACTAAGTTCGAGGTGGAGTTGCAGAGGTGCATGGCTCAAGATCAGATGGACAGGAGAGGATCAAGGATAGACTGATCCAACAGATTGAATTTGTTGAAGCAATACATTGAGCCATTAATGGTGATTGACCAAGAGGTGTGCCAATAGATTGAATGAAGAATGCCAAACATAGAAAGTGTGTTATGGAAGGCACGAAAATGGCAATGATGTGAAGATAGTTATCTAGGCAATTAGATCAGATAAGATCTTATTGGATTTGGTTTTCCTTGAGCTTGATGAGGAAACCCTAATCGCCTATGATTTGAATTGGTTTTTGGTGGGAAGAATGGGCTATAAAAATGCAAGCCAAAGATATTGTTAAGTGTTGCTGGATGGAAGAGGATATACCTACTGTGAGATGATTGAGTGTTGAAGGAGAGTGTAACTATTGCAAATGAGAGAAAATCAGTCAATTTCTCATTGAGAGTCAGAGTGTGAGAGAGAATCAGGTTGAAGAGTTCAACCAATAAGAGCGAGGCAACTAGTAGTCGGCCATTGGGTCTGATAGAGGAGGAAACTGATGGTGACTAAACTGGCATAGAAGAGCCATAGCATATTGCAGAGAAGGGTAGCTAAGGACTAGCAGGAATCAGATGATAGATATATGATTGCATTATCAAGACCGATGGTGGAGAGCAGCAAAGAAGTTGAGAGAAGAGGCGACCAACAAAGAGAGAACTAGGTAGAGTGTAAATCGGTAAAGAAGCAGCAGAGATAGGTGAACCGGTATAGCAGAGAAAGTCTCTCAATAATAGAGTAAAGTATATGAAATGGTTACAGGATTCACTTGTAATAGTATGACAAATTTTGTATTTGATTCTATCATTGCAATCACTGAGTTGTAGCTTGGAGCAGGGGTTGTAGCTCCTTTGGGTTGTAGCCCATAAATCAGTTAGGGGTTGTAGCTCCTTGGGTTGGTGCCCTAAATTAGGGTTTGTATCTTATTGGGTTGGTGCCCTAAACTTTGTAACAGATTTCTTTGTGAGGCTAGATTGGAGTAGTAGACTCCAACAGCATTTCTCACTGAAGTTTTTCCCATCTTGGGTTTTTCTCGTATATACTGGTGTTATGTGATGTTCCTTTGTGTGTGTTTGCATTTGTAGTGGTCTCTTCTCTAACTAGTAAATCTGCATTGTGTTAGAATCTGAGAACCGATATGCTCACCTAGAATAGTTAAAGGGAAAAGTTTGAGAATCACTGATTCACCCCCTTCTCAGTAGTGCATTGCGTCTAATAGCTTTGCCTTACTGGTGGTCATGCTTTACCGACAGATGATGCATGTTTTATGTGTACCAGTAACCTTCCTTCTATCTTCTTACACACATATGGATTGGCATCATCATGTCTTACTTCTCCCATTCCAGTCACCACTTCTTACTCACTGGTGACCATGCCAAACCAATTGACATCAATGATAACTTAGTGCCAATAATGCCAACAAATGTTTCAATGTTATATTATTTTATTATTATGTGAGTTGTACATGGAATTATATTGTAATATCATATTGTATTGTTCCACCTAGGAAAACCTAGATGGATGTGCAACATGTAGAGATTCCCTTGGAATATTCTTGTAACCACTTGATGAGTTGTATTTACACATTGGTATTATTATATTGTATTTATTTAATATTGCAGAATGTAATTGTGATGAAGTACCCAATATTAAATGTGGTTCAAGGGTAGGTAGGAAAAATATTATATTTTATTATCACACGGTTTTGATTTAATACCACTTGGTGGATTTTTGGGAGCTTGTGTTTATAAAAGCAACCACAAGGGTAGTTGTTTAGGTTAGTCAGTTAACCAAGTTAGCATTTGTGAAGGAGGAAGCATGGCATGGGATGTGTGGATTCATGCTTGTTCACATGGAGTTCTTATTGATGTCTTGTTGATGGCAGGGTTTTCAGAAGCTTTCCACTATTGTATTGTAATGGATGCATTGTTGATAATACATTGTAGATGATGCTTTTGGAGGCTTTTGCCTCATTAAAGTATATATTGTATCACATTTTTTGGGGCTAATTAAATTGGAGTCAAATTTTATAGGCCCATTTCAAAATTTTGCTCTGTATGTCAGAAAGGCACCTAAATAAGTCAGCATGAGTGGCCTAGTTTTTGAGAGGTCAAAATGGAGCCGGTTGATTTTCATGGGGTAAGGCTCAGGATTCATGTCCCACACCTTTCATTTGGCCTATTCAGTGATGTGCAACTTTCAGAATTCAATTTGGATAAGTTTATGAGGTACCCATTTTGAGGGGTGAGCTGGAAGTGCATTTTAGGCACAAATGCAAATTTTATGGAGTAGCCTTCTTTGAGTGATTACATCTTTTGCCTTGTTGATCGTCATGAAAAAATTAAAAATGGATTCAATTGTATGCATAAAAGTGAGTTAACTTGCAAAATTTCAGGTCTTGATGAATCCATTTGCTTAGTTTTTGAAGTCAAATCCATTTGCAGTTTGTGCGGTTTGACTAGTCCCTGTTTCGACAGCTAGTCGGAGCCTTGTTTCACACAAGTGTAAAAGTTGCCTCAGTAAGCATCATGCCATAATGTTTGTTCAAGCGAAAATGTGCCATATGATGAAAATCAAAATTGTTTAGTGCAAACAATAGTTGATCCTTACTTAGATATTGATAATCTTAATTGTGTTGAGGATGAAGTAAATCTATTTTCAGATTTCACTTCTTGTAATCATGATGATGATCTTTCTATTTTGAAAGTTATGCACAAAGTAAATTTAGAAAATTGTGATAGTGTGCATGATTGCAATGAAGATATAGCACACATGGATGGAGAAAATCTTACGGAATCTCAAATGGAACAGCAAAGTGCAATGCAAGTCCAAAAGATTGCAAAACTTAAGAAAGCTCTTGAACTTGTGGACAAGAAGGTTCAAATGTTGGAGAGCCTTCAAGCTGTTGACAAAGACCTTCTGCAATATAGTGAAGAGAATTCTTCAGAAAAGGACTGTGAATTGAATTCTTGTATACTTGATGAACATGTTGATCTAACATATGGTTTTATGACAGAAAATTTTAGTGAACATGCTGAAAACCCATCTGATGAAGTAAATTGCAGTGATGTTCATGTTCATTCTTTGGCTGATGATGAGTGTTCAATTGGTGAAGAAGATCAGTCGTGGTAAGATAAGTATGACTATCTTGATTTACAGAATGATGGTCATAGGATAAAATCTTATGAATGTGAAACATGGAACACTGAGGATTGTTCCAGCCAAGTGTCAATTTCTTCTTTGCTTGATGAAGATGATTATGATGATCGAATGGATGGTGTCTTTAGCAATTTTACTAATGCTTTATTCAATGCTGATATAGATACAGACCAGCCACTTCAGTGTCATAATGTTCATAAGGGGGTTCTTCATTTTGTTTCTAACCCTTTGTATGAAGAAATAACTGATCAACCAAATGTTGTAAATGATGAACCGGTCCATAATACTGATGGAATTCCGAACAGCAATAGCATATGTTGTGAAAAATTATTTCATGATGAAGGTAAGAGGCATGGGTTATGTGATGATCATTCAAAACCATGAATGAAAGTGTTTCAGGTGGATGTAAGCCTGAAAGAGAAAGAGTTAGCTGAGGATTTGCTTCAGCCGGAGGTATGCATTCTTTTCCATGAATGGGATGTTGAGAATGTAGAGGTTTTCAGTTTGATAAGCAAGGATAGTATGAAGTGTGATCAGCATAGTGAAGTATCACATCTGAATGGTAATGTTCATGTTCCTTGTTTGCATCAGTTGATTAGTAATGCCCTTCGTTCTATGAATTTAAATGGTAATAAGGCATGTGCTGATAGGAACTGCAATGTTGAAAATGAGTGTTTTATTTTTCAAGTTCAGCATGATGATGTCCTTGCAAATGATAGAGTTGAGTGGGACAGTGAAAGGTATATCAGCTTGTGGGAATGCCTCTATGGTGAATTGTCTCATATTTTTACTCGTGTTGAAGTAGTGTGTGATTACAAAGTTCAGAATCAGACAAGAGGTAAGCACACTAGCTATTTCAGTAATGAGACCAAAGAGGTGGATTTTAAAAGCTATGCTCAATTGTTACTGGAAGGTGCCTTTGTTTTGACCATGATATCAAGAGATGAAAATCAGATTTTTGACAGAGGTAAATGTTTGTAAGTGGAGCAGCCTATGATCAGTTATGAGTTTGTTTGTATATATTGTACAGTCGCAATGCTTCAGTTGTGTGGTTTTCAATAAAGTGCCCTGCTGTTTGGGTAGAATAAGGAAGCCTTGTTTTTGAAATGAGATGAGAAGAGAAGAATTGAGGGAAGAATGATATGTTTTTGGGTGGTTTGCTTAACCAAAGATATTCGGATTCTTGTGTTGATCTCGCAATCAACCATCCCCAGTCAAAGCCACTATTGGGACTAATTAAATTTGAGTCAAAGTTTATAGGCCCATTTCAAAAAAATTCTTTGTATGTTAGAAAGGCACCTAAATAAGTCAGTTTGAATGGCTTAGTTTTTGAGAGGTCAAAATGGAGCCGGTTGATTTTCATGGGGTAAGGCTCAGGATTCATGTCCCACACCTTTCATTTGGCCTATTCAGTGATGTGCAACTTTCAGAATTCAATTTGGATAAGTTTATGAGGTACCCATTTTGAGGGGTGAGCTGGAAGTGCAATTTAGGCACAAATGCAGATTTTATGGAGTAGCCTTCTTTGAGCGATTACATCTTTTGCCCTGTTGATCGTCATGAAAAAATTCAAAATGGATTTAATTGTATGCATAAAAGTGAGTTAACTTACAAAATTTCAGGTATTGACGAATCCATTTGCTTATTTTTTGAAGTCAACTCCATTTCCAGTTTATGTGGTTTGACTAGTCCTTGTTTCGACAGCTAGTCGGAGCCCTGTTTCACACAAGTGTAAAAGTTGCCTCAGTAAGCGTCATGCCATAATGTTTGTTCCAGGATAATGTCAGTATAAATGATGAGCTACGTTTAAAATTTCAAGCCTTTATCAATCTGTTCGATCGGTTTTCAAAAGGATTCATTTAGCTATCATTTTCAGTTATCCGCACTTCCATTGTTATATCAGTTAATGTAGCCATTTTTGTGAGTGCGTCGTTTGCATCCTGTTAGTCTGGTGATCGAACTAAGAATTCTAAGTTTTAATATGTACTTAAAGGTACCTGTGTTCCAAATTTGAGGACCTACGGAGGTCGTTTGATATTTTTGAGAAAGGCATGACGTGTTGCTAGAACATTGACTTCATTAGGTCCGCAGTGTCAACAAAGCCAGTTGGGCATTTTCAAAAATTCATATCTCTTTGCTCGAGACTCGTCTTGAGAAACCATTTGGTAGAAATTCATCCTTGTATATCAGGGTACATGCCTGTCAGATGGCGAGCTCCAGAAAGGTGTTTTGACAGGTTTGAAAATTACGTCTTCGCGATTAAATGCGAAAATGTGGCATAATTGCTGGAAGGTTGTAAAATGGGGATTAATGATTTGAAAACGATGTCAATCGTTCCCAAAGATATGTTTGAGGTCCGTGAAGATATTCTAGAGGCCGGTAGCTTGAAAATGAAAAAAATTTTAGTCGGACCCACTTTGGGGCCCGACCTGGCCCATGCTTGTGCACTAATTTTTTGTGGCAAATTGTTCAGTTTTCATGGTATGCAATCTCCCTTTTGACAAATGATGAAGTAGAGAAAGAAGTAGTTGATATGGAAATGGTTTTAGATCCTGCTAACAAAGAGACCATAACTGAAGAAGAATGATTCATGTCAATTAATTGTTCTTTGCCACGGAATTGAGAAGACTTTCAGCAGCTTAAGCAAATGGAAAATTCAAATTGACAAATGTAATGTCAAATGTTCCTTCAGCAATAAAGACAGACATGAAATATAAGCACATTATGCATAATATTTTGACTGCTGGGTATGCTGGTAGTTATTTATATGCAATTGCAGAGGCACACACATTTTCATTGAGAAGTATTAACCAAAGGTGAGGAGCGTTGAAAGCATAAGAGAATGCAGACTTTGACAAATTAAATGCCAATCAAACAAAGAGACCTCCTTCCACATAGGTTTATTTTGGCAAATATCTCCAGTGGATGATTGAAGACCAGCATTCTCCCTCACCTGGCATGGCTAAGAAAGGGGAATGGAATGAAAACAAGTTGACTCCCACATGGTGTTTAGAGTCCCAGCAAGTGTTCATAAACTGCATCAAATTTCCCTCTTCTCACATGCTGCAAGGAGATCCAAAAGAAATGCTCCAAATTTCAAGTGATATCCCCCATTTTGTGGTCTCCTGTCTTCTTTTCCCCCCGTGTGACATGGAGGATGGTAAGTGGGCTGCATTGGAGCTTTGAAATCAAATGCAAACCAGTATTCTCCCCTTCCACTGTGTGGCATGGAGCTGAATGTGTGAAATCTCACGTGGAGATGAGGAAGCAAAGAAGGGGGCTGCAATTCCAGATCCTTCACGTGGATTGGGGAGGAAGTTTTTTAAAGGTTTTCAAATAATTGATATTTGCAACTTCCTCTTTCTCCTCATGTGCCCTCCCAAATGAAGCAACCAAGACAGCGTTGAAGCTTTTTGGCAGGGGCAAACTAATATTTCCTCTCCTTTGTGTTGAACAGATGGCGTTGGCATTGGGATAGGCTTCTTGAAATTCTGATCAATGTAATAGTAGGTTTGATGTCTCCCTTTTCTCCCTTTGGTATGGCATGGATCTGTTGCAGTGTGATGGCATGGGCATTCAAAGAACAAACTCCATGAACTCTAGCATCTTCCAAGTGCCACGAACTCCAGCATCCTCTAAGTGCCGTGAGTTGATAATATATCCCAGTATGGCGTGGTTGAGAAGAAAGACCATTGAATTCTAGGCAAATAAAAAAAATCACCATGAAAGCACTCAGGGAAAGCTTAAAAGTGCAACTACAGGCAAAAATGAATTATCCCACATTCGCTGGAAAGTGGGATATTTTAATGTTTATAAGCAAAACCACACAGTAGTAATATGTCTAAGCCATAAAGGCTTTTGATAGATTGTGCTTGATGGCACCCAAGGTGGGCCCATTCATGAACATGGATCCCGAGGCGATGGAGGAGGTGACTGGGCGGTGACTAGGTGGACCCCACGTAGGCATGCTTCTCGAGGCAGACAGGTGGAATTTTGCAGAGAAAGACCGGCTTAACGAGTGAGCAGGTTCGAGATGGATCAACGGTGCATGTGGCTTCGCAAAGGCAAGTTGCAGATCCATTAGAACCTACGAAATGGCGAAATGAAAATGGCGAAAATGCAGCAGGTTAACCAGTGAGCATGTTTTATCAAGATCAACGGCCTGCGTGATTTCACAGGCCAAAGATGCACGAAAGTTAAAGCTTGCGAAATGGCAAAAGCCAGGTGGCGCACAGATGGCAGGTATAGTCAGATGTCCAGTAGGCGGGCCTGGTGAGGTGGCACAGAGGTGGTGCCTAGCTGGCGATGACATGGCACTGAGGTGGTGTACACGTGGCGGCCAAGTGACAAATGAGCAAGCGGACATGTGGCAGTGATGAGGTGTCATCCTAGGTGGCACCCAGTGGATCCCATCAACCAATCAGATCTCGCCACGTGGCAAAAGCGTCAGGACCAAATGGAAGCAAAAATCAAAATTAAAATCCATAAATGATATAGTCTAAACTATATTAAATTTCAAAAAATTTAAATGATTGAGCACATTGGGGAATTAATTCGCCCAGGGTTTAAATTTTGGCCAAAGTATAAAGTGTTATATGTTTTCAGAAAGCTCTCGAAGTGAGGAATCTAATTATGGCGTTAATTTTGACAAATGTGGGATATTTTGGAAGCATTTTGGCCGGGAGTAAAATTCAGTTAGAGAGAAGATATTTGATAATTTCAGTTGCAGATTTGATTTTCTTCCCTCCTCTTTTAGTTCCCAATTCTTCTCAGTTGTAAGGGTTCTAGAAATTTGGAGAATGGCTCCATTTTTTCATGGCTTTCAATTCTAAGTATTCTTCAAGATTGTACAGAGCAGGGCTATCCTTTCAGTAATGGAGTTCAATTCCTTGCTATAGGTGTTCTTAGTTGCAAGTTCTTGTGTATGTAAGGCATGCACAAATTCACACAAAAGTTGTCTCTGGATTTGTATTTTCATTATATTCAAATCAGATCCTCAACGAGGCTGAGATTTGTTATCTCAAGGAGGTAATTGTGATTGTTTGCAGGGATTCTTCAAGGAAGAATTTAAATTCTGTAATAGATCATGAATAATGGAATATAGTTTTTGTATTTGATATTTTCTATGAATGAGCTGAGTAATGCATTTATGCAAGGCATTAAATGTATGAATATTTAGTAATGAAGATGGATTTGCAGTATAATCTTTCATTTATAGTTTAATGGGTGACTCTGTTGCCCTTGGATAAGGCACTGGTCTTGCAGGTTTGGTGAAGTTTCTAAGATATACATTTTAAAAGACAAATCTATTTCTCTTTATGTTTAGGGGTTAATGTTCTATCCTTCCAAAGCTCTATTTCACCTATTATTTGTATAAGATCCAGCCCATCTGTACATGTTACCTAATTTGGTGAGCTTGTGGAATGGTTTTTCTGCTCATTGTTGATGCAGTCTTATCTTTGTGATTGTTGTATTCAATGCATCAAAAGGGTATCCCCCCTAGGTCTAGCAGAACATGAAGTGCAAGAGGATCATTAGGATCCTATTTTATGTTGTCCAAGCCCTGAGGTGTTTCATTGATTGACATTGGCTATCTCATAGATAGATTTACAGGTGTCTTGGGTTATCACTTTTGGTGAACAACAAAAATGGCGACTCTGCTGGGGAATTAATGGATTTTAATGTTTGATTGATGAGGTCAGAAGTTCAATGTATCCTTCGTTCTATCAATTTCATATCCAGCTAGTCTGTCCATTGTGTATGCATAGAGTATGAAAGTGAATTTATGAGTTAGAAAGTGTTCCTTGTTCTGGATCTGCAGAGTGATATGTGTTTCATATCATATTTTATGAAGGAGTAATAGCGAATGCATGGTTGAAAGTTGTGAGAAGTTATTTCAACTGTGTGCAAATTTTTTCCCAATTCCGTATTGGGTGGCGACTCTGTGGTTCATACCAGTATTAAGCAACCTGGAAGAGTGTTTATTGCAGTGAGATCGAAGGAGTAAAGAGAATTAAATTTGTGATTGAATGGTTCTACTGTTCAAAATATCCTCTATGCAAAAGGTGGCAACTCTGATGTAAAAGACCGTGCTAAAAGTGGAAGTTAATCTCCAGATCTACAAGTTTTATATAGCTGCAAAATCTCCAGGTATTTTTAGAGGTTTCAAATGCAAAACAATTTCCTCTGAAAATTTGAATTACTAAAATAGTTTTCCCAACAACACTAGTAAAGAGGGAAAGAGGGGATTTCAAAGTCCATTTGCATATTTATTTTGCTGAAATGTCCATAGTATATGTTCTTCTGTTATAGTATGCAAATTTGGAAAAGTTCTATGTCAAGCAATGTTATGAACAATTTCAGTATAAGGATTTTTGCTTGAAGTGTTTCATTCTTTTATCCGAGGTTGTATATCATTTGTGGGAGTAAGGAGAATAGTAAATATTTTCAACCTTGTGTATTTCCACATAGAGCCATGCCCGGTGAAGTGTCACAACCATATAATAGGAGAAGTTTCATCATGAACCATTATGCTGCTCTAAATTTTAGAGATATTCCGGGTTACCCAAATCCCATACCCATAGAAATTAGAAAGTATTTGCCTATATTCAATGGGAAGAAATCAGAATCAGCATGTCAACATGTTAAAAGATTTTCAGATTTGATAGGAGAATTTGAAATTGGCCAGGAGGATATATGCATGAAGTTGTTTATTCAGTCATTAAAAGAGGATGCAAGAGATTGGTTCTCTTTTTTGCCAGTGAATTCTATTACCTCATGGGAAGAATTGGTTTCAGATTTCATGGATCAATTTGATGAGAAGGTGAGTGATTATGACTTGTTGAGAGAATTCACTTATATACAAATCAGGGAAGATGAACTGGTACCCACATTTAACATCAGATTTTAACAAGCATTGACTAAAATTTCCAGAAAGTATAAGTTTGATGATATGCTATGTCTGGATATTTATATGAGTGCTTTTGGTAAGAAGATGAGTTTCCTATTAAGAAACAAAGAACCTAAGACTCTACATGAAGCCTTTAACATAGCTAGGGACATGGAAAATAATTTGAAATTTGGGATAGCCAAGAAATTTGTGTCTGTTGTAGTTTCTTGTCAAAGCACCTACAATGGTGAAATGCCATGTGGAGTTGAGTGAATCATTCTGTGTCTGGGTGCATCAAGCTCTACAGTTCCGAATGGTTTTGTTGATGCATGTGATTCAAATTTGAATGGGAGTCAAGATTATCTGCTATCAATGCCAGTTGTCTCTCACAGTAATGATGGAATGATCAGTGGGAAAGTTTGTGATAATGTTGATACAGGGATAGATATATATACAGGGTATATACCATTTGATTTGTATGCTGGTTATGCTAATTATGTGGCTGCCAACTACCCAGTGAATCATGCATCTCTCCAGGATAATATTAATTAAAATAATGATGGTGGTGACCATCAATCTTTACATGCTGCTGATGTATTTGATGTTGAAATACCAAATACAGAGGGATTACTAAGTGTTGTTGTTTGTGCAAGCAAAAATGTGCCATATGATGAAAACCAGAATTGTTTAGTGCAAACAATAGTTGATCCTTACTTAGATATTGATAATCTTAATTGTGTTGAGGATGAAGTAAATCTATTTTCAGATTTCACTTCTTGTAATCATGATGATGATCTTTCTATTTTGAAAGTTATGCACAAAGTAAATTTAGAAAATTGTGATGGTGTGTGTGATTGCAATGAAGATATAGCACACATGGATGGAGAAAATTTTACGGAATCTCAAATGGAACAACAAAGTGCAATGCAAGTCCAAAAGATTGCAAAACTTAAGAAAGCTCTTGAAGTTGTGGACAAGAAGGTTCAAATGTTGGAGAGCCTTCGAGCTATTGACAAAGACCTTCTGCAATATAGTGAAGAGAATTCTTCAGAAAAGGACTGTGAATTGAATGCTTGTATACTTGATGAACATGTTGATCTAACATATGGTTTTATGACGGAAAATTTTAGTGAACATGCTGAAAACCCATCTGATGAAGTAAATTGCAGTGATGTTCATGTTCATTCTTTGGCTGATGATGAGTGTTCAATTGGTGAAGAAGATCAGTCCTGGCCAGATAAGTATGACTATCTTGATTTTCAGAATGATGGTCATAGGATAAAATCTTATGAATGTGAAACATGGAACACTGAGGATTGTTCCAGCCAAGTGTCAATTTCTTCTTTGCTTGATGAAGATGATTATGATGATCGAATGGATGGTGTCTTTAGCAATTTTACTAATGCTTTATTCAATGCTGATATAGATACGGACCAGCCACTTCAGTGTCATAATGTTCATAAGGGGGTTCTTCATTTTGTTTCTAACCCTTTGTATGAAGAAATAACTGATCAGCCAAATGTTGTAAATGATGAACCGATCCATAATACTGATGGAATTCCAAACAGCAATAGCATATGTTGTGAAAAATTATTTCATGATGAAGGTAAGAGGCATGGGTTATGTGATGATCATTCAAAACCACGAATGAAAGTGTTTCAGGTGGATGTAAGCCTGAAAGAGAAAGAGTTAGCTAAGGATTTTCTTCAGTCGGAGGCATGCATTCTTTTCCATGAATGGGATGTTGAGAATATAGAGGTTTTCAGTTTCATAAGCAAGGATAGTATGAAGTGTGATCAGCATAGTGAAGTATCACATCCGGATGGTAATGTTCATGTTCCTTGTTTGCATCAGTTGATTAGTAATGCCCCTCATTCTATGAATTTAAATGGTAATAAGGCATGTGCTGATAGGAACTGCGATGTTGAAAATGAGTGTTTTATTTTTCAAGTTCAGCATGATGATGTCCTTGCAAATGATAGAGTTTAGTGGGATCGTGAAAGGTATATCAGCTTGTGGGAATGCCTCTATGGTGAATTGTCTCATATTTTTACTTGTGTTGAAGTAGTGTGTGATTACAAAGTTTAGAATCAGACAAGAGGTAAGCACACTAGCTGTTTCAGTAATGAGACAAAAGAGGTGGATTTTAAAAGCTATGCTCAGTTGTTACTGGAAGGTGCCTTTGTTTTGACCATGATATCAAGAGATGAAAATCAAATTTTTGACAGAGGTAAATGTTTGTAAGTGGAGCAGCCTATGATCAGTTGTGAGTTTGTTTGTATATATTGTACAGTCGCTTTGCTTCAGTTGTGTGGTTTTCAATAAAGAGCCCTGTTTTTTGGGTAGAACAAGGAAGCCCTATTTTTGAAATGAGACGAGAAGAGAAGAATTGAGGGAAGAATGATCCATTTTTGGGTGGTCTGCTTAACCAAAGATATCCAGATTCTTGTGTTGATCTCGCAATCAACCATCCCCAGTCAGAGCCACTATTGGGACTAATTAAATTTGAGTCAAATTTTATAGGCCCATTTCAAAATTTTGCTCTGTATGTTAGAAAGGCACCTAAATAAGTCAGTTTGAATGGCCTAGTTTTTGAGAGGTCAAAATGGAGCCGATTGATTTTCATGGGGTAAGGCTCAGCATTCATGTCCCACACCTTTCATTTGGCCTATTCAGTGATGTGCAACTTTCAGAATTCAATTTGGATAAGTTTATGAGGTACCCATTTTGAGGGGTGAGCTGGAAGTGCATTTTAGGCACAAATGCAGATTTTATGGAGTAGCCTTCTTTGAGCGATTACATCTTTTGCCCTGTTGATCGTCATGAAAAAATTCAAAATAGATTGAATTGTATGCATAAAATTGAGTTAACTTGCAAAATTTCAGGTCTTGGCGAATCCATTTTCTTAGTTTTTGAAGTCAAATCCGTTTGTAGTTTGTGTGGTTTGACTAGTCCCTGTTTCGATAGCTAGTCGGAGCCCTGTTTCGCACAATTTTAAAAGTTGCCTTAGTAAGCGTCATGCAATAATGTTTGTTCTGGGCTAATGTCAGTATAAATGATGAGCTATGTTTGAAATTTCAATCCTTTATCAATTCGTTTGATCAGTTTTCAAAAGGATTCATTTAGCTATCATTTTCAGTTATCCACACTTGCATTGTTATATCAGTTAATGTAGCCATTTTTGTGAGCGCGTTGTTTGCATCCTGTCAGTCAGGTGATCGAACTAAGAATTCTAAGTTTTAATATGTACTTAAAGGTACCTATGTTTCTAATTTGAGGACCTACGGAGGTCATTTGACATTTTTGAGAAAGGCATCATGTGTTACCAGGATATTGACTTCATCAGGTCCGCAGTGTCAACAAAGCCAGTTGGGCATTTTCAAAAATTAATATCTCTTTGCTTGAGACTCGTCTTGAGAAACCGTTTGGTAGAAATTCATCCTTATATATCAGGGTACACGCTTGTCAGATGGCGAGCTCCAGAAAGGTGTTTTGACAGGTTTGAAAATTATGTCTTCGCGATTAAATGCGAAAAATGTGGCGTCATTGCCGGAAGGTTGTAAAATGGGGATTAATGATCCAAAAATGATGCTGATCATTCCGAGAGGTATGTTTGAGGTCCGTGAAGATATTCCAAAGGCCAGTAGCTTCAAAATGAAAAAAAATTTAGTCGGACCCACTTTGGGGCCCAACCTGGCCCATGCTTGTGCACTAATTTTTTCTGGTGAATTGTTCAGTTTTCATGGTATGCAATCTCCCTTTTGACAAATGATGAAGTAGAGAAAGAAGTAGTTGATATGGAAATGGTTTTAGATCCTACTGACAAAGAGACCATAACTGAAGAAGAATGATTCATGTCAATTAATTGTTCTTTGTCACGGAATTGAGAAGACTTTCAGTAGCTTAAGCAAATGGAAAATTCAAATTGACAAATGTAATGTCAAATGTTCCTTCAGCAATAAAGACAGACATGAAATATAAGCACATTATGCATAATATTTTGACTGTTGGGTATGCTGGTAGTTATTTATATGCAATTGCAGAGGCACACACATTTTCATTGAGAAGTATTAACCAGAGGTGAGGAGCGTTGAAAGCATAAGAGAATGCAGACTTTGGCAAATTAAATGCCAATCAAACAAAGAGGCCTCCTTCCACATAGGTTTATTTTGGCAAATATCTCCAACGGATGATTGAAGACCAGCATTCTCCCTCACATGGCATGGCTAAGAAAGTGGAATGGAATGCAAACAGGTTGACTCCCACATGGTGTTTAGAGTCCCAGCAAGTGTTCATAAACTGCATCAAATTTCCCTCTTCTCACATGCTGCAAGGAGATCCAAAAGAAATGCTCCAAATTTCAAGTGATATCCCCCATTTTGTGGTCTCCTATCTTCTTTTCCCCCTGCGTGACATGGAGGATGGTAAGTGGGCTGCGTTGGAGCTTTGAAATCAAATGCAAACCAGTATTCTCCCCTTCCACTGTGTGGCATGGAGCTGAATGTGTGAAATCTCACGTGGAGATGAGGAAGCAAAGAAGGGGGCTACAATTCTAGATCCTTCACATGGATTAGGGAGGAGGTTTTTTAAAGGTTTTCAAATAATTGATATTTGCAACTTCCTCTTTCTCCCCATGTGCCCTCCCAAATAAAGCAACCAAGACAACGTTGAAGCTTTCTGGCAGGGGCAAACTAATATTTCCTCTCCTCTGCGTTGAATAGATGGCGTTGGCATTGGGATAGGCTTCTTGAAATTTTGATCAATGTAATAGTAGGTTTGATGTCTCCCTTTTCTCCCTTTGGTATGGCGTGGATCTGTTGCAATGTGATGGCATGGGCATTCAAAGAACAAACTCCACGAACTCCAGCATCTTCCGAGATCCACGAACTCCAGCATCCTCTAAGTGTCGTGAGTTGATAATATATCCCAGTATGGCGTGGTTGAGAAGAAAGACCATTGAATTCTAGGCAAATAAAACAAAATCACCATGAAAGCACTCAGGGAAAGCTTAAAAGTGCAACTACAGGCAAAAATGAATTATCCCACATTCGTTGGAAAGTGGGATATTTTAAAGTTTATAAGAAAAACCGCACAGTAATAATATGTCTAAGCCATAAAGGCTTTTGACGGATGGTGCTTGATGGCACCCAAGGTGGGCCCATGCGCGAGCATGGATCCCAAGGCGATGGAGGAGGTGACTGGGCAGCGACCAGGTGGACCCCATGCAGGCACTCTTCCCGAGACAGATAGGTAGAATTTTGCAGAGAAAGACCGGCTTAACGAGTGAGCAGGTTCGAGATGGATCAACGGTGCGCGTGGCTTTGCGAAGGCAAGATGCACACCTGTTAGAGCCTGCGAAATGGCAAAATGAAAATGGTGAAAATGTAGCAGGTTAACCAGTGAGCATGTTGGATCAAGATCAACAACCTGCGTGATTTCATAGGCCAAAGATGCACGAAAGTTAAAGCCTGCGAAATGGCGAAAGCCAGGTGGCGCACAAATGGTAGGTATAGTCAGATGTCCAACAGGCGGGCCCAGTGAGGTGGCACAGAGGTGGTGCCTAGGTGGCGATGACATGGCACTGAGGTGGTGTACATGTGGCAGCCAAGTGACGGATGAGCAAGCGGACATGTCGTGGTGATGAGGTGTCATCCCAGGTGGCACCCAGTGGACCCCATCAACCAATTAGATCTCGCCACGTGGCAAAAGCATCAGGACCAAATGGAGGCAAAAATCAAAATTAAAATCCATAAATGATATAGTCTAAACTATATTAAATTTCGAAATATTTAAATGATTGAGCACATTGGTGAATTAATTCACCCAGGGTCTAAATTTTGGCCAAAATATAAGGTGCTATATGTTTTCAGAAAGCTCTCGGAGTGAGGAATCTGATTATGGAGTTAATTTTGACAAATGTGGGATATTTTGGAAGTATTTTGGCCAAGAGTAAAATTCAGTTAGAGAGAAGATATTTGATAATTTTAGTTGTAGATTTGATTTTCTTCCCTCCTCTTTTAATTCCCAATTCTTCTCAGTTGTAAGGGTTCTAGAAATTTGGAGAATGGCTCCATTTTTTCATGGCTTCCAATTCTGAGTATTCTTCAAGATTGTACAGAGCAGGGCTATCCTTTCGGTAATGGAGTTCAATTCCTTGCTATAGGTGTTCTTAGTTGCAAGTTCTTGTGTATGTAAGGCATGCACAAATTCACACAGAAGTTGTCTCCAGATTTGTATTTTCATTATAATCAAATCAGATCCTCAATGAGGCTGAGATTTGTTATCTCAAGGAGGTAATTGTGATTGTTTGCAGGGATTCTTCAAGGAAGAATTTAAATTCTGTAATAGATCATGACTAATGGAATATAGTTTTTGGATTTGATATTTTTTGTGAATGAGCTGAGTAATGCATTTATGCAAGGCATTAAATGCATGAATATTTAGTAATGAAGATGGATTTGCAGTATAATCTTTCATTTATAGTTTAATGAGTGACTCTGTTGCCCTTGGATAAGGCACTGGTCTTGCAAGTTTGGGGATGTTTCTCAGATATACATTTTAAAAGACAAATCTATTTCCCTTTATGTTTAGGGGTTAATGTTCTATCCTTCCAAAGCTCTATTTCACCTATTATTTGTATAAGATCCAGCCCATCTGTACATGTTACCTAATTTGGTGAGCTTGTGGAATGGTTTGTCTGCTCATTGTTGATGCAGTCTTATCTTTGTGATTGTTGTATTCAATGAATCAAAAGGGTATCCCCCCCTAGGTCTAGCAGAACCTAAAGTGCAGGAGGATCATTAGGATCCTATGTTATGTTGTCCAAGCCCTTAGGTGTTTCATTGATTGAGATTGGCTATCTCATAGATAGATTTACAGGTGTCTTGGGTTATCACTTTTGGTGAACAACAACATTTTTAGGGGTATGTTGTCTATTCTTTGCATGTGGATTATATGCATTGATTTGATTAAGATCTCGTTTAGGTTATGTGGAAATTGTCATAAAGTTGGCTACAAGTTTCCTTTCATACTGGTCGAGCGATGGCACAATGAGACATGTTCCTTCCATTTGTCGATGAGAGAGATGAAAATGATATCGGAGAACGTCTTGAGGATCCTTCAGATTCCCATCACTTGCGAGCTAGTGACATGTGACAAGGAAGTTGCGGAGGCAGTATTTTGATGGATCTTCCCATACCCAGAGCTGGAGATATATGATGGGTCGGTCCCATGGGAGGACATTACAAATTTATATGAGCCACTATCGGCGGTGTTGTCTAGGATTGTTAGAGGACTGTTATACTTGGATCGGAGATCACATTTACTCATTTTTGGTTGGGGACAGGTTATGGAGCAGATGGTTAGCGAGGGCACCCAATATGCATGGGGTCCATCTATCTTAACTCATTTGTACAGTGATCTTCATGATGTGGTCTACCATGTTATTACTTCATTGGGGGTTAGGATCACCTTGTTGCATATCTGAGCATGAGAGCACTTTCCCATCACTCACAATCTAAATATGGGTACCAGACCACTGTAATAGTGTCATGCCTTAGATGATCTCGATACAATGGTCTAGTGCCCATATTTAGATTGTAAGTCATGGGAGGATGATGCGAAGGCTATGCCATATGTTTACAAAATTCATTTTTTGATCGGTCGCACATCCTATATTATCAAGACATTTCCCTGGCCATGTGATGAGACACTTTAGTTGGACATAGGTTATGTTGTGGGGCTCAGGAGAGTATACTTGAGTGGTGCGCGATTGATACTAGTGGGGTCATATTTTGTCATATGATCAGGCATTGGCAGAGTTTCCCATTTTACAACTTATTTCATGGTCGTATAGAGCATATGTGGCAGATGCAGGGGTTATGGAGGAGTATGCATAGTATCATGCAACGTATCCATTTATATTCATTTTAGATGTTGCAGATATAGGGGGAAATGCAAGTGCAGTAGGTGTAGAGATTGGTGGGGGAGGACAAGGAGACCTACATGAAGCTATGATAGTGCAGTTATAGACTCTGCTGACCACCACAAAGGATTGGATTCGTGACTTGGAGGTCAAGTTAGATGATAGGGATGTGAAGATTATCACTTGAGATTTGTAGTTGTTTTCCCAAGGGGCTGAGTTCACTGTAGTTTTAAGGGAGAGGGATGACGTTAAGGATAGATTATGATAGAAACAGGACAAGATCCAGGTGTTGGAGGGAGCATAGGGATAGGGCCCTATATGCGAGGTGATGAGAGAGATGTGGCAGGTTGGGGTGGAGATTGACTATTGTCAAGGATTGTACGAGAAGGTAGTGCCCAACAATCAATGAACTATGAGTTATTCTCATAAGCGAAAGGTTAGATCAGAGTGCTCGCAAAGAGACCAGAGCAGTGGGGGTGTGATGGGTTCTCCTCGGCGAGGTGATGATGGTGGTGGTCCCTCTACATCCGGCGAGAGTGTCACTTAATGTGTGTGTTGCCTTCTGTATTCTGACATTCTTATATTTTTACTTACTGATACTTGGATGGCTCTTGGTAGCTGATTTTATTGACATCAGTGTACTCTGATTCATATGTACTTTGTTTTGATGAGAGATATATGATGAGATCTCGTTTTTGGTGGCAGTGATATGAGATGTTGGTTTAGGATGATTAATTGTGTATGTAGGATGCATGTGATCTTGTTGATGTGATATGCATGATATGTGATGGATTTTATATTTTTTTATGATGCTCTATGATGATGATTTATTATGATGATGTAGTTATATGTGGATAATATATATATAGGGTTTTGATATATTGCACGATTATGGATGGATGCACATGTATTAGTTTTATGTTGTAGATGATTTCTTTATATATGTGAAATGGTAATGATGTGTTCAATCATATAAAATATGTGAATGCAATGTAATGATTTGTTTGATGATATGTAATGGTAGAATGTAAAATGATGTGATGTGATGATAAATTATGTAAAAAATGGTAACGATGTGATCATAAATAATATAGTATGGATAATATAATATATGTAATGATGTGGAAATGTTGTGATAATATAAGAAATACATGATGATGATGATATGTATAATAATGTTTAATTTTGGAAAGACGATGAAAATGATAATGATGTGAGAATGTGATAATGTTTAATTAAATTAAAATGATGTGATGATAAATGATATAGTATGGAAAATATGATGTATGTAATGATGTGAAAATGATAAGGATAATGTGATAATATGAGAAATACATGATAATGATGATAATAATTTGAAAATGATAAATATATAATGAGGATAATAGGAATCATTGAAAATGATAGATAAATGAGGAGATGAAATGCACTAATGCAAATGAGCCTAAATGATAATGTAAGATGAGTGAGGTGTATCAGAGTAATCCATCAGGATTTGTCTTAGCTTTCTCATAGAAACCTTAGTGAAATTTACATGCATGTGAACAAAAGATATGGACAATGAATGTATGAAAAAATGAATGAGTGGTATGCAACAGGGTGTAATATAAATAGATGAGATGAAATGGCGATCTATGGCCTATTCATAATGATTTATTTCCTCATTGAGCGTGGTACTACCGATCTTTGGCAAGGTATCAGAAACCAAGGTTGAGCATTGCACCTGTAAACAAACACAACAGACAAGGAAAGTTCCCATCCATTTTGGTTCATATACATATGGTCGAGATATATGCTGTAGTCAGTAAGCCATAGTGATCCATGATTTTTTCTGTTTTGCATATGATCTCATAAATTAGTGAACTTCCCATATAGACACCATTAGTATGTGCCCCATAACTTCATTGGAAAAATCCGTAGATAGAAAACAAAGATAAGAAAAAGATATCAGGAACCATCTCGACTACTCTAATCACTTGTGGATATCCTGGAGTAGCATTGGAACTTGATACATAAAGAAATAAACTAACCAAGTGCCTATCAACCAAATAGATGCTTGTTGTCAAAGAGAGATGTCACCATGTCTTGTTTTGAAGGAAGGATGCATCCTTGTTTAAGACAGTCTCGTATATGTGTTGATCAAGTGTTTGCTTGTTTGTCTGAGAGTTGGCCATCATGTATGTAGCTCAAAATGTTGTTTTACGTCTGACTGGATATTTATGTATAAGTGTATGGCAATGTTTTTTATTTATTTTGATGTTTTCTAATTTTTTTGGGTGTATACTTTATTTTGAATGTTTTTGGATTATTTCAGGACATTTTCTGAATGTTTTTGGCCTTTTGACTATTTTATGAATATTTTTGTCCTCAACTATTTTAGGACATTTTTTGAATGAGTAACTCAGTGAATCATTGGTATTGAAAATCCACTCCCATCATATAATAAAAATTTGCCCCCGGTTAGGTGTTAGTGTGAAAGCATGATGCAAAATTCATGAGGTAATAACATTGATTTTTGATTAATAACAAGCTATGATAGATATGATGTATGAGCGGATGATATCGCAACAAGTGTGAAAGACAATGGAGTTGTAACCTTTACAAATGGTGTCTATTTACCAAGTTTTCACCACCATACTTATCCAAGTCACCACTGAAGTGGTTTTCATCGTTTGGATGAATGATTTTTTTCTTTACTATTTTCTTTATTTTTTTCATTTTTTTGTACATTGTTTAGGACCTTTTCTGAATGTTTTTGGTATTTTTTGATATTTGATGAGTTTGGTGCTTTGTACAACTTATGTATAAAACTTTTTGAGATGCATGTTGTTGATTGGATCTGCCAATGGCTCTCCTTTTGAAGTTGCTAATTGATATTCCCCAGACTCAAAGACTACAATGATGACATATGGACCTAGACAATTGGATTCAAAATTGCCTCGATGTTCTCTGTTTGGTTGATTGAGAGGATTCTCTCTGAGAACAAGATCTCCTACCTTAAATGTGTGATGTTTGACCCTATGATTGTAGCTTTTTCTCATGAGTTCCTCATATGCTTTTAGGTGATTTTAGGCATCTTGTCTCTTTTCATCAAGTAGTTCCAAGTCCTGAAGACGGGAGACTCGGTGCTCTTTATCAATTGTCAAATTATGCAAGGAAACCCATAGGGATGGTAATTATACCTCAATAGGCAAGATAGCTTCTGCTCCATAGACAAGTGATTATGGGGTTGCGCGTGTAGGAGTCCAAATGATAGTTTGGTATGCCCATAGTGTAGGATTCAGACGAATGTGCCAATCAGGACTAGCATCATTGAATGTCTTCTTGAGGATCCTTAATATGTTCTTGTTTGAGGCTTCTGCTTGACCATTTTCTTGTGGGTAATATGGGGTGGAGAACCGATGTTGGATATGAAACTTCTCAAAGAGTTCCTGGACATCTTGATTTTTGAAAGGAAGCCCATTATCTATGATGATGGGACATGGGTACACCATACCAACAAAAGATGTAGTTTAAGATAAATGAAGTGATCTTCTTGTCGGTTACTTGGGTAAGTGGAATGGCTTCGATCCACTTGGTGAAGTATTTTGTGGTGGTAATGATGAAGTTGTGACCATTGGATGAAATGGATGGATTTTACCTGCAAGGTCTAGTCCCCACTGACAAAAGGGTCATGGTGTTGCGATGGGTTGCAATTCTTGCGATGGTGCATGTATCAAATCTCTATGAATTTGGCACTTTTTGCATTTTTTGACAAAGTAGTAGGATTCTTTTTCGATGGAGGGCCAATAGTACCTTGCTCACATGATCTTTTTACCCAATGAAGGGTCACTTGAATGAGACTCACATATGCCTTCATATACTTCTTCTAAAGTTATGGTTACCTCACCTTGGTCTAAACATCAAAGGAGAGTACAATTGAGACTTTTTCGATATAGGGTTTCGACAATGATAGTGTATCGAGCGGATTGGTGTATGAAGATTTTTTCTTTGATTGTTTGATTGGTTTGGTGGAAGGATTTGATCACGTAGGTAAGCATAAAACTCATCATACCATGGGAAATCAAAACCAATAAGTTGACATACCATCTCAGATTCTAGTATATCATAAGAGGGGATCCACAGTTGTTCAACTAAGAGATCGTAGCGTGTTGAATTTTGTAGAAAATCAAGAAGAGAGGCTATTGTAGCCATTGCATCTGCAACTTAGTTCTAGTCTCAAGGAATATGTTCAAAAGTGGTAGATATAAATAATTCTTTGAATCTACAACCATTTTCTTGTAAGGCATGATCTTATCATTTTTAGTTTGGTATTCATCATTGACCTATTGAATGACTGTTGTGAATAGCCATATACTTGTAGCTCCTTTAAGTTCCATTGTATGACCATTCTTAATCTTGTGATTAAGGCTTCATACTCTGCTATGTTGTTTGTACATGGTAATGTGAGCCTATATGATTTTGGAATGCTATCACCTTGAGGTGTGATGAAGAGAATGCCAGCTTCTGAACCATGCCTAGATTATGAACCATAAAAATATAACTTCCATTATTGTGCTAGCATGAGTGTGAAGATTTCCTCATCTAGAAAATTTGAGATGAGAGGATAGTCTCCTATGAGTGGTGATTTGGCCAACTGATCTATAATGACCTGCCCTTTGATTGTTTTTCGGTCCACATACTCTATGTAAAATTCATTGAGGAGCATAACCTATTTTGCCAAGTGGCCTATTAGTGTTGCTTTACTGAGTAGGTACTTGAGTGGATCTATCTTGGAAATGACTTGTGTCTTGTGTGTTAGCATGTAGTATCTTAGTTTAGTGGCTGCTACAATCACTGGTAGGCAAGCTTGTTCAATAGGCGTATAATTGAGTTCATACCCTACTAGTGTCTGGGAGATGTAGTATATTGCACATTGTTTGCCTTCTACATTATGTTGTACTAGTAATACTCCTAAGATCATAGTTGTAGCTGATATGTATAATAACAAGGGCTCTAGAGATGGTGGTGTCATCAGGTAGTCTTTTATTTGTTGGAATGCTTATTGGTAATTCTCTTCCCATTTGAAACAGACATTCTTATGAAGCAGATGTCTAAAGGGAAGACATTTATCGGCCAACTGTGCAATGAACTGATAGATTGATTGTAGCCTTCCTTGTAATTTTATTAACTGACTGATGTTATTAGGAGGTAGCATTTCCATGATTGCCTTCACCTTGGCAAGATCAACCTTAATTCCTTTGTTCGAGATAATGTATCCTAGGAGCTTCCCAGAGGTTACTCCAAAGACACACTTCTTTAGATTTAGGTGTACATTATATTGCTCCAGTTTGGTGAAAATTTTGTCCAGCACGGCGAGGTGACCCTCTCTTGTTAGTGATTTATCTAGTAAATCATCCACATAGTCTTCCATTAGTGTATACGTCATGTCATGGAATATGGTAGCCATTGCCCATTGATATGTAGCTCCTACATTCTTGAGACCAAATGGCATCACATTCCAACAGTATGTACCCCATGGGCATGTGAAAGTAGTTTTATGTTGATCCTCTAAGGTGATCTTAATTTGGTTGTATCCTGAAAAACCATCCATGAGTGATAGCAGTGCATGTCCTAATGTGAGGTCCATGATCATATCAATGTTTGGAAGAGGGAAGTCATCCTTAAGACATTCTTTGTTTAGATCTCTAAAATCCATACATATACAAATACCCCTAGTTGGTTTTTCCACTAGTACGATGTTGGAGATCCATTCTGCATAATCAATGGGTCTTATGAATATTGGCATATGAACCGGTATGATGACATGATGATATTGTATGTTGTCATTGATGTCAATATGTTGAAGAGTGAACCGGTATATTGAAGTAAGCAACAGGCAAGTGAACCGGTATGTGCGAAAAAGTAAAGCGGTATGTTTGTTCCAAGTGAACCGGTATGTTGGAATGTAAACTGGTCTATGGAATGTGGTATGACTACCAGTTGGTATTCTTAGCTTCAGGGTTTCTGGTTGAAGTGTTCCAAGCCTGTGTGATTCAACTGATGACATCACGTGATGAGTTAGCATTCTAATGAAGATCATATCATGGTGTCATGTGACTCTTGTGCATGTGAAGAATCTTGCATGAAGGAGATTTATCCTATCCACCTTGGGAATGTGCAAAGTCTCTGTAAATGGTGGAAAATGCGTGATGGGTTATCAGCCTCCTAGAATTGGTGAAGAACGAATTATGGAGAACATCTTGAGATCTATTCAAGACTGTTGTAATCAATGCAATATGTTCAATGGTTAAGATTGAACTAATTGAATTGCTTAACCTATAATGTTTAGGGTTTAGGGTTTATGATACCGACCTATATGTTTCCTATAAGGTTTATGTTGTTCTTCATGTTGAGGTTGTTGGCAAATGTTGTGTGTGTATCTAAGTGTAGAGATACGTGATTCTTGCCAGACCAGATAAGAGAATAGATACCTGCAGAGTGTGATTGCAAAAGGAAGGAACTAAAGTGGATCTGCACTGACATTGAGTGTTGTTACCAGATCATTGTAATACCTGTTCATCTCTAACCACTTCAATAGTTGGAAAACCCTTAACAGGGTAGCTTTAACTGTCTTGCTATAAATCCTTTAATAGGGTGACTCAAAATCTTTGAGTTCTTGGAATCCTCTAACAAGGTAACCTTTAACAGGGTTTAACCCTTAACCGGGTATTTTAGCCATCCCTTAATTGGGTGATCCCTAGCAGGATCAGTTCCTAATAGAACCTATTGTAAAGTCTTTAACCAGACTAGGCTCCTAACAGAGCGGACTTCAAAAGGGTTCAAAGAACAGCTTGTGGGTATTCATCCCCACCGTTGTTTTTCCTAGTTGGGTTTCCACATGAAAAATATGTGTGTTATGTTTGATGTTTTTCATATGATGCTTTGTTATTTTTTGTCAAGTGGTAAAGCATGTTGAACCAATAAGTCTTTACATTTATGTTGTTGTATCACTTGTGTATGCATATAAGTGAAGGAGAATAAATTCTAATCTGTGAGGTATTTGTTGATGACATAATCTTTGGAGTAGATGACAAGATGAGTCATGAGTTTGCAGATGAGATGAAAAAGGAGTTTGAGATGTCACTTATAGGGGAGATTAAGTTCTTCATTGGACTACAGATTCAACAAATGAAAGATGTTATCTTTATCACTCAGTCCAAGTATGTCAAAGAGGTGTTGAAGACCTTTGGCATGGAAGACAAAAAACCGGTTGGTACACTGATGGTGACCAGTTGTAAATTATCAAAGGAGGATGACTTAGCGTTGGTAAATGAGAAAGAATACCGATTAATAATCAATAAGTTGCATTATGTAGTGCATAGCAGACTAGACATCACACATGCAGTGGGCATTACTGCACGGTTCCATAAAATCCCAAGAGAATCCCACTTGGTAGCAGTCAAGTGGATTTTGAGATATCTAAGGGGAACTATTGACTATGGATTATGGTATCCATACAGTAATGATTTCAACCTGAAAGTGTTTACAAATGTGACTGGGCTGGTAATGTGGATGACTAGAAGAGCACAACTGGTGGTGCATTCTTTCTTGGTGGTAGACTAGTCTCATGGATGAGTAAGAAGTAGATCTATATCTCTCAGTCTACAACAGAAGCTGAGTATGTTGCAACATTTATGAACTGCACCTAGACAATCTGGATGAAGCATGTATTAAGTGGCTTCAAAGTTCCTATATCTGAACCAGTAAGTATATTTTATGACAACACAAGTGCAATTAACATCTCCAAGAATCCGGTTTTATATTCTAGAACCAAGCACTTTGAGCTTAAGTATCATTTATTAAGGGAAAACGTTCAGAACAAAGAAGTTGTACTAGAACATGTTTCTAGTAAGGAGCAGTTAGCAGATATATTCACCAAGCCTCTACCAAAGGCTACCTTTATCTATTTGAGATGTGAATTAGGGGTGTTGCCCCTTCAAGAGGTAAACTAAAGGTATGTGCTCCACATCAGTCAGGCATTGCAGTGTCAAATCTTTTTAGGATTGATGTGTTGAAGGTTGCTACTCCTCAGGGGGAGCGGCATAGTGGAATAGGTAAGCTTGTGCCTCCACTTTGGCATTGTTGTCAAAGGGGGAGAAGTTGTGTTGGTGAGAAGATATCTGCAACTTTGGGGGAGAAGATGTGAAGCGGAGAGATATCTTTGTATATTGCCATCAATGCCAAAGGGGGAGATTGTTGGCATATGAACCGGTATGATGACATGATGATATTGTATGTTGTCATTGATGTCAATATGGTGAAGAGTGAACCAGTATATTGAAGTAAGTAACTGGCAAGTGAACCAATATGTGTGAAAAAGTGAAGCGGTATGTTTGTTCCAAGTGAACTAGTATGTTGGAATGTAAACTGGTATATGGAATGTGGTATGACTACCGGTTGGTAGTCTTAGCTTCAGGGTTTCCGGTTGAAGTGTTCCAAGCCTGTGTGATTCAACCGATGACATCGCGTGATGAGTTAGCATTGTAATGAAGATCAGATCATGGTGCCACGTCAATCTTGTGCCCGTGAAGAATCTTGCATGAAGGAGATTGATCCTATCCACCTCGGGAATGTGCAAAGTCTCTATAAATGGTGGAGAATGCGTGATGGGTTATCAGCCTCCTAGAAGCGGTGAAGAACGAATGATGGAGAACTTCTTGAGATCTGTTCAAGACTGTTGTAATCAATGCAATATGTTCAATGGTTAGGATTGAACTGACTTAATTACTTAACCTAAAATGTTTAGGGTTTAGGGTTTATGATACTGACCTATCTGTTTCCTATAAGGTTGATGTTGTTCTTCATGTTGAGGTTGTTGGCAAATGTTGTGTGTGTATCTAAGTGTAGAGATACGTGATTCTTGCCAGACCAGATAAGAGAATAGATACCTGCAGAGTGTGATTATAGAAGGAAGGAACTAAAGTAGATCTGCATTGGCATTAAGTGTTGTTACCAGATCATTGTAATACCTGTTGATCTCTAACCACTTCAATAGTTGGAAAATCCCTTAATAGGGTAGCTTTAACCGGCTTGCTGTAAATCCTTTAACAGGGTGACTCAAAATCTTTGAGTTCTTGAAATCCTCTAGCAAGGTAACTTTTAACAGGATTTAACCCTTAACCGGGTATTTTAGCCATCCCTTAACCGGGTGATCCCTAGCAAGATTGGTTCCTAATAGAACCTATTGTAAAGTCTTTAACTAGACTAGGCTCCTAATAGAGCGGACTTCAAAAGGGTTCAAAGAACAGCTTGTGGGTATTCATCCCAACCATGGTTTTTCCTAGTTGGGTTTCCACGTGAAAAATATGTGTGTTATGTGTGATGTTTTTCATGTGATGCTTTGTTATTTTCTGTCAAGCGGTAAAGCATGTTGAACCAGTAAGTCTTTACATTTCTTTTGTTGTATCACTTGTGTATGCATATGGGTGAAGTGGAAATAAGATGTTAGATTGTGAGGAAAGTTACGAGTTACCGGTTAATGTCTTTCACATTCTTACTGTGTTTAACCAGCAGTAATCTGGTTTAGACCGGTGTCATTACTTGTCGTTCAAGTGCAGAGTTTTCAGTCAAACCAGTTTAAGTAAAAGTGATTTTTACCTGTATTGATTCACACACCCCCCCCCCTCTTAGTATTGGTTTGGTACTAATTTTTCATCATTTATTCATCAATGAAACCCATGTCTGATAGGTTTTTGAGCTCTTCTTTTACTAACAATGCAATCTGAGGGTGCATTTTTCTGAGTTTTTATTTCATCGATTTTGCACCCTCTGCCACTATCAAGTGATGTATTACTAGTTCTGGATCTAGTCCTGGCATGTCTGCATAGGACCATGCAAAACTGATTTGTCGCTTTTGAAAGAACTCTATAAAATCAGTATCTTCGTCTGGAGTCAATGATTTTGCTAGATGTATTATGTGCGGATTTTCTGGAGCCCCTAGATTGACTTCCTTTGTCTCTTCTATGAGAATGGATGATCTCTCCTAATTAGTTTTGAAGGAGAGAATGTCAAACCTTCCATCTTCAGGCACCTCAGAGAGGTTTTCACCCTTGGATGTGTCCTTTGTTTTTACTTTTTTGGGATCCAAAAGTGCCACGGTGTGGTTTTCACTTGAGGATCATGTTTTGATTGTAATATTTTGTGACTAAAAGGTTTGGCATTCTCTCCAAAGTAAGTCATGTTGTTAAGTTCAATAGCATACCCAAATTTATGATCCCCACTTGGTATGTTATCCCATAATTCAAGAAATCCTATGATCACGCCATTGTTTTGGAATGTGTCAAGGTGTGGGGGATCTTGTTGGTCCCAATCAATGAGTTCAGGGTTAATTATTGGCATTATCTCATCAATAAGGTTGAGTTCATAGGATGCATCAGTTAGGGTAAGTAAGGATGTATATATATGTATATATATATATATATTTTATTTACATAATTATCTGAAAAATGAAATATGTTACAAATTATATTCCTGAGTTCATTCTACATTTATGCATGTTTGCATATATATATATATAGATGTTAAACAAATTTTTTTAAAGCAAAAAAAAAAATGAGCGATCCCCCATGCCCTGGAGCTGAAGCTCCCTGTGAGCTACCATTGGGTGGCTTGGGCCCCTCTATGGGCCTCGACCCACAAGGGCGACCTCGATCACCACTGTGGGTTGTTCCCCATAGGGGCGCCCATGGCGCCACTGTGGGCCATGACCCATAGGGGCGCCTACGGTGCCACTGTAGGCTGTGACCCGTAGGGGCGGTCTCGGCCACCACTATGGGTCATGTCCCACAAGGACATCGCGGCGTCGCTGCAGGCCGTGACCCCCAGTGGTGGCCTCAGCCGCCACTGCGAGTGGCTACCACAGTGGCTACCACCACCATGTAACATACGTCGCCGCCTCTCCCTATGACCTCTTCGCCCTTCCTCCACCATTCTCATACACCTACACACACACACACAATCCCATCACAAAAAAAGAAAAGATATATTTTTTGTTAGTAGAAAAGCAACCCTAACCCAACTTTGGGTTAGGGTTAGCTTTGATAAAATAGAAAAGAAATGGATAGGTATAGATATTATAAACCCTAGTTAGGGTTCAAAGAGATTATTATATTAAATTAAATAATAAGGGGTGGGGGGAAAACTTTTCAAATTTGAAAAGGATAACCCCCATATGTACATAGTCAACGTTTTTGAAATGATCATTTTCTATTATTGAATAAGAGGTAATTTGTTCTTAATGCAATTTTTTTATTTTAGACAAATATTTATATGCTTATATATATATATGGATGTTTAGGTTAAATTTCTTTTGGAAATTTTATTAATGGGAATTATTAAAATTATAATGTACAATTTTAGCCTATAGGGGTTATATTGGCCAAACATTAAATAGTTGGAATTTAATAATCGTAGGGGATCAAATTTGACATTTTGGGAAATGAATTTTTAGGCAATTGTTATAATTGTTTTAGTTAACTTTATAGTCGAATCTAATCACATTATTTACATTTGCTCAAATGAATATTTAAATTCAATAATCGAAGTGTTAACATTATTTTAATTATTCCAAGAAGCAATTAAATATTATTTGAGATAATTAATATCTCTTGGCTAGTAAATTAAGGATTATTTGCCTAGATTAATTTATTAATTAATAAAGTGGTAATGACACTTTTTTTGAGAATTATTTCTGCATTAAAATGTTATCGCATGCATGGTTAATTTAATTAAATCAACTTTAGTAAACCACTCTTTTATTTCCTGAGTTAACCTTTAGTTAAGACAAAACTTTATTGTTCCATCTTTATTGTAGCACTTTTAGTATTATTAGGATGTTTTGAAAAAAAAAATTGTTGTTCCATTTTGCATGATAGTTTTGATCCATGTTCCTCCTTCAACACCTTTGTCTACAAGAGTATCAAGAGAATCCCCCTCTTATTCATGTGAAGCCAAAGAACCCCATTCATATTCATGTGAATCTGTCTTGGAATCACTTTCTAGAACTTTGTCACTGTGTGTTATAGGGATGTTTGCCGATGTGAAAGGTTTGTCAACAAATGTTGCAGAGGTTATATCTAAGAAAATTGTTGATTTTGCTTGGGTGTCTGAAGTGGACAAAAATTTTATCCTAGGAATGATAGTTTGGCGTGAAACATAACTCTTTTGCTTACTTGCTGTATGTGTGGTCTTCAATTGACAAGTGCTTTTGTGACTTGGATTTTTGTATTTTGTAGGTCGATCTACAATGGTCACTATCCTTCTTCTAGAAGGGATGAACTTGGAAGTAGTCTTATTTTGTTTGCTAGTGAGCTTGAGATTAGAAGAGCCTCTTGAACTAGGGTTGAATCTGAGTCCAGTTTTATCCCTTGGTTGTGACAAGGGTTGCAATGGCTCTTGTACACCTTGTTTGTGGGATCCTAATGCACTATGGCCATCATAGCCCATATTTTTCATTAGGGTAAAAACTTTACCATACCCCTCTGTAGGGATATTGATTTGTTGTTTAGTTGTACCGGAAGGGTCTCTGTAGATACATCTTGCCAAGTCTTCATCAATAGTTTCATGTTCTTGTGATCTTCCTAGGATGAATCCATTAAGTGTATTAGTGTTGGCTGCAACAAGTAGCTTGAGTGACATATGTGGTTTTCCATGAGTCCTAAGTGAGAGGGGTAGTTGGCCAACACAAAAAAGTTAAGTAATATTATACTCTCCTGAGCCTTCATCCTTTACTTTCATTTTAAGCTTTTCCTATTTGGGTGTAGAGATCGATGTATTGGTGAGAGAAGTTGGGTGGATGTAGGATGATGATGTCATGGCTTCTTTATTGCTAGGGACTATGATATCTGGTTGATGCCTTATATTGTTGCAAAAGTAAAATGGGTTGGCATCACTGAGGATAGTAATATCTACTCCATTATGTGGAAACTTGATGCATTGATGGTAAGTGGATGGTACTTCTTGCATGGCATGAATCCATGGTATGCCTAATAGGAGATTGTATGGAAGAGGGACGTCTAGGACTTGACAAACCACATTCTTCACCACAGGTCCTACCCGTACTGGTAGAGTAACATGTACCCTTTAGAGGAGCATTCTACATCATTGTAGGCCTTGATGGTGATCCTCTTTCTGGCATCAACTGCTTCTACTACATATCCCAATGCTATGATTAACTATAACATACAAATGTTAACGCCAACTCTAGTGTCAATCAAGACTCGCTTGATTCTATGTTTATGTATGGATCCCTCGATGTGGAGAGGGCCACGATTATGTGGTTGTTGAAAGGATGTATCCTAATTCTTAACAAAAGTGAGACATGGTGATGATTTGAGACTTCCAACCATGGCTTGAAATTGATTTGTATTGAGGTTGGATGGAACTAACGCTTCTTGGAGAGCTTGGTCCAAGATGGTTTTATGTGAGGGTGATACGCACAAATCTCTAGTATGGAAATGAGTGTTGGTATCTTATCCAATTGATCACAAGTCTATATTGTTTGGGCACATATGTCGCTCTGGATGGTGCTCCTTGTATGGTAATCTTGCTACGATGAGTAACAGTGTTGTATGCAGAATCTTTACCTTTGATTGTAATGGTTGCAACTTATTCATTGGAATCATAAAGGTTGTTGACAGTATAGGTATATGGTGCACGTGTATAGTTCATCATGTTATCTAGGTTCTTACCTTAATGGGAAGGACCTCCTTTCTCATATGATGGAAGTGGATTTTTGAACATGGTATGATCGATATTGGAATTTTTTGGATTGTGACCATCCACTTCTATATCACCTCGATCAACAAGGTCTTGAACGATATATTTTAACTGATGACAGCTATTTGTTTTGTGTCCTTTTCCTTTATGAAATTTACAATACTTGTTATCTCTCCACCATGAACGTTTAATCTATGGTTCATAATCTAAGGTTTTAGGCAATGTGATGAGATTGGAAGATATGAGTTGTTGTATTCAAGAGGTTCTCCCAAGAGTGTGTATGTTCGATTGGGTTTGTAGGTAGGGTACCTATTTTTAGGTGCCTCATGTTTTGTGTTAGGAGTTTGATTTTCTTTTTTTTTGGGGGATTACCTTGGTTGGTAATGGGTTTATTGTGATTATCTACTGGCCCTATGATTTTGACAATGGTTTGAGCAATTTTTGCAGTTCGTGTGTCTACAACACCATCATTAGCAATGTTTTTGTTCTTGGACCAAAATTTTGGTTTGTCACTGTTATAGGCTAATCTTGGACCACCCTTGTTGTCTTTCTAGATTTTGACAAGTCCCTTTTTGATAATGGCTTTCTCAATTTTAAGCCCTTGGGCTATCATGTCTTTGAAAGTGTCTGAACATTTGATGTCTAAGTAAAATTCCATTTGTTCATTTAAGTTTAAAATGAAAATTTCAACTAATTGTTCTTCTGGGATAGGGAAGGAATGTCTACTAGAAATGTGTCTCTATCTTTGTAAGAATGCTAAGAATAACTTGCCATTCCTTTTTTTGTATTCCCTAGATCAGCCATGGAGATATCTCGTTCTATGTTATGTGAGTGATGAATGATAAATTTTTGTACTAGGTCTTTAAATGTTTGTATTCCTCCTGGAAAACATGAAAACCATTGCATGGCCATGTTGGCATATGGACACTCCAATGAGACATTGTGTGTGATTGAAGGTTTTGTCATTGATGGCAACCTTGCAATCCTATGGCACCAACAAAACATTATACCGGCAAAGCATCACATAGGCAACCTTGCAATCCTATGGCACTGGCAAGACATTATACCGGCAAAGCATTATTCAAACAAGACAATGCACCGACATCAACAAGATCACTCTACACTGGCACCGGCACAGAAGATGTACACCGACATAGAAAAGAACATGTATACTAGTACAGAGGCCGACAGGATTTTTGATATGCAATATTTTGTTTATTATTGTAAGCCGACTTGGCAAATTGTAAAATGACTCTTGTATATAAAAGAGATCATTGTAGACATTTGGAGGATATGGATAGGAAGCATAATTAAATTATAAGGCAGACCTAATGTGCGAATTGTAGGTCAAGGGTATATGTAAAGAATAGAGCAAGAACCAGTACTGAATCTCGCATTGAAGATGCTATTGTAAAGCAGTACATAATATTGGATTTGTGTAAATCCTCATTGTAAGTCAGTGTGACTTCTTATTGAGCAGTGAGCTCTAGGCAATTGGCCTTCCTGCATGTGCAGGCCCCTATTGTAAGTAATATTCTCTTATTGGCTAGTAAGTGAATATTGTGGGTCACAAATCCCACCGAGGTTTTTCCCACACCGGTTTTCCTCATTAAACATCTTGTGTTATGGTGTTCTTTTCATGTGGATGTTTTTGATTCTGTTATTTACATTAATTCTTGCATACCAGTATACTGTTACTTTATGTTTTGCATATTCAATTTTAAGAAAATTACATTACTAGTCAGATACTGATTCACCCCCCCTCTCAGTATCTATGGGAACCCTAACAATTGGTATCAAAGCCTGGTCCTCTATTTTCAGAAGCCTAACAGCTTGAGGAAGATGGAAAATCTGATGAAGCAACTTGAAGGAGCTCTTACTGACTATGATGCAGAGAAGTTGAAAAATATCAAATTAGAAGATGACTTAAAAGCAGCTCAGGACATTATTCAGGCACTTCAAGAAAATCTTACTGTTACAAGAAATAAGAGAAGAGAACTTTGTGAAAAATTGCAAAATGAGAATGATGAAATGGAATCACTAAATGATATGATAAGCAAATTGAAACAAGAGATCATGACAACAAAAAATGAAATGCAGGATATGACTAAGATTTTGCAAAGAAATTGAGGACAGAAAGAAGAATGAAGAAGAATTGACCAGAAGACTAAGTGATGCAGCAAATGAGAACACAAGACTTAGCTATGAAAATGACATGTTGAAAATAGATCTGATGCATACTCAGAATGACTCAAATGAACTAATGAGACAAAAAGAAATCTTGGAAAGGGAATTGGAAACTGCAAATCAACACAAAGAAAAATTCAAGAAAAACTCAAAAGAACTTGGTACCTTATTGAAGAATCAAAAACCCAAAGGTGACACTTCTGGAATTGGATTTGAAGTTGGAGAAAGCTTTGGTACTGCAAATACCCAGGATCACAGCAAACCGGTAAGACCTTCTAATACTTACAAATTCAATGGAAAATGCTTTAACTGCAATAAATATGGTCATAGGGCAAATGAATGTAGATCTAGGAATTATCAGAACATCAATCCTCCCACCAGTCAATGCTCCAAATGCAACAAAATTGGTCATAACTCTAAAAATTGCAGAATGAATGTAAGATGTTATGTTTGTGGAAGATTTGGTCATTTATCAAATAAATGTAGAACACAAACCGGCATAGGTTATGGGAAAGCTATTCAGAAAAATAATGTAACTTGTTATGCATGTAACAAGATTGGTCATATTGCTAAATTTTGTAGAAGTAAAGGTACACCGGTAGATAACAAAAGCACTAGTTTGAAAGGTAAAGAAAAGGTTGAAGAAGTTAAGCAAGAATTCTCAAAACAATGGATTAGAAAAGGTGATCTAAATATTGGGGATACGCCTCCACTGGTAGAACCAACAAATGCTCCACTAGCAGGACAATATGATGCTCCACCGGCAGGACAAAGCAATGCTCCACCGGTAGGATGTTCTTCATCAAATTGATGAAAATTATCTTGAGGGTTTGGCAATCTAATGACATGTGCTATTATTCCCTCGGTTAGAGAAAAGAAGTTGAAAATCATTAATTACCGGCAAATAAAATTAAGCTAATACATTACTGGCAAGCAATTAATGTGGTAGGTAGCGGAAAAGACTTTATAAAATAAGATTTTTGGCTCCATTTCATTTCACCATGAATTCAAACTTTCAGAGAGCGCAAAGATTTCTGAGCTAAGGCATTCCGAGCAAAGAGGCAAAGCACTTCAGCAATCAATCCATCCAAAGGCAGAAAAAGGTATTTATCATCATGGCATCCTCCTCTGCACCTTAATTCATAGCAAACCCTACAGTAGTCGAAGTTATAAAATGACCTAGGCCCATGTTTCAGCTAGTTCCCGAGGTAGTTAAGAAAGATGACAACACAGGTGCTTTTTCAAAAATTCCAAAAGGTGTTGTTTATGCAGAAGACCCTAGAATGTATATCCATTGCAACATAGAGGAATTAGGTGATGAAGAAATCAAAAAAATGTATAAGTCTGTTATATGTGACAACTCCAGGAATGTGAAACCTGAACATAAAATTGTTGAAACCCTAGGATTCACTGAAATCCTCTGCATTCCTAGATTTCCCAAGGAAGTGGTTAGGATAGTTTTAAGCAGGGTGCATGGTTCATTCTTTTGGCTTGACTCAGTGCATAAAATTACAAACCTGACAAAACCAAGAAGGTCTCAAATGACTTAGTAACAAACTTAACTGGTGCAACATCCGACAAGAGATCATTGAGGGTTAATGATGTGATCGATACAAATGTTAGATTTGTTAGCATGATTTTAGGTTACAAAGCAACTCATGCTAATACGCTTAACTCAGTTTCCAGTTTATGCATAAAGAGTGCTTATGACATGGTTAAGGACAATGTAAAAATTGATATCTATGAATGGTTAAAGGATGAGTTAATTGACAATTTAGCAAAAACCAAGAAGGATAAGAAAGGAACCTTTAGATTTGGAAATTTACTTGTATGCTTAATGCTACATATAACCAAATAGGCTCCCAATATAGGCAACAAGGATTTTGGATTTGACTTACCGGTAGGAAAACAATTATCTGACTTATTCAACAACATGGGTGAAAATAGAGAGAAGAATATCAATGAGTATTTTCAAGCACTAAAGGTCAGAATGAATAAAAGAATCAGACTATCATAGGAAATTGTCAACAAATACAAAGATGATATATGTTTTGTAATCAAAAAGGATGAGATCTGGATGGACGCAGTCATTCCAAGGACAATCTGGGTAACAAAGATGGGGTATGAAACAGATGACCACATAGTGGAAACTTATGCCAAAGCACTTCTGGAAGCCCCCAATGAACCAAAGGAAGAAGTATTTGGTAGTGCTGAGACCATCGAAAGTCAAATTCAATCTAAGAAGAGAGTGAAAAAGGTTGAGGCATTTGTGAGAAAAGGAACCAGACAAGCAAAAGCCATAAAGGAAGATGTATTAAAGAAAACCGGCATAACAGAAGATGAGTTGGTAGCCCAACAACCTAAAACTCATCTATCACTAGTAGATACTTCCTCAGAAGGAGATATGCCAGCAACCTTCAAAAGAGTTGTTAGGAAAAGAGATCCCTCACCGGTAACCACTCCTTCACCTAGAAGGACAAGACAGAAGCAACAAGCCATGAGATCTCCAGTCAAGAACGTCACACCTAAGAAGAAGCTGACCCCCAAAAAGAAGAAGAAGACAAACACTGACTTGGCCCCTCTTGACATATTACTGAATGAGATCACAGAGGAAGGTAAATTGAAAAACATAGGGAAAATATATGACACCCTATCAGATGATGAGAAAGGACAAGTTGAAGAGAGTGTCATATTACACGTGGACATGTATAAAAAGTTTTTATTGCAAGTCCTAAATGAAATTCCTGATGAACTATATAAAATACTTGAGGCCAAAAGGCAAGGAATAATTGAGTTGGATAAGAAAATTAAAATAGAAAAATTACTTGCAGTATACCCGGTCAACTCACCTAAGGAAATTGATGATCTGATAGCTCAGGCCAACCGGACAGTTTTTTCCACTACACACCAGCAAATTTCACTAATGGCAGGTAGAGTTACAGAAGTTTCAAAGGAAATAGAAAATGGTTGGGATACATTCTTGGTTGAAAAAGAAAAACAAGAAGAATATAGGAATCCCAAGCCTATTCTAGTATATCAAAAGGACAAAAGGAAAGGTAAAGTTGGTGGACCACCAAGTATCAAGATCAGAGACAACTTACCCCCACCTCCTTTAAATACTCCACCGGTAAAAATAACAACTGCAGAAGATCAACCGACAACTGAGAGTATGGACACAGAGGATAATAATCCTAATCCTGAAGTCCTATATACTGTGAATGTTGATACTCAGAAAATCAACATAGTGGTAGATAAGGATACAACAGATAAAATAGGAAACAAAGAGCAACCAGCAGCAGCAATAGAGAAAAAGATGGAATCTGGAACACAAACAGAGAAACCAACAGAGCTAAAGGCTCCAGAACAGATGCCACCGGTAAGAAATGATGTAGGAAAACCAATGCTTAAAGAGATGGAGACACAAACAGACCTACCAGAGGTCAATACTAGCATGATCACTTCCACCGGCACTCAGTTTGTTGGGTCACCATCAAATGTGACTGAGGTATTACTTGAATCTATCAAGAAAATAACTGATTATAGCTCACAAGCTTATAAAGCAATAGATGATTCAATTCCATTTTTGAAATCAATAGCTCCTAATTGTAATATAAACAATAAATATTCTTTAGGCCAGTTGGATACACTTTGTAAATATATTTCTGGAAATTTTGAGAAAACAAAGGTAGAATCTGTAAAGGAAAGTGTAGAAAAAGAGAAACAGAAATTCTTTGAGGAAGAATTGCTCAAATTAGAAAGAGAGAAAGAGAAAATAATAAACAAGGCAAAATTCTTGAGATCTAAACTAAGTCCAAGATTGGACTACTTAGCATCTCTGCGGAAGGAAATCTCAGAGGCACTAACATAGGGAAGCAAAACACCGGCAGAGCACTTGCAGCATCTCACCGGTATAGTATACAGAACTGAGACAGCAATAAAAGATAGCAAGAAGTTTATGGATGGTATAAACTTAATTTTGGGAGATATTCTTCAGATAATAACCACCCAACTACAAGGTTGACGTTATGAATTGGTACAACTACAAAATCTACTAACCTTTGTCATTGATGCCAAAGGGGGAGTAGTAGGATGAGAAAATTCAAAACACAGGGATCACATGCTCAAGGGGAGCTCTCACATTTTTGGTCTACACTTTTTTTTGGATATCTTTTGAAATTTCTCATGAGTGTTGCCATCAATGCCAAAGGGGGAGATTGTTGGCATATGGACACTCCAATGAGACATTGTGTGATTGAAGGTTTTGTCATTGATGGCAACCTTGCAATCCTATGGCACCGGCAAGACATTATACTGGCAAAGCATTATTCAAACAAGACAATGCACCAGCATTAGCAAGATCACTCTACACCAGCACCGGCACATAAGATGTACACCAGCACAAAAAAGAACATGTATACCGGCACAGAGGCTGATAGGATTTTTGATATGTAATATTTTGTTTATTATTGTAACCTGACTTGGCAAATTGTAAAATGACTCTTGTATATAAAAGAGATCATTGTAGACATTTGGAGGATATGGATAGGAAGCATAATTAAATTATAAGGCAGACCTAATGTGCGAATTGTAGGTCAAGGGTATATGTAAAGAATAGAGCAAGAACCGGTACTGAATCTGGCATTGAAGATGCTATTGTAAAGTAGTACAGAATATTGGATTTTTGTAAATCCTCATTGTAAGTCAGTGTGACTTCTTATTGAGCAGTGAGCTCTAGGCAGTTGGCCTTCCTGCATGTGCAGGCCCCTATTGTAAGTAATATTCTCTTATTGGCCAGTAAGTGAATATTGTGGGTCACAAATCCCATCGAGGTTTTTCCCACACCGGGTTTCCTCATTAAACATCTTGTGTTATGGTTTTCTTTTCATGTGGATGTTTTTTATTCTATTATTTACATTAATTCTTGCATACCGGTATACTATTACTTTATGTTTTGCATATTCAATTTAAGAAAATTACATTATCGGTCAGATACTGATTCACCCCCCCCTCTCAGTATCTGTGGGAACCCTAACAAGCCAATCCACCTAAACTTTGAGAGAAGAGATTCATTAGATATGTTTCTTCATATGCCACCTCTAAGCATGCAAAGTATTATTATCTCACATGGTCTCTTGGATCTCCTTTCCCCTTGTATTTGTCAAATTTTGGTGTTTCGAAATTGCATGGGAAAGGAGGCATGATTATGTTCCTATCAAATAGATAGGGATAGATATATTTGAGATCATATTTCTTTTGTGACCTTCCTGAGTATACTTTTTGGGTGAGGTCTTGCATCTATTGTCTCAATATATCCATTTTTGTGGAGGAGGTAGGACATTCCCTTGTTGATAGTTATTGCCATATTTGTGGGTATTCCTTACCCTTCTCTCGTCTTTATTTTGTTTTTGTTGATGGATATGTTGGGCTTGTTATGGTACATCACTAAGTTGTGACACATCAAAGTCTGTTGGGATTTTTGTGTCTTCTTGAGAAAGTCTTAGGAAATGGGCATCAACATTTCCTTTGAGAATTTCCCCAAAGAGTTGGTTAAATCTGGGATTACTAGTTGCATATTCTATTTGTGCTTGTGTAGGGGTGTGTGGGCCTCCTCTTTTGGAAAAGGGGTTAATGTCATCTTCTTCTTCTTCCCATATTTCATTTTGAGTTTGTCTCTAACTTTGAGACCTAGTCCTAGCCATGTTTGAAGCATGCATTCATGGAAGTGAGGTGGGTGCAAAGTGGGTGGTCGATCCCCTTTTTAGTTCCAAGATGATATGATGATGATGATGATGAGTTCGAAGTATTGTGTGGATGTTTTATCTCCTACACTAAAGGTTGTGTATCAACAAAGCTTTTTTAGAATTGCTTGTTTCATGTTTAACAATTAAGAGATGAGGTGTAGCAAGGTGTGTGTTTACAAATCACAAGATACATAGCTTTGAGACGATGCACTCAAAAGCTAGTTTTAACCTATCTAGATTCTTAGTAATATATTTTAGGATGATTTATCCTAGATGTAGAGACACAATAGAGAGTAATTTTATTGGTATGATTAGCAATTTCTTGAAATAACTAAGGACAAGACCCTTGTGTGTTGAGAGGAATGGATTTTTATGGAATGTAAATTTTGGAATGGATGTGAACCTTAGAATTTATACTAAGGGACTATGAATTTGATTTTGGAAATGACTTTGAAGTGAGAAGGATGGAAGAAAATGAGGAAGATGAGCTATGATTGTGAAGTTTGAATTTTGGAAAGACTTGAAGTGAATGACTAGTCGATATGGAGAGTGACTCAATAAGTGATTTTTGGTTGAGGTAGATATGACAATGGGATTTTACCACTTTTATTGAGACATTGGGACAACACAGACCTTTGTTGAAAGGAACATGTTTTTAAAGATTCCTCATCAAACTCATGTCCATGATCATGAAGGTAATTGCGAAAATGGTGAAGGAATGTTCGATGTTTGAGTAAGAGTTTGCGGTTTATATAGAGAATTTTTTTTTCTTTAAGATCTCTTTTTGGCTTGGTTTCTTCCTCTCAAGATGACTTGATATATGGATTTCTTGATATTCTTGAGGATATGACACATCTTTTTCTTGTTCAAATTGTTGTTGGGGTGTAACTTTTGTTCAAATGTTTGATGATCTCTTTGACAAGAAGACACAGCAAGCACACAAGCGCATATAAACACTTCTTTTCTTTGCATGACTATTTAGGATCTTGTTAAATCTGCTCAAGGATATCTTCAAATCCCATTTTGTTTTCACATGTTTTGAACAAACGAAAGACAAATCAGATAGACTACTATTGTCAAAAAGGTCATTTTTAATATCAAAAGCCCACACGTTACACTCTGTCAGCTCAAACAGCCTTGTCACACCCTAAGGTGCACCCATTTTTTGTCTTTATCCAAAATGTGAACCAAAGAGAATTGCTCATCAATTATATCATCTTCTTGGGAGATATATGGTGAGTGTCTTGGGGGCGGATTCTTCCTCACCCTTGCACTTATGATATCACAAATGTTTGGATAACTGACTTGGTGTGGGCTCTATTTCTAAAGTTTATAGTGAAGGTTTTGTTCGAGTGGTCATAATTAGTAGCATTTTCCAATCCGTTAAAGGTCTCCTAGCTTGTAGAGGTTATGCTCTCCAAGTTTTTATGTGCCTTATAAGCACTAAAGAAGACATGACGTAGTTATGACAGCATGTAGAACTCATCACTTGCAACTTTCGTTGACAAACACAATTATTTATAGTGGCTTCGATTTATTTGGCTTTAGCCATTGCCACTTAGGTCATTCCCCTCTCACCGGTTTTATGGGCTTCTCGAGAGGGCAGAACTGCTAAGGGATTTATCTTATTGCACAAAATGAAAGAAAGCAAGTAAACTAGTGAGTTTGGCTTTTTGATCACCCAATTAAGGGGAGAGCATATGCCTATCACTTTTGACTCACAATGAATGCTTGTTCTTTTTATCTGATCATCGCAATATTGTCTAAATGCTACTTGGAGATGTTGCTCCAATGGCCATGGGGTTCCTTTTATCCAAGATGGCAATATGAGTTTGTTCTTTTTAACCAACAATTGCAAATATTTAGAACCTTTTGAGAAAAACTTGGAAATTGAACCTGGTCAACAAAATAAAGTCGTGTACTCTTTGTAGCAAAAACAATAAGTGAGGTTCCTTTTAAACACCAAAGGAAAATGGAGTTCTTCCTAGCTTTGCACCAAAGTAAAAATGATGTTCGTTTTATCCTTGCAAAAAGGAAATTGTGTCTTGTTCTTTTTAATCCCTTTGTAGAAAAAAATAAAGATGAGGTTCCTTTTTAAACACCAAAGGAAAATGGAGTTATTTTTAGCTTTGCACCAAAGTAAAAATGAGGTTCATTTTAGCCTTGCAAAAATGAAAGTTTGTCTTGTTCCTTTTAATCCCTTTGTAGCAAAAAGTAAAGATGAGGTTCTTTTTAAACACCAAAGGAAAATGGAGTTATTGGATAAAGTATCCAAGAGTAAGGTTATTATCAAATGGGTAAACTCTCGTGCAAATTTTACCCATGGTTAAGCCTTGACTAAAGGGTCAAGACCCATGTGGGTTAGTGTGTTGAAGAAGGGAGAGCATTTATGACTATGTAAGAGTCTTAAATGGTTGAGATGATGGGTTGGGGGTTGATCCTTGTTTAGGATTATGCAAATGATTAGAAGAGGGATTAAGCTAATTTAGAAAGGCTTAGAAGAATCTAGGAGGTTAGAAGAATCTAGAAGGGGGTTAGTGAGCAAGTGGGTTTGGCAAGTGGGTGAGGATAAATAGGCCTTTTAATTAAATGTTTTATATAATTAAAATAAGGAGTGCAACTTAAATTTGTAGGAGAATGCAAGTGGGTGGAATTTTTATAATAAATAATGATTTATTTAAATAGGGATTTGGTTAGGGTTTTTAAATAAATGTTTAATTTATTTAAATAAGAGGAAAGGACAATTAAATAAATTTATTAATTTATTTAAGTAGGATAGAAAAATAGGCTAATGGTGAATTAATTAAATATAAATTTGATTAATAGAGGAATATTAGTGTATTAAATGAATATTAAATATTCATTTAATTTGTGGATAGATTTATGTGTCTACATCTACTATACTAGTACTTCACTCTAGTCTTTTCTTTAGCTCAATTTTCCAAATTTTGCAACTAAATGTCTATCAAATTTACTTTCTATTCCCTATTCATTTCTTCTTGAATACCATAAGGTAATCAAATGGTTATGATGTATGTTTTACTCATTAGATACAACTAACCAAGGTTCTAGACTTACCAAATAATTAAGAAAATAAATTCGGTAATGTGCTGGAGAAAGACAAAAATCATTATGACTACCTCCCCACCAACTTAAAGCGTTAACTTATGCTCAAACTAATTATAGGTGGATAATGGGTATGAAATATTTGAACTTTGGATTTTGCAATAATATATAATAATTGAATAAATAAATATACATATGAATTACAAAGTCGAAAGCAAGATTGATTATGCAATAAATGAGTTAATGCTTAAAATACATGCTTAAGATTTGCAATGTGATATTTAGCACATTGATAGTTGTCAAAAAGTGATGTAGATGTTACTTGAAGTGAATTTGGAGTGATTCATGTGATGTAATTCATGGAGTGGAATGATTTGTATAGTTTATGATTATGTTATGTGGAAGAAAATTGAAATTAAAGATAAAAAGACTTCTTCATTTGTAAGATTGGAAAGGTGTTGCAATGGGTGCATGAAGATGTGAATGAATGCATCTAAAGTTGTGTTTCCTTTTGTTGCATGTGAATTGAAAAAAATGACAACTACATCGAGAGCTACTGTGGTTGTGTGTGCACAAAATCAAGTCCAATTTGTTATATGATGTTGCAAGTCCTAATTGATGTGTATGGTTGCATGCTCCTAAATGCTGCTAAAAAAAATGAAAAGGAAAAAGTGAGTGATAATTTGTGTTGTGTGTGTGAGAGAGATCTTTAATAACTTATTGGGATCAAGTGACTATGAGTTAATCAAATGGTTCATCTATAGAAGTATTATGAGGTGAATGTACGGGTGATGATGCTAGTGTGAGAATGATATTGTCATATGAGATGGATGCTAATGGTAATTTGGGTGGTGAGATGAATTTTTGTTGTAAGTGGAGTAAAACTTGTCCTTATTGTGGGGTTTATTGTACACTTGAGCCTATGCTCGTTCACTAATGAGAAGTTGATTGGTTCTATGGTGGCAAGTTGAACAACTCTATTTGGAAACACTTGTTGAATTTCATAGGGCCCTAACCATCATGTTCAAAGTTTTCCTTTATGGTCCTTATATCTTGAATCAAATAATAGTGTTCAATCTCCTTCATTGAATTCCTATCTTGATGAATTGATCATAACATTTACTTATGTACTTATGAATGATCTCAATATGTGAATTGATTCTATCCACATCTCATCAAATGCATTCAACTAATGTAAGAGATCCTTGTGTGTTTGATTGAGATCCATTTCCAATTCCACTATTATACGCAATATTTTATATTCAAATTCAACAGGTAAGAATACCTTTTGCCATAGACAAACTCATAGGGTCTAAACCATGTTGTTTTGTATACCCAAATTTCTTTATACAATCTGGTATCCCAATCTCTATTCTAGAGATAAATTTATTTAGTCAATATGGCTTCAAGCTCCTTGTTGATCACCTCAACCTCTCCATTAAATTTTAGATGTTAGGGCATTGACTTATTACGTCTAATCTCATAATCCGTCACCATTTTTACAAGCAAATTAGAACCAAATTATTGAACTTTTTCTGTTACTATCTCCCTTGGAACACCATACCTTGTAAATATCTCATCATACAAAAATTGAGAAACTTTAGTCTCTCTTGCAATCTTCAAAGTTGTCACTTCCACCCATTTAGTGAGATAGTTAGTACATACCAATGTGTATGATTTGTTGTTAGATGTACAATTTCTATGAGACCAATAAAATCAATAGCTCATTTATCAAATGGTGTTATTATTATCTAGGGTTGTAGGGGCATCTCATCACTATTTGTAGGCATGCCCATTCTCTAGTATCTATATATCACATCTCCTTTTGTAATGGACAACATCTAGATGTATCATACATTAATAATAACATGTGTTATCTTGATCATTGTCTTCTTGATTGCAAAGATTCTACCACATGGTTCATCATGGCATGCTTTGGGTATGTCAAATATTTCATCTTCCCTAAGACATTTGTGCATGACATTTTCAGGAACTGTGTAAAATAGATAATCAATTATCCATGAGTAAGAAGATTTGTGGTGATCCAACTATTTATTTTCCTTTGTTGACAAGTGTGGAGGTGGCTTCCCTATGACTAAGTAATTGTGGGGTATAAACTGATAACACAAAGAGATATTCATCTAAAAATGAATCATCCACTACTAGATCTTTTGTGGAAGATGTTGATCTTGAGAGAAAGTTTGATACTACATTATCCTTCCTAGGATTGTCAACAATTGTGATGTCAAACTCTTGTAACAAGTGAATCTATCTAGCAAGACGACCACTCACCATTGATTAGTTCATTAGGTAGCATATTGATGTGTGGTCAATATGAATGAAAATGAAGTAGCTAGTGATATAATTTCTAAATTTTTTTATGGCATAAATAACAAAAACAATTTCCTTCTCTATAACTATATAGTTAACTTCAACATCTTGCAAGATCTTACTAATGTAATGAATTGAATATTCCAAATTACCTTCCTTTTGTCCCAACACTACTCCAATTGGAAACTCGGAAGTATATATGTGTGTATATGGAAAGGATGAGTCTAGTTAGGTCCTCTAAGTACTGTTACTTGAGTGGGGCCTTTCTTTAGTGCTTCAAATGATAGATGACAACTTGTAGTCCACTAAAATTTCACTTATTTGGTTAGCAATGTGAAAAGAGGCACAACAATCTTAGTAAAGTATTTTATGAAGCACATATAATAACCAATATGTCCAAGAAATATTTTAACATCTCTTTATTTTTGTGGTACTAGGAGCCGTGGGATAATCTCAACCTTGGTGGGGTCAACCTAAATTCCATTGGCTGAGACAAAAAGACCAAGCACAACTCCCTCTTCCATCATCATAAAGCATTTTCATGACTAAGGGAGAGGTTATTGTTTTGAAATCTCTGAAGTACATTCCCAAGTTTGTCAATACCTCCTCATAGGAGCTATCATAAGTAGTGAAGTCATCCAAGTAAATCTTCATTGTATCATGGGAAAAGTTTGAAAAGATGCTCAAGACAACTCTTTGAAAGGTATCTAGTGCATTGCATAATCCAAAAGGCAATATCATGAAGGCATATGTCCCCCATGGGCATATGAAGGTGGTCTTTTCTTGATCCTTAGGGGTTATCTTGATTTTATTATAGCAACTAAACCCATCTAAGAAGGATAAATACCTTTTGCTAGCCAACAAATCCAAAACTTGATCAATAATAGGCAAAGAAAAATAGTCTTTTCTAGTTGCTACATTAAACTCTTTGTAATCTACACACATGCCATTTGCCTCCCTTTTTTAGGCACAATTAAAAGAGGTGAAACCCATTCACTATCTAAAATAAGGTATATAAATCATGCATCTAGAATCTTTTGTAGTTCATATTTGACTATGTCCCTAAGTGATGAGTTCATCCTTTTTTGTAGTTGACTCATTGGTCTACAACCCTCATTAATGTATATCCTATTCAGGCATGATTGGGATCTATTATCATGATCTATTTTGATGGGAATATTGATCTTCATCCTCTAGATTATACCATATGGACTATTTTATGTTAGCATGGAGTTGAGCTAGAGGGATAGAGGAATAATTTTTTGGCCACATTCCCATTGGAGATAATCATATTGTTGGACTTGCAACCAATAAAAGGATCAACAGTAGCCAACTATGGTCATCCAATGATTTGTTAGGCCCAATTGGTGCTGCGAGGGGAGGGGTGAACCAACACCTTATCAAATTTCACAATTGAAACTTTAACTCTAATCTTGCACTTATTCAATATTCATCAACATACTTAAATACTACAGAGGAATATGCATGCATGAAAATAATATACAGTGACACCAAGAATTATCTCGTGGAAACCCAAATGGGAGAAAACCACAGTGTGAGTAGTAACTCACAAAATTTGTACTCTTCTGGAGTATGCCCAGTGAGGAGCCATCCATGTTAGGAGATTACAAAGACATTGTTAGGTGCCACCCAGTTAAGGGATTTTCTTTAAGGCCTATTAGTGCCTTTACCCTGTTAAAGGTAGCATGATTAAAGGACTTAAGAACATTGATTAAGTTGTCATCTAGTTAAGGGATTTTACAAAAGGGACCTATTAAATTCCACCCAATTAAGCGATTTAAGTTGCAATGGTTAGAAAGCAACAAAAAGGATGATCTATTGAATTAGCTACTAATGGCTTGATCAAATCATAATATGAATCATACACTATCCACACTAGTTGTGTCTACTCTGCACAATACTGGCCTTTTGACCTTCGGCTCTACAATCTGTCGATCCTCTAACCTTTGGCTCTACACTCTTCTGGTTCTCTGACCTTCACCTTTGCACTTAGTCGGTCCTTTGTTCCTTAGCTCTCCACTCAACCAGTCTACCTCACACACTCTCTACTCTACTAAATCCTTTTAGCCTTTCCTCTCACTCTTCTCTTCACTTTGGATTGTCTCAACAAGTTCTTCTTTTTCCAAATTTTACGATCAAATTTTTCTGAATGAACTCAAGAATACTTTATACATTTTATGTCATCGCCTCAATCAAAGCAATCATAGATTTCGGAAGATTTCAAATACAAAATTTTCCCACTCTTTCTCTGCACGTCCTGCAACAACTCTGCCAAGTGTTCAATGAATTTTGTCACTGCATCCCCCAAAACTAGTAACTTCTGGGTTGAGTTTAGTCATTAATGTGTGAACCAGAAAATCCATAGGTAATCATGGCTTGACTGCATGATAAATGAAGTTGACCTCACCAACTAGTGATTTGGCATAGACACAAGCTCACTAAACTCACCATCTCACCTTTTGCCACCGCAACTAAATAACTGATCACCACTCTGAGATTTTCAGTGATCACCTATCTTCTCTCTATCATATCGATGTATCGGTATGCCACTGCGCTTCTATAATACCAGTTTATCCTTTGATTGTCGGTTTACGGTGCTATCATCAAGTCTCTTTCTCTATTTTCCAATGAGGTTCCAGTTTGTATACAACCTCAAGCATTCTTTCCTAAGTCACCTTTTGTGACTTAATCATCATTAGACTAGTTAGCCTAAAGATCTGACCTCAACACCAGTCTTTTTGAGTGATAGACTAGTTAGCTTAGTCTGTCTTCCCTTGAGCTGATTGAACTTTGGCCATCTGTCTCTTATGTTGTTTTCATGTGTTTACAAGTGTTCACCTTTGCTTGTTGAAATACACCACTGTACCGATACCACTTCACCGGTTAGTGTTAGACATCAATGACAAATCATAGTTCATGCATCGGTTCTTAGAATTGATCGGTTTTGTCAATGCCAACAATCTCCCCCTTTGGCATTGATGGCAACACTTCAGAATCTGTCTTATTAGTTTTATTTCAATACCACTCATTACATCTTCCTTGAGTAATGGATATCTCCCCCTAACTCTAGTGGTAATACTCTGTTTCAACAACTTGCAACTTCGGCTCAACCACTACTTACCAATGCTTAAAACATTATAATCATATCTCCCCCTTTGACAACAATGCCAAAGATTCATTTCTGCACATTTACAAGACTTCTCCCCCTAACTGGAGTAGTCCACACTTATCAATCTAGACTTAGAAAAAAATTGAAAGCATTACCAGATTCATATAGAGCCCTTTTTGCTTAATTTACTGTAGGTAGGGGCATCACCCCCAACTTACCTCTAAGATATTCAAAGGTGTCCTTCTATAGTGGCTTGGTGAAGATATCAACCACCTTCTCTTTTGTTGGGATATACTCCAACATCACTTCCTTTTCCTGAACGTGTTCCCTTAGATAGTGATATTTGATAGCTATATGCTTCGTTTTGGAATGCATCAATGGATTCTTTGATATGTCAATGGCACTAGTGTTGTCACAATGAATCACTACCAGTCCAATCACCTTTTCTTGGATACCTTCCAAAAATTGCTTGATCCAAACTATTTGTGTGTAGTTGATTGTAGAAGCTACATACTCAACCTCAGCTGTAGATTGAGATATGCAATTTTGTTTCTTGCTTGTCCAAGATACAATCTTATCTCCAAGAAAGAATGCTCCTCCACTAGTGCTCTTTCTATCATCAATATTCCCTACCTAATCTAAATCAGTGAAGACACTTAATTTGAAGTCTCCCTTATGTGGATACCAGAGACCATACTCATCAATCCCCTTGAGATATCTAAATATTCTCTTGATTGTCACCATGTGAGTCTCTTTCGGACTTGCAGAAAAATCTGGCAACCAAGCCAATAGCTTGTGTTATGTCTGGTCTACTATGGACTACATACTGCAACTTACCGATCATGGACCGGTAAAGTGAATCATTTACTTCTTCAGCCTCATCATATTTAGAGATCTTGCAACCTATATGCATTGGGGTTCCAACAAGTTTGCAATCTTCCATTCCAAAAGTTTTCAGAATTTCCCTTATGTACTTAGTTTGACTGATGAAAATGCCATTCTTTAGCTATGAGACTTGCAAGCCAATAAATTTTTTTATCTCGCCAATCATGGACATCTAAAATTCTTGCTTCATTTATTCTACAAAACTTCTACTCATCTCATCATCTCCTCCAAAGATGATGTCATCTACAAAGATCTCAGCAATTAGATGCTTACTTTCAACTCCATTCTTCAGATACAGGTTACTATTATCATTGGTTCTTTTGAACCCTATGCTTAGTAAGTATGAATGTAGCCTCTCATACCAATCTCTTGGTGCTTGTTTTAGCTCATATAGAGCCTTCTGCAACCTGCATACCATATTTCTTCCATCTTCATATGCAAATCCTTTTGATTGCTCTATGTATACTTCTTCCTCTAACACCCCATTTAAGAGTGTCGATTTGACATCCATTTGGTAAACTTTAAAATTTTTGTAAGCAGCATAGGCCAGCAAAATTCTGACCCCTTCCAGCCTGACCACCGGTGCGAAGGTTTCTCCATATTCCAAACCTTCTTCTTGAGCATAGCCCTTACAAACTAGTCTTTCTTTGTTTCTTATCACTTTAGTGGTTTCATCCATTTTATTTCTGAACACCCACTTAGTGCCTATTACATTTTTGTTTTCTGGTCTGGGCACTAGAGTCCATGTTTCATTTTTCTCAATTTGCTCTTGTTCTTCTTCCATAGCTTTAACCCAATCATCATCTTTTAGAGCCTCCTTTGTTGTTTTGGGCTTAGATATGGAGAGCATACAACCATTCTCTCTTGCTCTTCTTCTGGTTAGAACTCCTACATCTTTGATACCAATGATATTTTCTGCAGAGTGATTGTTTCTGACATACTTAGCCAATATCAGTTCACTTCTTGGAGCTTCTTCTACTGGTTGTGCAGGTTCTACTTCACAGGTTTCTTCATTTTCCACTTCAATAGGATCTTCTTCAGTAGGTTCCACCGATACATTACTCGAACCCTTTATAGTCCTTGGGTTCACTCTTACTGTCCTATTCATTTTTCTCAGAGTACTCATCTACTCTGACATTTATACTTTCCATAATCTTACCGGTCCTTTTGTTCAAACACTAGTATGCCTTACTCTTTGTGGAGTAACCTAAGAACATTCTTTCATCACTCTTGGGATCAAATTTTCCAGTGTACTCATCCCTCTTGATATAGCACATGCTTCCAAATATTTTGAAATAACAAACATTAGGTGAATATCCACACCATAATTCATAGGGAGTTTTATTTGTCCCTCTCTTTGCCTGTATCCAGTTCAAGGTGTATACAATAGTGCTTATTGCTTCTCTCCAAAAAATATGTGGAATGTCCTTTTTGTATCATCAGAGTCCTTGCGCAATCAATAAGAGTTGTGTTTCTTCTTTCAGCAACCCCATTCTAATGAGGTGTCCTGGATGTAGAAATTTGTCTCATAATCCCTTGTTCCTCCTAGTAATTCATGAACTCTTGAGAGGTGAACTCTCCTAGTGTATCTGATCTCAGACACTTCAGATTCTTATCAGTTCCTCTTTGTACTCGAGCCTTGAAAACTTTAAACATGTGAAAGGCTTTAGATTTTTCCTTCAAGAATACAACCCACATTATTCTTGAGAAGTCATCCATAAACAACATAAAATACCAATCTCCATAGAAACTCTTGGTTCTCAAGGGACTGCATAGGTCTATATGAACTAATTCTAGCACATTTTCAGATGAAAAGGATTTACTATTGAAACTAGACCCGGTCTACTTTCCTAGTTGACACTCTTTGCACATAGCATTTTTTAGGTTTTACTATGTTAGGCATACCTCTGACAGACTTTGTCTTACTAACTCTTGCTATGCTATCAAAGTTAACATGACACAGTCTTTTGTGCTACAACCAACTGTCTTCTACCTTAGCCATTAGACACCTACCTATGGTGGTGTCTAGGTGAAACAAATTGCCTCTTGACTATTTACCGATAGCAATCAGACTTCCTGAATTGTCATTTATTTTGCATATTCCTTCATTGAATTCTAACTAGTAACCCTTATTGTTAAATTGTGCAACACTTAACAAACTATGTTTTAGCCCTTCTACCCAATAGACATCATCGCAATTTTTTTTATCATTTAGGGCTATAGATCCCTTACCTTTTACTGCACAAGGAGCATCATTTTTGAATCTCACAGCTCCTCGATTGCAATCCTCCATGGTGAGGAATTTGTTTCTGTCACCGGTCATGTGGTGAGTGCAACCACTATCAATCACCCATTCTCCACACCGATTTTCACTATAAATCAATGCCATATCACCTTCCTCTATGCTATCCTCCTTAACTACCACAAATGCAATTCCATCTCCATTAGATCCTTCTGATTCTTCATCAATGACTCCTTCTACAAGATAACACTCCTTCTTTCTCTTGTCCCTATAGCTTCTAAAATTATCCTTCGTGTCTCTATCACTGTCAAGACATCTTGAAGCAATATGACCTATCTTATTATAAGAGAAGCACTTTAAGGGTAATTTACCTTTATACTTTCCTTTTCCTCTTGGCAATCTTCTTGCCAATAGAGCTTCAATTTCATATTGCTCTTGTTCTTCAGATAATAGATTGTCACTTTCATGGAAATGACCGGTTCTTGTATTAGAACTACTTTTGGTTTCTTTTCTTCTCCTTGTTAGTGCATGCATCATGGAGGCTTTGAAAGAAGCATCAATCTTTGATACATTGTTATCATAATTGTTCAGTTCAAACGTAGATAGCTTACCGATCAGTGAATCAAGAGATACATTAACTATTCCCAAGGATCTGAATTCTTGGATAGCAGAGACCCTTATGGCATATTGTGGTAACAAGGTTCTCAGGATTTTTCTAACCACATCATCCTCCTGAATCTTTCCTCCGGCACTTTTAATGGAATTTACTACATCCTTTATTCTCTTGCTATATTGTTCTATGTTTTCTCCTTCCTGCATCCTCATGTCATCATATTTTCCTCTCAAGTTGTCTACTTTAGCCTTTTGAACATGAGGATCTCCCCCATAGACCATCTTCAACGTATTCCATACATGAAAAGCTATTTTCAAATCTTGAACCTCAGTAAATTTATTATCAGAAAGAGTTCTAACAATCAGATCCATAGCAACAGTATTATCTTGCCTTTCTTTGATTTGATCTGGAGTGAGAGTCCTTGAAGGTTCATTATACTTTGTGATTATATGATTCCAATAATGTTCTCCTAGGGATCTTAGATAAAGCTTCACTCTTCCACACCATAAGGTGTAGTTTCCTTAGCGAACTTAGGACCCTCCTTTCGCATCATCTTGGATCTTTCCTTAAGTTGATTAAGCTTCTTCTGAGTTTAAGGACCTGAGGCTCTGATACCAATTGTTAGCCCCAACCGGTTTTGAGAGGGGAGGGGTGAATCAACACCTTATCAAATTTCACGATAGAAACTTTAACTCTAATCTTGCACTTATTCAATATTCATAAACATACTTAAATACTACAAAGGAATATGCATGCATGAAAATGATATACAATGACACCAAGAATTATCTCGTGGAAACCCAAATGGGAGAAAACCACGGTGTGAGTAGGAACTCACAAAATTTGTACTCTTCTGGAGTACGTCCAGTAAGGAGCCATCCCTGTTAGGAGATTACAAAGACATTGTTAGGTGCCACCCAGTTAAGGGATTTTGTTTAAGGCATGTTATTACCTTTACCCTGTTAAAGGTAGCCTGATTAAAGGACTTAAGAACATCAATTAAGATGTCACCCAATTAAGGGATTTTACAAAAGGGACCTATTAAGTCCACCCGGTTAAGGGATTTAAGTTGAAATGGTTAGAAAGCAACAAAAAGGATGATCTACTGAATTATCTATTGATAGCTTGATCAGATCACAATATGAATCACACTCTGTCCACACCAGTTGTGTCTGCTCTACACAACAACAATCTTTTGATCTTCAGCTCTGCACTCTGCCAATCCTCTAACCTTCGGCTCTGTACTCTTCTGGTTCTCTGACCTATGCCTCTACACTCAGTCGGTCCTCTGCCCCTTGGCTCTCCACTCAGCCGGTCTACCTCACACACTCCCTACTCTGCTAAATCCTTTTAGCCTTCCCTCTCACTCTTCTCTTCACTTTGGATTGTCTTCAACAAGTTTTTCTTTTTGCAAATTTTACGATCAATTTTTTTTGAATGAAGTCAAGAATAATTTATACATTTTCTGTCGTCACCTCAATCAAAGAAATCACAGATTTCAGAATATTTCAAATTCAAAATTTTCCCACTCTTTCTCTGTGTGCCCTGCAACAACTCCACCAGGTGTTCAATGAATTCTGCCACCGCATCCCAAAAAATAGTAATTTCTGGGTCGAGTTCAGTCATCAAGATGTGAACAAGAAAATCTGCAGGTAATCATGGCTTGACTGCATAATAACTGAAGTTAACCTCGCCAACTAGTGATTTAGCATAGACACAAGCTCGCCAAACTTACCAACTCACCTTTTGCCTCCGCAATTGAATAACTGATCATAGCTCTGAGATTTTTGGCAATCACCTATCTTCTCTCTATCATACCGGTGCACCGATATGCCACTGCGCTTCTATAATACTGGTTTATCCTTTGATTCTCGGTTTGCAATGCTATCATCAAGTCTCTTTCTCTGTTTGCCAATGAGGTTCTAGTTTGTATACAACCTCAAGCCTTCTTGCCTAAGTCACCTTTTGTGACTTCATCATCATCAAACTAGTTAGCTTGAAGATCTGACCTCAACACTGATCTTTTTGAGTGATAGACCGGTTAGCTTAGTCTGCCTTCGCTTGAGCTGATTGAACTTTGGCCATCTGTCTCTTATGTTGTTTTCATGTGTTTACAAGTGTTCACCTTGGCTTGCTGAAATACACCACTCTACTAATACCACTTCAACAGTTAGTGTTAGACATCAATGACAAATATTAGTTCATATACCGATTCTCAGGATTGACCGGTTTTGTCAATGCCAATATGATTAATGGATAACCACCTAAACTGGCTTCAAGCTGAAAAACCACAAAATCAACAGGGTATTTCCACGAATCTATGGTGGTCACCAAGTCTTTAATTACTCCCCATGACTTATTGGTGATTCTATCTACCAATTACAAGACTATTGGTGATGGCCTTATGTTCAATAGTTGTAGGGTTTTCATTGTCTCTTTAGTGATGATATTTATTGCTACACCAAGATCAATCAAGGTGTTCTTGATAAGAGTTTCTTTGATATGCACATCTATAATAGGACTATCATGGTCTGAGCATTTAGGGACTACTAAGATATCCAACATGATTTCAACAAGTTGTCACGTGGCTTGAATAGTCGGTGGGTTCTTCTTCTTTCTCCCCAAGCATTTGAGACATAGTTACCTAATGATCCTGATATAAATTGGTACATAAGAGAGATCTTGACACAAATGTTTCAATTGTCCTAGAAAGTCAAATTCAAGCTCATGGTGGTATTTTTGAGTAGCCAACTTTTCTTAAAAGGAGGGTTCCTTACTTAAAACTTCAACATATAATTGCGTTTATTTAGGTGTTTCATTGTTAGAAACATCTACTAGTGGTTCTTCATCAATAATTTATTTGAGGGGATGTTGTAATATCCCTACTAGTTAGGGATCACTGTCCTGCAAAACAAATTGTTAGAAATACAACAAATATACATATATAACTAATTTAACTTGAAGTTTAACCTTAAAATACTTAATTAACACTAATCACAATTCTTATCTAATAAAAAGGATATGAATTCCATACCGAGATATGTCCTTAGGCAATTGTGAAGCTCGCCTTCTTGGAACCCATCTTGGTTCCAAGCCATCTAGGAAATCGAAGGTGAATTCAATTCCTGTCTTGGATGTAATTTCTTACACCCAAGCCATCCAAGAAATTGAAGGTTAATTTGATTCCTGTCTTGGATGTAACCTCTTACACCCAAGCCATCTAGGAAATTGAAGGTTAATTCAATTCCTGTCTTGGATGTAACCTCTTACACCCAAGCCATCCAGGAAATCGAAGGTTAATTCGATTCCTGTCTTGGATGTAACTGTTGGCATATGAACACTCAATGAGACATTGAAGGTGATTGAAGGTTTTGTCATTGATGGCAACCTTACAATCCTATGGCACCAGCAAGGCACTTCACCAGCATCAGCAGAACACACTCTACACCGGCACTCAGGACACAGACATTGGCACAGAGAAAAGGAGTATACCGGCACAGAGGCCGACTGGATTTTTGATATAATATATTTTGTTTATTATTTTGTAAGTTGACTTGATATCATTGTAAAATGACTTGTATATATAAGAAGTCATTGTAGGACATTTAAAAAAAGGGGAGAATGTATAGGATGAAATATTATTAGGCAGACCTATTATGCGAAATATAGGTTAAGGGGTATATGTAAAGAACAGAGCAGAAACCAATACTAAATCTGGCATTAAAGATGCTATTGTAAAGCAGTACAAGTTATTGGATTTATATAATCCACATTGTAAGTCAGTGAGACTTCCATTGAGCAGTGAGTTCTAGGCACTTGGCCTTCCTGCATGTGCAAGCCCCCTATTGTAAGTAATATTCTCTTATTAGCCAGTAAGAAAATATTGTGGGTCACAAATCCCACCAAGGTTTTTCCCACACTGGGTTTCCTCGTTAAATCATTGTGTTATGGTGTGATTTTCATGTGGTTGTTTTCATTTCTATTTATTGCATTATTTCTTGCATACCAGTACACAGTTATATTATGCTTTACATGTTTTAAGTTGAGAAATTCTAATTTCCGGTCAGATACTGATTCACCCCCCCCTCTCAGTATCTGTGGGAATCCTAACAATTGGTATCAAAGCTTGGTCCTCTATTTTTAGAAGCCTAACAACTTGAGGAAGATCTTGACACCGGTATAGATGGAAAATTTGATGAAGCAACTTGAAGCAACTCTCTCAGACTATGATTCAGAAAAATTGAAAAACATAAAACTTGAAGATGATCTAAAGGTAGCTCGGGATATAATTCAAGCACTTGAAGAGAATCTCACCATTGCAAGAAACAAGAGAAGAGAACTTTGTGAAAAATTGCAATTTGAAAATGATGAAAAGGAATCTCTTAATGATATGATTGGCAAGATGAAACAAGAAAACATGGCATCAAAGAATGAAATGCAGGATATGACTATGAGATTTTGTAAGGAAATTTAAGATAGAAAGAAGAATGAGGAAGAATTGACAAGAAGACTAAATGATGCTGAAAATACAAACACAAGACTTAGCTATGAAAATGACTTATTGAAGACAGATCTGATGCATACATAGAATGACTCAAATGAACTCATGAGACAGAAAGAAATCTTGGAAAGAGAATTACAAACTGCAAATCAACATAAAGACAAATTCAAGAAAAGCTCAGAAGAACTTAGTGACTTATTGAAAAATCAGAAACCTAATGGTGATACAAATGGACTTGGCTTTGAAGTTGGTGAAAGCTCCGGTACTACAAACACTCAGGATCACAGCAAACCAGTAAGACAACCTAATGCTTATAAGTTCAATGGAAAATGCTTTAATTGTAACAAGTATGGTCATATAGAAAATCAATGTAGATCTAGGAATTATCAAAATATCAACACACCCACCGATCAATGTTCAAAATGCAACAAAGTTGGTCATGACTCTAAAAATTGCAGAATGAATGTAAGATGTTATATTTGTGGAAGATATGGACATCTATCTAATCAATGCAGAACTCAAGCCGACATAGGCTATGGCAAAGCTATTCAAAAGAATAATGTAACTTGTTATGCATGTAACAAGATTGGGCATATTGCAAAATTCTATAGAAGCAAAGGATCACTGGCAAACAATAAAAGTGCTAGCTTGAAAGGGAAAGAAAAGGTTGATGAAGTCAAGCAAGAATTCTCAAAACAATGGATTAGGAAAGTAGATCTAAATGTTGGGAATACTCCTCCATCGGTAGAACAAATCAACACCCCACTGGTAGGACAGAGTGATGCTTCACCGGCAGGATAGAGTAGTACTCCACTGACAGGAAGCTCTTCATCAAATTGAAGAAAGTTTCTCAGAGGGTTTAGCAATCTAATGACACGTGCTATTTTTCCCTCGGTTAAAGTAAGAAGTTAAAATTACTTCTATACCGACAGACAATGTTAAGTGACTACTTAGCCGGCATGCATTAAATGTGGTAGATGGAAAATTAACACTATAAATTTGTGGTTTCGACTCCATTTCATTTCACTGAGATTTCAAACCTACGAAGAGCGCGAAGATTTCGAGCTAAGGCATTTCGAGCAAGAAGGCAAAAACACTTCAAACAATCATCCATCCCAAAGGTAGTAAGAGGTATTTATCATCATGGCATCCACTTCTATACTTGAATACATAGAAAACCCTACTATGGTCGAGGTTATAAAACGCCCTAGGCCCATTTTTCAACTAGTTCCCAAAATAGCAAAGAAGGATGATACTGTAGGTGCTTTTTCCCAAATCCCTAAAGGAGTTGTTTATGCTGAAGACCCTAGAATTTACATCCACTGCAACATAGAGGAATTAGGTGATGAAGAGATTAAAACCATGTTTAAAACTGTCATATGTGATGCTTCTGGTAATATAAAGAACACAAAATTGTTGAAACCCTAGGATTTACAGAGATCCTTAGCATTCCTAAATTCCCCAAGGATGTGATTAGGATAGTCTTAAGCAGGGTTCATGGAGAATTGTTCTGGCTAGATGAAATCCACAAAATTACCAAAGAAGCTGTCAAGGCAGTGACAGGGTTACCCTCAACTAGTAAAAGGCCAGACAAAACCAAGAAGGTCTCAAATGACCTAGTTATTAATTTAACTGATGCTACATCTGATAAAAGGTCCTTAAGAGTAAATGATGTAACCGACACCAATGTAAGATTTGTCAGCATGATATTAGGTTATAAGGAAACTCAGGCAAACCAACTCAACTCAGTTTCAAGTTTGTGCATTAAAAGTGCTTATGACATGATCACTGATAATGCAAAGTTAGATATATGTGAGTGGTTGAAGGATGAATTAATCGACAACTTAGGCAAGATTAAGAAAGACAAGAAAGGAACTTTTAGGTTTGGAAATCTGCTAGTATGTCTGATGCTACATATAACCAAATAGGTTCCCAGCATAGGCTACACGGAACTTGGATATGATATACCTTTAGGTAAACAACTAACTGAACTATTCAACAATATGGGGGAAGATAAGGATCAAAATATCCAAGACTATTTCCAAGCACTTAAGGCCAAAATGAAGAAAAGAATCAGATTGTCACAAAAGATTGTTGACAAATACAAGAAAGAAATATGTTTTGTGATTAAGAAAGATGAGATCTGGATGGAAGCAGTCTGTTGTCTTCAAAATCTGATTCACTTCAACATCCTTATAATAAGATGATTAAACTCTGTGCAGGAGAGATGTTAAGGGGAAGGAAACTCTTAGGACAACATATGACAAGATTTGATTCAACCTTCTACACTTCGGACTTACTCAGAGTCCAAGCGGGTATACCTTTGTGAACTAAATTCACACTTTCAAAAGATAAATCCACAGCAAACCAATCCAGAAAACCAGTGGATCTATTCACCTTGAAACTAACTGAAACAAAGGAATGAAAATTATACTCATATTCAGTATTTTGATCTACAAAACATGCAATAGACAACCTTGATCGATACCAGTGCCTTATCCAAGGTCACAGAGTCATCAAAATTCAAACAATACTCCCCAAATAGAATATCTCTACACATCCCATTGGCTCAGCTTATTTTAATCCCTATATATGCCTAACATATATGAGAATTTATGCATACCAAATCAAACTATGCTCATCAAGATTCAAGATGTCTCACAGGTAATTTACTGGTAGAAGTGATCCCTGCAAATTTAATTTCCCTCCTAAAGAGAAAAGCTAGCAAACACATCTACTAAAAGTTGCCTTACAACCCCTATTCAAACAAAATAACCCTAGATTATTCAGTATGAAATAGTAAATAAATGCAAACACATTTGAAGATGACACAAAGCTTTACTCAAAACCGATGGTCTGTATATTAATATTATCTTCAAAAGGTATTACAAAATTTTTTGAATATTCCCCATTAAACTCAGAAAAGCTCAGATAAATTTCTGCAGCGTTTTCTTACAATTCTTTGCGATCATCTTTTCACTCGTCCTGGTATCCATTTATAACAATATGGATGCACAAATCTTCGGACTTTCCTAGGATAGTTTGTTACAATCATTTCTTTTCCAAAAGAAGTTACAAAGCCTTTTACAAAAATAGTTACAAGTCCTTTTTGACTTCTGCAGCTTCTTCAACTTGATGTCTGGTTGCAACCTCTTCTAACTGTTCAGGAGCGCCCTCTAATTTCAGTTCCCTAAAGACCTCATTAGAAATGAATTTGATTTGGATGAGAAGGAACTAAGGAAGGAGAAATGGGTGGCTTATAAGAAAGCCTTAAACTTTGTGCATCAGTTTGATGCCAGCTATGACCCATTGTCTAGCTTTTTCCCTCTGGAGGAGAAAATAAAGTTTTTAATTGTTTACTTTGAGGATGTGATGCAGACCCTGAAGGAGAAGAGGGAAGCTGTGATTAAAAGCAACCTTGAAAAGGCAAGAATGATTCTTATTAGGTCTACCTCCACCAAAGCAATCCCTCCTGGTGATTACACCCTGCACAAGAAATCTAGTTATAGTGTGATGATGCTTACAACAAGGGAGCCCTCTATCTCCAAAGGAAAGAGGAAGATACAAGATGTCATTGACATCCAAGAGAGTCCAAAGAAGCAGAGAGTAGGGAAAGAGGTACAATCTGATACACCTTTGTACTCTCCATCCCAACCCCCAATCCACATAGGAGATGAGCAAGCAACAGCTGAGCAACTTCTACAATTAGGCAGTTGAGGAGAAATTGCCTATACATATGATGAAGTAGAGGAGGGTATGTCAGAAGAACCCCTTGCTGCTGAAATGAACATCACTACCACTGAACTTCAAGGCCAAGAGTGGGATCCTGAGATAAAGCAGGCGAGTGATGACTTCTTGGCTGACAACAATTTTGTCTCATCAGGAGCATTTATGCAGTTTATATGGAAACAAAATATAGATAAGTACAATGCAAAAAGTGAGAAGAGAAAAGGTGAGCAGCCTAACAAAGATCCAGCCCTAGTGGAGGAGGAAATAAAACAATAGATGATGGAAGAATTTAAGACCATCACTCCTGAGCAAGGAAAGAAGCATAATCAAATGTTACTGCAAGGGAAGGATTTAAAATCTGAGCAATCATTAACAAGTAATGATTGGGCATATTCGCTTCAGCATCTTCTCCCAAAACTTGGCAAAGTGACCAATACATTCCCTTAGCTCTAAGGGTAAACAAATTTAATGAGAAGGGCTCTTCTGTGTTGGGTCCTACAATAGTCAACCCACCTATCTTCATAAAAAATTCCTTAAGAGGCCCACTCCTAAGATGATTCCTCTGTGCACTGTATACTTGAGATAATGATTTGAAATTTATGGGTTCAAGAAAATTTGTAAACTCATTTAGCCCAAAAGCACTTCTGAATTCTTCAGTATTAATCTCAATAAGGGCTTTTCCATTTATATCCCGAATGCTTCTTGTGACTAGATCATAATTAAGTGCAATTTGGGTCAACAGATCCATATCCATAAATACCCCTGGGACTACCAACTTCCCTACATCTAATTCCCAAATACTGTTTTGTGGGGCCGAAAAATTCCTCATTCCAAATCCAACCTTAAATAACCCCAACCCAGACAATCTGACCTACGGATCTCTCAACCAGTTACCCTTGTCATATAGCCCTTCTCCTATTTTCAAACGAGGAGCTCTAGGCACTAATTCTTTTGTTTTTTATGCCTAATTAGTTGACAGCATCAACTGCTCAAGAAAATCATCACAAATGGCTCTCTCCGGATAATTGACTTTTCCAAAAAATTCCCTCTTAGGTGTCATTTTGAAAAATGTAAGAAATCAAAAAACTACCCCCAAATAGTTCTGTGACAAATCAATATCTTATTTAAAGCACACCACAAATGAATTGCTACACAAGAGTACAAGAAAACCTATTTTTAGCTTGAGTGAATCTGCTCTGCAACTGAATTGACTTGCTCTGTATTTGAAGAAAATGGCTCTGTATCTGCTCCTCTGCAATAATTCTTTAGAAAGATATCTTCATCCGGTTGATAGGAAGTCATATATGGTACCCGGGCTCTTAACTGCAACATTGATTCTGCATGCTTCGGCCGTCCCTTCAGAATTGAATTCATGAGAGAATTCGTATTTTCGCTCCAATGGGCCATTTGATTCCTGCAATTCTTTCCTTTCACTCTTTCGCAACTTCGCGAAGCATAATCTTCAGGCAATTTCATCCTACGAAATAGCGCCAACCGTCCGATCAAAAGAAACCTGATCGACCGTTATACTGACTTAAATAGTCTTGCCTCCGCACTGGGGCCCACCTTCTTTTCGCCATTTCGCGGACTTTATCTTTCGAGCACTTCTCCTTTGCAAAACAGCGCTAGGCGTTAGATGGAAATCTAACTACTTGGTGTTTAACTTTGACCGAAACCATCAACATCTTTACTAACCGTGCCTTTACTTTGACTGCTAGTGGTTTTTCGCTATTTCGTGAAGCTTAAACATCTATCAACTTCAGGTTACAAAATAGCACGAAGCATTGGATCAATTCGGAGATGGCCATCCTTTAAGGGAAGCCTTTATGCTTGCTTTACTTACACCGCCTTTTCATTGGCTATTGGCTACCACGTGGCACTCAACCATTGGCTTTGGAAAACCCTTTGCATTTAATTCAACGTCAGCCACGTGCCTCTCCTTTATACCGCTGGTTTCACCTTGGTGGGCCCATAGCTTCTTCTAAAACCACGTGTTTCGTCACCATCTATCATGACACCTGGACAAACCCTTTTTACTTTTGCTATTTCATGAAGCATATCCTTCAAGCATCTCGCAACTGCGAAATAGCGCCAATCGTTGGATCAAAACAAAGTTGATCCTCTTTTAACCTTATGTTTTATCTGCCTTTGGGGACGAAAAACCTTTTCGCCATTTCGCAGGGTATAAAGCACGAGCATCTTATCCTCACAAAATCACGCAGGCCGTCAAATCATTTTCTACTTGTTGAATGCTTAACCATCTGAATAGACTTCGACAAATGTGGGCCCTTCGACTCAACCTTGAACACTTGGCATCTAATCACTTTCAGAGCTGACATGTCAGTCTTTCATTTACCGAGAGAAAACACTAGGTTCCAATTAATTCTTACCACCTACATCTGCCACGTCACCTCTTATCCCGTGGCATGACTCACCTCTGGGACCCACCTTTTAACTCTTGGACCCAGCTTGCTGACTATTGTAGCCTATGCCATGTGCCACCATCTTACTCGCCCTCTCGACCAGCTGGATCGTCTACTTGGAATGCCAGGTCATTTCGCAACTTTGCAAAAGATAACTGTCGAGCATTTTCATCCTGCGAAATAGCACGAACCATCAGATCAAAAGGGACTTGATCACCTTTTAGTCACTTAGAAAATCCTCGCATGCAGGGTCCCACCAAACACTTTCGCCATTTCGTGAAAGGTATTTCGCTTGCAAGTTCAGGCTACGAAATAACGCTAGCTGTTGGATCTTGGACAAGATGAGACCTCTTTAGACTAGACCAAAATCGCCATTTAGAATGCAAAGCCTTTTCGCAACTTTGCGGGTTTTAAACCACACGCAACTTCGCCTAGCAAAATAGCGAAAACCATAGATCCACCCAAGAGATGCACACCACTTACTGGGCCCGACAACATTAGGAAGAAAATATATAAGGCATAAATTTTATAATTAATTCACACGACCGCCTAGGCAAATGACAAGGGGGGACACTTCCTTTGACCCCAAGACCCATTACTTAAGTGGATAAAGTAACGAAGAATTAGAGACCAAGGGCTTTCAATATTTTGTGAAAATATTGGAGAATTTGAAATTAAAAACCTAAAACCCCCAAGACCTAACATAGAGCTGAAGCAACTGATAGCAGATCTAATTGAAAATTTCAAAATTTAGTTGACTTATGGGAAAGGAAAACCCATTTTTTAAACAGTAATAACACAGTCATCCCTAGGACTGTTTGGGTAACAGAAATGGGTTATGAAACAGATGACCTAATCATTGAAACATATGCTAAAGCACTTCTGGAAGCACCCAGAGAACCTAAAGAAAAAGTCTTCGGTAATGTTGAGACCATAGAAATCCAAATTCAATCAAAGAAAAGAGTGAAAAAGGTTGAAGCAGTTGTGAGAAGAGGCTCTAGACAAGCAAAGGCAATAAAAGAAGATGTACTTAAGAAAACCGGCATCACAGAGGATTAGTTAGCAGCTCTACAACCTGAAACTCACCTATCACCAATAGGCACATCTTCAGAGAATGACATGCCCGCAACCTTCAAGAGAGTTGTAAGGAAAAGAGACACCTCATCGACAACCACACTCTCACCAAGGAGGACAAGACAGAAGCAACAAGCAGTAAAGTCTCCGGTAAAGAAAACTACACCAAAGAAAAAGTTAGCACCTAAGAAGAAGAAGAAAACAAATCAGGACATGGCCCCTCTAGACAAACTACTAAATGAAACCACAGAGGAAGGCAAATTAAAGAATGTAAAGAAAATGTATGAAACTTTTACTGCAGATGAAAAGGAACAAATAGAAAACAATGTTATTTTGCATATGGATATATACAAGAAATTTTTGTTGGAAGTGGTAGAGGAATTACCTAAAGAATTATTTAAAAGGTTAGAAGCAAGGAGACTAGAAGTAGTAGAACTTGACAAGAAAATCAAGGTAGAAAAGCTACTTGTTGTACACCCAGTGAACTCACCCAAGGAAATTGATGATTTAATTGTTGAAGCCAACCAGTTAGTCTTTTCTACTACACACCGGCACATTGCACTAATGGTTGGAAGAGTCAAAGAGGTGATTGAGGAAATAGAGAATGGATGGGATATCTTCCTTGTGGAATAGGAAAAACAGGAAGAATACATGAGCTCCAAACCTATAAAGGTATATCAGAAGGAAAGAGACAAGGGTAAAGGCAAAGTTGGTGGACCACCTAGTATCAAAGTAAAAGACAACTTACCCCCACCTCCTTTGATTACTCCACCAATAATAATAACAACTACTACTACTACAGATGATCAACCAGCAGTTGAAAGTATGGATGTAGAGGATGTAAATCCTAATCCTGAAGTTTTATGTACAATAAATGTTGATACACAAAAGATCAACATTGTGGTAGACCAAGATTCAACTGGTAAAACTAAAATGGCTAGTGAGCCACCAGTAGTTGAGCAAACTGATAACACTCAAGAGAAACCGGCAGATGATAACACAAGGGAACAGGTAGAAACTCAGAAAGAGACAAAGCAACCAACAGAGCAACAAACTGAAACACCATCAGAGACACAAACTGAGCAACAGGGTCTGAAACAGAAACAGGAAGAGAGTCATGTGGAAACAAGGAAACTGGCAACTGGAGAAGTAGATAGACCATTACTTAAAGAAATGCAAACACAAACAGACCTACCAGAGGTCAATACAAGCTTGGTTACATCCACCACCGGTGGTATTCAGAATGTTGGACCTTCATCAGCAGGTTTTAAAGCAACTAATGTGACTGAAGTACTCTTAGATTCAATCAAGAGGATAACAGACTGCAACTCTCAAGCCTATAGGGCTATAGATGATACTATTCCAATTTTGAAAAGATTAGCTCCTAACTGTAACATAGACAATAAGGATTCACTAAGTCAAATTGAAATTTTGTCAAAGTATATCAATGAAAACATAGTGACAATTGAGGAAGAGGCATTAAAGGACAAAATGGAAATTGAGAGACAAAAATTCTTTGAAGATCAGATAAAGAAGTGTACAAGCAAATTTGACACACTTCTACCGGAATTATGTAATCTACTAAAAGAGTTCAAAACCTTGTATAGTGAAGTATGTAAAACAAATCTACTAACAGTTGATATAGACAAACAAATAAGCAAGGCACAGGATCAAATAAATATACTTGCAGACAGTTTTGTGAACTCACCTGATACACTATCAGTTTTTAAAAAACAGATAACAAGTTTTGAGGATGAGATACTAAAATTGGAAAGAGAAAAAGAGAGAATAGTGGATAAACCAAAAAGTCTAAGGCTAAGATTAAGTCCAAGATTGGACTATCAAATATTTATGCGGAAGGAGATATCTGAGGCACTTGTACAGGGTCAAAGGACACCGGCAGAACACTTGCAGCAACTCACCGGTACAGTCCAGAGGATAGAGACAACTATTAGAGATAGTAAAAAGTTTGTGGAGAGCATAAACTTAATTTTGGTAGATCTATTTCAAATTGTAACTTCCCAGTTACAAGGTTGAAACTACAAACTCTACTGACATCTTGATAACCTTTGTCATTGATGCCAAAGGGGGAGTAGAGGTATGAGAAATTCAAAAATCACAAGGATCACATACTCAAGGGGAGCACACATTTTTGGTAACATTTTTGGACTCCACATTTTTTGAATAACACTTTTGAAATTTCTCATGAGTGTTGCCATCAATGCCAAAGGGGGAGATTGTTGGCATATGAACACTCAATGAGACATTGAAGGTGATTGAAGGTTTTGTCATTGATGGCAATCTTACAATCCTATGGCACCGGCAAGGCACTTCACTGGCATCAACGGAACACACTCTACACCGGCACTTAGGACACCGACACCGGCACAGAGGCCGATTGGATTTTTGATATAATATAATTTGTTTATTATTTTGTAAGCCGACTTGATATCATTGTAAAATGACTTGTATATATAAGAAGTCATTGTATGACATTTTTAAAAAAGGGGAGAATGTATAGGATGAAATATTATTAGGCAGACCTATTATGCGAAATGTAGGTTAAGGGGTATATGTAAAGAACAAAGCAGCAACTGGTTTTGAATTTGGCATTAAAGATGCTATTGTAAAGCAGTACAAGTTATTGGATTTATATAATCCACATTGTAAGTCAGTGAGACTTCCATTGAGCAGTGAGCTCTAGGCACTTGGCCTTCCTGCATGTGCAGGCCCCTTATTGTAAGTAATATTCTCTTATTGGCCAGTAAGAAAATATTGTGGGTCACAAATCCCACCGAGATTTTTCCCACACTGGGTTTCCTCGTTAAATCATTGTGTTATGGTGTGATTTTCATGTGGTTGTTTTCATTTCTGTTTATTGCATTATTTCTTGCATACTGGTACACAGTTATATTATGCTCTACATATTTTAAGTTGAGAAATTCTAATTACCGGTTAGATACTGATTCACCGCCCCCTCTCAGTATCTATGGGAATCCTAACAGTAGCCTCTTACACCCAAGCCATCCAAGAAATCGAAGGTTAATTCAATTCCTGTCTTGGATGTAACCTCTTACACCCAAGCCATCTAGGAAATCAAAGGTTAATTCGATTCCTGTCTTGGATGTAACCTCTTACACCCAAGCCATCCAAGGAAGACCATATGTCAATTCCTTGCCTTGGATGATGCATCCCATCATCCAAGTCCTTAGAGGGGACCGGCCAGATCCGTCTCTTCTTAGATGAACTTAGTCAACCAAGCCATATATATGCATATAGATACTCAGTATATACTGCCTACCAGGGATTATCATAATTCTTGAATTAGACTACCGGGATTTCTTCCCAATATCCTCCATCATATAATCACGTTATTGCCATTCATTGATATCCAACATTTCATAACCATTCATATTATCAATATCATCTAATTTATAATTCATATTATCATTATTATTTAAATTATAATCTTGTGACATACACATTGAGACATAATTTTGTAACATACACATTGTAATAATGACGACATAATTCCGTAACATACACATTATAATAATCATGACATAATTCTGAAATCTACACATTATAATAATCATGACATAATTCTGAAATCTACACATTATAATAATCATGACATAATTTTGAAACCTACACATTATAATAATCATGACATTACTATCAAAACTACAAGTATATTTATATGTGTGTGTAGGGCACACACATATACGTACCTTTAGTGTCTCCGCTATCTTCCCCCTTTCTCTTGCCTCTGCCTACGCAGCTATCCTTTCTAATCAATGGTGATGTCACTAGATGTTTTTGATTCCTTACCTTTATATCTCTCAATATGAGGGAGAGGTCACACCTCTTCATCATGTATGCCCTTTGGCAAGAGACATACCCTTTCACCATTAGCACCCTTTGAAAGAGTGCAACTCTTCATTATTTCTACCCTTTGAAAGGGACACAACCTTTCATAATCAGATCTGCACTTATTATTTAAATTAGATCTGCACTTCTCCTTTCCAATTTATCCTCCCTCTCAAATGAGGTTCTCTTATCTTTTTTATATCTCATTGTTGAGGGAGTCACAACTTTTCGTTTCATGTCTTTTGACTTTTCATTAACTTAATTAATTTTTAATTAGTCATATTTAATTATATTATTTTATATTTTAATTTAATTTTAAATATTTTAATTTTATTATTATCATTTATTATTAAATTCTATTTCGAAGTGGGGACATTACAGATGTAGGACAAGAAAGAGTCTTTCCTAAATAGAGGTGGATATCACTGAGTTCAACTACATAAGTTGAATACTATGTGGTCTCATAAGAGTAAGTTTGTTGAACAGGCTTGTTATTAGGATTGGGTGTAGGCTCAGTAGGCAATTATGGTTCTCTTGGTTGTGTTGGGGTAGGCATGTTTTAGTTGGGCATAATGACTTGTTGAAGCAATGCATTAGACATGGGCACAAGTTGTTGGGTCAAGTTTTTCTTTTCATATGACTAGGATAGATTAGACTGTTGTCATTGTTGGTTTCTTGATTATAGCTTGAAAATTGATATTGATATTGTTGTGGTCATTCTCCTTTCTATGGAATCTAGTTTTATGTTGTATTACCTTGCCATTGTTGATTAGGCATTGAATTCTAAGGATGGTAATTCTAGTGTGCAACATTTGAATTGACCCTAGAAAATGAAACATTATAAAACAATAGTTATGCAGACATGTCTTTCTTTTGTTGTCATAGATTATGTTGGGCGATATAGAAAAATTTTCCTTTGTTATCTTCCAAGTCTTGAAACTTAGGTTGGGTTAGTTTTTCCTCAAAGATAACAGTAATCTTCCTATATTTGCAATTGAACTTCCTCTACCTACAGTGGGGGTAGTACTTTGTGAGGGTAGCTTCAACCTCTTCTTAATTCTTCTTGATGTTAAGAGTGTCCAATTGGGTAGCAAGATGACTGATGATATCCTCCTTGATGTTGGAACAAATGTTGTTGAGCTCCACTCTAGAGACACCATTAGATGTCTTGGCAGTAGGTAGGAATTTAAACATTTGTTCTTATTCAAAATAGACCTGGAACAGTTCCTAGAAATCTTGCAGATATCTTCAAATGATACTTGGGATATGTCACCTCCCACTATAAGGGTCAATGCATCTATGCACTCCTCATTAATTCTCCTTAGAAAGACTACCTCGAAAGATTTAGGAGAGGCTTTGTTTTGTCTAGATTTATTTAGACAAAATTGGAATCTCTCTAAATAGTCCTCAAGAGGATCATCTTATCTTTAAGACATCCTAAAGATGTCCTCTTTCTTTATAAATCCACCTCTGCAATAATCCCGATACTTCTATAGAATTTTTTCTTTCATTGTGTTTTAGCTTGTAATAGCATTTCAATCCAATAGCATAAACAATCTCAACACAACATCCTTCAAGGTTCTTGGGAAGAGTTTTAGTCTATAGGCTTTAGTGGTATATTCATAACTATGATAAAATACGTCAAATTCAAATACAAAAGTATCATTGTTTTCTATAATTAAGCCATAGAAATTAGGCAAAGCAGATAGAGGTATGTTCTTGAGTGTTGGTTCTCTCTCTTAATCAAACATGGGGAACTCAAAAATAACTGGCTCTAGAATGTTTTCTACTTCTGCATCAACCATTGTTGCTAGTGTTTCTTGTGCTAGTTCCTCTATTGATGTGTGTGCTTCTTGTGTTTGTGTATCGTGAGAATGTGTTGAACCTATTGGTGCACTAAATTGATCTTATGACACTCTAATAATGCCTAATAAGTATTTTGGCCCTCTTATTAAGGCCATGATGTCCTTTGGACTTTGTGTAGAGCAAAGAAACCTTCCTAAAGAATCCCTTTGCTGCTACATGCAATGAGAATATGGAGCTTATGAGTTTCCTTTCTACACTTGTTAGTGAATAGTTATAAGTTGATCTTAAATTATATTGTTCTTAATGCTAAAAAAGTGAATAGTTATAAGTTGATCTTAAATTATATTGTTCTTAATGCTAAAAATACAACATCTAGTCTAATGGAAAGAAAATAACAATAAGTAAATAACAGAAAACAAATAACAAGCAGCAAACTTATACTAAAAAATCCTAAACCTTATCACCATCCTCGACAATAACACCAAAAATGATTGGCCTTCACTAAGTACAATAAGTTGGTGAAGAAAACTCAATGCATGTGCTCGATTGGGAAACTAATCACACATGGATAACATAATGTCCTAGGAAGGCTCAATCAATTACTGATTAGAGGCATATATACTTGGATGATGCTAGCACTATATGTGCAACCAATGAATCTCTAAGTTGCCTGTCTTTTACCAATTAACTAAAACATAAACAATGCTTTCAATAGAAAATCTATATGTACAACAGTTGTTATGGATAACTGATGTAGGTTAACTCAATAATGGCTACGAGTAAATAGTGTTGTGACTAGGATACAACCTTAACATACAATCTAACTATCAACTTCATTAAAAAATTGCGTGAACTAACTACATCATAATAATGAATCTATGAAAGTAATAAACAATCTAACTAATGCTTAAACAAATAAAACTATGAGAGGATTACACTACCTCAAGTGGCCCTTGCTTGAGGAGACATAACCTCGAATTACAAGACAATTTTTAACTCGACATGTTGTCAACCATTCACTTTATTCATCTTGATCAATGCATGACAACAATAATAGCACTTCTCTTGTTACTCATAAATCTAGGCAAAATCTAATATGTGTTACATATGTGAGAAGAATATCCTTTGGCTCTAGTAGAACTGGACTTTATACACAGTCAAGACTAGTGGACTAATTACTTCTCAAAATCTACTAAGAACGTGTGGTAGTCCTCCCTAACACTAAAGATGACTTATTCCACTAGGAAACTAGAAACAATAACTAAATTAAAAGGAGTCTCAATCCAAGTTGGACTCTTATTCAAAATGGTAATCAAGAAGACAGGAACATGTAAGAATTCATGCATATGATCTAATGAAGCATAACTCCATTATTCCACAAGCTCCTACAATTCCCTTGTGTATTTAGTCTTGACGACAAAGTTAACAAATCTTCGTAACAATCACGTTTTGGTTGGTATCCTTCTATCTTCTTCCACACGAGTAGTAGGGGCGCATTCTACTTTGGTTGTGGACTAACTATTAATCATTAAGCTGCCAATTAATATCTTAGAGAAAGCAATTGTCCATATTAACACCATTTACAACATATTAACATCATATAAATCATGGAAACACAAATAGCATATTCATTCATCACACATCGTATATATCATTAATTAAGTAAAAGTGTGGTTCGGGATATAGTCTTAAACATATAAGTCTAATATGAGCATATATAAAATAAGTAAAATAGTGCCAATGTCGGGACTCATAAAGTGTTGAAAGTATTTTTAATTTGCGCCTTTGCTTCCTTTCATGGTCAACATCACCAAGGTAGCAAGAAATAAAACCTATGCAAGAATTTCAATATACAAGTACCCAAACTGCAAAAAGATCAAAATAAAGACACTTGGGGTGGGCCTAAGTCCATGCCAAGCATAGTTACATTGAAAGAAATACATCAAGGTAAAATAACACCACATTTGCAAGATGTGTGAGCACAAAACATTACACAATTCTCCCAAAAATTAACCTTTTGTTGGGTTACATCCATATGGTAACACATTCCCTAAGTGTCACCTAAGTTACAAGATAGGCATATGCTACACATCACAATTTAAACAAAATCGTGCCCTTATGTGTAGCATTGTTTCCCTTTGATGTGGGCCCATAATTATCATGTCATGTTGCATGAAACACGTCTTCACTATGAAACTCGAGCACATCATTTTTCTACATAAGTGATACATGACACATGCTATATATTCAACTTCCATTGGGTACAAGCCACCTAATGAAACCAAGTCCACCACTACCAAAGGAAACATGTAGCAAGAAAGTAGCATGAATTTGAGCACACATAAGAATTTGAACCAAGCCATGGAAAGGAAAAAGAGCATTAAGGTATTGGAGGTGGGAGCACAATTGAACAAGCTTCACATAAATAAGATTGTGGCTAACAACTTCATTATATTTTTACATTTAATTTTACATAGGCGTAGATAATGGGAGCCAAATCATTCATAATCTAATCACAATCTTATGCATAATGATTTTATTTTCATATTTGCATGCTCTAATGGGGACACCCTTCCAACTCCATTCTCATATTTATATGGCTTAATGCTTGTATATATTGTCACAACTCCTTGTACCCCTATACATCATGATTCCATTTACACAAATGTTGTACCTTTTTATTATAATCCATTTATATTAACATGTTAGGATGATGATTATGAGCATTCATGTTATTTTATAGGACTTTGTGTAAATAGAGGTATGAAAGATGTTGCTTTGTGGGTACACTATGTCCAAGATTTGTCTACTATTTCATTTATTGCAAAGTTTACTTTTTGCATGACTCATATATTTGCACACACACCAAAGTGGGAGAAATGTAAGAGAGAAATTTTATACTCTCCCATTATTGCTTCATTATACTTACTTTTGTTCTTTCCATAAATGCATTAATAATGCTCATTTATTTCTTGTTTAAAAATTGACACTTTGCTTCCAGTCCATCTTGTTTAAAAATTGACACTTTGCTTCCAGTCCACCCATCAATGGCATGTACATGCCTCTATGAACAATTTGATATTCTTTAGATAGATTATAAAGAGTGTTCAGTGGATAGTTCCAAGCCTTCGCTGTGTTTACATTAGGAACTCAGGGAAACATACAGACTCCTCTATAGATGAAAAGATGGGACAAAACATCAAGAAAGATATTTTTGAGATAAAAACGGTAGCCTTAATAATGAAAGTATGGATAAGGAAGACAGGAATATCACATGGAATATCTGTAAATTTGACTTTTTTCCTTGCCTTCACATGATGCAAAACCATAAAAATGTTTCTTTCTTTCTGAGAACCTCATAATTTTCATACAGTTGTTCCTGTGTAATTTAACTCTTTGCCAGGGATCAACCTCATTACATCACACGAGAAAATGAAACATCCAAATTTTAAAAGCAAGAGTTAAATCTTTGAATAACCTTTAAAAGAAGATGAAAGGAAGATTTGATGTAAGTATTCTGATGAACTTTAATCTTAAATTGTCAAGAGAAGTGTTATCAGGGTTTTGTTTGCATACACATGGTAAGAAATCATGATCATTCAATATCAACATAAAACAGTTTCCTCTGTAATTACCATCATCAAACACCTCATTACATAGTGCAGTTATTTAAGGAATATTCACCAGACTTTAAAGCATGTAGCAACATAAACAATGATAAAATAGATGGGAAAAAGTTATGGCTTCTAAATTAATCAAGAAATTTGAAAATTTATCAAGTTTCAGGTTTCTGAGTTTGAATATCATAGTAATCTTATTCTTATTGACAAAGTACATATTGTAAGTACCTAGATGACGTTGAGTTCAAATCTTCTATAATATAAAATAAAAAACCAAAAAAAAACCGAAGTAACTTTACGAGACAAGAATGAGACTATGCAAAATATAATGTTCATGATTCGAGCAATGTAAATAGGTCTCCTCAAACATAAATATTTTTGTCATAAATAATACAGAGCAGATGGAAAAAGGGTTGGCCGAATTAACCCATTTACCACCACACATCATTTTCTATACCTTTCTGATATTTTTAAGCCATGGACAGTGAGCTCAAACTGTTATTTAACATCAATATATCCAAGAGGTGAGGTTTGGCTCCAGGCAGAGGAACAGATTCTCCTCTTTTCTCTTAACCTATACATGCCCAAACAGTGAATTTAGACTTAAATATATACTGCCTCCTTATGAATGGCACATTCCTAAGCTATTGGTTGCAGGTCATGCAGCCAGTCTCTTGTCCAAGCAAACTAGTGGATAAAACCCACAAAATGTGTAGGTACTACCCATAAAAACTCTTCATGCTGCATGAAGGTTTTCACTTTCAGACAAAGCAGAAAAATATCATAATACAAGAAAAAACAGTTGTCTAGATCTATTTTCAGATGTCAGAGCAGTAATGCATGGTGTTTCACATTTAAGGGCAACTATGATACAAACTTGAAACTTAAATGCATATTATAATTAAGCTCATTCATTGACAGTTACAAATAAGATATCTAATAGGACTATGACAAGTGACAACACTGCCCCTAAATATGCTTGATGTTCACCAAAATGAAAGTTTAGTATTGTTGGAACATTATATAGAGCACCCTGGCTTGCATTCATCTAGGATATTGACCTATAATATGAAGATAATTTGAAGGAGAGCAGTCTAAAGCTGTTTGAAGAGGCAAGATTTCACAAAACTGTAGGTTTTTTATCAAGATTCACAAAAGATGAATCAGACAATAAAAAGAAGTTGAAAATTGTTAACAATGATACTCTTGATCCCGTAGACTGATGATCTCGTGGACGTCATATAAACTCATTCATTTATTCATTCAAGGAAGAAACCAAATGGGATGCGCTAAAGAGACAGAGGGGCCTAAAAAGACTTGAATTATTTAGAGAGCCATCATTAATGAACATTGAACATGTTTATATGAGTTTGTGCTATTAAAGAGGGCAAACGTTTTTACAGAGTACCCAACCTCTGGCGACACTTCAAAACCCCCAGTTGGAGAACTTCTCTGCAACTGAACTTTGATGGCAACATCCTGATATGGATTGGTTGGCGTTAAAATCTTGAAACAGCAGCTCAAAATCAAAATGGGCAGTCAAATCGTTTCAGGTGATTGTAACACTGATAATAAATCAACTAATTTTGAACTTTTATTAAAAGCTTATAGATCGACAACCTGTTGAAAGAATTTGTTGTTCTATATTAATATTAACAATAAAAAATTCCAACGTACAACCTTGATAACCCAAAACATAAAATTAAAGTGACTGGCTGTTAGTCAAAAAATTTGCTATGTTTTTTATATTAAAAATAGCAAAAACAAAAGTGCTGAACTATTAATATGCAGACTAATAACTACAATGGAATTTCGCAATGTTAGATTAATACATCAGAAACAATTTGCAGCTTGAATCACTACAAAATTTCTAGCAGAGCACCAAAAAAACATGTGAAATCTTAATGAAAGCAAGATTAAAAAACTGTTTCTGCCATAAACATAATAACCAGACAGAACATGCACAGATTTATTTCAGGATGGTCAACTGATTGTTGGCTCAGGCGTCGGCTCACCTTCCTGAATCATATTCTCAGAAAAAAGGGTATTTCATTATGTGCTAGTATGGGGAGGAGGAGGTCCAGGTGCCTTAGGCCAAACTTGCTGAGGAAGAGGAAGGGGAGGAGACATATAACCACCACTCATGGCCACAGAAGGGGATGGTTGTGAAACATAATAGTATGATGACGCCATGGGCACATTATCAACAGCAGAAGTGGAACCCACAAGAGGCATTGCTGAGGCTCTTGGGATGACCAGCGCACTATCATCCTTAAACTCATCTCTAGGTACAATATCAACGAGGAAATCAAATATATCAGTCCTACCAATGGCTGCAGCAATGTCATTCTTCTGCAGAGTTCTCCTCTTGTTCTCCTCTGTGTGCATCCATGACCTCAGAGTGAGCTCTAGAATGAACATCTCACAGGCCTTGGCAAATACCACTGGAGCCTCTGCAGAGATCATCTTCACATCCTCATCTGCCTTCATGATTTTCTTGATTCTTGCCAGAGGCAGGCTATGAGCCTTGAAATCCACTGTCCGCTCAACTTCCTGCATCTGGTTCGTCCAGAATGCCTGAAGCTGCTGACAGTAAACTTGCGTAGAAGCAGCAAAAGGCATCATGGAGGTTGCCCTGTATGGATTTGTGCCATAACCTACTTGAGGTAGTTTTGTAAGCTGATGATCCATCACAAAAAATCACACTTCTGAGCTCAAATTTCATCAACCATGTTCAACTTTAGTTGGTTTTGCATGTTTTTGACAATTGGGTATCCTGTATGAGTTGAAAAGGATGGAAATCTGATACAATTCTATCAGGTGACTGTATGCACAGAAGCTACAAGCTTTAAATCAACTAAACAAACAATTATTTATATTCAAATAGTGTAAATAATACAAACTAAGGGTGGTAAACTAAAGGAAATCCAATTTATTTGAGGGTAGGATCTCAACAACTTACCTGCCTTCACCGTCTTTTGAGCATAATGCCCATGTTTGTCCTGTGCAAGGTGTGTATTCCCAATTTTGAGTTTGTTTTGTAATGAATATTTTTCTGTGCTAACACATGTCCAAATGAGCTCTGATTTGCCAACAATGGCGGTATTCCCAATATTTTAGATGGCCCTCAAATAGCCCTTTCAAAAAAGTTATGGTTGGTTGTACATGTGTTTTCATTCTAGATGGCTCTCACAATGCCCTTTCAAAATATAGTGGTTGATGGTACGTTTGCAAATATTTTATATTTTATTTTTAGTTGATTTGATATCTAATGTTTGTAAGGTTGAAACTACTGTCAAAAAAATAGTGTATTTATTAGTAGGCTTTCAATTTTTTAAAGACCCTCATCCTAAAGTTTGATGACGAGGATTGTGACTTGTTAGGTTCCTTTTTAATTGCTAAAACTGAAGTGCCTTTTCATGGTGACATTTGGATAGAACCCAAATTTAAACAGCAAATATATTCGGAATATTTTTTTTACCTCCACTTTAGTTGGATGTAATGTTAACTCATCCTTTAAGACAGAAATATTTTTTTTTATAAAATAGAATAAAACTTGAGTTCAATATATAAGGTTTTTCCAGTGTACTAAACTCTTTGATTGCAATTTATCCATTTCATCAATATTACTCTTCTAATTTTAATTAGCAATTAATTTATTTTATTTATTTTTGTTGTGTATGATTTGTGCAATCGCCCGAATCAAGTTAGATCAAGTATAGAGAATCAACCTTGAGATCTATATGGGAAGAACCCAAAACCCTCAGCTAATTATGTCACCCTTCGAGAATAGCAATTAGTATTGTTGTTGTTGTTGTTGTTATTGTAATTGTGGTAGATATGATTATATATAAATTGATTTTAGCTTTGAACTTATTAGGTGACTAAGATTTTTTAAGCTCTTAATTGATCATTCCCAACAACATGCATTACCCTAGAATGGTTTAGAATTACAACTTTGTCCCTTACATTAGACTGCACCATAATCTAGTCTTTCCTTTTAACGAATATATTTCTTGCTCCTTAGGGTTGACTTTTTTTTCACTAATAAATGTTGGCTTACAACCCAAAACACCTTAAGTTTGTTAGAGTGAAAAAGGTAATCACCTAATTAATTATTATCATTAGGTCTTTATTTAAACTAACATGCTTTCACTAGCTTAAGTCATGTGTTTTTTGGTCTAAGGTTATAAGATTAAGGCACCTGTCATAATCTAATGTAATCCTAATGTAGTGTTTCATTTTTATCCTTTATCAAGAATTATTCATTGTATATTGTAACAATAATCAATATTATATCAATAATATTTTTAAACTTTATAGAAAATTGATTAGTTTTTTTCTCTTTTGTGATGGGATTTTTTGGTTGTAGGCAAGATTTGAGAGCTATGAGGTTCAAACATCAATTCAAACATGGTATTAGAGCTTTAGATCTATCATTCTTTGTCTATTTTTGAGAAATTCTAACTTGAACATTCAATAGATACACCTTATAGAAAAATAGACATCATTGCTACATCTAAACTTCCTAAAAAGCCTAAAATTTGTCTACCCAAATATTGAAATTAGAGCCTTAAAAGTTAGGGAGATGTTTTGGGTCTTAAGAGTTTTGCCCAAAAAAATCATACATTGTACAAATTCAAATACTTGTACATAGAAATTTTTGAACCTAATCTAGTGCTTTTCTTTTCTATTGTTTCATTTTATAACTTTTATATCTATTTTTTATAAGTTTTACACAAAGACTCAAGCTCCTTAGATCAAGTCCTTGCAAAACTAGAAATATCCCTCTACAAGAGAGTAGTAAGAATGAATTTCATGATTATGGATGTGACAAGATATAATGATCAAATAGATCAACAATATATAATATACAAGAGAGGTTGTGATTATATAGGCAAGGTGATAGGATAGGTCATCACAGTAGTATGACATGTGTCACAATCATATTATATGGGATAGAAAAAATAATTAACCTAAAGTGTCTTAAGTAAACTAACTTAGTGTGAATAGTACGCAATAGGTAAACTATTTAGGTAATATACATTGGTCACACTAACAACCTACAATCCATTTTTCTATGTTGGTTGGTCAAAATGGCCTTTTAACTAGTTGCATATGGTTGTTAGATGGTAATCTTACCTCATTAAAGGTCTAGGTATTCCCAAAGGTCAAGTCATTTAAGTGATTTGCTTGAGTCATTAAGGAATGGGGTATTTATTTCATTGAGGGATAAGAGTTTATTTTATCAAAGGAGCATCCATAAAGGCCTTAATACATGTTCATCCATTTTGGAAGGAATCTTTTGTGGTTGAAAGTCAAGTTTCTTTGACCAAGTCAACTTGTTTAGGGTTTTTGGATTTGTTGTTACCTCCTTACAGTTTAAGTAGGCTATATTGACAACAAAGACCATTTCAAGCATCATTCTCGAAGTAAAAAATGTGGAGTCTCTAGTCTTTTTCACACACTGCACTCTTTATGGTTACTCAAGTATGCAATGTGGGTTGAAGTTATTTTGTGATTATGAGTTGTTAACACATGGTTGTGGGTAGTTGCACATGGAAGCTTATTCATGATGAGCAAGAAAATAAAATTGATATAGTCACCAGTTAGGAGAGACCTCAAAGAGATCCATCTGGGCCAGTCAACAAAAGTAAACACAATGGAAACACAAGGATATGATGGGGGCAATGCAGAACTGGATGAATTGAATCATGAAAACTGTTTACAACTAAAACATGCTTAAACACAGAACGTGTCACAACCGAGACCTCGAATCTTCATATCTATCTTCTATGTTCTATCCCTTAGCTTATCTATGCTTATCTTACATTATAATGCTCAATTACAATGATTTATACGGTCCAAAGGGATCTGATCAGCCTAAAAAGGATCAAATGCTAAAGAACAAGACCTAACATGTAAAAACAACAAGGTCGGCCTCCGCCAAAGAAATTCCTCCGTAAAATCCAAAGGATGAAGTGTAGATCATAGGAAAAGGTCGACCACATGCCAAGGAACATTAGAATCAACGCTTAGGGATCCACAAGCTATGAAAGGGATCTGGTAGATCCCGGTAGATTACAACCCGACAACCAATACTAGAAAACTGTCTCGAAAATCGGTAGCGATCTTGCCGAAAAATGATCCAAATGCTCCATGGTTTGGGAATAAGGTAGATGATCAATTCTCAAGCAAAATCCAACTCCTTAAGATCCGGTGAGCCAATGCTAGAAAATGCAAAATGAAATGCAAAACAAAAAGGAAATATTTTTGGTTGATGCAAGATTGCCATGAACTGGGGATGCTCCTGCATCAGACATCTGGGGTTGTTGAAAAATTGAGTCTCTCACTTTGTTGGGGTCAGAGGAAAACCAAGGGGGTCTACCTCTCCTTGAGAAATCCAAGATGAATCTTCAACTGGTTTGTCCTTCCACTTCACAAGATATTCCTTATATTGACTGCTCTGGGTACTATGTCTATTGTCCAAAATGTCTTCAATCTGATTTGGTTCCTTCTGAGGCAAATATTTCTCCAAGTCTACAGTATTGTCCTCACTAAATTTTGGTTCATGATATTGATGAAGATCTGCAATGTTAAATACAGGTGAAATACTCAAACTATCTGGTAACTCCACTTCATATGCATTTCCAGAACTAAACTTTCTCAAAATCTTGCAAGGTCCAAACTTCCTCATCTGCAACTTGTTATAAGTTCCAACCAAGAATCTTTCTTTTCTCAGATACACCATCACTTCATCACCAACTTCAAATTCCTTATGTCTCCTCTTCACGTTTTCTTTCTCCTTATACTTGTTGTTCATGTCCTCCAAATGTTGCTTAACTTGAATATGTAAGTCCTTTATGTGATCTGCAAATTCTTCTACTTTTGCACTTCTCCGGTCTTCACTGCTAATATTTCTTAATTCTGATATACCTCTAGGGTGTGCTCTGGTAACAATCTCAAAAGGTGTCCTTTTGGTACTCATGTTTACTGAATTATTGTAGGCAAACTCTTCTTGTTTAAGAATCAAATCCCAACTTCCAGTTTTGTTTCCAACTAAAGATCTTAACAAATTTCCCAAGCTCCAGTTAACTACTTCTGTCTATCCATCAGTTTGTGGGTGAAAAGTAGAACTGAACTTCAAATCTATCTCCATCTTCTTCCAAAGTGCTCTCCAAAAATAACAAACAAACTTAGTGTCTATGTCTGAAACTATGCTCGTAGGTAATCCATGCAATCTCACTACTTCCTTGAAAAATAGGTCTTCTATATGTACTGCATCTGATGTCTTCTTACAAGGTATGAAATGAGTCATCTTCAAGAATCTATCCACTACCACAAATATAGAATCATTCCCTCTCTATGTTTTACGTAATCCAAGTATGAAATCCATGCTTATATCCTCCCAAGGTTTCTCCAGCACTGTCAAAGGTTTATACATCCCACATTCTGACTACTACCCTTTGCAACTTGACAAACTTTACAACTTTGCACATATTTCCTAACATCCTTATGAATCCAGGGCCAAAAGTAACGCTCACTCACCACTGCTACTATTTTATCAACACCAAAGTGTCCAACTAATCCTCCACTATGTTTCTCCTTTATTAAAGTCTCCCTCATAGAACTCTTAGGTATGCACAATTGAACTCCTTTGAATAGCATCCCATCCCGAATAAAGTAATCCAACCACTTTCTTTTGTCTACCGTAACTGGTTCTCTACATGCTCTCCAAGGTTCTACAAAATCTATGTCATCATCATACAAGGTCTTCAACTCCTCAAATCCTAATACTATCACTCTCATCTCTGTTAGCAAATTCCTCCTCATACTTAATGCATCAACAACTTTGTTAGATTTCCCACTTCTATGCTTCAACATAAAGGTGTAACTCTGTAAAAATTCTACCCATCTCATATGTCTCTGATTCAACTTACTCTGATTGTTCAAATACTACAAAGCTTGATGATCCATATACAACACAAACTCCTTAGGCAATAGGTAATGTCTCCACTTCTTCAAGGTTTGAACTATGGCATAAAATTATTGATCATACACTGAATATCTCCCTCGGGCATCATTCAATTTCTCACTCAAATAAGCTACTGCTCTCCCTTCCTGACTCAGGACTGCTCCTATTGTTGTTCCACTTGCATCACAATCCACTTGAAATAATTTATTGAAATCCGTTAAAGCTAACAAAGGCTACTCGGTCACTTTCTGCTTCAACATCAAAACTTTTGTTCGCTCTGGTGGTCCACTTGAACTCCTTCCTATCTCCCCTCATTGTCTCAGTCATAGGGTTACAAACTAAACTGAAATTTCTGATGAACTTCCAATAGAAACTAGCCAATCCATGAAATGATCTTACCTCTCCAATGCTTTGCGGTGTAGTCCATTCAACAATTGCTTTCTTTCTTAGGGTCCATCTTCAAACCATCATCAGATATCACAAATCCCAAATAGACCAACTCATCCTTCATGAAAGTACACTTCTTAAGGTTTATCAACAACTTTTCTTCTCTCAACCTCTGCAAAACTTTTCTCAAATGCAAAAAATGCTCCTCTTTTGTAAACCTAAAAATCAGAATGTCATCCAAATATACAATAACAAACTTACCCAAGAATTTCTTCAATACCTCATTCATCAACCTCATGAAAGTACTCAGTGCATTAGTTAACCCAAAAAGCATCACCAACCATTCATACAGTCCTTCATTTGTCTTGAATATTGTCTTCCATTCATCTCCTTCTCTGATCCTGATCTAATGATATCCACTCTTCAAGTCCATCTTTGTAAATAATTTGGCTCCACTCAAACAGTCCATTATGTCATCCATCCTAGGCAAAGGAAACCGGTATTTCACTATGATCTTGTTTATTGCTCTGGAATTGGTACACATTCTCCATTCTCCATTCTTCTTAGGTGCTAATACTACTAGTACTGCACAAGGACTCAAAATTTCTCTGATCAAACCTTTCTTCAACAACTCCTGCACTTGTCTACTCAACTCTTCATTCTCTATCGGTGTCATCCGGTGTGCATCTTTGTTAGGCAAACTAGCTCCAGGAACCAAGTCCATGCAATGACTGATACTTCTCATAGGTGGTAATCTATCTGACACATTATCTGAAATGATTTCTTCATACTATGTCAGCAAATCTTTAATCTCTTCCGGTTCTTCTTCTTCATGCTCTGGGTTCTCGGTCTTCTTAGGAACTAAGGAAAACCACACATTCTCATATCTCATTCCATCCAGGAATTTCCTTCCATCCACTAAACAGATTCTAGCATTCGTACATACTTCACTCTTCAAAGGTTTCTCAAGGGCAACAAGGTTTGCTTCATCCCATTGGCCACAATAGTGTATGTATTTTTCCTCCCATCATACATTGCCTGTCTATCAAACTGCCAAGATCTACCCAACAAAAGGTGACAAATATCCATAGGCATAATATCACACAAGACTTCATCATGATAATTCCCAATTTTCAATTTCACCAAACATTGCTCACTTACTAACAACTTATGATCATCCTGAATCCATGCTATCTGATAAGGCTTAGGGCATTTCAATCTTTCCACATTCAACTTATTCACCATCTCTTCTTAAACAAGATTATCTAAACTACCACTATCAATGACAACTTTACAACACTTACCAGATACCTTACATCTGGTCTTGAAAAAATTCTTCCTCTACAAGGGCTCTTCATCTCTCCCGGTATGACACAAAGCTCTCCTCATCATCAATAGTTCTCCATCTTCCAATTTATTAGTTGATATGGTGGGGTTTTCTTCCACCACTGCTATTCTTCTGGTATTCTCTGTCTTCTTACACTCGAAAGCATGATGTCCTTCTCCTCCACACTTATAGCAAGTTCCTCTAAACACTCTCTTATCTTTTCTTTTGTTATCTTTTCCAAAATTCTCATTCTGGTAGCCATCTAGTTCTCTCCTTTGGTAGACATTTTTATCATCTTTCTGGTATGAATTACCTTGTTTTCTCACTTCCTTGTCCTTGTTCTAATTTGCATAGGTTCCTCTACCTCTGGTAAATCCTCTTCCTCCTTGAAATATTCCTCCTGAAAACCTTCCACCTCTGTCTCTCTGCCTCTGCTCATGTCTTTTGTTCAACTTATCTTCTACTTTTAGGGCATATTGGTAAGCTTCTTCAACACTCTGTAATTTGATCAAACTGAGTTCATCTTGTATAGACACCCACAATCCATTCAAATATCTTGCAACATGTTCAACTTCATCATCAACGTGTTTGGATCTGATATTCAACTTGTAAAATGCTTCGGTGTACTCCTTCACACTAGATTCCTTCTGTCTCAAATTCTGGAACTTCTGGAACAGATTCACTTGATAATCAGCTGGCAAATTTTGATTTCAACTTAGCAACCATCCAATCCCATGTCTTGATCTTCTCTTTACCTCTTCTCTGTCTATCGACCTACAAATTCTCCCACCAAAGAGATGCATGACCCTTCAATCGGGTACAAACATATTTCACCTTCCTTTCTTCTGCAGTGTTTTCAAAATCAAAATATTTCTCCATCTCCAAGATCCAATCCATCAATTCATCTGAATCCAACTTTTCATCATATTCCGGTGAGGTAAAATGAGGTTTTCTATTCGCCCTACTCAAAAACCTCAAAAACCTTTCTTCATCTGGATCAATCATCGGTGGGTTTACTTATTCTGCCGAGGCTTCTTCTCTTTCATCTTCACTCACATCTTCAACATGTCGGCCTCTTCTCTGGGCTGTCTCAACGGCTTCCAACCAGCCTACAATTCCTCTCAACATTTTCGTCACAGTAGGGTCTGCATTCCCATGCGCTCCACCATTCCTATTTCCTCTTCATGCCATCTTCACGCCAATCCTCTACAGCTGCAAGTCGGATCCATAGTTTGCCACCCTAAAACAAAATTTCTCAGGACAACGCAATCTCCAAAATGAAATCTCGCTCTGATACCACTTGGTGCAGTCATCAATTAGGAGAGACCTCAAAGAGATCTATCTGGGTCAGTCTGCAAGAGTAAACACAACGGAAACACAAGGATATGATGGAGGCAATGTATAACTGAATGAATTAAATTAGGACAATTGTTTACAATCAACTAGTAGCAACCGGGTTACATAAACTGACTCACTGGCCTGCTAAAATATGCTTAAACACATAACAGGTCACAACTGGGACCTCAAATCTTCAAATCTATCTTCTATGTTCTATCCCTTAGCTTATCTCTTCTTATCTTACATTCTAATGCTCAATTACAATGATTTATACAATCCAAAGAGATCCAGTCGACCCAAAAAGGATCAAATGCCAAAGAACAAGACCTAACGTGTAAAAACAACAAGGTCACTCTCCGCCAAAGAAATTCCTCCAGAAAATCCAAAGGATGAAGTGTAGATCATAGCAAAAGGTCAGCCACATGCCAAGGAACATTAGAATCAAGGCTCAGGGCTCCGCAAGATATAGAAGGGATCTGGTAGATCTCGGTAGATTACAACCTAACAATCGGTACCAGAAATTTGTCTTAGAAACTAGTAGCGATATCTTGCCAAAAAATGATCCAAATGCTCCATGGTTTGGGAATAAGATAGATGATCAAGTCCTCAAGAAAAATACAACTCCTCGAGATCTGGTGAGCCAATGCCAAAAAATGCATAATAAAATGCAAAACAGAAAGGAAATAGTTTTGGTTGATCCAAGATTGCCATGAACCGGGGATGCTCTTGCATCAAAAATGTTGGACAATGCATGAGTTTTATTGTCTGTCAAGTTTACAAGCATACATATGTGAAACACCCTTTCACAATCATGGAGTCTTCATAGGAGAGTAATGTTAGCTAGGTCTTGAAATTGCCAAAATGGATCAAAGACTTTCGTATTAGCTTGTACATTCATGTTAAGGAGATCACACCATCTAATGAAATTATTCCATCATTTGTGCTCGTTTATAAAACTTCCCATTGTTTCCCCTACAAATTTCATGCTCATAATATGCCTAAACAATTCCCTTCATTGTGTTTATTAATGCTCATCAATGGTTGATATTTGTTAGAGTAATCTTTTATTAGCTAATAATTATTTATTTAATTATTAGTCTATTATACTCTATGCTTAAGCTAAACTTAGGAATCTTATAATTCTTTAGGGTTTTCACCTTTAGGGTTTTGAGTATCCTTTTATAAGGATTCTCTCTTTGTATTTTTTTAATAACAATTGTAATTATTGAATTGCATTCTCGTTGCACAATCAATATGACTCTTTTCTGGATCTCTGAATTCTGGCCTCCATAGCTTTTTTGCTTCTCTCCTTATGTGACAGGTTTGCATGTAAGTGATCTTTGGGAGCTGTAGAGTTGATTTTTCCTCAACTCCAATATGGTATCAGAGCTCCAGATCTGCATGCCCCCATTCTCTTCATGAGATATTTTGGGCCTTGTTCTTCAGATTTGTGTTTTTGGGGGTTTGTGTAGTTGCTTTTTTCCATTTCTGGTGGTAGCTGATTTTTTGGTACATTTTGGTGCCAAAAGGACCTCACGGTTGGATTCAGGAGGCCGTTTCCACGAGTTTTGATATAAAATTCAACTTATTTTGGAGTCAAGTGTTCTGGAGGCAAAAAACAATTAGGCCCTAGGCCGTATAGCCTCGGGCACACAGATCGAGAAAAAAAATATTTTGGCAGTTTTACGGCTTGCCTAGGTTGATCCGGACTCCGCCCATCATCGACGGTTTGTTAATCGTCAGGGCCAGCCCTCACGGTCTTTGTTAGTAGTCTAGGAGTCGACAGCAGCTTGGGCCACGCCAGCAGCTCGGGCCCCCGCCAGCCGCCTGGGACTCCCCTGTCGCCGTCGCCGCCCGAAAACTCGCCTGTCAGCCGCCCACATCCCACCACCACCACTACTCGGAAACTCGTCGATTGGTCGCCCAGGTCCTGTCGCCCTGAAACCCCACTGACCACCAAGCCCGACCACTAACCGCCTGCCCTCTGCCTAGCTGCCACCCAATCGCCACCTCCCTGCCACCAGTAGGGGGGGTGTGTTTTTTTTTTTGAAGGTTTTTAACAAGCTAATGGTTTTTTGGCCATAACTTGGGCAAATAGAGTCATTTTTGGCAAAACCTTATATCGTCGGAAAGTTCTTTCCAAGCTCTATCAAGATCTAGAGGTTTGAACTTTTGATTTTTACTTTTTTGATGGTGTTTTTTGTTGTCAAAGCCAGAGGTTCTTTTTTGTACGCTGGGAGACATAACTTGAGCATCCAAACTCCATTTTTTCAAAAACTTTACATCGTTGGAAAGCTTGTTCTGTTTTCTTTCCATTCATATGATTTTTCTTTCTAGATTTTGCTCCATGTATATTTTATTCATTTTTTTTCTTTTCAGCACTCTTGTGAATATCTTGGATGTTTCAAGTCTTGGGATCTCTTTCTTTGAGTAGTATGTCTCGTCTTTGGCTATTCTTTATGTTTCCAATATTTTGTCTCTTCTGATCATTGTAGCATTTTATTTATGCAAACACACTGAGATAAAGTGCCATCATGCATTGTATACTTGAGATCTTGCACACCTTGTGCCTTACTGTACATGAACTACTTATAAAGTGCCATGGGGGGGTTGATGTTTGCCTTTGTTTGTCATCTACCTTTTTCACGTGAGTGTTCCTTCCACGACATTAGCCTCATGATGTGTGTCAAGTGAGTGTTCCTTCCATGACACTATGTACTTTCTCTGCACCTTCGATGTTCCTGGTTCTTCGTCTTGTAGTTCTTGTTGGTCATCCTTTTCAGCGTATCTGTCCCTCTCCCTTTTCAGCATTATGGGGAGGTTTGGCCTATTTTTCTAATGCTTCCTTGGTTTGATTGATCAACTCTTCAGGCTATGGTGTTTCATGACATCTATATCTTTGAGTTCAATTGTTTTCTTTTGTTTTCCATCTGATTCGAGTACTATCATTTGAGGGCACTCATGTAGATTAAAATCTTCTCTACCTGGTCATGTTCTATTTCAGTGGAGGTTATTCAGATCAGCAGTTACTCTTCGATAGTGTTTGCAACTATTTCATGCTTCAGTGGTGTTCTTCATGCTTTTTTTGTTCCTATCTTCTGGAACACTCTTGTTTGGAGGCTTCTTAGTCCTTCACTTGAGCTTTCATTTCTTCTTGGAGAGGAGTTTTGTTCCCACAGGGTTTTCTCCTTTTTCTCCACTTTACAGAGATTTAATTGTACTCGGGTACCTCATTAGGCCTAGTTGTCGGGACCCATTGTTGCTTTCCTGCATTTTTTACATGTTTTTTTAGTCCTTAGTTGTTTTTTAGCTACTCCCTAAGTTCATCTTAAGGGGGGGTGTTAGAGTAATCTTTTATTAGCTAATAATTATTTATTTAATTATTAGTCTATTATACTCTATGCTTGAGCTAAACTTAGGAATCTTATAATTCTTTAGGGTTTTCACCTTTAGGATTTCGAGTATCCTTTTATAAGGATTCTCTCTTTTTATTTTTCTAATAACAACTATAATTATTGAATTGCATTCTTGTTGCACAATCAATATGACTCCTCTTTTCTAGATCTTTGAATTCTGGCCTCCATAGCTTTTTTGCTTCTCTCCTTCTATGACAGGTTTGCATGTAGGTGATCTTTGGGAGCCATAGAGTTGATTTTTCCTCAACTCCAATAATATCAATCCAATGTATTTATTTAATACCATGAACATTGGAAAATCTTGGCATGAATCACTTGCAAGTTACATGCTCGTTAGTCTCCAATCAAGTTTTTTAAAACATATAAGAGTCATCATAGAATATATCCTACTCTTCAATTCCAAAATATGACATAAAAGTTATAATCAAGAGTTTGTGGATGAGTAAGATCTTCATGACAATAAAAGCTTCATGACTAAGAATTAACTAGTGACAGGTTTGATGGAGGTGTAGGTATGTGGGAATATTGAAAAACTCCATAAAAAGCATGGCATGGCATAGACCTGTGGAGAAGAGAGTGAGATGAGCTATGTGCAAGGGGAAATAAGAAAGACCAAATGCTCAAGGAAAAAAATTAAGGTCATGACTAATTTATGTCATAAGAGGTGGCAGTCATAAGATTATGAAAAAGGATATGATAGTGAGTGTTAGGAATCACATGCCTATTATGAGACAAACGAAAGAGATTATGGGTACGTTAAAGGCTCCCAAATTGAAAATCCATAAAGAAACGTGACAATCACATTGACAATAGAAAAAGTGAAAAATGTGGTTTCATAAGGTCTCAGAGATTTTTTAAGAGTTGTTGAGTAACCACCAACGAATCATTTTGAGATCATTCCATTGAACTTATTTAGGAACTATTATTAGGATTAGGTGTTGTAAACCTTGCATAACATTATTTTAATTTAATTATATAATTAAAGAATTATTGTTTATGGTGCATCCTAGGTGATGTGTTCAGCCACATTAAATAATTATTTGAGGCCACCTGTAAAGTTGTATGTAACATTGGTTTAATTATTATATGTGTGGCAAACATATGATGATATTAAATATTTTGGAAAAAATATTTAATAAAGTGAAAACTTTGTACCCAATATTAAATGAGAGATCAAGAGTTTTGTGAACTCATGGTTTAGAGTCACATGGTTTTACTTTACCACTTGGTTGTATTTTTGTGAGATTATGTCTATAAAAACAAGGACACTTTTAGTGGTTTAAGGTTTGCTTGTTAATGATTTGGCTTGGCTATCATTGTATTGAGTCACCTTTTGAAGAGTGTATATGTGAAGCATGTCATGGGATGTGTGGATAAATGTATGGACACATGGAGGATGCATTGGAGAGGCTTGATGTTTCAAAGGTGTTCATGGAGGCTTTATAAGTGTGTTATAATGTTCTATTGTTGAATAATACATTGAATATAGATATTTTTGGAGGTTGATATTTTCACTCTCTGAGGGATTTCCAAGGGTCTATCTTATGATATATCTTTAATATTTGCATTTTCTTGTCTATATACTTGTATGGATTGTTTTCTCTCAAGGGTTTATGTAGGAAATGGATTGATCATGGTTGATTTTTCTAACATTTGGTATGAGATCCATGGTTTTTCTTATGAAGTTTCAAATCCTTAAGATGGTATAACCTTAGACGATAGACTTGATGCAAGGTTGAATAAATTTGAATGCAAGTGTGAGGTATGCAACCCATAAACTAAATCTCACAAATAAATAATTTTCTCATAATTTCAATAATATAAAAATAAAAGATAATATCTCAATTTCCACAATAAAATGTCAATACATCTCTATAATGTAGTTCTTAATCCATGTGTTAGCACATGTACATGAGATAAATAATAATTACATCATAGGCCCTCATGCCTAAGAGAACTCAATACAAGAGAAATTAACAATGTACAAGTATATTTAGTGAATAGTATAGATATGAAAAGTAACCATGTGTCATCAACCACATCTATCATACGCAACTCACGAGACGAGAACATGGCTCAAGTGCTTTTCTACCTAACTAGGCAGCTTATGCTCCCCCAGAATCTTTCATAACACAAAAGATACTCGGCCCTGCATGAAATGCCTTACTACCTAGAAACAATAGGTAGGAGGAACACCCAGTACAACCTTACATATATACATGCATTTGTTTGTATGAAATACATCTCCTACTATCAGGATATGGCAGAGAAATTTGTTTCCAATAATGGTACCATTGTGTTGTTTTTATAGTGATAAATTTGTTGTATAAATGAAGTTAAAATCCTCAAAAAAACACTACTACTCCTCACCCAAAATAGACAGTTATATGTATGAGTGAAAGATTGATCCTTTTGGAGGGTCAACTCCCACTCCTCTTCCCACATGGGCTCTTATTGGGCTATGAATACTTAATTTATCTTTTTTTGGTTGATTACATGGATTTTTAACTTGGTCCAATCACTGAGTGAGGCCACAAACTGGGGTACCTCATCTCCAAATCCAACAATCTAGACCCACGAGCATAGAAGCCCAATAGGTACCCCAAGCCCATAGGAGTGAAAGATTTGTGGACCTCATCCCCGAATCCAATAGCCTACACCCGCGAGCACAAAATCCCAACAGGGACCCCAAGCTTATAGGAGTGAAAGACCCGTGTGGGTCTGATACAAAAACACCAGGTATCTGTGTCTACAAGAAACACACACCTAATGTTATTCCTAATAATCTCCTCCTCAACATCTCCTCACATGTCCTCTACCTCTTACACATTCTCCAATCTTTGCATGTTCACCAGGGTGGGACCAAACTGACACTAACACCATTTGGGCCAAGCGAGGATTTGAACCTTGGTTGCACCATTAACAATGCAACCACTTGACCACTACACCACAAGGTGATCATCGGCTATGAAAACTTATTTTTTTCTTTCTTCACTTTAATTAATTACTCATACAAAAATTACAAATCTATTTATTTAGTTTTTTTTATACAAAATAATTTCTCAAAGTGAAACTTTCCCTCTAAAAAGGGAACATGCAATATTTAACAAGTGTCGCATAGTGGCAAGTGTAGACACCTAAAACTTGTACACCTACTTAAATGAATTTTATTTGTTTAATTATCATTTATCCACCTATTAATTGAAATAAAGTTTAATTAATGTACTCTTTTCTTTTATTTCAACCATTAATTGAATTCAACATTTAATTGATATCCCCTTTCTTCTATTAAGTGAATAAATTATATTTATTCACTTTCCACCATTTTAATTGAATTTACATTTAATCAAAATGCCTTCTACAAATAAATAAATCAATATTTATTTATAAATTCCCCCCACTTGCATCTTCCTACAAATGCAAGTTGCATCCATTTTAGTTGAAATAAAACTTTTTTTTAAAAATTAAAATCCCTATTTCTCCCACTTACATTCTCCTACAATTTCCATTAGCCTCCTAAGCATTCTTCTAGGAGTCCTTAAATCCCACTTAACTAGTTTGATCCTTCTATCATGTCACATCCCTAAATTTGGGGAAAGTCTTCAAAATGTGTTGAAGACTTAATATTTTTCAACAAGCTAACTTGTTGAGTTCCTCAAATTTGTAAGGCTCTTACAAATTAGCCTCTAAAGTCTTCTAAAACATTTAATGCCTCTTACAAGACATCACCCTAGCCCATGATGGTTGTCCCTTTTGACCATCTTCCAACCTTGCACAAGAGTTTAACTCTTGGACAATAGCCTCCATCCTTGGATAATAGCTTTATCCAATGGCTCATCCTCTTAAGGTTAACCCTCAAAGCTTAATAAGCATCTAATGCTTACTTAACATTCTCTTAGGCCTCCTCATGGTGATACTTGTCAACATGAGATTGGGTTGAAAATCTCACATGGATTGATAACTTTCAATCTTGACCCTTCTTAAGCCAACTCAATCTTGACCATCTATTTGATCATTTATTCTATAAATAGAGCCCATTTCCTCCATTTTAAGGATCCCATCCAATTTTTTATGCATCTACATTATAGTCTCATAATACTAAGCATCTTTCCTCTCATAGCATTTTAGATCATTTTGATAGCATTATAATCTTAGAATAATCATGTTTTTCATATCATGTCTTAGTATATCATGCTAGTCTCATATCATATCCATATCATGTTCATGCTAGTTTAATCTCACACTAATCTTATCATTTTGCACCAATCATAGTTTCATATCTATATCATTATCTCATCACTAGGATATTAGTTGCATTAATTTAGATCTTAGATCATACTATCTCTCGTTATTTGAGTAGTCATCCCAAGATCAAGTGCTCTTCCAAGCTGAGAGCCACCTTGAATCTAAGGGATCCTTGGAGATAGAGGACAATGGAACATGCTTAGAGTTTGGTTTCATTTGCTTGTTTTATGATTGCTAATCTCTAACATAATGTTTCCTTGGTGTGTTTGGCTTGTTTCTCTCATTCGCGGGATTCCACATTTCTAAGCATGCATTTTTGGCACCCACCATGGGGTAACCCATAAATTTCTAACAATTTTTTTGCAAGATCACGCAAAGGATTCCAAAACACGCTTTGGTGCATCTGCCTTCTATTTTGGTGCGTGCACCACTTATTTTGGCTCATTTACACCATTCTTTGGTACATTTACACTATTCTTTGCTGCATATACATCATTTTGTGGCACATACACATCATTTTGTGATGCATTTAAGTGATTCTGTGACACATTTACATCTTTCTGTGGCGCATTTGTAAATTGTTTTAGCGCATCTAGTCATTGTTCTAGTGCATATAAAACAAAGACAAAAATTTGTAAAAGGGTTGGAAAATTTTAGCCTTCTCTAGCCCACTTTGATTTTGTAGGTTGCTAACTAGTTTTTGGTGCAGGTTTTAATAGTGGTTTGCAGGTTTTAGGGGAGATAATTTAATTCTTTCTTTTACTTTCTTTATTTTGAAGTGGGTTTAAAAAGAATTTACATTTTCTTTCTTTTATAAAGTTAAAAGAACCTCATACTTTATTTGGTGCACCTAAAAATAACTTTACCTTCATTTGGGCTTTAAAAAGAACTACATTTTTCTTTCTTACAAGGTTATAAAAAGAAAAAAAAAATCTCAATTTAATTTTTCAACTTTAGGATCACATTTCTTTGGGCTCTAAAAAGAACAACACAACTTTCCAATTTATGCAAATGGGTTAAAATTGAACATCACTTTCCTTTGGTGCTCATTAATTAACCCTCACCTTTCATTTGGGAACTTAAAAATAATCCTCATTTTACTTTTTTAAAGATTTCAAGTTAAAATCATTGTTGTTCATTTGGCGACTTTACTTTCATTGACCAGGATTTCATTTGCTTAGTTTAGAAAATCATTGCTTTGCGGGTAAAAATAACACCATGTTTGATTGGAGCAACATCTCCAATTAGGACTTATAAAATAATTGCTTTGAAAGGACTAAAAAGAATCATTGCTTGCTTTGTGTTGAGTGATATGTATATGCACTCCCCTTAATTGGGTGACCAAAAATCCAAACTCACTCCTTCATGCTTTATTTCCTTTCAAGCAATTAAAACCTTTTGAGGGCTTGCCTTCCCGAGTTGCCTTGAGGGGGTCAGTGAGAAGGGAACGACCTAAGTGGGGAATGACTTTTAGCCAAGTATTCCAACCCACTATAATCAAATGTGGAGGCTGATGAAAATCCTCTCCAATGATTTTTCTCAGCTATTAGTCTTCCCCTAGTATCCTTGAGATACGTAAAACCTTTGTTCTAAAGGTTGGGAATCCTCCTGAGGGATTTTATCACTGAAGACCGAATAGGAAGCCTAATTATGAACTTTAGAAATAGAAACCTCACTGATTCAGTATCCAAATATTAATAATATCATAGTGCATGGGTGGGGAAGAATCCATCCCCAAGACACTCACCATATATCTCCCAAGATAACGATTCAATTAAGGAGCAATCCTCTTTGAGTTAATTTTCGAACAAAGGCAAAAAAATGGGCGCCCTCTAGGGGGTGACATGGCTATTTGAGTTGAAGGAGTATTTAGATCTGGGATATGGTATTATTGATGAACTTTGATTAAAGAGTCTACTTGGTGTGCTTTTCTTGTGTATAAACCAATAAAAACATCGGGGATTTGAACGCATCCTTAAGCAAACATACACTCAATGTTTAGATTTAGGAGCAAAATGACCATTGTCTTCATGCTTCTTTGTTGTGTATTTTGTCAGAGTTCCTAAAACATCTTGCAAGAAAAATAAAACATCACAATCAATTTTCTGCTAGTCACATTCAATAAATCCATAGAATAGTGCATCTGCTTATTCCTGTGTCGCATTTGAGCATTTCTCAGGTGCATCTGATTCATCCTATAGCGCATTTAATCAACCCTGAGGCACATACAATAGATCATGTAGCGCATATGAACAAAACAAAGGTTCATATGATCATTTAAGTGGCGTATACACTGAATATCTTAACACATTTGGTCAATTTTGTAGCACATTTAAGTGGCACATTTGAGACAAAGCCTTATCCGAGCAATTTTTCAAAAATCCAACAACTAATCCAAGTACCCATTTAGGAGGAATTTCACTTTCAACTATCTCAGATAAATTTTCATCTTCCAAATAGAAGAGGTATCAACAAGTGATCACAAGTTTCAAATCAACCCATATCAAACATCAAAATACCAAGTTAACTTTCCAAGTTAGTCAAATCCATCTAGTTTCCAATATTAGGAAGCTTTATCATATCATTTGGCGCCCTTAGTCATATCAATAGGGGCATATCAAACCTTCTATTCGACTATGTAGACATAGAGATCAAAACAAAGTATTCATCCAATTAATCTTCACAACCGAAACTTTTATCACTTGCATGACCACTCTACAACACATCAAAAAGAAGCATCCTTGTTTGAAAACTGGTCTAAAGAGGAGACAACCGAGTCAAAAGAAATTCTTGAAAAGAAATAAGTTCCTCTATATCAACCAAAAACTCCTTCTAAAACATAGGACGTTTTTACATCGTTTCCACAATTATCAGCACAGTAAAATTACTGATTTTGATGAAGAATCCTTGAAAGAACATGCCTGCATACAAAGGTCAACACTATCACAAGATATCAACTTTAGTGGAAGAATAAATTTGGCATACTTTCTTGAAGAGCCAATCACATATTGAGTCAAATCAAGTCATGCCATTTTCTACACAATCACATAAAAACATTGAGTGGGACGACGAAGATCCTGAATCAAGCATGGGATGCAGAGAAGTTAACACTTGGAAAAACTACATGAATCTAGAAGAAGAAGAAATAACAAATGAAGTTATTAAGGAGGCACAAAAAGACCCTGGCCTACACAAACTTCTTGAAAAACTCATCGAAACTAACAAACAAAAATACTTCCTCCTACTATCTAGCAAAGGTATCAAAATTTTGACATGGAACCACCAAAACAAACTAAGAGCATCAAAAGGACAAAATCAAGAGCACACACCTCTAACACTGATCATGACAATATGCATGATCATAGTGACACTAATAATCAAGGTGATACCAATCATCAAGATACCAATACTGGAAATAATCCTCTCGCTACACTCACACAACAACTACAAGCACTTCAACAACAAATGGAAGACATGCAACAAGGAACT